>NC_056076.1:56282337-56896087 GCF_016772045.2 Ovis aries
GCCAAAGAAGTAAAATAAATGGAAAAAAAAAAAAAGATGAATAGCAAATAACTACTTAAAAAATTATATTATGGAAAATTCTAAACGTACATCAATGGACTAACACAGTGATTCTCAGGTGCCCACCTCCTGGATACAACAATCATTAATTCACGGCCACTCTGGTTTCACCTTTACTCTGCAACCAGTCTCAACCTTTTTACCGATTATTTTCATGTAAATTTTAGACATTTTTCTCATGTTATTCATGATAATTTTAGTGTGTTCATAAGCATTTCATAAAACATTTTTTTAAAAAAAGAATCCTCAATATCATTACCATGACTGTAACACTCATGTCTTAGTATCATCAATATCAATGATCAAATTTCAACTGTCTCAAATATTTTACAGTTGAATCAGTTTAGACTCAGAATAAGAACCTAAGAAAAGTATAAATAACTGTATTTGATTGTCTCTTAAATCTCTTTCAATCCAGTCATTTGGCCTATCGATTTCTTCTATTTGGATTTTGCTAACTGCTTCCCTGTGGCGTCCTTTAACATTTTCCTGTTACGTGCTGGCTAACACTTCCAACAAACCACCACAGAGCTGCAGTGACGGTGGGCATCCCTGCCCTGTTTCTGACTTCAGTGGGATGTCTCCAGTGCTTTCCCATTAAAATTTTATTGAATGCTCTAGGAATAAATGGATACTGCATTCTGTCACACATTTTTTCCGGGGCTTCCCTGGTGGCTCAGTGGTAAAGAACTCACCTGCCAATGCAGAAGACAAAGGTTTGACTCCTGATCTGGGAAGATCCCATATGCTGCGGGGCAGCTAAGCCTGTCTGCCACTACTGAGCCCATGCTCTAGAGCCCCACGGCAGCAACCACTGAACCCACGAGCCACAACTACTGAAGACCACGTGCCCTGGAGTCCTGCTACAAGGCGGCAACGAGAGAAGTGTCAGGAAGCATTTAACAGGAGGCTTCCTGCATGCTGTTTTGGATCTGTCATGAATCCTCTGTGCCTTATTAATTCCCGAATACTCAGGAATTAAGAGGGGTGGCAAACCGCCCCCGGGGCTGAGGAACGCATGCATTTCCTTCGTTAGTTTTTCCATATGGTGGTAAGTAACTATTTACGACCCTCTTCCTTTTTATGAACCATATGGTAAAAGCGATTATTTACAACCCTCTCTCTTTGATATGGATTGCCTTATGTTTCCTTGATAATTTGTAAGTCTGGACTTTTGATCTTTATCTTTGCTGAAAAGAGCTACCTTGTAAGACAGTATATATACCCACACTATGTTGAATAAAACACCTTTGCTCCATCAGAGCTTGGGTCCCCGTGTCTGTCTTTCTCTCTCTCTCCCCCCAGCTAATTCTCTGGAGAGTGAAAAGACCGTCGTGCTCACTCTCCTGCCCGGGCTTCTAAGACTGTCTTCAGAGGGCGCACGGTGCCTTCGTGAGTGACTCGAGCCCTGTATCGAGGACTTAATTGGTTTTCTGTGTAAACCAAGGAATATCAGCCTCTCTCTTTTACTTTCTTGTCGTCGACTCCGGACCACCAGGGTCCGGTCCATTAAAGGACCTCAGCAGAGAAGCCACCGTGAGAAGCCATGCAGCACAGCTAGAGCAGCCCCCGCCCAGTGCAGCCAGGGACAAGCCCGCGCAGCAGCAAAGACCCAGCGTAGCCAGGTGCAAATGAACAAAAATCCTTAAGTGCTATTCCTGCATAGTAGATCATGACTTTTCCCCTCTAGATTGCTGGATTTTGTTTACTAGTATTTTTACACCAATATTCCTAACTGGAACTGGCTGGTAACTTTTTTTTTTTTTTGTATAAACTCTGTCAGATTCTGGGATCAATGTCATACTTCAAAAATAAATTTGGAAGTTTTCTCTTTTGATATGGTCTTAAGTAGTTGCAGCAACTAGACTACCTGATCTTTATAGAGATTTGCTAGAATTTCCCTGCGAAGTCATCCTGGTATTTATGGAAGAGCTCTTTCAGTATTTTCTCTATTTCGTCAGTGGTAACTGATCTATTTAGGAGTTCTGCTTCTAGTGGAGCTGATTTTGATAAACTATTTTTCTAGAACAGTTCTGAAAGACTAAAGAAAAACTTTTTTACAGGTCAAATAATTATCAATATGGTAAAAATTCATTACAATAGACCCTTAATTATTCACAGACTAGCCTAAATGCTTCCAAAGCCAAAATATTCTATTATATTAAATGTTATACTGCATTAGATGTTAAATACTCAGGGTAACATATTGCAACCAATTCAAAAAGAGAGGTAGAAAGAAAAGGAGCATTACAGAGCCAAGTTCTACTTCTATAGAATTATTCTGAACTCCATAAACATCTGTCTTGAAAATGTGACAAAATCTTACAAACATTTAAATGTCTACCATCCTACCATGATGCCTCTTCCATACTATACGTAGGATCAAGACCCCAAGCTTGAAGGCAACATTGCAGTCATACTTCCAATACCTTAATGATGAAAATAAACTAAATAGTTAAATTATTTTAAATTGCTTTTTAATTTATCTTGGGACACACAAAATAAGTAGCGTAGCTGAACAGTTGCATTAAAGTGCTACGTTACTCAACACTGGGACAAACTAGCATAATATTATATATTTGACATAATTGAAAATTGACATATTCTGGAAACATGCTATTGGAAATAAATATGACTACTTATGCAATCAACTTTGCCAATAATGAGGAAGGAATCATGAGAAAACAATCTCATAAATCCAGATTGTGGGACAGTACATAAGACAGATGGTCCAGACCTGCACTGTACAATGAGACAGCCATTAGCCACATGTGTCAATTTAAAATTAATTAAAAGTAGATAAAATTGAAAGTTCAGTTCCTCAGTTGCCCTAGTCACATAAAAAATGCCACATGTGTCTAGCAGCTATTGTAGTAGACTGGTGCTGTTTTAAACTTTTCAAAAAGGCAGACATAAGAGAAAAAAAGGTATAGAGAAGTTTCTAGACTAAAGAATACTAAAGAGACTGACAAAAGCAATGCATGACCCTTCCCAAATCACCGCAGATGGGGACTGCAGTCATGAAATTAAAAGACGCTTACTCCTTGGAAGAAAAGTTATGACCAACCTAGATAGCATATTGAAAAGCAGATATTACTTTGCCAAAAATGGTCCATCTAGTCAAGGCTATGGTTTTTCCAGTGGTCATGTATGGATGTGAGAGTTGGACTGTGAAGAAGGCTGAGCGCGGAAGAATTGATGCTTTTGAACTGTGGTGTTGGAGAAGACTCTTGAGAGTCCCTTAGACTGCAAGGAGATCCAACCAGTCCATCCTAAAGGAGACCAGTCCTGGGTGTTCATTGGAAGGACTGATGCTGAGGCTGAAACTCCAATACTCTGGCCACCTCATGTGAAGAGTTGACTCACTGGAAAAGACCCTGATGCTGGGAGGGATTGGGGGCAGGAGGAGAAGGGGACGACAGAGGATATGATGGCTGGATGGCATCACTGACTCGACGGACGTGAGTTTGAGTGAACTCCGCGAGTTGGTGATGGACAGGGAGGCCTGGTGTGCTGTGATTCATGGGGTCACGGAGTTGGACACAACTGACTGACTGAACTGGGGAAAAAAAGCTATGAAGTACATTTCGGAGACAATTAAGGAAATTTTAATATAAATTGTACATTAAGGATAAGTGTGTCAATGTTAAATTTCTTAGAAGTGATAACGGCATCATGGCTATGTCAGAGAATGTCCTTATTCTTAGGAGCTACGTGCTGAAATATTTACACATGAACCATCCTGATGTTTATAACTTATTTTGTAAATGATGCTGCAAAAAACAAAAGCAGATACATACATATTGAGATAGAACAAAAACAGCAAAACATTCACAACTGATGAGCATAAGTGAATGGTATGCATGTTGGTAGTAATACAGTCAACTTTCTTCGTTTGAATATATTTCACCTATTATTTTAGGGGAGGAAGGGATGGAATCCAACAGGAGACAGACAGGAGTTACAAAAAAGCTCTTCATGCTTCAAGTCTTTGGTTAAAGAAATATCTGTCCTACCTACTATGTAAATTAGGAGCATTCAATGTTTTATTTAGTTTGATGAATGTGACTAATTTGTAGACCAAAACCTACAGTTCAGTTCAGTCGCTCAGTCGTGTCTGAGTCTTTGCAACCCCATGAATTGCAGCACGCCAGGCCTCCCTGTCCATCACCAACTCCCGGAGTTCACTCAGACTCACGTCCATCGAGTCAGTGATGCCATCCAGTCATCTCATCCTCTGTTGTCCCCTTCTCCTCCTGCCCCCAACCCCTCCCAGCATCAGAGTCTTTTCCAAAGAGTCAACTCTTCGCATGAGGTGGCCAAAGTACTGGAGTTTCAGCTTTAGCATCATTCCTTCCAAAGAAATCCCAGGGTTGATCTTCTTTGGAATGGACTGGTTGGATCTCCTTGCAGTCTAAGGGACTCTCAAGAGTCTTCTCCAACACCACAGTTCAAAAGCATCAATTCTTCCGCACTCAGCCTTCGTCACAGTCCAACTCTCACATCCATACATGACTACTGGAAAAAACATAGCCTTGACTAGATGGACCTTAGTCAGCAAAGTAATATCTCTGCTTTTCAATATGCTATCTAGGTTGGTCATAACTTTTCTTCCAAGGAGTAAGCGTCTTTTAATTTCATGGCTGCAGTCACCATCTGCAGTGATTTTGGAGCCCCCAAAAATCAAGTGTGACACTGTTTCCACTGTTTCCCCATCTATTTGCCAGGAAGTGATGGGACCAGATGCCATGATCTTCGTTTTCTGAATGTTGAGCTTTAAGCCAACTTTTTCACTCTCCTCTTTCACTTTCATCAAGAGGCTTTTTAGTTCCTCTTCACTTTCTGCCGTAAGGGTGGTGTCATCTGCATATTTGAGGGGATGTTAGAATACTGAAATATACTAATGAGCCTTAAGACTTAAACAAAACACATGAAAATACAAGTTTGATTCCAGAGTGCCCAGCATGCAAACTTCTGAAGGGGGAGACTTGATACAGCTAGCCCCCTCATGCTATTTGAAGCCATAGAAGGTACACTTAGCAAATATGGGAAAGGAAAAAATAGAAATGTTTGCCATTTTTCCAATTCAGTAAACACATTAAAAACCAAAAGTCTTTTTTTTTTTTTTTTTTTTTTTTTTTACAAAAATACTGCCTTCTTGGAGAAGGAAATAGCAACCCACTGCAGTGTTCTTGCCTGGAGATTGCCAGAAACGGAGGAGCCTGGTGGGCTGCCATCTATGGGGTTGCACAGAGTCGGACATGACTGAAGCGACTTAGCAGCAGCAGGAACTACCTTCTTAAAGAATCTTTTTGATTCTTAACCTTTTGAATATCATGTTCTACATCTTTTGCAATATTTCAACTCTCCCTAGAAGAGATATCTATTTCTTTAACTCTGACTCCAGTCAAATCAGGAGTTTCATAACTGTAGGATGTGTGAAATCAGTAGTTATACAGCCTTTCAGTGTTAAAACCTAATGACAGAAAGTCTTTAGTCTAAGAAACCCAATATTATTTTATAACTGTGAATATATTTTTGCAATGTTTCTATTTAAATGTACTTTAAGACACAGGTTTCCATGCAGTTTCCATTCATGTTGTAAAAACAATGACATTCTGAGAACACACTACCAGTTTTAAACATTGAATAACCCCTGCAAGATCTACAGTTCAAAACTTTTGCAGTCTTGATTGACACCTGATGGAAAAAATAAAACTGTTTTTTACAGTTTTTCAGTGTATTTATAACATCTGAAGTAAATTTAATGTACTTCTTAAAACTTTATTTTTTCCTGCTTATTTCCAACCAAAACCCAAACCCTGATATCACACTCAGCTGATGTAAACAATAGAGCATTCCTACAGTTAAGCAGCCAGACTGTTGTGCCCTTTAAGACTTCTTCATGCAAAAATCCTTAGTAATAAAGGAAAAAAATATAAAGCGGTAAACACAAGTTTGTAAGTCAAATGATTTCTAAAATTTTCCAAAAGGTGTCACAACCCTGACTCATACGTGCTCACACTTTCTAACTGAGTATTACCATTTCAAATTATTATATCACAGTTCTAGTTTAAATAAACACTCGTTATTAAAATTCCTTAACTTAACTAATGCCGCTACCATGTTAAAGGCGCTTTTTGAGGACACAACCCTGCCACTCACACATATAAAAAGAACTGATCCTATTTACCTGGCTACAAAGTCTCCTTATTCAACATGAGTTTAGGAGCCTTACAGAAAGACTGGCAGCCCCGTGGCAGTTCTGTTTTAATGCACTTGGTGTACCTGCTTTCGTACAGTAGCTTTAATTTGAGGTAACACTCAGCTTTTAAAAATTTGTTTTTAATCTGCCAATACATTTACTTTATAATAAGCAAAATTTAAAAATATATATACATATATATCTTTTGGTATGCAGGATTTACTAATTTGCATAAACAACTCAGTCACCATGAAGTAGCTACTTTTGAATTTTACTTTCCTTCTCAAATAGCTCTCATATGATAGATACAAATTATAACTATTCATATTATATATGAATATATATAATTCCAAACTTTCAAAAACTTTGGAATTCTTAAGTCATCAAGCTATTATTTAAAATAATTCTTAAAATTTTTAAAACATATCCAATACTAAAGTCACATTTGGTTCCAAAGTAAAATCAATAACTAGGGTTTTTAAATAAGAGTGCCAAAAAATAGGGGGTACATTTAAAAAGAGAGAAAACTTTAAAAACTGGTAGAAAGGAAGTTCAGTATGTTAATAATCATACATTAAAATTTATGTGTCATTTTACATATTTGTCTAAAAGTGAAAAAATTTTCCAATGCAAATTTCTTCACTTTGGGGGGAAAAACAGTAAAAATGAAATGTTTAGAAGTGGCAATTAAAATAGATCAGAAAGATTAAAAACAGGTGGCAAATAAAATTAGAAGAGGGACTTCCCCCGTGGCCCAGGGGCTAAGACTCCACGCTCCCAATGCAGAGGGCCCAGGTTCATTCCCTGGTCAGGGAACTAGATCCCACTTGCCACAACTAAAGATCCTGTCAGCTGCAAATGAGACCTGGTGCAGCCAAATAAATAAGTATTAAACAAAAAGAGGGAAAAAATTTTGAAAAAAAATTAGGAGAAGAAATTTTGGGAAAAGTTTATGATGGGAACTTAAGGGTATAATGGGCTTTCCAGGTGGCGCTAGTAGTAGAGAACCTGCCTATTAATGTCAAGAGATGCAAGAGACGTGGGTTTGATCCCTGGGTCAGGAAGATTCCCCTGGAGAAGGGAATGGCAACTCACTCCAGTACTCTTGCCTGGAGAATCCAAAGGACAGAGGAGCCTGGTGGGCTACAGTCCATAGGGTCACAAAGAGTTGGATACGACTGAAGTGACTTAGCACACATACACGTAAGGTTATAATACATATTACACAGACAAAATGCAGCCAGCTACTGAATTGATTTTGAAAGTTCTTACTGAAAAGTATTAACTAGCAAAAGACAAAACATGAAAAGAGTAAATTTCATTTCAACCAAATAATAACAAATGCAAGTGACATCATTTCACTTCTAAGACCACATACATAGCCTTTCGGAATATCAGTGTCCTCGTTGCTCCCAGGGTCGTTCTCTAAGTGCTGCTTGATTTTTTCCTCTAGTCCCACAGCATCGGCTCCTTGATACTGATCAATTCTCACTTTGTTTCGAAAAAACAGAAATGTAGGTGTTGCTGATATATTGTTGGTGGCAGCTGTTCCCTAGAATTGTCAAGTTAGATAGCATTACAAATTAAAACTAATCTTAAATTACCCAGAATATTCACTTTGCATCTGTATGGAAGTTAAACATCACAAACATGAACTAAAAACGTGTAAAATAACTTACTCCTAACTGTTACTTAAAAAAGAGCTAGGCCTATTCTTAAAGGTCACAACTATATTACCCATATGTCCACAATGAAGAACAGCCCCGTATTTTTATGTTTTAAAGGCTTCATTCATTCATTCAGTAGAACAATCGGTTTCCAGTACAGAAACTGCACTTCACAAAACCAGATACTTCTCTCATAAGCACAGACTATTTCTCAAATGGAGAAACCCAGGAGGGTATTGAGATCTGTCAACATAAACCCTGCTACTAGTAAAAAGCACACGTGTGAAGCAGCAGCAGTGCCTCTGTCCGTGAAACATCCTCGTCTAGTTCTGCTCTTACAGAAATGACTTCTGGTCTCCCATCAAAAACACTGCCACTGGTATCTTTTCAAATTCTGCTCCAACTCCGTGATATTATAAGACTAGCCACCAAATGAAAATTAGTTAACCACTGATTCATGGTTTAAACTCTTCATGAGAAGTGCAAAGAAAACAAGTAAAATAAATATGTCCTTTTGCATATTCTAATGCCAGGAAGAGGTGTGACTATTTTAAAAAAAACCATGAAGTTTACAGAGATGTCTTCTCTAAGCCTCATAGGTGGGGGGGGGGGGGGTAGACTGACAGTGCCATTCAAAAGAAATATACAAATGTGAGCTATACATGTAATTTAAAATTTTCTAGAATCCACAAATAAAAAAGTAAAGAGAAACAAGTGAAATTCATTTTAGCAACCTGTTTTGTAAATCCAAATATGCACTTTAACATATAGTCGATATAAAAGTTAATGATATGTTTTACTTTTTTTTTGTTCATACTAAGCCTTCAAAATCCTATATGCATTTTACACTCACAGAACAACTCAATTTGGATTTGCCATATTTCAAGTGCTCATTTCAACTAACTACATGTGTTTACCATACAGGACAACACAGCTTCAGAAGACAGCACTTCCAGATTAGAGACACAGAATACTGATATGAGGCCAGGGCTACTGTCCAGCAGCATGTGACCAGAGTACTAAACAATGAACATGTAACACAGAGTTTGCACCAAATCCCTGAACTGCTTACCCATGTAACATTCTAAGATTTTTGCTTTTTCAACCCAGAAATGTATCAAAGGCAAAAGCGTCAATGGAAGAAAAAAAAAAAAAAAACACTACAGAGCTGTTCCTCAGTCAAGATTACGCTTTTGTAGTCTTCTGTGTTGCAAGAAGCCTTCAAAACCTTTTTGGCATAACCACTCTTTCATACTTACACATATGCAAACGCAGAACTGTCACACAGCCATGCCAACTAAGTAACCAGGGCAATCTACCGAACTGTGGCTCAATCAGCAACAATCAATGTTTTCAACTTTCTGTTGAGTATGCAGCTTTGGAGCTAAGGTCATAAAATGATCAATTCAAATCAAACTCTAACCAAGAATTCTCTCCTATGGCTTTTTAGCCAACCAATGTGTCAACAGTATAAGATATAATTCCAGATTTGCAAAAAAATAAAGAAATGTAAAACAGAACAGCCAAGTGACCTACTAGGTTTAACAACATACTATTAGTTTTATATCCAAAAAATATTAATATAAACAAACTCAGAAGCAATTAATATCAGACTACTTTTCTTAATGCAGCCATAACAACACCTGCATTTACCACTGCAAGACAGATATCATCCTACCTCCAAATAAACAAGTACTTAGTACATAAAGGGATAAATAAAGGATGATATTAATGTGAATCTCAAGCCAATCTGTAAATTTTCAAAAAAATTTTAAAAGGGCCCTCTTGCCTTACCTGACACTGATGTACATCTACTTCCAAGAAAACTGCCTGTGGATACTTATTACTCATAGAACTGAATGCTGGGGCAATCCTTAAACACGGTCCACACCTGTGAAAAAGGTAAGAGATACTTTGTAAGTAAGATAACACCAAAGATTGTACTAATTTACACTCTAAAGATTTCAGCAATTCAAACATACAATTAAACAGTTCTGATCATCTTGTCTTTAGACTTTCTCTTTCCAGTGTATTATTTAGATAAATGCTTACAATAGTATCACACTACCTTAATGACTACAGATTTATATTAAGTCTTTAAGTCTAATAGTGTTATATTCCAGTTTTCTTCTCACTGAAAGAAATTAAAGGGCTAAATAAATATAGGAATATACTATACTTATTAATTGGAAAACAATACTGTCAAGATGTCAAGTCTCCTCAATTTTATATTTAAAGTCAATGTAAAATTCTAACAGGTTTTTTTGGAGAAATTAACAACTTTAAATTCTAAAATTTTTAGGGAAATATCAAGGATAGCCCAGGCAGTCTGGGGTTCAAAGCTGAAGGAATTCCATTACCAGATATTAAAAACTACCAAGAAGCTTTATAAGTTAACAGTATAAAGGATAAACAAACTCACCAACTTTAAAAAAAGGTTCAAAAGTAGACCCATCCCATACACAGTAACCTAACTTTTGAAAAAGCTGACACAGTAGTACAGTGGAGAAAGAACAGTCTTTTCAATAAACACTGCTGAGTCAAAATGGATATCCACCTGGGGGTAAAAAATGACTCCTAACTCACAATGTACACAAAAATCAATTCCAGATGGATTGTGAAAGGTAAAACAACGGTTTTAGGGTAAAAAAATACAGAGAATACTTTGAAAACCTTGAGTAAGCAAAAATTTATTTCTTAAAATACTGAAAGCACTAGAGAAAAGGGAAGAACTGGTATTTGGATATACTTGATAAGCTGGAAAATATTACGCTTAAGACCTTTTGTTCATCAGGATAACATTTAAAGGGTGAAAAGACAAACCACAGACTAGTAAAAAAAAAAATGTGTAAAACGTATCAAACATACGACTTATACCTCTAACATGTAAAAAAGCACCTACAAATCAATAAGAAGACTGTTATCCAAAAGAAAAAAAGGGTTCTCTTGAATAGGACAAATGAGGTTATCCAAGCAGCCAGTAAACAAAAAAAGACTTCCTCAGTCACTAAGGAAACAAGGGATGTGCAAATTAAAACTACTCCCACTAAAACAGCTAAAACAATAAAGAAGGAAGTACTGTCAGAACTTGGAGCAAATGACCCGTTAGTGACAGTGTAGATGGGGATAACCACTTTACAGGAAAGGAAGGAAACTGAAATTACCTGTTAAAGTAAGATTTATGCCTACCAATGACCACATCCAGGGTACAAAACAGAATATCGGCATACGTTTGCATATGAAAAAACATTGGTAGAAGTAACATTTCTAATGGCCCAAAACTGGATACCACCCAAGTTCCTCTCAACAACAGAATGAGTGAACTGTAGTTAATCACGCACTGGAATACTATATAACAATGAGAACAACTGATGTAAAACCTCGTGCCAAAGCATAAATGAACCTCACAAATAACACTGAGAAAATAAGTATAGTCTATTATTCCACTTATGCACAGTTCAAATACAGGTAAAATAAATCAATGGTATTATAAATCAAGACAAGTCACTTTTGTTAGTGATAGGATAAGGGCAATGAGAGAGATTTCGAGAGGTTAGCAATGTTCCATTTGTCCAGAAGCTAAATAAACATGCATGTATATTCAGTTTGTGCAAATTCTCTGAACTGTACATTTATCCTTGTGTAGTATGTATATTTCAATGAAAGTTCCAAAAAATTAAAATTAAGAAAAATCTCAGCTTATCAGACAGGAATGCAAGGAAAAGCAGATTCTAAAGCACAAGATGTTCAAATTCACAAATGTTCAAACTCAAGCTGTGATTCTCTTTCCATTCTTAGTATTTTAATCAGCATTTTCATCTTCTGCCATCTTTAAGACTCACAGCAACAAGACAACATTAATTTCTTAAATACTAAACTTGATGCTTCTGAAAATAAATTTTTGGATCCAACAATTTTATAGGCCCTGAGACTAAATTTTAAAGGAACAAACATTTACAGTTGATGAAATCTGTCTTTAGGTTAGCAAAATACTACTGGCTTTTAATCAGTCTTAAACATTATGGATGGGAGTACACACTGGTAGATCCTTTTTGAAGGGCCGTTTGGTCATTATCTGCCAACTTTAAATGACCACAATTTAAGATTCAACAACCTTACTTCTAAAATTCAATCCTATCTTAACAATCAATTTCACAATAATACATATAAGGAAGTTCAATGAAACATCTGAAATAGTTTTTTTAAAATAGAAATAATCTAAATGGCAATCAACAAAAATATTTTTAAAAATTATAATATATAAAATAAGTTACGATATATGGTACAACACAAGGAAACAGAGCCAGTATTTTGTAATACCTATAAATGGAGTGTGATCTATAAAAACTGTGAATTACTGTATGGTACATTGTAACTTATGTAATACCATGTATCAACTATACTTCAACGACAACAAAAATTATGACCCATTCACACCAGGGGATAAGGATAATTTGTACTGTTCAAAAGAAAACTTAAGTCTCACAAAAAATGTTCTCTATGACCACATTTAACACACCCCTTTATATATGTATTTACATGTTATATATGTATACAAATACATACTTACAACTTAGGTGTGTCACATGATAAACTACTACTTCTGAAAAATGGGATTGGAAAGGAAGAGAAAGTTCAGGGAAGACTTTCAAAACTACCTATACTCCTGTATTCTTTGGTTTATACGAGTTATTTTCCTTTTATGACAGTGAATAAACTGATAGCAGGCGATTAAGTGTTCGCTGCATGTAAACTGTGGTCACAGAAGCACAAGCATCAAGCTGTGTCACAGAACACACCTGGCACACGCCCAGTATCAGCGTTTCTCATTCCCGAAAAAGCCTCCTTTCTGCAAAAGCATGTACTCAGAACAAGAAGGCTTATGGGAAAAACAAGACTGGTGTAAGTCATTTAAACCCATGCAACTTTGTAAACATATTCCTACGAAAAACAGTAACTGGTACTCAGGAAATACCTGAGGCAGGAGCCTCAGACCTAGAGGCTACCCCAGGGGACATTTAAATTGTACAAAAACGATCAAATGGAAGTGCTTGCTGTATTACAGGTGCTGAGAGAATCAGATACAAGGGAGCTCGGAGCCAGCAGGGCAGCCAGCCAGGCAGGGGACAGGAGGAAGCACAAGACGAGAATGACCCCCGCTGGGGAACCAGGGGTAGGAGCTGAGGCCCAGGCTTAACTTTATTAATTTTGACTTTCTTAAACAGATCCTGAAAGCGAGCCTGCCTCTGTGGCTGAGGGCTTTTATCCTTCCTGTTACAGGCTCTATTCCTATTCCTGCCCTTCACTACCTAAGAAAAATATTAGAATATTAACCAACACAATCTCCGTCCTTGTATGGACATCATCACTCCATTCATCAATCATGTATGAGCTAACCTGAAGCTAAACAGACTGCAAAATAATGACTGTCTTGAAAATAAATGTTCCCTTTCAAAATTTAACCTTATCTCAATCCTGTTTAATTTAGTTTGCCGTCATACAAGTTGGAACATCTTATATGATGTCTTTAGTCAAAAATCAAAATAAGTCGCAGAACACAGAAATTTACAGCAGCATACTTTCACATTATAATCACTCAAGTGAAATTACCTGCTGTTTTAATAAGGTCCTTGCTTACCACTAGCATCTAAAAGTAAACTTAAACTTCCAAAATTAGCTGAGCTCACAAACAAATCATTTCATTTCTCTGGAAAACAGGAAGGGACTAGATTTCTCAAGGACCTTTCTTATCTCCAGAACATCATGCCCCCAAAACATGCCTAAATTTCAGGACTGTACTTTTCTGACTTTGCAAAGCCCTTAATTTGAAGCCCTTAAATAGTAGATAGCAGTAAATAGTAGATAACCTCAGTACCTTTGAACTTGCAAGAGACCAGGGACCATCTAGTCCAGAGATTTAAAAAAAGAAAAAAAGGCTATTTTTCCACCTCTGAACTCTTTGATGGAAAGCTTATCTGTTAGATCCAGTATGTAAGAACTAAACTCACAAAGCTGAAACTTTAAAATTGACCTAACAGAACACAATTATTTGATAAGAGGCAAATGCCGGAAAGGAGAAGGAAATGGCTGCCCACTCCAGAAATCTTGCCTGGAGAATCCCATGGACAGAGAAGTCTGGCAGGCTACAGTCCATGGGGCTGCAAAGAGTCGGACACAACTTAGCAACTAAACCACCACCACCATCTGACGCCAGAAAAGTTAAATGACTTGATCAAGATCAGACACGTTAGTTAGTGGCAGGGCCACAACTAGAACAGTTAACTCCTGAAGCCAATCCAACATCAGTTTTCTTTGAAAACACGCTGCTGCTGCTGCTGCTAAGTCGCTTCAGTCTTGTCCGACTCTGTGCAACCCCATAGATGGCAGCCCACCAGGCTCCCCCGCCCCTGGGATTCCTCAGGCAAGAACACTGGAGTGGGTTCTTCTTAGTAAGTAAGATTTGTATTTAGTCATAATACAAACAGATTCTATTTCAAGAACTTGCTATTCTTTCCCACTTGCTGAAGTAGTCAGTTCTCTATATCAAGCGGTAATGTGTACAAATACACTCAGCTGGTATATGGGTGTGGAAAATGTACGTGCTTTCTGAAGATGTATTTTAAAAGTCTACTTTCTCAGAGGCATGCCTGTTTCTAGATGTATTATATTTACTAACGGACAAGCATGGTCATAACCGATCCTATTAGGGACACAGAGTCGCTACCGTTCACTAAGCGTGTATCATATGTTATGTAATTTATAAAACCTTTAAATTCATTTAGGTTTCACAATTTCTCATCTTAAAGACAAGCAATGAAGTACAGTGCTGAAATGTGATCACAAAACCCAACTCAACTGCTATTCCAAAACCTCCAGAACAGTGGCCCACACTGTGCCTTTTGCTTTGTTTTGGTTATTTCTAAGTTAACCGCCAAGATTAAAATTTCTTACACACTCTTCAAAGACACCAGACAGATTATATACTGCATGATACCATCTTTATAGTGTTAGAATTCAAGAGTGACAGGAGCCTACAGGAGGATGGGGGTGGGGGGAGGATACTGAGGGATTGTGCAACGCTGGTATTCTGCCTGGGTATTGGTTAAACAGGTGTAATCATTTCGACAACTTATCAAACTATGCACCTAAATGGTTTATGTACATTTTCTGCATGCCTGCTATACTTCAATAGAAATATTTATTAAAAAAAAATGTCTATATATTCTCTAGGGCCTGACGAAGCCCTAGTTATCTTTCTGCCACCTATATCACTCCCTAATATTATCTGCTTGGTCCGTATGAACTGTTGGGCCTGTATTATGGTAAAGTACCTTCAGTCCACAGCAATTTCACAATACATAATTAGTACTATTATGTAACGTATTATTGGGACAAACTACCACAGTCATTGTATCTCACCATCCTAACACACAGACATTCTTCTTTGCTGTTGCTGTGTTGGTTGCTCAGTCATGTCCAACTCTCTGCGACCCCATGGACTGCTGCCCACCAGGCTCCTCTGTCCATGGGGATTCTCCAGGCAAGAATACTGGAGTGGGTTGTCATTCCCTTCTCCAGGGGATCTTTCCAACCCAGGGATCGAACCTGGGTCTCCTGCATTGCAGGCAGATTCTTTACCGTCTGAGCCACTAGGATAGCTATTCTCAGACATTCTTCTTAGACAGTAGCTGCTGCTGCTGCTGCTGCTGCTGCTGCTGCTGCTGAGCAGTAACACCTAACTACAAAGTAAAACCTGCTTGAAGAAAACTGAATATATGATAAACATATCTACAAAAGTTGTACACCCATGAATTCATGATAAAAATCACTCATTGCTGAGTTTTATGGGAAAGAAAACATACATCCTTTTAAACTTGGCGTTAATCAGTGATAACAACTGTTTATGATCACTTAAGTGTATCTGGGTATATTTAAGATGTAACAGTTTGGAAATACCAGTTACAAAAACAAGTTATCACAGTATATAATCCACATACATAATTCCATCCTCTGAACAGTGCGGTTGGGTTACATGTTATTATTCCCATTTTATAGGTAGGTAAATGAATATTAGAATGTGAGCTGAACTGTTCTCCATCAGAAAGTTTTACAGGCAGAGCTTATTCAAGGCAGCATTTACTGAAAAATATCAGGCTCCATGCAATACAGAGGTAAATTTGCATCACCCTTCTGCTTAGGCTGTAGCACTTTACAATCCAAACAGTGCATTCAACAATGGGACCTTAAACAAGATATCTTAAACAGATCTCTTTGTGACTCAACTTTCTTTTAGTTTATAAAATGGAGATAATACCAAAGATTATTTTGAGGATTGTAGGAGTCAACAAGCGCTTAAGTCCCTTATACAGACTAACTTAAATGTATTAAGAAGTGATGATTATTTTAATTGCTTAAAAAAATACTGGAGAAGGGTGCCAGTCAGTGGGTTAAAGAGTTTTTCCAATAAATGGTGTTGGCAAAGCTGGAGAGCCACACGGAAAAGAATGAAGTTGGACCCTTACTTTAAACCATATACAAAAATTACTTATAAATAGATCACACACCTAAAACTTAAGAGCTAAAACTAGGAAATTTTTTGATGAAAACATAGGGAGGAATATCCATGATACTGGATTTGGCAATGACTTTTGGGATACGACACCAAAAGCACAAACAACTAAAGAAAAACACCACCGATGAGCGGGACTTCAGCACAGTTTCCAACTCTGCTTGTGCATCAAAGGACACTATCGAAAACTGAAGAGGCAACCAGTGGGAGAGAATATCTGCACATGATGCACCTGAAAGAGGGTTAAGGTCTCCAATATACAATGAACTCCCACAAACCCACAACAACGACAAACAACAAATAACCCAGTTCAAAACGGGCAAAGGACTCCAACAGACATTTCTCCAAAGAAGACAAATGGTTAATAAGCTTGTGAAAAGATGCTCAACATGATCAGTTATCAAGGAAATGCAAACCAAAACCACCAGAAACCACTTCACACCCATCTAAGATGGCTATTAAAATCTTTTAAAAAGTTGATACGTAGAGAAATTGGAACTCTTCTGCGGAGCTGGTAGAAATGCAAACTTGTGCAGCCACTGTGGAAAATACTTTGGTGGTTTCTCAAAAAGTTATACACAGAATTACATTATAATCCAGCAATTCTGCTCACAGGTATAACCCAAAAGAACTGAGAGCAGGGACTAACAGAGATCCCTGCACACTAATGTTCACCACAGTGTTATTTACAATAGCCAAAAGATGGAACCATCCAAATGTCCATCAACCATTCGTCAACAGATGAATAAACAGTACGCGGTACATACACACAACAGAAAAAGGAAGGAAAATAGGACAAATGCTATAACGCGGATGAACCTTGAGAGCATGCTAAAATAAGCCATAAACAAAAAGACATATATAAATTTCTCGTTAAATGAGTCACAAGAATAGGCAAATTGATAGAGACAGAAAGTAGAAGAGAGGCTACCAGGGGCTGGGGGCACTGGAGAGAAAGTATGGGAATTTCTGTTTAATGGTGCACAGTTTCAGTCTGAGATGAGGAAAAAATTTGTAGGAGATGGGGGTAATGGTGGTACAACACGGTGGATGTACTTAATGCCACTGAACTGTACATTTTAAAAAAGCTAAAGTGGCACACTTATGTAACATATAACAATTAAAAAACAAATGAAAAATATTATTGGAGAAACACGGAAATCCTTAAACAGAAGAGCAACAATTTGCATAGTAAAATTAATAAGATGGATAAAGCATGGAAATTGAAAATAAGGAATATGGCTTAAAATAGAAATGGAAAGGAAATTAAGAAATAGGTGCTTGAGAAAACTGTGTTCTTGGCCTAAAGTGGGATGATAGTAACTTTTCTCACGTCAAATAAATTATGTATAATTCTATCATTTCTCCTCCTGCTATGGTAAGAGAAAAAGAGAGCTTATCATAAAGGCACCAAAGTATAAACCCTCCCAATGACTAGAATTAGAAAACTGCACTAAAAATGAGATCTGTTGTTAAAATCACCTCTTCCTTTGGCCTAGGACTTAACAAATGTATAAGTATTTCCTCATATTAAGAATACTGTCACTATAAAACCAACAAAACTGGGAAGACACATTTTAAAATCTAATGCACTGCCCCTTTCCAATTCCATATGAGATCAGTCCCAAAATAACTCTTGTTTTCATCTCTATCTGCTTCCCTCCATCCCCTAAAATGAATCTAATCCTAATGCTACCATTTAGATATTCAACATTTATTGAATTATGTTCAAAAGGTTTGAAGCACTTTTTGCTCTGAGAGTCAAAACACCGCCTTACGTTTATGTAGTCTATTGTTGTTTAGTCGCTAATTCGTGCCCGACTCTTTGCTACTCCATGGGTAGTCTGCCAGGCTCCTCTGTCCATGGGATTGCTCCGGCAAGGACACTGGAGCGGGTGCCATTTCTTCCTCCAGGGGATCTTGGACAACAAAATCTGTTACGTAAACAGTGATACTTGTAGGAGATTTCTCCACGTTATAGTGTAAATAACCACCACAATGGTCAAGGTGTCAAGTAGACACTTCTAATCCTTCTATTTGGGTTGGCACTGACATATGCAAAAGACACAAACTCGTTGAAACCTTGGTTCTGAATATCCACTTCCAACGCAGCACTCTCACACAGAAACACACCACACACCCAACGCGGAAGATCCACCGGCTCTGCAACCAGTGAATTATGTCGAGATTTACGAAAGCCAGATAACACCTTTCAAGTTCCCTCTCCTCTTAAATCACCAAGTCAAAAATGGAGTCTATTCGGTCAAAGCCAGATGTGTGGACACCTGTCTACCTTAACTGTATACATATATCTACTATAATTGCCCTGATCAGACGCAACTTCTTACACAACGCGGCCTAAGATTACCAACCAAACGACTAACAAAACCCTTAACAAAAGTAAAGTAAGTATCCTGACCCAACATCTTAATTTAAAATGCATGAGCTGAGCTGAGCCTCAGGTCTAAGCACAAGGCGGATTAGTTGCATAGCTGAAATCTTCCTTCACGTTTTCCAGACCTGCAGGTGGTGAAGACAAACCATTCGGTAAGTTAAATCTGGGGGTGGGGGTGGGGGAAGGGGCATTCCTAAGATACAAGTGACAGCTGGACCCCGGGAAAGAAAGGGACGGATGAAAGCCAGGGGCCGCCGCAGGAAGACGCCCGCAGACAAGAAGGAAAAGAGCCGGGCCGCCTGCGAGCGCAGAGTTCGTTCAAAGGAGCGGGCGGGGACCGCGGGCCGGGGGACGCGGCCGCCCAAGCCTTCGCGGCCGCCCAAGCCTTCGAGCCCGCCGAAGCCGCCCCCCGGGGCCCCAAGGAAGGGCTTCAGTCCCAGGGGCTGAGGCCTCACCGGGCAGCGGCCTGGGGCTGGGGCCGGGGCCGGACACTGCTGTGGACGGAAGGAGACGGCAAGGCGGAAGGGGCCGGGAGGAGAGAGAGCGGACGGCCGCGGCGCCCCCCACCCCCCGCCCCGGGCTCGGGCCCGGCCTCACCCCCGCATGGTGAACTTGACCACGGCGAGTCTGGAGCCCGCGCCGCTCAGCTCCGGCTGGAAATCTGGGTCACTCCCGACCGGCTTTACGCCCACCATTCTCGGAGAGCCTGGGCAGGGCGGCCGCGACGCCGCTGGCTTCAAACCTGAAGGAGGAGCGGTCCCGGGGGAGGAAGCGGCGGGAGAAGCGGGAAGGCCCAGGCCTGGACTGAGGAGGCGGCGGCCGCGGCGTCTTCTCCCCGCGGCGCTCTCTCAGTGCCGAGTCACGCCAGGGAGCGGAGCGGCCGAGGGGGCGGGGCCTGGGGGAGGGGAGAGGCGAGGGACAGGCCGGCCCGCGGCACCCGGCAGTCACCGCGCGGCACGGCCGCCTGCGCTTGCGCACGCTGGCGTTATTTCCGCTCCTTCCGTTTGGGCTCCCGCTGCCCAATCCTAAGGCGCGACTTGTGGCCCCACCCTCGACTGAGGACTCCCTCATTGGCTGGAGCGGCGCAGGCACGGACGACGAGTGGTCGCTTGCGCAGGCGCACGTTGCGCCTCAAGTTCTCGTCTTTCTTCGCGATGCCGAGACCTGGGTTTTTGTTTTTGTTGTTGGGTTTTTTTTTTTTAATTCCACTGAAGAGTTTTCTAGAGTTTTCACCGAGGGGTGAGAAAGTGAGAAAATAACCTTCCCTCCCCACCCCCCCGGGGTTGTTGACTGCTGCCTTAGGTCTTAAGTTCCCTCCGGAAATACTAAGAGTGTAGTTCTGTCTCACATTGGGGACAAACCGCAGCATTAGATAAAAAGACTTTGTGGCGACCCCATGGACTGCAGTGCGCCAGGCCTTCCTGTCCCTCACCGTCTCCAGCACGGACTTTAGGAACATGTGTTAACGCATTTTCGGTACACGGGCTTTCTCTGGGTAGTCATCCAGAAGGTATGATGCGCCTGAGAACATGGAACTTGGGCCTCAGTTGTTGTTCGGTTGCTAAGTCCTTTTCTGATTCTTTGCGACTCCGTGGACTATGTAGCGTACAAGGCTTGTCCTCTGCTGTCTCGGAGTTTGCGCAAATTCATGTCCACCGAGTCAGTGATGCTGTCTAACCATGTCGTCCTCTGCCACCCGCTTCTTTTGTCCTGTCTTTCCCAGCATTAGAGTCTTGACCAGTGAGTCAGCTCTTGGCATCAGGTGACCAGAGTTTTGGAACTTCAGCCTCAGCGTCAGCCCTTCCAATGAATATTTAGGGTTGATTTCCTGGACAGAGGAGAACCTGGTAGGCTACAGCCCATGGGGTCGCAAAGAGGCGGACACAACTGAGGGACTTTAACTCACTCCTTTAGGATGGGCTTCCCTGGTGGCTCAGATGGTAAAGAATCTACCTGCAATGTGGCAGACCCGGGTTCGATCCCTGGGTTGGGAAGATCCCCAGGAGAAGGAAGTGTGAACCCACTCCAGTATTCTTGCCTGGGAATCCCATGGACAGAGGAGCCTGGCAAGCTACAGTCCATGGGGTTGTAAAGAGTCCCACTCGACTGAGCGAGTAACATGGTTTGATCTGGATTAACTGGTTTGATCTCCTTGCAGTCCAGGGTTCTGTCCAGTCTTCTCCAGCTCACCACCCTACTTTAGGAACTCATAACCTGATGATAGACGCAGTTACAGTAACAAAGAAGCTTGCAAAGGAAACAGTGGAAAGGGGCAAGGTAAGTTTGCTACTAGATGTGGCGTCTTGAACCAAATCTCAGGTACTCCACCCTGAGAAAGCTTCGATGCAAATGCATAGTTGAGAATGCTGCTGCTGCTGCTAATAATAATAATAGGTAAGAGTTAACAAATTATGTGACAGACAACATAGAAGCTCTTGGAGTGTGTTAGCTCATTTAATCCACACAGCAACTTTAATTTTCCAAAGTTCACACAGCTTGTGTGAAGTCAAGACAGCATTCAACTTAAGTCAGTCAAACACCAGAGCTTGTGTGTACGGGCTAAGTTGATTCAGTCCTGGGCGACTCTTTGCGACCCCATGCACTAGCCCGCCAGGCTCCTCTGTCCATGGGATTCTCCAGGCAAGGATACTGGAGTGGGTTGCCATGCCCTCCTCCAGGGGATCTTCTCAACCCAGTGATTGAACCCACGTCTCCTGTGGCTCCTGCATTGTAGGTGGATTCTTTACTGTCAAGCCACCAAGGAAGCTCCTAATGCTAGTATGTTCTTTTAACTGTTAGGCTAGGTGACAAATAAGTGGTTTATCTTTGGTTGTAGCTGGGGTGATTAAATTGAAGAGGAGGGTGAAGGTCAGATGATGACTGGCTAAATAATTTGTATTTTGATGTGAAGGTAATGGAGTAGTCACTGCAGGACAATTTTGTGGTTACAAGTGTCTTTAGAAAAAGCCCAGAGGTAAAAAAAAAAAAAAAAAAAAAAAAGGAAGAAGGATGAAAGGCAGTGAAACCAGTTTAGGAGCTTACTGCAGGTAATCCAGCAACTGAGTTACAGGGGCAGCTGCAGTCAAATGATGTATTTGAGAAACAATTAGATAAAAACAACAGATTTGAGTGACCAATTGAACCAATTTGATAAAATGAAGGAGTCTAGGATATTGCAAGTATTTCAATCTGCTGGCACTTTAAAAAAATATTTATATAGTTGCCTCAGTTTTTAGTTACAGCACATGGGATCTTCATCACATCCTGCAGGATCTTGTATTGCAACACTTGGACTCTCTAGTTGTGGCTCGAAGGCTTAGTTGCTCCAGCATGTGGGATCATAGCTCCCCAACCAGGGATCAGACCCACATGCCCCGCATTGCAAGGTGAATTCTTAACCACTGGACCACCAGGGAGGTCCCTTCTGGTTCTCTGTTACTGAGTTAAGATGCCATTAGGCTATCCTGGCAAGGTATCCATGAGAGGAAGGAGACGGCTAAAGCTACAGAATTGAGAGTCATCAGTCTGGCATACAACTGAAGTCCAAGAAACGTGAAAAGAAGCCTGAGTGTGCTGCAGAAACAGAAAATAATTTTTCCTAATTGAACACAGCCAGAGCAGAGCCTTAGTAACTATATTCCTTTCTCGTGTGCTACCAGATCAGTGTGATGGCTTTGGACCCAAAGAGACAAAAGTTTCCATAATAATCCTCGACTACTTATTATTTTGTGGCCATGGACAAGCTGCTAACCTCTCTGAACTCCAGCTTTCTTGTCTGTAAGAACTGAAGAATACCTACTTTCTAGGACTGAGAAAGTTTAATAGTAGATGATGTACATAAAGAGCTAGGATATAAGGTGCTCAGTAAAAGGTTTTATAAACAGTAGTATGTTAGGGCTGCCGTATCAAAATGCCACAAACTAGGTGCCTTAACAGAAATTTATCTCACAGCTTTGAAATAAAGACTGGAAATGCACGATCAGAGTGTTGCCAGGTTTGGTTTCGCCTCAGGCCTTTCTCCTTGGTTTGTAGAGAATCCCTCCTCCCTGTGTCCTCATGTGGCTCCTGCTTGTGCACCCATACACACATACATAAGCATGTGCACTGCTGGCGTCCCTTCCCCTTCTTATACGGACACCAGCTCTATTGGATTAGGGCCCACCTCATGACCTCATTTAACCTCAGTTACCTCCTTAAAAGTCCTATCTCCAAATATGGTCACATTGGGGATCAGCGCTTCAACCTGAGTTTGGAGGCACACAATTCAGTACATAACGGGAATTACCGTTATTCCCAAGGGTCACCCTGGTTTTGCCCAAGAAGCAAACACAAAGACTCTCAACTAAGGCAGTTTTGGTAAATATTAAGTGGCGGAGAGGATTTTTGAAAACAAGGCCTAAGAAGTCTACAGATTCCCAAGAGGCAAGATAAAAAGAGGGATTGTAAAGGTTAAATCCGATAAACACATTTTGTTGTTTGTTTTCCATCTGTTTCTCCGTGCCAACTCTCAACTGTTCTTTTCACTCTGCTCTTAGTTCCAGGAAGGTGACCCACAAGAACTGATCAGTCGATTTCTTGTTGGAGATTAAAGGATAAAACAGAGGGAGGCCCAGTTGTTAGTTCTCACAGCTCCCGTCCAGCTTTGTTGCCGCAGGCCATAGCTCCTGGCCTGAGGCTCTTCATACCATTGTCCTTTTGGAGTTCCTATGACTGTGGTGTCCCCTGGTCCCTTCAGGGCTGGAAATTGGAATCACTGCCTGTTGGTAGAACTCCTAGCCACTGAGGCTGTCCTTGGAGAAACACTCTGTTGTAAGGGATCCTCACACAATCAGGAGATGCAGGCCAGGTGACGGTTGTCCCTATTCTGATGACAAGACTGCCTTTCAGAGCGGTATGTAACTCATTCCGTTACACAGTTATGCACTGCTTAGCCCTGTCAAGGTCACAGTCAACTTTATACAGAAACAGACTTTATATGTGTTCATGGAAACATTTAGCAGACACTGTTACAAAGTGATGCTCTAAAGGGTGACTTTTTCTCACCTATATTTTCTAAATTTCTTTAATAAGTATAGATAGTCTATGAATAATAATACAAATAATAAGAAAGAGCACAATGAGAAAAAAAATCCTACACAAGAATTCTACAGAAAAGTTCCAGGTTTCTTCCATGTCCGATTAGTAAGAACTAAGAAATAACATTCACAGTTAATTGGTCTTCTGGTGTCATTTAACTAATAATGCTTAATTTCATCGGAGAAGGCAGTGGCAACCCACTGCAGTACTCTTGCCTGGAGAATCCCATGGACGGAGGAGCCTGGTAGGCTGCAGTCCATGGGGTCACTAAGAGTGGGACACAACTGAGCGACTTCACTTTAACTTTTCACTTTCATGCTTTGGAGAAGGAAATGGCAACCCACTCCAGAGTTCTTGCCTGGAGAGTCCCCAGGACAGAGGAACCTGGTGGGCTGCTGTCTATGGGGTCGCAGAGTTGGTCACAACTGAAGCGACTTAGCAGCAGCAGCTTAATTTCATTAAGTAAAATAAGATTTTAGTGGATGGAATTTTTCCAAAAGATGATACTATTTTTCTAAATTTCTATATGCCACCCTGAAAACCTCATTTCCTAGAATTTTCATGAAAAAAAAAAACCTACAGACCCAAAAACCTCTGCAAGAATGACTTGTGATTATTCTGTTCTTTCCATTCCTGAGATTAGCATATTAAAAAATGTCAAATATGCTGCATATTATGCAGGAGACCCCGGTTTGATTCCTGGGTTGGGAAGATCCGCTGGAGAAGGGATAGGCTACCCACTCCAATATTCTTGGGCTTCCCTGGTGGCTAAGCTTGTAAAGAATCCACCTGCAGTGCGGGAGACCTGGGTTCGATCTCTGAGTTGGTAAGATCCCCTGGAGAAGGGAAAGGATACCCACTCCAGTATTCTGGCCCAGAGAATTCCATGGACTATATAGTCCATGGGGTCACAAAGAGTCGGACATGACGGGCACGACTGAGTGACTTTCCCCTCACAAACTAACCCTATGCCTTCCTTACATGGTAATGGGAGATGCCACTATTAGAGGCTATTCTTTCTGGGAGTCCCCACCTCAGAACTGCATCTGGCAGTGCCCGTGACCAGAGTCAGCCTTCTGCAGACAGCTGATCAGTCTACAGTTATGTTTTGTGATGTTACCTGTTAGTATCTGTGTGTGTGTGTGTGTGTGTGCGCTGATGATATGGTGATATTTGGAACTTTCTATTACACATTTTGTTTTCCCTGGTATTTTTCGTTTTTTTGGCCATGCCACATGGCTTGTGGGATCTTAGTTCCCCAACCAGGGATTGAACCCAGGTCCTGGCAGTGAAAGCACCTAGTCCTACCCCCTGGACCATCAGGGAATTCCCTCCCTGATAATTTCTAATTGCCTTGTATGCTCACACTATTTACCTTTATTGTAGTGTTGTTTTATTTTTTTTAACTTTCCAGCATACTGAACATTCTACAATTAAACCTTCAGCACTGTCAGGGTAAGGGGCGCCAACCCTCCCTGCAATGGAAAATCTGAGTAAAACTTGACAATCAGCCCTTCATATGCATAGTTCTGAATCTGTGGAATCAGACAATCAGTACAGATTTAGTGAAAGAACTTTGCATATAAGTGGGCCGTAGCAGTTCAAAACTATGTTGTTCCAGAGCCCATTGTATTTTGTCTCTCGCTTTTTTGGTTATCTCCTTCCTGGAGCCTTTTATCCTCATGTTAGTCTTGATTGATTGCCTTATATTACCTACTGCATGGCTGTCATCTGGGGTTTCCCTTCACTGATATTTGAGGAAGTACTGCAAGTCCCTAAGTCCACTGCTTTCCTTTTCTATGATGCTGCTCTTTTGGGTGTTTACTTGGGAGTAGAATTGTTGGATCATATGGTAATTCTTGGGCTTCCCAGGTGGCAAGGTGGTAAGAACCTGCCTGCCAATGCAGGGGATGCAAGAGATGCGGGTTCTATCCATAGATCGGAAGATGCCCTGAAGTAGGACATAGCAGCCCACTCCAGTATTCTTGCCTGGAGAATTCCATGAACAACAGCCTGGCGGACTACCGTCCGTGGAATCACAGAGAGTTGGACCTGAGCACTCAGCGTGGTAGTTCTAGGGTAAACTTTTTAAGGCATTACCAAGTGGCACCATGTTACATTCCCACCAGCAATGCTAACGAGTTCCAGTTTTTCCTCATCCTTCCCGGCACTTTTCCTTTTCCTTTTTTTGCGGGGGGTGGGGGGTGGGGCAGTGGACGGCCATCCTAATGACTATGAAGTGGTATCTCATTGTAGTTTTGATGTGCGTTTCCCTAAAGACTGAAAGCGTTGAGCATCTTTTCAAGGACTTTGTGGTCATTTGTCTGTTTTCTTTGGGGGAGAAATATCTATGTAGTTACTTTGCTCATTTTTGAATTGATTTTTGGGGGGATTGTAGGATATATGTATATATTGTGGCTATTAATCCCTATCATATATATGATTTGCAAATGTTTTCTCCCATCTTATAGGTTGTGTTTTCACTTTCTTGATAGTGTTCTTTGATGACAGCAGTCTTTAATTTTGATAAACTTTAATTTGCTTATTATTTCTTTGATAACCTGTGCTTTTGGTGGCATATACAAGAAATCTTTCCAAATCCTGCATGATAAAGATTCCTTATATTCTCATTAAGAATTTTATCATTTTAGCTCTTATGTTTAGTTCTTTGATCCACCATCCACCATTTTTGAGGTGATTTTCAATTTGATTCTAATCATTTCAAAGCATTCCAGTATAAAAGGTAGATAACAATTTTGCAGTTTAATGCATATTTGAATGTTTGTTGGGCAGGCATTATGCAATAACTGTACAATCTCTGATCTTCATTTATCTTTAAATGTAATCCTTTTGTGAAGCCAGTTTTCGAAAAGCAGGGGTAAGAAGTTAATGAAGAAGAACTTTTATTCTACAAAAAAAATTCCCATAAATTTCTCTGAGATATACTTCTTTAAATAACTAAATTTTTATCAGCAGAAATCCAGGGGTATAAAATTATTGATGAATCACCCTGTCCATCACCAACTCCCGGAGTTCACTCAGACTCACTTCCATCGAGTCAGTGATGCCATCCAGCCATCTCATCCTCCGTCGTCCCCTTCTCCTCCTGCCCCCCATCCCTCCCAGCATCAGAGTCTTTTCCAATGAGTCAACTCTTCGCATGAGATGGCCACAGTACTGGAGTTTCAGCTTCAGCATCATTCCCTCCAAAGAAATCCCAGGGCTGATCTCCTTCAGAATGGACTGTTTGGATCTCCTTGTAGTCTAAGGGACTCTCAAGAGTCTTCTCCAACACCACAGTTCAAAAGCATCAATTCTTCGGTGCTCAGCCTTCTTCACAGTCCAACTCTCACATCCATACGTGATCACTGGAAAAACCATACCCTTGACTAGATGGACCTTTGTTGGCAAAGTAATGTCTCTGCTTTTAAATGTGCTATCTAGGTTAGCTTATCAAAATCACACCTCAGTATTCTACATACTCTTGCCTAATAGTTCATTGTCAGCTTGTACCAGTAGAGAACTTAAAAAAACAAAGCTTATTGACTGGGTAACTTTTAAAAAAAATAATTTCGGGTGAGAAACTTTGCTTTATTTTTAAAATTTTGAGGACAAATTATGTAATTTATATAGTATAATGATTAACTGGAAAGGAAATCCTGCTTCATAATTTCTAAACCCTTTCTGGTTGGAAGCCATTGAATTTGAAAACAAAACATTTCCCGCAGTTGTCCCTAGGTGGTGCAATATCTTTTCAGTCTAAGGGGTGTGATCTCCCCTTAGACAGCAGATCCTTCTATTGACCAGATAGACAGCCTGTCCCACTGAATTCTTTAGTGTTGGAAATCAGGCATTGTCTTGGAGGAGAGAGTTTCCCAGGATGTCGTTCAGTGATGTGTCACCGTCATAAATCTCCTCCTCTGTGAACATACTGGAGAAACTTGCTGACAATTCTGAGTCAGTTTTGGGTGTTTCCCAGAAATGCAAAGTAGTTTTTTCTTCTGGAAGTTATATCTGAGGTTCAGAAGTCATTAAGCTATCTAGAGTTGCTATTAAGAAAGCCAGATATTTGGACAAATATTTTCATCACTTCGGCCTCTGAAATAAAAAATCCACATTTTAATGTTTAGGAAGAGTATGCTGGGGGTTGGTAACTCGTTGGAACTGAAAAATTAAACAGAAGTACACATAACTATGTTTTGACTTAGTTACTTAGAAAGAGAGTTATTTTTCCTGTGGTAGTGTAGTAGGTATTGTCCGGCTAGAATATACAAATAAAGAAGAAACTAAGGTTTTCACTGTATTCAAAGCCTTTTCTCTGGCATGTCCACAAACATACGCATCCTCATCAGTTAGTCTGTTCTTGAGCAGCAATACCTGCATACTGTGAGTACATCTGAGAACCAAGCGCTGAAGACATTCAATAAAAACAAAACGTATGTTAGCGGCTTTCATACAATATGGAAGTGGTTATTTAAGGTTAAAAACAACATTTCTCACCAAAGTTCAGAATATTAGAATCAGAAGGAAGGAGGAGGATCAATGCTAGGCATCGTATAGTTTCACCTGTAAATATTCCGTCCTGCACATCTAGAAGACAAGGCTTCCTTTAAAACTTACAACCAGAGCACCAGTGTCACACCTAGAGCTCTAACAGCTCTTCCTTACTGTCATCAGATATCCACCCAGGGGTAAAATGTCCCATTTTTCTCCTAGTTTAGAACTTATCTGAATTACTATCAAAATCAGATAGATACACTGCATTGCTCGGTGTGTCTGTTTCTTATCTCCTATTGCAACTTTATTTAGGGATTTCAGTGGTTACAACGTTGTGCTTCCAACCCCAGAGGGTTTGATCTCTGGTCAGGGAACTAAGATCCCACATGTCTCGTGGTGCAGCCAAGGAAATAAAACAGCACAAAACTTTATTGAATCTTTACTTCTTTTTTCCAACTTTTTTTATCAGAAAATACTCAAGTGAAGAGAAAAGTTGTAGAAGCAGGAGGAAGAGGGAAGGGAAGTAGGTACAGTGAGAAGAGGGGTACCGCTTCCTGCTAGTCACTGTTCGGAGGACTCCCCAAGAAGAGTGTGCTCTTGACTAACTTCAGCTTGCTCAAGCATTCACCAGGAGCTGCCCCAGGGATAGGTGAGCTCGGGTGGAAAGCTGAAGAGACCCTGGAGAAGCTAATAGCACAAGCAGTGAGCAAACCATTCTCCATGGGGCTGGGAAGTGGATTTTTCTGGAAAACGAATCTGGCACTATTTGTAGCACACAGATCCTCTTAATCACACAGGTTTGAGGAGCAACCCTTCCTGCGCTCTGATGGGCCCCTAATACTGAAGGGAAACAGAAGTGGGAGGCTGGCAGGACGAGCCTCAGCCCCTGTTGCTGCAGCTGGTGACAGAGCTCCACGTGGCATTAACTGCTTTCCCCCTCAGATCCTGGTTTCCCCTTGGAGCTCAATGAGGGGCCCTGAAATCCTTACTTGAAAGGAGCCTGAGCACCCCCAAATGTCATCACCTTCCCTCCTTCCAATTTAGAAGGCATGAGTCGGGGGCACATAGAGAGGTTTCTGGAAAAAGACATCCAGTTACTTGGAAAGAAGTGGCTAGATTCAGTGGAAGTCATGAGATGGGGGGGAAAAAGAAGTCTCCCCAGTTGACTTTCGTGTCATGTGAGAAAGTGCAAAGGGAAACTCTTGAAGGGTTTTACAATCACACAAAACCACGCGAAGAACACTTAACCCACTAAGCTGCGACAGGATGATGAGTGAGTTCTCTAAGTGCCCATGTGAAGACCCAAACATGACGCGACTTTCAGGGCAATGGGTCCATTAAGGAAAGGACAGAATTGGCAAAGTGCTAGGCACTGTGGGGAACACCAAACCACAGATTTACAACTGGATGAGGAAGAAGAGAACAGCATGCGTGAAACAGTTCAAAAATGATAGTAGGAATGGGGACAATGCTAGACCGCTGGGCAGCGCTTGACCCTCTCTCTCTCTCTTCTGAAAATCATTAATTTGGAGGAACAAATCTTTTTGCTTTTTGGAGAACCTGGAACTTAGGAAGTCCAGGAAGTATTGGTGTGCTATAGGGGAATAGCTACTAAATTCTAAAGACAGAATGATACTGGAGTTTTTAGTTTTGATATCTATAAGCAGTAAAATGTAGCATGTTGAAGTTCCTGACCCTTACCCCGTGGATTCCATGTATAATTCCAGTGACAACTGTGTATTTTTGGTTAAAACATCAACAACAGTGACAACTTCCTTGTTTGATTGTCTGTCTTTCCCATCCAGGTCACATGATGTGTTGCTGCTACATTAATGTTTGTGGCTGAAACACCCTACAGTGACTGCCTCATGACTCACGCTCTGTATAATCCTCTCTCTTTGGGTGCAGATGAGACCTGTGGCTTGCTTCTAAACAAACAGAATATGGCAAAGGTGATGGACTGTGACTTCCCTGGTATAGATAGGTTATACGTAGGTTACTATCTATATCATCTGTATCTACAGGTATGTGACCCCATCCTTCTTGTGCTCAGTAGAGAGATGCTCTTTACTGACTTTGAAGAGGTAGGTTGCCATGCTGGGAGACAGTCTAGGCAGCAGGGAACTGTCTGTAGGACCTGAGGAACGGGATTCTTAGCCATATGAGTGCTGAACTCAATCGCTCAGTTGTGTCTGACTTTGCAATCCCATGGACCACAACCTGCCAGGCTCTTCTGTCCATGGAGTTCTCCAGGCAAGAATACTGCAGTGGGTTTCCATTTCCTCCTCCAGGGGAGCTTCTCGACCCAGGGCTCAAATCCACATCTCCTGAGTCTCCTGCATTGGCAGGTGGATTCTTTACCACTGTGCCACCTGGGAAGCTCTAGCCACAGGGAAATGAATGAGCCTGAGTGGGCTTGGAATCAGATTCTTTCCTAGTCAAGCCTTCAGATGAGAATGCAGTCTGCCTGACACCTTAATAGCAGTCCTGTGAGATCATGAGCAGAGGATCCAGCTCATCTGTGCCTAAACACCATTCCCATGGAAACTGTGAGGCAATAAATGCATGTCATTTTAAGCCACTGAATCTATGGTAATTTTTAATACAAAAATACAAATACCATAGTGTATTGGTCAAAAAGTTTCCATGATGGACTTCCCTGGTGGTCTAGCAGGTAAGACTCTGTACTCCCACTGCAGAGGGCATGGGTTCGATCCCTGGTCAGGGAACTAGGTCCCACACGCCACAACTAAAAGATCCTGCATACTGCAAGGGAGATTAAGCATCTCCTGTGCCACAGCGAAGGTCCAGTGCAGTTAAGTACATAAAAATATTTAAAAATTCAGTGGCTTTTTCTTGCCTTTAGAATAAAGTCCAGGGAATTCCTTGGTGGTCCAATGGTTAAGACTCCAGTCTTCCGTTGCAGGAAGTCTGGGTTTGATCCCTGGTCAAGGAACTAAAATCCCACAAGCTCTGCAGTGTGGTGAAAAAACAATAGAATAAAGTCCAAAAAGCTTCTCAGGACAGTCAAGGCTTCCTGTTACCTGAATTTACTTGACTTTTCCCCAAGTTATTTTTCTATTACTGGGTCTAGGCCCACTCTCATAAAGACTACATCAAGCTAAGAGAGAGCTCTTTCAACAAAGAGAGAGTCTTTCAACAGAGACTGAAGGAGTCCCTCGTGGGGCAGAAGTAACTTGAGTCCTTGTATCATAGTTTCTCATTACATATATCTGCTTGATGGCCTCTGAATTAAACCTCCTCTTTGTTATATATATAGTCATGTCTTACATTTCAGTACCAGCAACAAAGTTGTTTTCCTTTCCAAGTTTTTCTTAGTCTAAATCCTGCCCATTTTTGTAGATCTCCATAAAATCAAATGTAATTATCCAGCATTGCTCCAACCCAGAAGTAATTCATCTCTTTCTCCATTATTTGTTATGGTGTTTATTTCTCACATTCCACTATATCACAGCCATATATCTTGATGGACGTGTGTCATTCAATTTAGTTGCCCATCATCCAAACACTTTTTAGGGAATTCTCTATTTTCTGAGTCTTGGTGGGAAGCAGAGACTGCCTTCTATAGAAATTAAATCTGCCAAATTCTTGCTTCCTCACTTTGCTTTTCAGTTAAGTTTCAATAACTATATATTGCAGCAAAAATTTATTATTTAAGTCTTTCAAGATCTTTATGGAGAAAGCAATGGCAACCCATTCCAGTACTCTTGCCTGGAAAATCCCATGGACGGAGGAGCCTGGTAGGCTGCAGTCCATGGGGTCATGAAGAGTCGGACACGACTGAGCAGCTTCATTTTCACTTTTCACTTTCATGCATTGACGAAGGAAATGGTAACCCACTCCAGTGTTCTTGCCTGGAGAATCCCAGGGATAGGGGAGCCTGGTGGGCTGCTGTCTGTGGGGTCACACAGAGTTGGACACAACTGAAGTGATTTAGCAGCAAGATTTTTATATAATTCCTCCAGGGTTATGGTTAGGATTCAGTTCAGTTCAGTTGCTCAGTTGTACCCCACTCTTTGCAACCCCACGGATTGCAGCACAGCAGGCCTCCCTGTCCATCATCAACTCCCAGAGTTTACCAAAACTCATGTCCATTGAGTCAGTGATGCCATCCAAACATCTCATCCTCTGTTGTCCCCTTCTCCTCCTGCCTTCAGTCTTTCCCAGCATCAGGGTCTTTTCAAGTGAGTCAGCTCTTCACATCAGATGGCTAAAATATTGGAGTTTCAGCTTCAACATCAGTTCTTCCAATGAACACTCAGGACTGATCTCCTTTAGGATGGACTGGTTGGATCTCCTTGCAATCTAAAGGACTCTCAACACCGTTCAAAAGCATCAGTTCTTCAGCACTCAGCTTTCTTCACAGTCCAACTCTCATATCCATACATGCCCACTGGAAAAACCATAGCCTTCAGTAGGTGGACCTTTGTTGGCAAAGTAATGTCTCTGCTTTTTAATATGCTATCTAGGTTGGTCATAGCTTTTCTTTCAAGGAGCAAGCGTCTTTTAATTTCATGGCTGCAATCACCAGTGATTTTGGAGCCCCAAAATATAAAGTCTGCCACTGTTTCCACTGTTTCCCCATCTATTTGCTATGAAGTAATAGGTCCAGATGGCATGATCTTAGTTTTCTGAATGTTGAGCTTTAAGCCGATTTTTTCACTCCTCTTTCACTTTCATCAAGAGGCTTTTAGTTCCTCTTCACTTTCTGCCATAAGGGTGGTGTCATCTGCATATCTGAGGTTATTGATATATCTCCTGGCAATCTTGATTCCAGCTTCTGTTTCTTCCAGCCCAGTGTTTCTCAGGATATACTCTGCATATAAGTTAAATAAGCAGGGTCACAATATACAGCCTTGACGTACTTCTTTTCCTATTTGGAACCAGTCTGTTCCATGTCCAGTTCTAACTGTTGCTTCCTGACCTGCGTATAGATTTCTCAAGAGGCAGGTCAGATGGTCTGATATTCCCATCTCTTGAAGAATATTCCACAGTTTGTTGTGGTCCACACAGTCAGAGGCTTTGGCATAGTCAATAAAGCAGAAATAGATGTTTTTCCTGAACTGCCTTGCTTTTTCGATGATCCAGTGGATGTCGGCAGTTTGATCTCTGGTTCCTCTGCCTTTTCTAAAACCAAGTTGAACATCTGGAAGTTCATGGTTCACATATTGTTGAAGCCTGGCTTGGAGAATTTTGAGCATTGCTTTACCAGCGTGTGAGATGAGTGCAATTGTGCATTAGTTTGAGCATTCTTTGGCATTGCCTTTCTTTGGGATTGGAATGAAAACTGACCTTTTCCAGTCCTGTGGAAAATGGTTAGCATTAGGGTATAATATTGGGGGTTTCCCAGTTGGCTCAGTGGTTAAGAATTCACCTGCCAAAGCAAGAGACTCAGGTTTGATCCCTGGGTTGGGAAGATCCGCTGCAGGAGGAGATGGAAACCCACTCCAGTATTCTTGCCTGGAAAATTCCATGAACAAAGGACCCTGGTGGGTTACAGTCCGTGGGATCACAAAGAGTTAGACAAGACTGAGGTCAGCACATATACTTGTATAATATTGAAAGTATTAGAATGCTGAAGGCAAAAAAAATCTTAATTTACAGCAAGATTATATGTGTAACATATATATGTGTGTGTATAAAATTGTGAATTTTTCTGAACTCAATATCTGAACATTTATTTTAGTCCTGTGGTTTAGGAGATTACACACATATACAGATATTGGCAATAAATTTTGTAAACTGGTTGGAGAGGGGCCAGAAAATTAAAAGTTGGAAAGTTTCTCATTAATGTTCCAATTAACCTTTGTATTAATATTTCAAGTAATGTTAATATTACTTGAAACACAGTAAGTGTACAATTAATGTTTGTTGAATAAAAGGGTCAACTTTGTCTGGGAAAGATAACAAATTTTCTTTACAAAGCAAAGAAGCTTTCACGCAGCCTAACATTATCCTTTGGTAACAGTCTGTCCTTCTTTTATTTCTAAAAAGTCCTTACAGAGTGTAAAGGGGATTATGGACTTAACGGCTTAAATGTATTCATCGTCACAACAGAGAGTAAGTGTATTTAACCCAGCTGGCCAAGGAATTAATTTCTTCTGTTTAACATCATTTTTCTGCTCTTCCTTCTTCTCTGATGTGATTGCCAGGCTGTTAGTCAAAAGTAGAAAAAAATCATAGAAGTCCCGTTTGCAGTATAAGACAATTTCAGAATTATTGATTTCCAAGTGTTCTATTGACTCTCTAGGTCAGCATTATGATTTAGTTTTTCTCATTATGGTAGAAACAGACCTGGTCTCTACAAATCAACAGAAGCAGCATCTCAGAAACCACACCTGAGACCCAAAGGACGCTAAATGGCTTAGTGAAGGAAACCGGGGTATGCCATTTAGGACGCTGATGGATCTGTAACATGTCTGTGGGAAGAGAGTGTCCAAGATGGGAGGAGGAGAGCGAGAAGTTTGCCACAGCAGCTGTAAACAAAAAGAACAAAGAGTCTCCCTCATTACTCAGTTCCAAAAAGCATTAAGTTGCAACTCACTGCAGCTGCCCACAGTGTGCACTGAGGGGAATTCAGGATGAAGAATAGGATGAAGTATTCTTGTTTTGAATATATGGCCCCAAAGCAGTTAAATGCATATTTAAGAAAGAAATTCAGTGATGCCAGATTCTTGCATAGAAAAGCACTAAAATGATTTTTGAGATTCTCTGTTTGTGTTTGTCATTAGCAGTAATCTTTTTACCAAGATATATGTTTAACTGCAAGTATTTCCGAGGCAAAAAATTCATATAGGCTCCTTCCCTGCATCCCTACTTCTTTGCAGCAGTCCCCTCAGAGTTACTTACATGCTGTTTCCTGGACTATAGTTCCCAGTAAGGTCCATGAATAAAACTCAACTCACAGCTTCTACATTGTTTTCCTTCCGGTCAACAGTTTTGGTGACCACGGAGTGTCCCACAGCTGACTGCTCTCCTTTGCCTAAACTCGGCAAGGATCCAAACACTTGCTACCAGCCAGGCCCCTTGTCCCTGTCCATCTCCTAAATGAGCCTAGATGATACGGTAAGTTTCTTCCTAGTCTGGAGAAGTCTACGGTAAGTCTACGGTAAGTCTTCCTAGTCTGGAAATTTCTGTCTTGGATGATTGATCCTGATTTTTATTATGTGGTGTATAGACTCCACACTAGTAGAGTTTCCCTGAACTTAAGGTAATTCAGGAAGGAAGTACCTTGAATTCTAAGTTGAAAGATGCTGGGAAGACTTTGCTCAGTTGAAAGACACTGGAGAGGTTTGGACTGGGTGATTAGGTAGGAGACGGTCCTGTTCTTTTCCCTGAATGGGTTGCTTTCATAGAGTTTGTTGGAATAAAAGTGAACATACCATAGGTGAGCTTTCAGTTCTGAAGATAGGGGCAGAATTCCTCCTGGCCGGTTTACAGCTCTCTCAGGCAACCAGAAGCTTGCAGGAGTGGTGGAGGCGAGTCTGCCCATAGTACAGCAGCCCCTTGTGACACTCATTTATTAAAGAAACTTGCTGGTCTGGGACTTCCCTAGTGGTTCAGTGGTTAAGGACCTGCCTGCCATTGCAGGGGACATGGGTTCAATCCCTGATCCAGGAAGATTCCACATGCTAAGCCCGAGTACCACAACCCTGGGGCCTGGAGTCCATGCTCTGAGACAAGTAGCCCCCGCTTGCCGCAACTAGAAAAAAGCCGGTGTAGCACAGCCAAGAAAAAATTTTAAAAATTTAAAAAATAATATTTTTAAAGGGGAGGGAGAAGAGACCTTTTTAAATTCAAACTTGCTAGAAAGGCTCCCTCACCTACACTTTGATTCACAGCCTCCTTCACATTCTGTCAAAGATGAATTGTTCAGTCACTGTCTTGTCTGACTCTTGTGAATACAAATCTCAAAAGTCTTTTCTGCAAATAGTAAAAATCCTTAGCCATTTGAGTGGATAAACTTAACTTATTCCACTTTTTTTTTTATAAACTAGTAAGTTTTATATTGTAATACGTGTTTCTTGACTGAGTTTTAAAATGAAGCTGTGAGATCTCTGGTTGTATCTGTCTGTATGTGTGTGCATTATAGATATGTGTCTCTACCTCCAGATGGTATTATCAAAATCAATTTGTTAAAGAGCTCTATTTAATTCACTTAAAAGTAAGTCTTCATAAATTAAATATTTATAAATTTTACAGTAACTAGCCCAAATGAATTTCAAGTTTACATGATCTGGGAGATATTCAATATTAAATTAATATACAGTATTAAAGTTTAAGTTTATTGGTTTAATTAATACAGACATGTCTTACTTTTATTGAACCTAGGTTTACTAAAAAGTTATCAAATATTATCTCTTATGAAATTTATTAGCAAGAAGAATAGCTTGGGATGATGGCTAACTTGGTCTAATGTTTCATGAAGGATTTCATGCATAATCTAAACATAATTGTTGGGAACGAGTAAATAAATGAGGTAAGAGCTTTTAGGGGAACTCTTCCTGTTTTATGGTGGTGTGCACAGGGAATGTTGCCTGCCGTTCTAGTAAGTAATGTTGCCTGCCATTGCAGTTAACAAGGGTCAAATCAGCCCCTGTAACCCCTCATATCCCCCTGCCCAAATGGTGCACCTTGAGGGGAACTCAGGATAGAGGAAAACAGGAAGCATTATTTGCTTTGGATACTGGCCCTCAGTAGTTAAGATGCGTATCTGGGGGATAATTTCAGTGAGTCCAGTTTCCCGCAACTTCCTATAGATAGACAAGACTAGAACCATGAACTCCAGGTGCCTGTCTGTGTGATTAGCAGTCATTTTGGGATGTTTGACTACCATTCTTTTTCCCCGCCAAGCAAACTCTCTTATATATCCTGGCTCCTCCCTTAACTTCTTTGGAGCAGTTTCTCAGCTATTGGAGAGGTTTTCCCCTGGGTTATAGTCTTCAATAAGGTCCCCAAATAAAATTTAACTGGAAACTTTTAGATTGCTTTTTTTTTAGTCAACTGTATGTCTGCTTAAAAATGGTAACTGAGCAACTTGAAACTTTATAGTTTTGCTAAGTTAAGTTAAATGATAGAAATTTATTGAATATATAGATGATTGTCAAGTAAAAAAGATACTGAAATATTAATTACTGAACATAGGCTTCCTTTTACAGAGAAACTAAAGATATTCAGGACTATTATGGGGATGCATTCATAAATTTTCTATAAAACATTTTTAGAAATCACAAATAGTATTTGTAAGTTTGCTGATTTATAGAGTGCTAATTGACTTTTCATGCATTAGCAAGGAAATGGCAACCCATTGGAGAAGGAAATGGCAACCCACTCCAGTATTCTTGCCTGGAGAATCCCAGGGATGGGGGAGCCTGGTGGGCTGCCGTCTATGGGGTCGCACAGAGTCGGACATGACTGAAGCGACTTAGCAGCAGCAGCAGCAGCAGCAGCAGCAATGTGAAAAGAATTCATAACTGCTTACTTCTTAATTTTCACTACAAAGGAAGATTTTTAAAGCTTAAGAACTCTATTATGTGTAATCAATTTAATTAAATAAGGAAAACATCTTCAGAGGAAAGGAAAAATATAAAGAATGGAAATGCATTTCATTAAAGGAAAAGAAAGTGATTTTTGTCTTAAATCTGATTATTTCTAAATGGGGAGGAAAGGGACAGACAAATAAGGATATAAAAGATTTGTGAGAAAAAAAGGAATATAAAGGAATTCTATGTGGGGTCAGGATTATCCAAGAGTAGAATAAATTTAATTATGAAAATAAATTTTAATATTAAAGATAAGGTGGTGCAAAACTAGAAATTTATTTTCTTTCTTTGCTAAGAGAAAATTTTTTTGACATATTGATCTGCTTTTTGATAACAGAAAAAATTTTCTTTCCTTTTAAGTGGTCTGTTAACTTTCTGTAAGGGCTTCCCTGGTGGCTCAGTGATAAAGAATCCGCCTGCCAATGCAGGAGACATGGGTTCGATCCCTGGGTTGGGACAATACCCTGGAAAAGGAAATGGCAACCCACTCTAGTATTCTTGCCTGGGGAGTCCCATGGACAGAGGAGCCTGGTGGGCTACAGTTCACTGGGTCGCAAGAGTCAGGCACAACTGAGCGTGGGCACACAGACACATAACTTTCTGTGTTTTGCCTTTAAAATCTTCTATTGTCATTCTGGTTAACTGAGTAAGTATTGTTTCACAGTGATCTATGATTCCACCCGACCAAGTGTTTTAAAACCTTTTTGATATCTTTGACAAGCTTCCCCAATCAAGTTCTAAATGTAATTTTTAAAAAATATACACTTTCATCCATCTATTTACTGGGCTGTGCCAGGTCCCAGCTGCACGAGAAATGGAATATTTCCTGCCACATCTGTAAACAAGGATGTCACCGTCATCAGCGACTGCAGCCCTCCACTGTGAGCTGGTGAGCCCTCAGAGAACTCAGCAAGGAGAAGAACACCTGTGATCTAGCAGCCATCAACTACAGCCACTCCCTATGGTGAGCCTTGAGGAAAGGAAGCCCAGAATGGGAAAAACGCAGGATCCTGGCCCCAGAGACCCGAGGTGCAATCAAAGAAATGATTTCAGTAAGCCTAGACTTTGCATCTTTCCATACACAGAAAAGTGCTGAATTGCTTGACTTGAGATAGATGGTTTTCTTTAATTAACAATCATCTTTCAAAAAAAATTTATTTACTTATTTATTTTTGGTTGTGCTGGGTCTTTGTTGCTTGGGGCATGCTTTGTCTACCTGTGGTGAGCGGGGGCTTCTCTTCGCTGTGGAGCGCGGGCTTCTCACTACAGAGCTGGGCTCTAGGGTGTGTGGGCTTCAGAGGCTGCAGCACGCAGGCTCAACAGAGGAAGAACTTCTCGATGTTCAGACTCCCTGCCCTTTGTTGCAAAGCCTCTGTGTAACCCGGTCCTCTCTTCACCTCCTCAGAGCAGTGCTCTCAGGGCTACTTGAGATTCTGCCTCCCAGACTTTAGTTCTAAAAATTTCCACGGAATAAAACTGAACTCTCAACTTTCAGGTTGCGTGTACATTTTCAGTCGGCACTCAGGATCTTCAGTTGCGGCATGAGAACTCCTAGTTGCGGCATATGGAATCCAGTTCCCCGACCAGGGATTGAACTCGGGCCTCCAGCCACTGGACCACTAGGGAAGTGCCCTAAATGAATTTCTTTTGATCTCTAGCAAACTTTGGGATGCTTCAGAGGGCTTCTGAAACATCTCAAAGAGAGATACTAAACTAATGAGGCTTATGTAGTGTGTTAAACTACATGGGAAACATTGTCACTGATGATAAAGCTTCTTAGGTTTTATCATGTGGGTATATGTTACTAATACAAAATTACTAAAATTTGGATATATCCTAGTATATTATCAATCATGAATCTAATTCTTGTCTTAATATACTATGTGTCACAGACATAATCAAATTCCCTTGTCAGTTGTAATTAGATCTTTAACCATCCCGTTTTCAGTCTTTTGTCGGTTATATAGACAGTTATTAGTTTGCTCTGATGCTTTTACAAAACTGAGGATCTTCAGAAAGATTCATAGAAAGGACTTTTTGACAATATAGGCTTCTGGTAACTTTCTCTTTTTTTTGGCTGTGCTGAGTCCTCATTGCTGCGCGGGCTTTCCTCTGGCTGCGGCGCGTGGGGGCTGCTCTTCATGGGGGCACGGGCTTCGCACTGCGGCGGCTTCTCTTGGGAAGAACAGGCTGTCGCGCATGTGGGCTTCAGTAGTCGCAGCTCCCAGGCACCAGAGCACAGACTCAGTATTGTGGCGCACAGGCTTCATTGCTCCGTGGCGTGGACCAGATCTGGGATCACACCCATGTTTCCTGCGTTGGCAGATGGATTCTTCACCACTGAGCCAGCCACCAGGGAAGCCTGGTTTCTGGTAACTTTGAGATCATACTACTGAACTGAGTAAGAAATACCAAAACTCAAATGGAAAACCCCATGGCTTTGTAAAACTACTAACAAAACAATCTAAATCAACAAGAATTAATTGCATGGGGCTGGATGACCTGATAAATAAAATTTATAATTTTATGACTTTTTCTCTTAAATATTCATGGCTTTGACTATTTGTTTTCCAAAGAAGAGTAAACCTTTCCTTTAACGGTAACTACAACAAGCAGCAAGTTGTTAAAGTGTACCTTTGGAGATGAAGATAAGACATTTACTTTTTCCCCTCTACTGAATCTCTCCAGAGTTTGCCTTCTACAGCAGGCTCCCCTCTGGACTCGTTGGCTTATCGTGATCCTGGTTACAACTAGTTACACTAACAGCATTGTGAATTTTTCTCTTTGTTGTTTTCAGGCTGTTTATGTTTTATGTCTCTTGATGCTATACTGTGCCTTTATTAATGCTATTAGCTACATTACTTATGGGCTTCCCAGACGCCACTAGTGGTGAAGAGTCTACCCCCTGATGTAAGAGAGGCAGGTGTGATCTCTGGATTGGGAAGACCCCCTGGAAGAGAGCATAGCAGCCCACTTCAGTATTGTTGCCTGGAGAATCCCATGAACAGAGGAGCCTGGTGGGCTACAGTGCATAGCATTGCAAAGAGCTGGACACGAGTGAAGTGACTTAGCACAGCATATCCATGCTAAATATGCCTTTTATAAGAATATTGTTCTTTATATTACTTGATGTATAACAAAACTAATGATGGATAATTGTCTTGAGGCAATTGATCACATATATAGCTCTACACAAAATTACTTAAAATAGTACAATTCTAGATATAGGAAAAAGCAACAGGAGAGAAGCAATTCCTGGATCATAATAGACTAGTAAACACATAATCCAGAGAAGTTTAGGTTATTAACAGGACCTAATTCAGATATAGGGCTTCCCAGATGGATCGGTGGTAAAGGAACCCCCTGCAATGCAGGAGACCTGGGTTCAATTCTGGGGTCGGGAAGATCCCTTGGAGAAGGAAATGGAAACCCACTCCTTAATTCTTGCCTGGGAAATCCCATGGACAGAAGGGCTGGGTGGACTGTAGTCCATGGGGTCGCTAGCAATTAACAACAAACCAGATACAGCATTTGAATGGCCTTTCAACAAAATCCTTGCCTGACCCAGGAATGAGCATTCCTAGCACTGTGGGACAAACTGATCATAAAATCCCTCCCCAAATGGTCAAATTTATGACCCAAAGGAGAGAAGATGTAAACAGAAAGAAGAGACTTGCTCATCCTCCAGTTATACTAAGGGTTAGGTTACAACCCACTGCCCTGACGGGAATTCAGGGTGGAGAAAAATAGGAGGGGGAATTATGTGTTTTGGCTCCTAAATAATAAATATACATAGCCAAGGAAGAATTTCAGTGCCAGATAATTTTTACATCTTCCCACACAGAGAAAGGGCTTTCCTGGTGGCTCAGGTGGTAAAGAATCTGCTTGCAATGCAGGAGACCTGAGTTCGATCTCTGGGTGGGAAAATCCCCTGGAGGAGGGCATGGCAACCCACTCCAGCATTCTTGCCTGGAGAAAAGCACTAATATCATTAGCTTGGGGGGGGGGGGGGGGGGGGGTGTGTGTGTGTGTGTGTGTGTGTGTGTGTGTGTGTGTGTGTTTAGCAGTAATCTTTAACCAACATGTATGTTTGGCCTATGTATTTCTCAGTCAAGTTTCTTTTGCCACTAGCTGTGCTGCATGGCTGTGGGATCTTTAGACTTGTGGGAACTTGGTTCCCTGATGAGGGGTTGAACCTGGACCCCAACAGTGAAGGTGCCAAGTCCTAATCATTGGACTGCCAGGGAATGCCCCCAATTTAGTTTTTATATACTAGCTCCTCACCAGCTTCCTAGAGGCTCTTCCCGCAGAGTGGCTAAGAGGCTGTTTCCTGGGCTCTCGTTTCATTCGGTCCTCAGTAACCTCCCTGGATGAAACTTCTCTCACAACTTTAACACTCTGAGTCCAGGAATAGTAAATTGTTGACAGGAAGCCTTTTGACCAAACCAACACTTAGCTCTTTTGGGGCGGGGGCGTGGGGAGAATTCACACAGAAACGATCCAGTCTGAAGTTGTTGTTTCTCTGCTCTGATTCCCTCACTGGCCACTTCAGGGCCCATCCAGTAGTGCTCCAGGTGTGATCCGAAGACCAGCAGGAATGGGCATTACCTGGGAGCTTGTTAGAAGGGGAGAATCTCCAGACCTACTGAATCAGAAACTTCATTTTAACAATCTCCCCAGGTCAGCTTTAGAGGCTGCAACAGAATTCTTCCTTGTCCTTATAAACCCGTTAGTGAGATTACAAAGGAAAAACAAAGCTAGCGAATATACTGTGTACGAATATACTGTGTATTTTTTTTTTAACACAACTGACTGTTGGCCACAAACATGGCACCGGTTTTTTTCCTTGGCTACCCATTCATTCATTCAACAAATATTTGGGAGGAAAATAAGGGAGCATGGTAAGTAATGAACACCTACTGAACTCGTTTAACCTCCCAGACATCCCTGAGGCCGTTATGTCTACTTTCTATGTGGGGACGTTGAGGAGAATAAAGAGGAAAGAGCAAGACGCCCCAGGTTGACACCGACAGTGCGCAGAGGAGCTAGGATCCGAATCCACTGCCTTCCGAAAGCAGCTCTTGCGTCCCACACTGCCGCCCACACGGGTGTTCGTGCCTTCCCTCTCCTGGGCAGGAATGTCGTTGCACAAGGTCAGACTTCCGCTAGTCAAGCAGCCGGGTTCCTCCTCTGGCCCTCTGTGTCAAGGGCCCAGCAGCCTAGATCGGGGTCAGAGGTAAACAGTAACCAAGTTCCAGAGCTAACACCTCCCAGGAGTCTGGACCGAGTCTCGGGGCGGGGAGGGGGGGCGGTGGGCAGAAGAGTAAACGTGCAGCATCCCGGTCACAGAGTGCAAGCACCTAGACCTGCATCTTCTCCATCCTTCCATCTTGGTCCTTCCAGGCGGGCGGTGTAAAGCGGGAATCCGAGGCGAGAAGAGCGCCTAGAGAGGCTTTCCCTTAGCCAAAATGCGGGCCGCGCACTCCCTGCCCTCAGCCGACATGGCGGCCTCCAGACGGTCTCCATGGTTACGCAGCCAGCCTCTCCGGTGCCGGCTTGGGCCGAGCGTGTGTGGAGACCAGCCTTTCCCGCCCCCTCGTTTTTTTTTGCGACAGTTGCAGGGGACGTCACGGCAGTTGGCGGGTGTCAGCTGATTTGCTGCGGCGGCGGCGGCGGCGGCGGAGGCGGTGGAGGCGGCAACGGGTGCCTCGCAGCCGCACTAGCGAGGCGGAGGCTGGGCTGGGGTTCCAGTCCGAAGTTTCCGCGCCCGGGTTTGCCCACCCGGCGTCCCGTCCGGACACGTCCCCGCCTGGTCCTCTTGGCCGGAGGGACGGGAAATAGCCAGGCACATGATGAGGCTGTGACAGGTGAGGGAGCTCTCGGGCTTTCCCGGGGGCGGGGGGGGTGTCCCAGCGCGGCTGCGCCCCCGCCGTGGGGCTCAGGGGCCGGGGCTCGGGGCGTCCCCGCCCCCCTCCCTCTGGAGGCGCGTGGCCGCCGTCCGATCGCCGCCGCTGGAAGCTCTGATCCGTGCCGGCGCCAGCAGGTTCGGGCCCGCAGCTCGACGCCAGTGCCCGAAGCGTGGGTCCTGCCGGAGGTCGTCGGGGCCCCCCGGCCTAGTGAGTGACAGCGCTCCTGCCGACGCTGGCTCTCCTCTTGGGATGGGACCACCTTGCCCCTCCACCCCCAGTGGCAATCTAAACCGAGCGAGCTGCTTGACGTTGACGGGTGGGTGGTTCTTGACAGGGCTTTTGGGAAATGTGTTTGCTTTGGGGGTCCACACAGCCCTTCCCGATGCTCTTTGGTTTGCCCTTGCCTAGGGTGCTGAGACATCTGTTAGTACACCTGCCCGCTCTCGTCTCCCTGCCCTAGGACCTGATCTAAGCGGATACCTGCCCCCTGCACCCACTTACTTGGTGGGTCCCAGCGTTCTGAAGCTCTGTGCTTGGAGTTAGCCATACCTTGGATTCAAAAGCTGCCGTTTTGTGCTTTGATTCACTTGCTATGTCAGTTTCTCATGTCCTAGAATTTGAAATTATGGCAGCTGCATCACAGGAAGCGTTGGAGTTGATGCATCTGATTTTAGGGTTCAGTGAGAGCTACAGTTTGCTTTCACAGTAGCATTTGACGTGAGCCAAAAAAGGCAAGCTGTGACTCTTTGATATGTTTATCATTTAGGGCTTTACAGGCAGGATGTCAAGATCGCCTGTTATATGAGAGAAATTGAGTTTTGAAATATACACACTGTTTCTTTATAAGCAATTTGTGACAGTATGGGGGTGGAGGACCACTTAAAAGTGAAAATAGTGTTGAAATGCCTTTGGTATTACGAAGAATCAAAGCTTACCTTGATTTCATCCAAAATAACATCTTAGTTATTTCAAATTGGGCAAACAGAACAGTATAAACACGTATTAAATGCCTGGTTAATTTTCCTTTTTTTTTTTTTTAAGTATTTTATTGAAACATAGTTGATTTACAATGTTGTGTTAGTTCCTGGTGTACGTGTACGGCACAGTGATTCAGTGATACGAATATATACTAGTCTGCATTTGCTAATCTCAAACTCCCAATCCTTGCCCCCTGCACCCACCCTTCCCCTTGGCAGTCACAAGCCTGTTCTCTGTGTCTGTGAGTCTGTTGCAAGGATAAGTTCATTTGTGTCATATGTTAGATTCCACACATGCATTTTTTCTTTAATTTTATTTGTATAACTTGGTTTTGGTTGTGCTGGGTCTTGCTTACGGTGCAAGCTTTCTCTAGTTGCAGCGAGCGGGGCTTATTCTCTAGTTGCAGTGCATGGGCTTCTCACTGCAGGAGCTTCTCCTGCTGCGGAGCAAAGGCTCTAGGGCACGAGGGCTTCAGAAGTTGCCCCTCGCGGGATGAGTTGTGGTGGCACACAGGCCTAGTTGCTCGGAGGCATGTGGAGTCTTCCCGAACCTGGGATGGAACCCGTGTCCTCTGCATTGCAAAGCGGATTCTTAACCACTGCACCACTAGGAAAGCCCCCCTCCCCACCCCACCCTTTTCTTTCTTTTTTAATAGAAGGGAATACCAGCCTTTATACTTGGATTCTAGCTCAGAGCCATTTTAGACAGTATAGCAAAGTGGGAAAAGGCACAGATCCTGGGACCAAGACTCATATTCCAGCACGAGAATATTAACTGCCTGACAGCTCTCTAACGTTCCCGCAGTCTCTTCAGTCAAGTGGGGAGAGGACCACCCCTTCTAGTGGCTGTCACGGCTGCCTCTGCCCTAGTGGCCAGCCTGGGTACTCACCCTGCAGGCAGCTCAGCTGAGACTCAATTCTGTGGGTCTCAGATCACTGATTAGGGTGGTTCTTAGTGAGTTATTGAACATCTGAGGTAGCCCCTACCTCCAGACATTCTGAAGCAAGAAGTAGGAACGCGGCCTGGCTCAAGGACAGCGTGTGATCTTACGATTTCCTTTAACAGATAGAAGCTCTGTTTTGAAACAGGAAGTGAGGTGGCTGGTTTATCTGCAGCAGACGAGCACGGCAGGCTCTGCAGGTAGCGAGTGGGGTGTTGCGCTTGTCACCTTGTCACCAGAAGGTGGACTGACATTTAGCCTTGGTGGTGTCCTCTATGCGAGGTCAGTCTTAGGGTTTGTTTTGGATCTCAAATGCAGAGAGTTGGGTTAATTGTTTTCAATTCAGCGATCATCACTGGGATGTTCTCATATCTCCTGGTTTGCTTTTTCCCCCCATTCTTTGTCATTTGCTTCCAATTTCCACCCCCTTCCGTTGCCCACCAGCCCACAGGCAGCCATTGCAGCGTGTGTGATATGCATCCTTCTGTTGGCATGTGTTCTTCGGTATATGTTGTTTTGAGCACCCGCATTTTAACTTTATAGAGATGATATTGTGCATGATCTCATTAAATTTTTTTCTCTTCCTGCTCTCTACTATTTTTAATAGTATTTATTTGTTTATTTTTGGTTGTGCTAAGTCTTGATTTCCGCATGTGGGCTTCTCTTTTTAAAAAAAAATATTTATTTTTATTTCTTTATTTGGCTGTGCTGGAGTCTTAGTTGCGGCTCGTGGGATCTTCCTTGCCGGGAACAAGATCTTTTTGTTTCAGTATGTGGGATCTAGTTCCCTGACCAGGAACGGAACCCAGGCCCCCTGCATTGGAAGCACGGAGTCTTAACCGCTGGACCACCAGGGAAGTCCCAGGCTGCTCCTTAGTTGTGGGGGGGGGGAGGCAGGGTAGGGGGAAGTGCTACTCTAGTTTCAGTGCTCGGGCCTCTGTGGTGGCTTCTGTAGTTGCAGAGCGTGGGTCCAGGGCTTGTGGGTCTCAGTAGTTGGAGCGTGTGGGATCCAGAACACAAGCTTAGTAGTTGTGTTGCAGGGATTTAGTTGCTCTGCAGCATATGGGATCTTTCTGAATCAGGGATGGAACCAATGTCTCCTGCATTGGCAGGCAGATTCTTTTACCATTGAGCCACCAGGAAGCCCCACTATCTACTAAATAAGGATCTATTTATGTTGCCATCTATTGCTTCTAGTTGCTGCAGAGTATTTCAGAATTTGCATCTCCTACAGTTAATACTAGGGCTTTCCTGGTGGGTCAGAGGTTAAAGCATCTGCCTGCAATGCAGGTGACCTGGGTTCAATCCCTGGGTCGGGAAGATCCCCTGGAGAAGGAAGTGGCAGCCCACTCCAGTTTATTGTTGGGAGAAATATCAATAACCTGAGATATGCAGATGATACCACCCTTATGGCAGAAAATGAAGAGGAACTAAAAAGCCTCTTGAGGAAAGTGAAAGAGGAGAGTGAAAAAGTTGGCTTAAAGCTCAACATTCAGAAAATGAAGATCATGGCATCTGATCCTATCACTTCATGGGAAATAGATGGGGAAACAGTGGAAACAGTGTCGGACTTTATTTTGGGGGGCTCCAAAATTACTGCAGATGGTGACTGCAGCCATGAAATCAAAAGATGCTTACTCCTTGGAAGAAAAGTTATGACCAACCTAGATAGCATATTGAAAAACAGAGACATTACTTTGCCAACAAAGGTCCGTCTAGTCAAGGCTATGGTTTTTCCAGTGGTCATGTATGGATGTGAGAGTTGGACTGTGAAGAAGGCTGAGCACCGAAGAATAGATGCGTTTGAACTGTGGTGTTGGAGAAGACTCTTGAGAGTCCCTTGGACTTCAAGGAGATCCAACCAGTCCATTCTGAAGGAGATCAACCCTGGGATTTCTTTGGAAGGAATGAGGCTAAAGCTGAAACTCCAGTACTTTGGCCACCTCATGCGAAGAGTTGACTCATTGGAAAAGACTCTGATGCTGGGAGGGATGGGGGTAGGAGGAGAAGGGGACGACAGAGGATGAGATGGCTGGATGGCATCACAGACTCGATGGACGTGAGTTTGAGTGAACTCCGGGAGCTGGTGATGGACAGGGAGGCCTGGCGTGCTGCGATCATGGGGTCGCAAAGAGTCGGACATGACTGAGCGACTGAACTGAACTGATAGTTAATACGCGGACTCCTTTCTTTGTGGACGCCCATCTAGGTTTCATTTTCCTGCCACTTCAGGCAATACTGTGATAAACGTACCTTTTAGACCTCTGTGATGCTTTCTTTGAGATATCTGTCTAGCAATATGACTTCTGGATCATAGGGTGTTTGTGTATTTTATTGAAGGTTTGCCAGATTGTGTCCCCAGAGCTTGGCCTATCTTCCTGCAGGCAGTTCAGGAGAGTTTCTGTATCCTTGTATCCCTACTGATGCTCAGTGTTATCCGGCAGACCTCTGGGTACAAAGTGAATCTCATTTTGAATTGCTTTTCACTATTACTCATGAGTTTGAGTCTCTGTTTATGAGCATTTTATCTTTTGGGGTTTTTCCTTTTGTAAAATTGTTCATTCCTTTACCGATTTAAAAAAATTATTTATTCTTTAATTGAAGAATAATTGCTTTACGGAATTTTGTTGGTTTCTGCCATTCAACAGCATGAGTCAGCCTGAGGTATACCTATGTCCCATCTTTCCTGAACCTCCCTCCCATCTCCCTTCGCATCCTACGCCTCTAGGTTGTTCCAGGGTCCCTGTTTGGGTTCCCTGAGCCACACAGCAGACTCCCACTGGCTATGTATTTGGCATATGCTTTACCCATTTTCATTCTGAGGTTTCACACTTTTCCTTGTTGATCTTCAGAAGCTCCTTGTGTTTCCTAGATTGTTGTTTATTGTTTCAGTTGCTAAATTGTGTCCTGCTCTTTTGCGATGTGCCCAGCAGACCTCTCTGGGTGTGGGATTTCCTAGACGAGAATCTTGGAGTGGGTTTCCGTTTCCTTCTCCAGGGCATCTTCCCGGACCAGGGATCAAACCTGTGTTTCCGTGCGTTGGCAGGTGGATTCTTTACCACTGAGCCACCTGGGGAGCCCACTTCCTCAATTCTAGTCCTTTAAATATTTTTTCTGTTCCTATTCTGTCATTTGTCTCCAACTTTATTTTATAATGTCCTTCATTGAACAGAAATTTTCAATTTGACATAATAAAATAAAAATTTTTTTGCCTATGCTTTGTGCTTTTTATTAAAGAAATCTTTCCGCAATTCTGTGTCACAAAGTTATTCTCCTATTTTATGTACTACTAACTATAGTTTTCCTTTAAATTTATAGGTCTCGCATCCATCTGGACTGTTTTTTGACATGTCACAAGATAGAGATCCAGATTATTTTCCATATAGTGTGTCAGACTTCCTAGTGTCAGTCTCTCCTTTCCCCATGGAGAAGTCCTGCTACACTCGCTGTGTGTTAAGCTCTCATACAAGCTCTCAACACTGCGTTCTGTTCCTTTTTCTCATTTCTTTGCTTATGTTCCAATATCACGCTGTTTTAGTACTGTGGCTTTGTGTGATGATTTTTTTCCTACCTAAGTAAGTCTTTCCATTTATTTTGTTTTCGCTTTATGTTGAAATACTTATAGATTAAGGAAGTTGCAGAAGTGCTACAGAGAGGTCTGATTTCCCCTCTGGTTGCATTTCATGTAAATGCACCCAGTTTCCTTCCATGATTATATTTTATACAACTCTAGTAAAATAGTAAAACCAAGAAACTGACGTTGGTACAATGCCTTATGTAGTGCTTTGCCATTTTATCACCTGTGTCGATAGATACCTGTAACCACCACCACGGTCAAGATACAGAACTGGAGACTTCCCTGGTGGACCAGTAGCTAAGACTCCACACTCCTAATGCCAGGAGCCCAGGTTTGATCCCTGATCAGGGAACTAGATCCCACATGCTGCAGCTAAGACCTGGCAGAGGCAAGTAAATAGATAATAATAATAATAAAAGCTACAGAACTATTCTGTCACCACCAAGACCTCTTTCAAACTGCTTCCATACGTTCCCACCAGCAATGTAGGAGAGACGGAGTGTCTTTGCATCCTAGCCGGCATTTGGTATTATCACTATAGTTCATTGTGATCTTAATTTATATTTCCCAAATGGCTAGTGATGTTAAATTTCTGACAAGGCAAGTTTTCCATTCTTTTTTGATTTTCAAAGTTGGCTTGACTATTTGTGCATTTTTATTCTTTTCTATGTATTTTGAAGCTGCTGCTGCTAAGTTGCTTCAGTCGTGTCCGACTCTGTGTGACCCCATAGACGGCAGCCTACCGGGCTCCCCCATCCCTGGGATTCTCTAGGCAAGAATACTGGAGTGGGTTGCCATCGAGTTTCTAAAAAACAATACACCTAGAATTTTGATTTACTGTGCATTGAATGTATGTCTATTATGGGGAAAATTGATGTCTATAACGTTAGATCACCTTATCCAAGAGCATGGCATAGTCTTCCATTTATGAACGAGCAGAAAGAAAAGTTTTGTAGTTTAAAAAAAATATTGTGAATATATACTAATTTAAAGTAGATTATTGCTGATAGAAGAAAACGCTACTGAATTTCATATATTGATATTTTACCTTTGTGTGTGTGTTCTACTTGACAGAGATCAAAATTTGTAGTACAAATCTTGAAATAATTTTGGTAGTTGTAGAGTTAGGCCTGGAGCTAGGTAGCATTTTTTTTTTCTTTTAATTTTTGGCTGTGCTGGGTCTTCCTTGCTTTGCAATGCAGAGTGTGGGCGCTGGGGCCTGAGGGCCTCCGTAGTTGCGGCATGCGGTTCATTCATTGTGGCTCCAGGCCCTGAAGCAGAGGCTCAGTAGTTGCAGTGAAGGGGCTTAGTTGCTCCACAATATGTGGAATCTCCCCGGACCAGTGATCATATCTGTACCCTGGGCATTGGCAGGAGGATTCTCATCCCCTGTACCACCAGGGAAGTCCTCGGTAGCATTTTTATTATCGCTTTATCTGTTACATTTTTCTGTGAAACTGTTTTGTTTGTTGGAACAGATAAGCTCAATGATTAGAGTGTGGGGTCAGTGAGGTTTATAAATTCTCGTCCCATTTTGTCCATTTCACTGCTGCACTTTACACAGTGTCCTCAGCCTTACATGTGTGGATGCCCGTGATCGTGGGCAGAGCCCTCTGAGAGCTTTTGTATGGATCTGTGTGCGCTCAGTTGTGTCTGACTCTTTTGCGACCCCATGGACTGCAGCCCACCAGGCTCCTCTGTCATTGAAATTTTCCAGGCACGAATACTGGAGTGGTTTGCCATTTCCTACTCCAGGGGATCTTCCCAACCCAGGGATCGAACCTGAATCTCTCTCGTCTCTTGCATTGGCTGGCGGATTCTTTACCACTGTGCCACCTGGGAATCCTGGATCTGTATCTGATACTTAAAACTGCTTTGCTGATAAGAGCACAAAAGATAATGTTGGAAGAAGTCTTACACTATGACTGTATTCAGCAAGTTCTGTCCAAGTGAAATGTTTATTTCTTTTGTATTAAGTAACATAGACACTAAATTCATAAAATAGTAATTAATTTAAGTAAAATTAGCCATCTTTTCCAAAATGTGTTGGTGATGTTTAATGAAATTGTAGGTTCTTTGGCCTGATAGTCTTGCGTTAGTAGTCATCAAAAAATGTTGGAGCAGTGAAATGTTAGAGCACTGGTCAGTTGAGGATGGAGAAACTTTCTGAAGTATTGCGAGTTAGTCTGCAGGCTCTTGCAGAATGGAAAACTGCTGGAAAGACATGGTGGTTTAACCACTGTCTCCCATCCAGTTAGCAGTTGTAACTTATGACCCTTCAAGCTCCCTGAAGACATTTTACTAGTGTTTGGCACATACATATTTCTTTATGAATGTTGGTAGGTAGTATAGGTCAGTAATAACAGGTTGATAGAATGTGCCAGTTACCTTCTGTCCTCATATTCAAGTTTTTCATTTGGCTGTCTTCCTTAAGGGCTCTTTTTTCTAAACATTTCAAATATGAACAAACAATAAACATCACCATTCATGAGGAAAACCTTACACTAATGAAGCACTGGTTTACTAAGTTTAAGAAACTTAAAGTTACTAAGTTTAACACCTTAGTGAGTGTGGTAACAATAACTTACAGTAAACCATGTTAGTTGACTTGCTGCATAGGCCCTAAGACATGTCTTACTGTGTACGTGTCCCAGACAAAATGAAAGAGGCTAGAATAGAATATAGGTGCAACCTGTAGCTGCAACTACAATTAGTATGCTGATGGGGATTTTATTAAGGGGATTCGTATTAATTGTTGACATTGTAGAAAAATTCATTGATTAAAAAACTGAAATCCAAAGCATGTAAGATCAAGATGTATTTTAATTTGTTGATGGGTTTTTTAAAGCCAGGCACACGTTTCATTCATTCATTTCAGTTCAGTCACTCAGTCGTGTCCGACTCTGCGACCCCGTAGACTGCAGCATGCCAGGCTTCCCTGTCCATCACCAGCTCCTGGAGCTTACTCAGACTCATGTCCTTTGAGTCGGTGATGCCATCCAACCATCTCATCCTCTGTCGTCCCCTTCTCCTCCTGCCTTCAATCTTTCCCAGCATCAGGGTCTTTTCTAATGAGTCAGTTCTTTGCATCAGGTGGCCAAAGTATTGGAGTTTCAGCTTCAGCATCAGTCCTTCCAGTGATTATTCAAGACTGATTTCCTTTAGGATGGACTGGTTGGATCTCCTTGTCCTACAAGGGACTCTCAAGAGTCTTCATTCGTTACTTTGTTCATTTATTCAGTAAATATTTGGGTACCTCCTATGTAGCTGAAATTCTAGGCACTGGGAATACAGTATAGAACAAAAGAAACATAAATAATCACCTTCATGGAATTTATGCTACAGCGGCAGATTCAGACAAGAAATAAGTAAATGAAGCATTTGGTATGTTGAATGATTGTAAGGGCTCTGGAGCAGTATAGTAAAATACTGTTGGGGTGGTGGGTTTTTCAATTTATACTGGTTAGGAAAGGCCTCACTAAGCAGAGAACATTTTAGCAGAGATCTGAAGTGGGTCAAGGAGCTCCAAAGAATGACTTGCTGTCCGCTAAGCTGGGGAAGACTGTGGGAGGGGCAGGTTTGGGGAAGAAGACCAGAGACTCACTTCTGAACCCGTCAGAGTTGAGAAGCTTACTAGCCATCCAGATGGAAGTGCTGAATGGGAAGCTGCGTTTGTGAGTGTGGAGTCAGAGGAGAGCCCCTCGCTGGGAACTGGGGAATTGTCAATGCATAGCTGGTCTTTGAAGTCACGAGGCTGGGGCTTCCCAGGTGGCTCAAGGGTAACGAATCCACCTGCCAATGCAGGAGACACGGGTTTGAGCCCTGGTCTGGGAAGATCCTACATGCTGTGGACCAACTAAGCCCCTGAGCCACAACTCCTGAGCCTGTGCTCCGCAGCTCCCGAAGCCCGAGCACCCTGGGGCCCACACTGGGTAGCAAGAGAAGGCGCCGCAGTGAGAAGCTCTCCCCGCAACTGGAGAGCAGCCCCTGCTCACCACAGCTAGAGAAGTCTGTGCAGCCACGAAGACCCTGCACAGCCGAAAGTACATACATACATCAATAAAGTTACATTAAAAATAAAACTGTGAGGCTTGGGGAGATCACTGAGGGAAGCGGGGAGGGCGTGTTGCCAGAGGAGAGAAGTCCAAGGACTCCGCTCTGAGTATTCCCACGCTTAAAGGTCAGAAAATGAGGGAAAGTGGAAACTAGCGCCTCGGAGACTAACGGTAGCAGCAGCGTGTGGAGACGTGGACGCCAGGCGGAGAGGACTTTCGAGGGAGAAGTGTGAAGTGTTCCAGTGCTGCTGGTAGGGCAGGAAAGAGGATCAGGACTTGACTTGGGCTTAGCAAGGGGGAGGTTTGGGTGACCTTTCTAAGAACATTTGTGCGGCAGGTGGAACGCTGTGCGGTGGTTGTCTGTGTATATGGAGGGGGGTGATGTTACAAATGAGGACATTCCGATGTTTCCTCAGGGTTTGCAGTTAGTAAGTGGAGAAGGAAATGGCTTACCCACTCCAGTATTCTTGCCCGGAGGATTTCACGGACAGAGGAGCCTGCTGGGCTGCTGTCTGTGGGGTCGCAGAGAGGCGGAGACGACTGAGCGACGGAGCATGCGCAGTTAGTAAACAGGGGAGCTGGGCCCCCCCCCCAGTCCGTGTGGCTCTCAAGTCTTCACGTGTACTCAGCAGACCTGACTGATCCCCAGGATACTGTGGCAGTTCATCTTCTGGTTGGGGAAGCACGTTTGTTTCTTTTTCTGGGTTATTTTACTTTATACACCATGAAAAGCTTCAGTGCTCAGGGTTTTGATGGCAGTTTCCTTTCTGAGGGGAACAAGTGGGAATGATTGGGGACGGTGTTGAGAGTCGAGTAGGTGAGGGAGCTGAGGTCAGTTTTACCAGATGAGCTCTGTTTTCCCCAAGATGTAGGGGCTTGGTGGGCGTTGCTTGCTTTTGCCTAATCGGTAACTCTTGAAACAGGCAGTTTGGTGATGGGTAGAGCATAAGTAGCTGCAGAAATTTAAAACATGATTCATAGGCCTCGAAGTCTGTGAATCATTTTTAAAATTGGGATGTATTTTTGACCAGATAGTCTACAGTTCTTCAAAGCCCAGCTCTCACATGCTCAGGGCCGTCTTTGCAATGAGAAACAAGTGGAGTCTTCTGTTACCATCTGCTCATTCCACATGTTCTTTTGAAACAGGATCCTGGAACTTCCTTTAGCAAAGCCTTCCTGAAGTGTCAAGTTCCCTGGAAGCAGATTTCTTTCCACTCAAATAAGAAAGTATAATCTTGGCAACTTAGCGGCCACCTTAGTGTTGAGAAGGTGAAGTCCCTCACTGACTCTAATTCTGAGGAGGCAGCTCAGTGATTCCTTCAGTGCATTTTACAACCTAGCTGTCTCACTGCATTATAATAAGCAGTCTTCATCATCTGATTCAGGTTTTTCTAAGTCTTCAATGAATTGACCACAAAAGCACAAAACAAGCACAAAGAAAATTCATAATCATAATGCCTACTACCTTCATCACACCGTGAATTTGAGTTGAACACATTTTTTTTGACAAATGATGTAGGGATGTTCTGTGAATTTGAACAAACCTTTAAAGAATCTTTTCTTCAGTCATTGCCTTGGTGGCGAGTACGGTCAGTCACTTAGCCTGTAGTCTCTGCTTTTCATTATCCCTGTTGATAGGTGGCGGCCTGCCTGCTCTTGTTCATGTGTGTGTGCCCATTCTCAAGAGAGAGAATTTGAGTTTGTTTTTGTCTGCAGGCCTCAGAGGGCCTGCCTGGGGCACAGGAAGCAAACAGACTGAGGCAGCGTTAACTCTCCTATGAAGACGCCTGTGTTCCTGGGCTGGACGTGTGTCTTGCTCTAGCATTTGAGCATTAGCAAAGCAGTGTAGAGAGACGAACACTGCCCTGATACCAGAGTTTCTATATAATCTTGACTCTCGTAGCTTTTAGAAGTCATCTGGAATACCAGTATCCCATGAGATTTTGCATAACAGGATGGTCTTACCAGAGTGTCACTCCCTAGGTTATTCACAGTTTTAAAGGGAGAAAAGAGTTATGGTGGAGCTAGCGGGCAGTCACCGCCTTAGTGAAGTGGTTACGGTGGCATCACCGACAGTGGGACAGCGTGATGTCACGTGCCTCCCATTGATGACGCAGTGTGAAGGACACTTGCCCGAACGCGTCACTTAAGCCTGCTGATGCCTTTAGATCCGACTTCCAGTTTATAGGAAAAGCAGGAGACAGATGAATGCATGATAAGTGACATCATAAGTACAATTAGATCCGAAATGTGGAACATTCTTCAAGCAGTTGGTTTTGTTTTTTAAAGTTAGAATGAAGCATGAAAGTCAGTATGAAAAATGAAGTGACACGTGTTCTAGAACTAAAGAGCAAGGAGGCATCACAATCAAGTGCAGTGTGTCAAACTTGAGTGGTTATTTGCTAATATTAGTAAATATTTATTTAGTGATCTTTATACTATTTTTGAACTTTCTGTATATTTAACGTTTTTTTAATAAAAAATTGGCGAGAATCACAAGGGGGAAAGTAGATTACATGTTAAGCCTTTTATTAAAAGAACAGTCAAATTTGAAAATATTCCTTTGGGAGTTCCCTGGTGGTCATTAGGATTCTAGGCTTTCATTGCCATGGCCTGGGTTCAATCCCTGATGAGGAACTGAGATCCTACAAACCGTTGAGTGAAAGGAAAAGAAAAAAAAACCCTCCAAATCTAGTGAAAAAGAGGGATGAAAGATTTTTCCCGTTTGTCTTGAGTTTTTCTTAGGGTTTGTTAGGCCTTTACAGAGCTAAGCAGGAGAAAGCTGAAGAAATAGGAAGAAGATAACTGGAGAGTACACTGTACTGGAAACCCAAGAGAGGAGAGTCAAGGATTAGCAAGTGATCAGCTGTGTCAAGTGAGTAGCTATAGGAGACCGAATATCACCTAAGGGCTGAGTAGACAGTTAGGAAAGTAGGAATCCACAGTCTAAGGATGTCCAAGCATCCAGTTTCCAAACTTCTCTCCTGGGACCTTGCTTCTCTCTGCAGTTCTGGAGAGTTATTCCCTGGAGGAAGAACATATCAAAACTGTTGACCTCTGTGTATCGGGAGATCTTAAGTGTCCTTAGATTAAGTCTATTTGAAGATACAATCTCTGCTACATGAGGCAGTGGGTAGTAAGGAAATGGAAACTTGTGTTAAAGGCCAGGGGGTTTCAAAGTGTTGTCATTACAATGAGAGAAAGAGAGAGAAAATAGGAGAAAGAATGAATGTGAGAGGGAGGGAGAGAGAGATTACCAGATTTACATGCAGGGGCTGGTAACAAGTGAAGGTATTTTGGACAGAAGTGAGATTAGAACATGTTTGAAGAACAAAGGCTAATTTAATTGAAAGACAGATAAAATGGTAGTCAGTGAGAGGGCAGTTTAGGGAATGAAGTTGCTCAGTCGTGTCTGACTCTTGGTGACCCCATGGTCTATAATCTACCAGGCTCCTCCGTCCATGGGATTTTTCCAGGCAAGAATACTGGAGCGGGTTGCCATTTCCTTCTCCAAATTAAGAGAGTAAGATCCTTCAAAGAGTCCAGGAAGAATTTAAATCTAATTTAAATTTTCTTCTAATTTAATTTTTTGCTGATTTAGATTTAAATTTCTTCTAAATCTAAAAAGACGAGATATTTCTTCCTCAGAAATAGCTTGCTTGGCACACAGTGAAAGCTTAATAATAAATGCTAGTTATTGTGATTGTCCATTTGTTCCTTCAATAAATATGTATTCATTCAACAAGTAAATATATATCATTCAACAAATTGATACTCCTCTGCCCATGGAACTGTCCAGGCAAGATGGAGTGGGTAGCCATTCCCTTCTCCAGGGCATCTTCCTGACCCAGGGATCGAACCTGGGTCTCCCACTGCAGGCAGATACTTTACTATCTGAGCCACCAGGGAAGCCCCAGTCGGTCAGTAGTGCTGGTGGTTTAGTCGCTAAGTCCTGTCTGACTCTTGTGATCTCATGGACTGTTGTCTGCCAGACTCCTCTGTCCATGGAGTTTTCCAGGCAAAAATACTAGAGTGGTTTGCCATTTCCTTCTCTAGGGGTTGTCCTGAACCTGGGTCTCCTACACTGCAGGCAGATTCTCTACCAACTGAGCTACCAGGGAGTCACTAGTAATAGTCTGTAACTATTCTGGGTGCTGGTAAACCACCTCATCTCCTAGTGGAATGCAATTTGCTTGATAGTGATTGAATAACGAAGATGGTGGACTTAAGTGAATGATCTGGTTTTACTCTAGAAGGGCACAGCTTTTAGTGGAATGGGTGCCTTTATAAACAAATAATTTCACACAGTGGTGAGTGCACTGCACCAGTGCATAGAAAATGTTGTGGAAACATGATTGCAGGAGTCGGGAGTCATGGGTTTTGGGATCGGTCCCTCACAACAGAGAAGAACTAGTCCTGGAACGGGTTATAGGCTAAAGTCAAATGTTTATTAAATGTTTTTGAAAACTCACGTTTGTGTGTGTATGTGCATCTTAAAGAACTTGGTGAATCAAGGCCCTGTGTTTTATTTTATTTATTTATTCTTTTGGCTCCACCACACGGCTTGTCGTGGAGAAGGAAATGGCAGCCCACTCCAGTATTTTTGCCTGAAAAATTCCATGGACAGAGGAGCCTGGCAGGCTACAGTCTGTGGGGTCGCAAGAGTCAGACACGACTGTGACTGAGCACACACGGCACACGGCTTGTGGGATCCTGGTTCCCGGACCAGGGGTCGAGCCTGTGTCCCCTGGGGGGGAAACGTGGAGTCCCAACCACTGGACTACCAGGGAAGTCTGTGGGCCGTTTATTTATTTATTAACCTGTCTTTTGGAATACAGTGAAATACCCAAAGGTAGGGTTTATCTTGAGAATTAGGATTTCCACTCAGTCCAGCCTCTTATTTCTCTTCCTTTTTAGAGGTATAGTTATCATTACTATTTTTTTTTAATTGGTACCATTACAGAATTTTTGTAAATATTTGTGTGTATGTATATATGTATAGATGTGTGTGTGTATACATATATATAGCTCCCCTTTTAGAACCCAAAACAGGAGTGTCTTTTATATACTGTACTGCACCTTTTCCTCTTACTATATATTTTGGAGATTATTTCTTTTATCATGCAGCAGTGTTCCATTATAAGACTCTCTAATAATTTGTTTAATCCCCGACTGATGGACACTAAAGTTCTTTCTATGAACCCATTAACAATTAGAGGAATTTTCAAATATGTAAAAATATTAATAGTAAGAACAATATGGTGAGGACTGTTGCACTAAAAATAGCTTCAACACTTATTTTTATGGTTGAAGTTTCCTAGTGAGCCGATTCTGGGGAAGGGAAGCAGGTTTGGTCAGAGGGAGGAGTTGAGGTGTAATGAGTCCCAGCAGAATATCAGGTGACCCTGGAAGGTAAAAAGAAGATGGAATTACCCCTCCAAACTATCCTGATGTGAGGGGGACTGGCCTTTACAGTTTATCTCCAAATTGAGCTTCCCTGACAGTTCAGCTGGTAAAGAATCTGGCTGCGATGCAGGAGACCCTGGGTCCATTCTTGGGTTGGGAAGATCTGCTGGAGAAGGGATAGGCTACCCACTCCAGTATTCCTGGGTTTCCCTGGTGGCTCAGTCGGTAAAGAATCTGCTTGCGGTGGGGGAGACCTGGGTTTGATCCCTGGGTTGGGAAGATCGCTTGGAGAAGGGAAAGTCTACCCACTCCAGTATTCTGGCCTGGAAAATTCCATGGACTGCAAAGAGTCAGACATGACTGAGCGACTTTTACTTTCACTGTCCGCATTGATCAGTCATTGGATGTGGGTTGCAGGCAAGGTGTCTCCCTTTGGCCGGGGGCAGTCATTAGCCAACTGACTAATGCCAAGACAACCTCGTGGTCTTAGCCGCTCGGATAAGAAGTCCGTTGTTCCTCGAGGCAGATCTGGATGCATTCCACCCACCACACTGAAGATCGTATTTCATCTCCATCCTTTCCAATGCCTCTTACCCTCTCTTCCTCTCCCCATGTCAGAGCCCAGACATCAGATCATTTTATCCATAGATACTACAGTTCTGCTTACCTTTGAGTAATGTGTTTTTGTAAAGTCTAGATTCACCAGATTGACTGGAGAATGAAGTTTTCTGATAAATGAAATTTCATGATAAATGAAGACACCGTAGAATACAGGAGGGCATTTATTTCCTTAGGAATCAGGTCTGTGTGCTCCTCTGAGCTCTGAGATCAGTTTGTGGTGTGATTTTGAGAGAGTTAGTGATGGACCTAAATGAGTCTAGCACTAGGCGTTACGTTTAGACAAAACCTTGTAGTCTTCTTTCCCTTTTATGGCAGATTTTAATAAAAATGCAAAACAGTTTAATTTTCTTTCCTATCAAGTTTGAATTTGGAAAATGTAAGCACCTAAGCTATTCTGTACCTATTTATTTATTTATGTTTAAATTTAAAAAATAATAATTTTTACTTATTTATGGCATTCAGGGTCTTAGTTCCCTGACCACGGATTGAACCTGTGCCCCCCTTGCTGTGGAAGCCTGGAGTCTACCAGGGAAGTCGCTGCCTATTAAGGGAAGAGAGGTCTACCAAGGGGATTGCAGCTTGCAGAGCCTGAGATTAAAACCTCTTCAAGTGAAATTTCAAGGTGTGGTCTGTGTCCCCTGACAACTTTTTGAAAGGAGGATATTATTGTCCATCTTTTACAGATGGGGACGCTGAGACCTAGCCTAGAGTGGTAACTTCTTCAAGACTGAATAGAAGAGTCAGGATTTGAATATAGTTTTTCTGAGCGTAAGTTCATTGTTCTTTCAACTGTTATTTTTGTTGCTGTTGTTGACTGCAGTACAGTTTTATTTCTACTTAGAACTGAGAAATAGGTGCAATCAGGTGAAACAGAAAAATATATGAAATTTAGGTAGGCAAAAGCGATGACTTGGTTTTTATCTCTCAGACCCCTGCTCTTTATGATTTGATTTTTTTTTGACTTAAAGATGATTCAAAATTCATTGTATAAATACTCTTGATGAGAAAGCTAATCCTCAGAAGTGAGATGCTGTGATCAAAGACTGCATGGTTAGTGGCAAGATGAGGGATAGAATCTAGGAGTCCCATCATTTCACTCTAAAGCCTTTTCAGTAAAAAGATTATATTTAATAGCCAATGTCTAAATATGATTTTAAGTTAGATTTGATACAACTTTTCTTAGTATCTCAGTTTGATACGCAGTCCCCTTCAGGCAGCAGATGAAGTTGCCAATGAAGAGAGCAGTGGAATGATGATGGCTGGAAAACCATCATCCAGCTTTGCAGTGACATTGCCGTTTAATCAAAAAATTCAGACTTAGATTCCTGTGTCTTGCCAAACTGAATAGTTAGCTCCTGCCTTGTTTGCCAGCTTTTTCTTCTGGTCAGTCCCTCGGGACTAGGTTTGCTTGGTATGGATTCTGTGGTTGTCTCAGTCAGTCCTTCTCAGAGGTGTTTGCCTGTTCTGTCCTCATAAGCCACGCTGTCCTTCAGTTCACATTATTCGTTAAGTACTTGTGGTGGCTATTCTACTTTCACTTTTATTTTATTGGATTTTTAAGATGCTGGGAAAAAAATGTTTTCAGAGATTTACATTTTTTCTGGACTGAGATATATATTTCTTTGTATTAAGAATGTTCACATCATTTGGTCATATAATGAACTAAATATTTCTCATCCTGTTCTTTCTTCCTTTTGATGTATCTAAGTCATGTACTCACCTGACATATAGAGCCAAATAGATCCAGAAAACTTTGTTATACAAAAAGAAAATTGAAGAGAGGAAAAAAAATGTGTTGAAAGCCCACATGTCTGTGGCATAATGACTGAGGATTATGTTGAATTTTAGGTAATTCACTGGACATCAATTGGTTTGGTTACAGCTGACAAGTACCATGGAAGACACAAGCTGTTTATCTTAGTTTTGAGTAAATGAATTAGTCTCTAAAGACAGGTCCAGGTTATTAAATAAATACCAATGATTGAATTATAGAACATATTTACTTATAATGATTTTTTTTTCTTAGTAGATGTTCAAGAAATTTCTGCTGCCTAATTATTACACTGTGACCAGATTTATAGTTTTTGAAGTATTCTTTCATATGCTAATTCTAAATGCATTGAAATACATTTAGGTCAAAACAAGTTCTGAAAGTAATGTATCTTTTCTCTGATTCAAAAATTCATGTTAGAATCTTGTAGTCTTCAGTTGTCATGAATGAATGTGTTTGTTGTATTTGCTAAAGGGAATTGTAAACTTTTAAGGAAAATTAATTTTATCTCTGATCTGAGAATAATTTGTTTCAATGGAGAACATGTTATTATACCTAGTAAAGTCAGAATACATGTAGTTTTACAAGAATAAAAATGTGTTCATACATTATTAGGTACGTGTCCAGTTTTGTATTTATGGCATCTAATTATATGTACCTCACATTATTTCTTCCTTCTTGCTGGTGAGTAGATATGTTTGCATTTTTAAGGAGAGAATAACTTTATGTTTTCCAGCAGAAAAGTGTTATTCTCTTAGAAAAGTCATAGAATGAATTAAGAATCTTGCAGGAAATAGCCACAAAATTATTTGATTTCCTCTTTTTTGAGAAGATTAATTTTGTTTGGGAATGTGGGGTCTTAATTCCTCGACCAGGGATCAAACCTGTGCTCCCTGCATTGGAGGCACGGAGTCTTAACCACTGGACCCCCAGGGAAGTCCCTTGTACCAGTCATATTTAATCAACATTAGCAGAGTCAGTGCTCCCCAAATTGATATATGAATTTGATGCAGCGCCAGCCATAATCTCAGCAAGCTTTTCCGCAGAAATTTACAATCTAATTTTGAAATGTGTAGAGAAATTAAGAGGACCTAGGCTATCTAAAGGAATCTTGACTATAAGAGCTAACACATTTTAGAGCTGGAAGGAAGTATCACTGTGTTTTGTGGGGGTATAAATTTCTTGAATTCTCTTAGAAGTTAGGCAGGACTAACTTTTATAGATTGGGCTTGTATAAAAATTAAATATATAGACATTTTGCCGTGTCCCACCCCAAGCCAGCTAAGGCGCATTCATCCTTCACATGTTGGCGTGATGAATTTTCATTACCTTCTGCCAGTGTGTGGAGGGGCCTGGCCCCCAGTCGCAGGGTGACGGTGGTTATTTGTCTCCCTGTTCTCTCTCACCCCCAACAAAGTCCCCCTCCCCTTGCTTGTAGAGACCTTAAGCTTTTTCCTCAGAGTAATTTCTTGTCATTCTTCTTGCCTCTTCCTTTATGCCATGGGTTTTATTCTCACACACTCTGAAGATGCAGTGTATTTGAGTGTGCAGTGAGAGAGATCATATGTTTATGTGTAACTCAAAAAACCATGGCCTTATACAAGTAGGAAGTTTGTTTTTCCTAGCTAACTGAAAGTCTAGTCTAGAGTTAAAGGAGTTTTTGTAAAGGATGAGCTCCCCTATTTTAAAAATATCCTTGAGCTCTCCTGACACATAGCATCTTAGCAAGGCTGTCTCCTTGTCTGAGGAGAGATGGCAGAGCCAATACCCAAATGTAACTTGACGGTTTTCTCTGCCTCCAACTTTTGAATGTGCTCAAAATCCATTTCCCTACAGTCTGCCTCCAGCTCTGATTTAATACCTTCTTTATCTAGGAGGCTTTTCTATCAAGTCTGTTCTGAGACTCAGGAACACAAATCTATTTCTCCACTTGAGGCCTATAAATAAGACTTTCTGTCCCCCCCCCCCCCCCCTACTCTAGACAAGATCTGGGCTCTTATTCTCCTGTTCTTTTAATACCATCTTCCAGTCTGACACCAGGTCCTTTGATTGATTATTATTTGTGTGGAAATTATTTCTATCTCTTCTGTATGTTGCTGGGACCACCCTAATCCCAGCAGTAAGACAGATCAGTCTCAGTTAGTGATTGTGACCTCTCACTACAGCTTTATTTCAGGTATTCTTTTATGACTTTTCAACTTTTAAATATTTCACCCAGTAGACACTTGCTGTTTAGATCCAGGATTGTGTATAATTTAAGGTCCTTTGGCAGGGTATATATATCTGGGGGTCAGGACAGGTTAGTTTCTTCAGTCTCACTCATGTCCTTGGAAATACAACAGTGAATTTTGAATTCTGGTTCCCCCTCTTCCCCAGGTTGATTGGACAGGTCTTGCCTGATTCCTTGGATAAACAGTTATTGTAGCAGATAAGATGATGTACTAGGATTTTCTGGAAAGGATACAGTGATACCTTTGCCATGTTATGGGCAGTTGTTTTCTCTTATTTTAAGGGCTGTGAAATGCATTCTTCTTCCAGGTTTCTTTGAGCTCCTCGTCACTTGAATACCAGAACGTTCCTTCCTGTTGCACCAGAACAGATACAGCTCCCTGTCACACACATATTCCTTAGTCCTGAATCTGTGTATTTGCGTTCTCTTCAAGCTAGGTAGATGCATTGAATAGGAGTCCTCACCTATCGAGAGAAATGGTGTTCTTTCTTTCTTTTTCACTTTTTGGCCACATCACATGGCGTGTGGGATCTTTGTTCCCCAGCTGCGGACTGAACCTCTGTCCCCTGGAGTGTAAGTGTGAAGTCCTGACGATGGGCTGCCAAGCAAGTCCCCGGTGTTCTTTCTTGATCTCACCATGTTGTGTTACTTGCTGTGAGCTTATTTAGTTGAGAGAAATCTTTGGTGATACATCTTTAAAATGAATGTCGTCACCATGGAGAAGTGAACTCCTTCCAGATTCTCTTTTTGAGAGTCACTGGTGGATATGTTATTCAGCCAGTAGCATGCTGTACCCAATTTTTTAAAACTGGCTCAGTGCTTTGTTTCATTTACTAATGTTAAATAGGAATATGGAAATAATTGTTAATGTCATGGTAGTCTATGAACTGCTGGTACATAAAGGATTTTATAAACGAGAAAGGAAGTTGGGATTTTTCCCTCAAATGCGTACCTTTTACTTGTAGCGAACAGATGACGCTTGGGGAGAAACAAACTGATGAAAGCCATTTTGTTGTTGAGGCGCTAAGTTGCGTCCGACTTTTTGTGACTTCATGGACTGCAGCACGTCAGGCTTCCTTGTCCTTAACGGTCTCCCAGAGTTTGCTCAAACTCATGTTCATGGAGTTGGTGATGCCATCCTACCATCTCATCCTCTGCTGTCCCCTTCTCTTCCTGCCTTCAATCTTTCCCAACATCAGGGTCTTTTCTGATGAGTTGGTTCTTCACATCAGGGGGCCAGAGTATTGGAGTTTCAGCTTCAGCATCAGTCCTTCTAATGGATATTCAGGATTGATTTCCTTTAGGATTGAGTGGTTTGATTTCCTTGTAGTCCAAGGGCCTCTCAAGAGTCTTCTCCGGCACTATAGCATAAAACCCATTAATCGGAACAAGAAATAAAAGATGCAGTTGTATATAGATTGCATTTGGTAAATGTCATTCGTAATTTTTTACTCGCCTCATTTTCTTTCCAGGGAGTGGATTTTTGTTTTAGTTTTTATTAGTTTAAAAAGTATAAGTAGTGGATTAAAGAAAAGACTTTTGCTAAAAGCAACCAGCAATGAGACCATAGATATTAAACTAGTTTCTTTCATAGAAAATGACTATTCCTTGAAGTGTTTCTGAAAAGTTCCTAGGACAGTCTTAGATTCTACAGTGTCTAGATTATACACATATCTTTTGTTGCCACTTAAAAATCAAGTCAATCATGGGATTCCTCGATGGTCCAGTGGTTGTCAGTTCCCCACACAGGCTTGATCCCTGGTCTGGGAAGGTTCCATATGCAGCGGGTCGGCTAAGCCTATGTGACACAGCTGATCAACCTGTGCTGTGGAGCCCCCCAGCTGCACATAGACAAAGTGAAAGGCGCTCAGTTGTGTCCAACCCTTTGTGACCCCATGGACTATACAGTCCATGGAATTCTCCAGGCCAGAATACTGGAGTGGACAGCCTTTCCCTTCTCCAGGGGATCTTCCCACCTCAGGGATTGAACCCGGGTCTCCTGCATTGCAGGCAGATTCTTTACCAGCTGAGCTAAAGAAGCCCCAACGAGAGAAAACTCGCACGCAATGAAAGACCCAGTGCCTCCAAAAACAATGAATAAATAAATGAAAAACAACCAAACCAATCATTGCCTGGTTCTTGGGGCCATTAGGTCAGCCCAGCTGGCAGGGCTCTCCTGAGGGTCTGTGAGGCACTGTTATCCCCACAGGAAAAGCAGTGAGGAAAGCAGTCAGATGGCTGATGACGGAGGCCCAGGCTCTCCGGCTGGCCAGCAGAGCAACCTCTGGACCCTGGTTCTGTCAGCCCAGACCAACTGTGAGCTCCGACAGGCCAATCTGAGAGGAGGAATCTGAGAGCTACTGGTTTACAGGAAGCACCGTGACAAGGCAACCTGTGCGAGTGGATTAGAATACATTTCAACTAATAGCATGAAGCTTCCCTGGTGGCTCGACAGTAAAGAATCTGCCTGCAAGAGACCGGGGTTTGATCTCTAGGTCAGGAAGATCCCCTGGAGAAGGGAATGGCAACCCACTCCAGTACTCTTGCCTGGAGAATCCCATGGACAGAGGAGCTGGGCAGGCTATAGTCCGTGGGGTCGCAAAGAGTCGGATACGACTGAAGCGACTTAGCATGCATGCATGATGTTTAGGGGAATTTTTGGCACTAAGGAAGTTCAAGTGGGCTTCAGAGTAAACGTGTGTGATGTGTTTTAGAGGGAAATACCGTAGCATTTAACGTTGCTCTCGCTGCATCCCCAGGTTTGCCGGCAGGATGGCAGGAAACAGCCTCGTGCTGCCCATCGTCCTGTGGGGCCGCAGAGCCCCGACGCACTGCATCTCAGCCGTGCTGCTGACGGATGATGGGGCCACAGTCGCGACCGGCTGCCACGACGGGCAGATATGCCTCTGGGACCTCTCCGTGGACTTGGATGTGAGTGTTTGAAATGCCGATCGTACTTTTTGCATGCAAAAAGCTACTTAACAAAAAATAACAGTTCCAGAATAATTTTACCTCTGTATTTTCTGTGAGATACATTTTGTGTTCAGAATGATGATCAGCATTACTCATCAGAGCTGACTTCTGCTGGTTTGGGGCTTGATTTCCAATTATAATAGCTATCCTACCTGGCTTATTATGTTACATTTAAGATATTTTCAGGAAATTTCTAATCATATTGAAGGAGGTTTCCAAAAAGATACTAAATAACAGTTTTGAGCCTTCTGAGATCAGCGTCTTGAAGAGAGAAAAACTTTGTAAAAATGTACAAAACGTACGTTTTTTTGCCTTTATTTTAAAAATCAGTGTGTGGGTTTTTTTTTGCCATTCTTTACTGCTGTGTGCTCTGCTTCTGGGCACTGTCTGTGGACAGATGCTCTTTTTCCATATTGTAACCTCCAATCTCTGACAACTTCCCCAGGAATTTTTCTGTAAGGAGGAACAGAGAAGATGGGATGATAGTTGTCATGGAACGTAGAGGCAAAAAAGTTGCTTTTTTAAGTAAAAAACTTTTTAACAGCTTTATTGAGATAAAGTTTGCATCATGCAACACACCCTTCAGAGTGTACAATGTGATGATCTTTTACTCTGTTCACGGACTTGTGCAGCTCTTACTGCAGTCAGTTTTAGAACGTGTTCATCATCTCAACCAGCTAGGTAGTTCAGTGGTTAAGAATCTGTGCTTCCACTGCAGGGGGCTCGGAGTCAATCCCCGGTCGGGGAACTGGGATACCACATACTGTGTGGTGTGGCAAAAAATAAAAAATAAAATGTCAGAAATTGCAGAAGTAGTATTTCATGCGTACGTAGAGAGATGGAGATAAGAGTAAAGGAGGGAGTCTGTTAATGAAGGTATTGTCTCCTGTACAAAGTTTTATTGTTTCCACTACCTGTAGAGCTATAATTTTGGAGAATAAAACTATAATTGCAGGGAATTTTATAATACATGGCACTAATGAAAGAAGTGAAACGTTATGGTAAAGGCTCAGCGTTGCAGGCAAACGAAGTTGGCTTGAATCTTGGCTACTCTAGTGTCTAGCTGTGTGACTTCGGGCAGTTTACTTACCTGTCTCAGGCCTTCGTCTCATCATGTTTAAAATAGGGTCAACCACACAAGGTTTCGGTAAGGATTCTGTGAGGGAAGTTATATTGAGCGGTTATCACAGTGCTTGTACATGGTAAGGATTTATTTAATGAATAATTATAGCATCTCAGGTAATAGAAAGGAAAAAACAAAAAACTTAACTAAAAGAAAAAAGAAAGGCGTGTGGAATGATGTCTGACTATAGAACGAGTGGCCTCAAGGTCCCAGACTGGGGCCTTAGTGCTGGTGTTTAGTCTTAAGAACTGTCTCATCACCTCTTCTAATTCTAAACGTCACTCCTTGCCGCTGATAACTGGGTAACTGTCGCTTTTGAACTGTGGTCTTTGAGGATGGATTGTTTTTTGATCGGTTGAACAGATTATCTTATATATCTCTGCACTAGTTATATGTGAAATGTTTCTTAGTTAATAAACGTGACAAATTTTTATGGAATATGGTGAGATAAAAATAGAAATGCCACATTTTTACTTTTCCTCTAATTACGTTGGTGCTCATTGTGTGAAGCCTCCAAGTTTGCTTCTTCTCAAAACTGCTTTGGCCATTTGGTGTCTTCTATGGTTCTACACAAATTTCATCAAGGTTTTTTCTATTTCTGTGAAAAATACCATTGGAATTTTGATAGGATTGCATTGACTGCAGATTGCTTTGAGTAGTATGGACCTTTTAACAACATTAATTCTTCCAACCCAAGAATGTGGGGTATTTTTCCACTTATTTATTTTTCCATTTCTTTCATTAGTGTCTTATATAATTTTTGGAATTCAGGTGTTTCACCTCCTTGGTTAAATTTATTTCTTTTTTTTTTTTTAATTTATTTCTAAGTAATTTATTCTTTTTGATGCTATGGTGAGTAGGATTGCATAATTTCTCTGTCTGATAACTTGCTGTTATAGAAACAACAGATTTTTGGATGTTTATTTTGTATCCTACTTTGCTTAATTTCTTCATTAGTTTTAACAGTCTTCTGGTTGAGGCTTTAGGATTTTCTACATATAAGATCATGTCATCTGCAGAGAAAACATTACTTCTTCCTTTTTAACTTGGTTGCTTTATTTATTATTTGTTGCTCAATTGCTCTGGCTGCTGTTGTTGCTAAGTCGCTTCAGTCGTGTCCGACTCTGTGCGACCCCGTAAACGGCAGCCAACCAGGCTCCCCTGTCCCTGGGATTCTCCAGGCAAGAACACTGGAGTGGGCTGCCATTGCCTTCTCCAATGCATGAAAGTGAAAAGTGAAAGTGAAGTCGCTCAGTCGTGTCCGGCTCATCTCGACCCCATGGACTGCAGCCCACCAGGCTCCTCAATCCATGGGATTTTCCAGGCAAGAGTACTGGAGTGGGGTGCCATTGCCTTCTCCGAACTACTCTGGCTAAGACCTATATTATGTTGAATTGAAATGCCAAGAGTAATCATCCTTGTCTTGTTCTTGATCTTAGAGAAAGGCTTTTAGTGTTTTCTACATGGGCTTGTTCCATATGGCCTTTATTATGTTGGGATACATTCCTTCTACACACAATTTGTTGAGACTTTTTAATCAGGAAAGGAAATTGAATTTTGTCAAATGCTCTTATTGCCCCATGAGATGATTATGTGCTTTTTTTCATTCAGTTATTTTTGTTCATCTTTCTAGGTTTTGGTGAGAGTACAGTCAGTTCTAGTTACTCTATTATGACTGAAAATGGAATTTTCTAGCAAGGCCATGTACATTGAAAATAAAACTAACCATTGGTAAATTTGATTTTCTAGGGAAAAATTAAAGAATTGACCAAAAGCATTTTTTTTCCAGTGGAGGAATATGAAATCTCTCTTTGGAAATGGGGTTGGTTATATGAGAAAACATTCATATAGGTGTGTTCTAACCATAAACAATGATGGTATTTTTCTTTCAATTATAATTATGCAAAATACGACTAAGGTGATTTTGATTCCAAAACTGATAGCATGAAAGGTATTAATCATTCTCTTTTCCTAAGCTGGGTATTGACTATGTGGTTAGATGTTTTTTATATCTGGTACATATGTTATAAATATTGTATATGTATAAAATATTAAGAAATATATCCTGAAATTACTTAAAGCCCTGACATCACCTAAAATAATAGCATGCTGTTTGGTACAAAGTAGATGAATTTGGAGGCTGATTGCCAGACTATTTTAGAATAGTGGGTATTAAGCCATCCTTTCAAAGGCACTATGGCAGTAAATCATTAGTCTGTGCAGATCGTTATTAGTTCCTGATAGTTAACGTTGATACCAGCTTTTGGTAGGGTACCTGTTCTCTATTTTTTGTGTTTGGGATGTCAGTCTAGAGGCTCTAAATGTGCTTTCAGATCATGGAAAGTATTATTTTTAAAAATAAGTGAGGGGAAATTATTTTATATGCAAATTCAGTCTTAACCTGATTTCTCTGTGCAGTAGAGCTCTGTGCTAAACACTGCCCGCTTTAAACCTTGGCAGTATCCCTCTCTGTATACTGGGCAAGTAATGTCACCTCTTGGTGTTCCACTTTCGACTTCAGAACCATTGGTGGGGTAATGGTGAGCACTGAATTGGTGGGAGTCACTGTTTCGCTGCTGTTGGTTTTTGGTGTCCTGAGCAGTTCTTCTCAAATCTGTATCTGTACATTTATACTGAATATTTAACAAGATTCCTAAGAACGACTACTTTAGAAAACATATTATGTATTTCTAGGTCAATCCCCGAGCACTGTTGTTTGGTCACACAGCATCAATCACCTGTTTGTCTAAAGCTTGTGCGTCTAGTGACAAACAGTATATTGTGAGCGCATCTGAGAGTGGGTAAGTATTTTCTTATTCACTTTTCTCCTCTTAAGTCTTTAATGCAAATAATACCAGTGTATTAATAAGTAGGGAATTTTATTTTATTTTTTGGGTATCTTTTAAATAAATGTCTCAGTTGTCTCAACATAAAGCTATTTGAAATATGGTTTTCAAAATGAATTTTATCTTTATTAATGATTTTTATAGTACTTTTATTATAATTTATGGTTATGTCTCTGCCCTGCTTTTGAGAAACTCAGAATACCGTAAAAGTTAAAGTATGGTCGTTAATCCCCATGGCATTTTTACTGAGTTGGCAGACAACTTTGAGAGTTTTAAGAAACCTCAGTGATGCTAGGTTAGCATAAATTTGGAAAATGAAGCCATACAAAAGTTTGATCAGTTATATTGATGTATGTCAATACGCTAACGTAGCTATATCCATTCCTAAGTCTCAGAGCTTGCTTTTGGAAAGGTGGGTCATTGGACAGCAGGTGAAGGGCCTAGAATGGGGGGAATAAAAACTTTTGGGGTGTTTAGAAAATTGTGTGTTTATGAAATACATTACTGAAGAGAGTCGCGGAACGGGAAGAGAGTTTTTTAAGAAATTGTCCCTTCAACTCTCTATAATTTATGAATTTGAAAAGAACCTTGTGTAACTGAGAAGCAGTATCAGGTAAATTCATATTAGAATACATATTCTAAACAGATAGGTGAGTTTCCTTTGAAAAGTTTATACCACATGGGATATAGGAAAGTGAAAGTTGTTCAGTTGTGTCCGACTCTTTGCAACCCCATGGGCTGTCCATGGAATTCTCCAGGCCAGAATACTGGAGTATTTTTCACCTTTTCCAGGGGATCTTCCCAACCCAGGGATCGAACCTAGGTCTTCTGCATTGCAGGTGGATTCTTTACCAACTGAGCTGTCAGTGAAGCCCTACGGCATCTTAAGGAATACCCTAATAATAAGCATCAGGATCACTGCATTTTATTAATGTTCGCCTCTGTGAAATAAATCTTCAGTTTATTTCTTTGAAGGACAAGGCATATTGACATTTCTAATTTTGAACGCTGTCTCTTTAGTTTGAGATAAAGCTCTTTTCTTTTGGTCAGTCAGTTCAGTTGCTCAGTCGTGTCTGACTCTTTGGGACCCCATGAACTACAGTAAAACTTCTGCAGCAAATGTGGAATCAAAACTGGAATATTGTTTTTAATTTGCGAAGATTTGGAAATCAGTTGACCTTAAGTTTTGTGTTTTGCAGTGCTAAATTTTCTAGCTATGTTGATAATCAATGGAAAATTGGAATGGTTTAAATTAAACATTTAGTTCTAGTTTTTGTCGCCTGCCCTTTTATCTACCACTTAGGCCTGTGCTCTGCTTCATTATTATCCTCACTCTGCGCTTGAGGGTGAGAGAGCAGCCACTCTGGCACAGAGGCAGAGGAGGGGAGTTTGGGAGGGCCTCCTACCAGTTCTGGCCAGAACCGCTCCTAAGACTCCACCAACTGACAGGGAACCAGGAAGTGTAGTCCTCTCTTGTGTCCAGAAAGAATGTGGATCAGGGCAAGGGTGGGTAGGCTGGAGGGGAACTTAAGGCGGTGGCTGGGAGGGTCAGGAGTTTTGGTGAACAGCGATAATGACTATATGCTGCTTTTTCTGAAATATGTACGTTTTAATGGAAGCTTAATTTTAAACTACCGTGACAAAGTTGAACCGTGCTTTTAAAACTCAGATTTAAAGTCAGCGATTATTTTGTTTTATAGGGAGATGTGCCTCTGGGACGTGAATGATGGCAGATGTATTGAATTTACAAAATTAGCTTGCACACATACTGGCATACAGGTTGGTATTGATTTCTGCAACCGGCCAACTCAGCACCCATGGTCAGTTTAAAACGTGTTTTTTTTTAAACACTGAGTCTCTATTTTTCTGTGAAAAATGGGTGGGAATGGGTAATGGGACAGGAAGACTAGAACTGCAGCAGTTGAAATCTTCTTCAGAAGACAGTGTAGTGGGGGAGGAAGACCGAGGAGCGGAGACGAGTGTTGAAAGGTGTAAGCCAGCCGTCGTCACTGCTGTGTCTGCTCTTGCTAGGTGTCTTGGTTACCCAAGTGGGAGCCCCTTTGTTGGTTGGGTAAGCATTCTACATCCTAAATAATGGAATTCACTCTTGCTAAAGCCTTTGTGATTCCATTCATGACTGACACAATCCATTAAAAAAAATTTTTTTTTTCCTTTTTTTGGCTGCTCTGGGTCTTTTCTTGTCGTGGTGCGCGGGCTCAGTGGTTGAGGCCTACAGGCTTAGTTGCTCCGAGACATGGGGGATCTTGGTTCCCTGGCCAGGGATTGAACCTCTGATCCCTGCTTTGGAAGGCAGGTTCTCAGCCACTGGAGCATCAGAGAAGTCTGACACAATCCACTTTTTGGATGATACCCTTTTCCTTGCTTGTGCAGTTGGCCTTGGGTCTGTAAAAGATATGACCTTTTCACATACCTAACTTAACTCAGGAATTTACAGGAATTTATAGCCTCTCGCCTACATTCCTGGTGAAAGTGAAGTCACTCAGTCGTGTCTGACTCTTTGTGACCCCATGGACTGTAGCTTACCACGCTCCTCTGTCCATGGGATTTTCTAGGCAAGAGTACTGTGCCGGGGTCCAGCCCCGGTGGATCCAGGGAATTCGAAGGGTGGACGGCGTCGGCGTGGAAAGACTTGTTTATTTATTAATGAAAGATTAGATTAAGAAACTATAGTGTAGTAAGAAGATTAAGTGGAGGAAGAGGGCTGAATAGCTTGGTTTACGCGGAAGGCCAATAAAATTCCAGACAAGGAATTTGCACCATCTACGTTGGGCCACCGGCGCCCGCTTGAATATCTAAGGGTGCCTCGCCTTAAGCTCCCTTTCTCGCGGGTCTTAACAGCCGGGGCAAGTAAGTAGACCTGGCGAGCCTCCGCGCCCCAGGTGGAGATTCAGCCCGAAGTTAAAGTAAAGAGCAGAGAGAGGGAAAGAGAGAGAAGAAAGAGAGAGAGAGACGCGGGGGGAGCCAGAGTCCCAAGAAACCAGGCCGGTAGACTAGTTAGAGAAGCTGGTCCAAGAAGCTGGCCCCCGGCCCCAAAAGCTGGCCCCGAGAAGCTGGCCCCATCCTTTATTGTTCAGAAGGCCTTTTATACTTTTGATAAAACAGAGATCAATGGGTAACACAAGATTATGTAGCGTTCGCAGCTCAGACTCTTTCTATACATCATTTGGTATACAAAAGGTCTCAGGTGATTTACATTATCTTCTGGCCAAGAGGCTTGTTAACACTTTTTGGCTCTCTTCCTTAATGAATGTTAATCTTGTTTCCCCTGAAGTGTTTTTCTTTAATCTACATCTCCTTAAAGCATTAACATTAAAGTTACATCTCTATAGAACAAAGGTGCAGTGGGACACAACAAAGAGGGTACTTAACTCAAAGATCTAATGTTGCTAACACAAGGTCTACTACTTGTTTTTCTAACTATATCTACAACTAAAGGATGTGAAAATTTGGCAGCAAATATTGACTTAACAAATGAAACCTTTAATCAGTCCTATTCTAAAGATTTTGACTCCTCGGAAGCCCCTACATTCCTAGGATGTTTTAAGCTTCCTGTGCCTCCTGCGGTCAGGAGGCCTCAAACAATCACACGCGCAGCTGTAGGAGTCCTGCAGGCAGGCTAGAAAGCCATCAGAGGAGTATTTGGATTGAAACACTCTTTCAAATGCAGAAGACTAAAGCCCTGAATTGACTTTTTCCAGAAAATGTCAGAAGAGTGGAAAAGCAGAGCACAAAAGCCGGCAGATTTTTGTTGGGGTACATGCTTAGGAATTTCCAGAGGGGCCCCTGAAGTCTGAGCACGCCTTGCGTATGTCAGCTTCCTTCCTCATGACCTTGTCACGGGCGGGATTCCTCACACTGGCTCCCAGCAGTACTGGAGTGGGGTGTCATTTCCTTCTCCAGAGGATCTTCCCAACCCAGGGATTGAACCTGGGTCTCCCACATTGTAGGCAGACGCTTCACTGTCTGAGCCACCAAGGAAGTAACATATTCCTGGTATTCCCCCCTATTCTTCCATAATTGTCAAATTCTTTGTGCTTCAGGTTACTCATCATTTACTGCATTGAGTGTTGGGAAAATTGCATTGTATATAGAAAATGTGATTTATAGTCTTAATGGGGAAGGAGAGGGAGAGGAGGGAACTCAGGTTTATAGCAGATATCTAGGCCTTTCTTGTGTGGTGTCTCATTTAGCCCCACCCATATTCTTATGCATCAGATAGGAGTATATCCTTTTACATGCAAGGAGGCTGATAGAGTGATTAAATAACTTGCCCCAGTCTCACAGTGAGTCATTCCCATCACTAGGATCTCAGAATAGCTTTTCTTGACTCTGGGGACTCTGTTCTTTCAGTTACATCATACTGCTTCCCTTAAAACAAACAAAATAATTTGTTGAGAAAGAACACCTTCTGTACTAGCACAAATTAGAAAAGCAATGGAAAATGTTTAGAGATGGTTAGTGTGATATAGGTCTTTAGTGACTGTTTCTTGCCCTGGCAGAGCCTTTTAAAAATTGCTTTTTCAATGCTATTAGGGCATACGCTATTTTTTTTTTCTTTTTAAAAATTTTTTATTAAGACTGATTGATTTACATTGTTGTGTTTCAGGTGTACAGCTTTTTCCCTTTTAATTGCTTGTTATCGTTATTGTTTTTCCATTCATATTTAGCTCTGTGATCCATTTTGGATTTTTTCTTTTTTGGCCTCACTTTATGGCTTGTGCCATCCCATGGACAGAGAAGCTGGGTGGGCTACAGTCCATGGGGTCGCGAAGAGTCGGACACGACTGAGCGGCTTCACTTTTCACTTTCATGGCTTGTGGAATCTTAGTTCCCTGACCAGGGATTGAACCTGGGCCCTTGGCAGTGAGAGCATGGGGTCTTAACCACTGGACCGCCAGGGAATTCCTAGGACATACGCTTTTTATTTAAAGGGCCTATATTACTTTTTTTTTTTTAACCATATGAAGAGTCATTAAGTTTATAAAGAGAAAAAGGATAGTATATCATTTAGATGCATTGACTTTATAGATAATTTAATTGAAAAATTATACATCAATGTCATTCAGACTCATTGGATATAAATATATTGACTGCTATAAAATTTTATGATTGAAAAACTTTTGGCTTACAGTTTAAGAAAAGTTAATCAGTGTATCTTCAGTGCCTCCTCTTCACCAGATCTGGTATTTAGGCCTTCTGTATTCCGACTGGCAGTCATCCCTAAGGAGAAGATGCTTTTTGGCAGATTTACTAGTGTGTGGCCATTGTTTCCTTTGTGATACTCACCCTCTCAGGTCCAGAAGCAGGTTGTTCTTTTATATACGTAGAAATGGTGAACCTTGATCACACTGGCACTTACTGAAATCACAAGGAAGTGCCAAGTTATTAAAAAACTCTTGGGGGCATCCATCTTTAATAATTGGAGAACCTTTTTCTCCATTAAAGTAACCTTTTTTTTTTTTTTTGCCCATCTCAAAGTGTCTTGGAGTTAAATTAGTGTTTGGAAGATGGTTCAGTTCAGTTCAGTCGCTCAAGTCGTGTCCTACTCTTTGAGACCCCATGAATTGCAGCACACCAGGCCTCCCTGTCCATCACCAACACCCGGAGTTCACCCAAACTCATGTCCATCTAGCCGTTGATGCTATCCAGCCATCTCATCCTCTGTCGTCCCCTTCTCCTCCTGCCCCTAATCCCTCCCAGCATCAGAGTCTTTTCCAATGAGTCAACTCTTCGCATGAGGTGGCCAAAGTATTGGAGTTTCAGCTTCAGCATCAGTCCTTCCAAAGAATACCCAGGACTGATCTCTTTAGGATGGACTGGTTGGATCTCCTTGTAGTCCAAGGGACTCTCAAGAGTCTTCTCCAACACCACAGTTCAAAAGCATCTATTCTTGGTGCTCACCTTTCTTCACAGTCCAACTTTCACATCCATACATGACTAGAAAAACCATAGCCTTGACTAGATAGACCTTTGTTGGCAAAGTAATATCTCTGCTTTTCAATATGCTACCTAGGTTGGTCATAACTTTCCTTCCAAGGAGTAAGCATCTTTTAATTTCATGGCTGCAATCACCATCTGCAGTGATGTTGGGGTCCAAAAAAATAAAGTCTGGCACTGTTTCCACTGTTTCCCCATCTATTTGGCTTGAAGTGATGGGACCAGATGCCATGATCTTCATTTTCTGAATGTTGAGCTTTAAGCCAACTTTTTCACTGTCCTCTTTCACTTTCATCAAGAGGCTTTTTAGTTCCTCTTCACTTTCTGCCATAAGGGTGGTGTCATCTGCATATGTGAGGTGATTGATATTTCTCCCAGCAATCTTGATTACAGCTTGTGCTTCTTCCAGCCCAGTGTTTCTCATGATGTACTCTGCATAGAAGTTAAATAAGCAGGGTGACAATATACAGCCTTGACGTACTCCTTTTCCTGTTTGGAACCAGTCTGTTGTTCCATGTCCTGTTGCTTCCTGACCTGCATACAGGTTTCTCAAGAGGCAGGTCAGGTGGTCTGGTATTCCCATCCCTTGAAGAATTTTCCACAGTGTATTGGGATCCACAATAAAGCAGAAATAGGTGTTTTTCTGGAACTTTCTTCCTTTTTCCATGATCCAGCAGATATTGGCAATTTGATCTCTGGTTCCTCTGCCTTTTCTAAATCCAGCTTGAACATCCGCAAGTTCATGGTTCACATATTGCTGAAGCCTGGCTTGGAGAATTTTAAGCATTGCTTTACTAGTGTGTGAGATGAGTGCAATTGTGCGGTCGTTTGAGCATTCTTTGGCATTGCCTTTGGACCTTTTCCAGTCCTGTGGCCACTGCTGAGTTTTCCAAATTTGCTGGCACATTGAGTGCAGCACTTTCACAGCATCATCTTTCAGGATTTGAAATAGCTCCACTGGAATTCCATCACCTCCACTAGGTTTGTTTGTAGTGATGCTTTCTAAGGCCCACTTGACTTCACATTCCAGGATATCTGGCTCTAGCTGAGTGATCACACCATTGTGATTATCTTGGTCGTGAAGTATCCATAGACACATGTAATATGTACCATATAGTATGCATGTGGTATATGTATCGTAGTATGTACTATATATCTGGAGATATTGCTGGAGAAATTGAGCATCCTACTAAGCTTGGTGAATGTATGTGAATCAAGTATCTTAAGTAAACATTAAAAAAAATTTTTTCCTTCTAGTTCTATCAGTTCTCTGTTGGAAGTCAGAGAGAAGGAAGGCTTCTGTGCCACGGTCATTATCCTGAAATCCTTGTGGTGGATGCCACCAGCCTTGAAGTGTTGTACTCCTTAGTCTCAAAGATCTCTCCAGACTGGATCAGCTCCATGAGTATTATTCGATCCCACCGAACACAAGGTCAGTGTGCCCTTTAGGAATTTCTGCACTATGATGAGCTTACTATAGGATTCTATAGTGTATCAAATATTAATATACTTGCTTATATTGTATTCTTCAATTTAAGAAATAGCGACTCTCATGATTTGTGGTCTGTCTCTACTTTCATAAAGGAGTCTTTGATTGACCTAAGATTTAACGTGTTAGACTGTCTCCATTCCAAGGAATAAATCACTGGTTTTTGGCAGTCTTAGAGCATGTCAGGAGGAACCATAGTTTGTGTATCTCTTGGGCCTGGTTTGGTTACTTGCTATGAAGAGGCATAGGAAGTATTTCCATTTTATGTGAAGGGAACGAAAAGGGAGGGGATTATACACAATTCAATTGAGTGACTGTTCCTGGTAAGCGCTTGATGTGTAGTTAACATTCGACATATATGAGTGTGTTTTCTCCTTTTCTGTTGAAACTGGCAGAAGTAATTGTTGGGGAAGAGGATAGTAATACTGAACATGGAATGTGTATTCGTATGTGCCTTTGGAATACTCCTGTAAGCCCTCCTGATGACTGCGTGGTCACGTGCTCTGCTGTAAAGGCTGGTCTGTAACTACTGTCACCATCGACGTGAGACTTCATGTACAGAGTGCTCCCAGCATTGGCACATGCTTAGCATTTCCATACAGTAACCGCTTCTCACGGTGCTCGGTGTCACAGCTACTGCCATCATAGGATGTGTGGATGAGGAGGCGGGTGAAGTTTAGCGTGATGGAGTCTCCGCTTACGGTCACAGAACAAGCCTGTGGCTTCCTGGCGCCCAGACGGACCCCGGAGCGGTTGCTTTTACCACTGGGTTACGTCGTGTCCATTGGTGAACTGCCTTCCCTGGGAGTTTTCCGTAGCTTTTTATTCAACAGCCATGCCACAAATATTTATTGAGTGCCTACTCTTTTCTAGGTGCAGAGGATTGAACTACTGGCAGGACTGGAATTCTAGGAAGGGAGGATGATATATAAACAATGGCAGTTCGGTGTAACATGTGAAAAGACAGAAAAATAGTAGAGGCTAGAATTAGCAAAGACAGTGAAGGGGCTTTGAGGGCAGCTAGGAAGGCTGCCCAGATTCAATGAAGTCTCATCTAAGCTTTGAGAGGTGAAGAGGAGTTTGTCCGACATGGGGTTGTGATGTTTCTGGCAGAAGTAGTTTGTACACAGGTACATAAAGCCTTGAGGGCCTATCCCAGGTGGCGCTAGCGGTAAAGACCCCTCTGCCAGTGCAGGAGACATAAGAGTTGTGGGTCTGATCCCTGGGTCGGGAAGATCCCCAGGAGGAGGAAACGGCAGCCCACCCTGGTATTCTTGCCTGGAGAATCCCATAGACAGCGGAGCCTAGTGGGCTATAGTCCACAGGGTCGCATGGAGTTGGACATGAATGAAGCGACTTAGCACGCGCACACATAAAGCCTTATGTAGGAATGCGTGGGAAATAGCCATCTGTGAAACATACATGCTTGTATTATGGTCTGAAGAGGGTAGAATGCAACTTTAATGGAAAATGTTGTGCTGTACCTACAGTTCTAAATGTCGTCCGTTTATAGCGTCGCTACCGTACATATTTTCAGTCTGCTTTGCCATATTCTCGTGTGTGGAGATTTGAGGATTTCTAATTTATTGGCATATTGCACTTTTGCTGTAATTGACATTTATGAGCAGTTCTAGCTTCTTTATACAGTGATCATAGAATTGTAATCAGTGCATTTCAGCACTTAAACTTGCCTAGGGAACCAGGCAGTACAAATAAAGTTTTTACTGAAAGATAGTAAGCAATTCTTTTCAATAACAGTGATGACTAATCTGTACTGATGGGCTAAGGGCTATACCTGTGGTGTCTTAATTCTCATAACACCTTATTAAAGTAAGTGCTATCATTGTGTTATTCATTTATATTTGCTTACAGATAAGCAAATTGAATTTAAGGTAGGTTAGTTCAGTTATCCACAGTTCAGTGGTTAATCAGCGAAGAAAATGTGATTTTTAACACATCCCTCCATTGCTCTGGAGCCTGCCTTAGACTGCTTTGTAAGGCCCCGCCTCTCAGAGTTCATGAATATCACTGTGGTGCTGTGACTTTTCCGTCACCCGAAGCTGATGGATTTAGATTTTACATCATGTCTTTCTCTTGATCATGGTCTATGGAGAGTGCAGTGTGCAATAACTTGTCTAGAAGGCAGGTGAGGTGGGTGGGAAGGAGGAAAGGTGTGCCCTGAAGACACGATATGAATGTGCTTCCCCAGGATAAATAAAAGTGAACGTTGAGGAATAAAAGTTGTTTTTTAATTTTTAAAATTTGTTCTTAAAAAGTTTAAGGTTAATTGTAGACATGGTAATCAAGAATATTTGAAATTATTAAAGCCTACAAGTTAGAAATAAGAAATCACACAGCTTAAAACAGGTTTTCTTTGAATTCCGCGTTTGATCATCTTTATCAACCTGTGTCTCAAAATCTGGTTTCTGTTATTTCCTAAAACCTAGAATTAGGTTTTCATGCTGATTGTAAAACATGCTGTTATTTAGTTTCATTAAAGCAAACCATGGTCCACGTCACCGTTGTGACCATGTTCCCGTGTAGAAAGCAATCGTACTACGCTGGTAACCGGTTGCTTCTTCCTTCTCGGTTAGAGGACACCGTGGTGGCACTCTCCGTGACGGGCATCTTGAAGGTGTGGATTGTCACCTCGGAAATAAGTGACCTGCAGGTGAGACAAAGGAGGCTGGAAGTGAGTTCTCTGTTCTTGTTCTTGAGAAGTCTTACATGGTAGTCATGATAGGCTGGAGGAAAGAAAAAGCTTTCCTTTTCCATACTTATTGACATAGTGCAGAAGATTCCCCTAGAATGCTATCTCTGTACATGAATTATTGTTTTCCCTTTTGATGGTAGACATCTGCTTTATCAAGGATACAAAACAGAGAAACATATTGTACAGAATATGGAGTAGAGAAGCATAGACGAGGCTTTTCCTCAGCTGCTTCTGTCTAAATTGAAAAGGTAGCTTGCTTGAGGCGGGCGGAAAAAAGCAAACTGCTGCTAAAAGGGTATGAAGCCAGTCTCAGTCCTCTGAGTTCCTTAGGCTTGAATTCCTTCTTGCTTTTTATCAGTGAGAAAGGCAGATCAGGTATCTGGCAAGAGATCCTAATCTCGTCCGTTAGGGGATTTTTAGACATTGAATCTGGGAGAAACTGGAGGAAATGATGTTTTCTTTTCTTTTTTTTTTTTAACCTACAAGCTTATGTCAAAAACTGACAGAAATTAAGATTAACTAGCATTTTTAGCATTTGTCATTGCCAGTGATGACATTCTGACTCTCATTAGTCTGTTAATCTTGAGTAGCTTTGTAGCAAATACGCTGTGCCCACGTGACGTTAGAGTACATTTTGGCTGCCTTTTACTACCTTAGTCCTCAACATGAGGGGCTAAATTGATGAGCACATCAAGTGATGTCTTTATTTTGTTTTGTTTTCTTTATCATTGTGTGATAATTTAAATTGACAATCCTGCCAACCCTGAAGTTTTTACAAATGTTTCTCTTTTCAGGATACTGAGCCAATATTTGAGGAAGAATCCAAACCGATTTACTGTCAGAATTGCCAAAGCATCTCTTTCTGTGCGTTCACACAAAGGTCACTTTTGGTGGTGTGCTCCAAGTATTGGAGGGTAAGATAACTGTACATAAGTAACAATCTTGCCCTTCAAGATTTTGGTTTATCAGCCTTCTAAAGATAATTGTAAGGAGAAACTTGGTTTAGAGTGTTTTAAATATTTGGTCTGTTTTTGATATACTCTGAGGTATGGGATCTGGCTACATCATTGCCTTTTTTGGGTTTGGTCCATAGAGTGACTCGGTCAGTGTCTATTAGTTCTCAGTCTTCGTGTCTTGCTGCCGTGCTCTTTGTTGTCTTGTCAGTGCGGCATGGGCAATGGCAGTGAGTTTTCTGAAAGTTGGGACGTATCTTTGTAGGTTTTCATCCCCAAGTGCCATCCTTTTCCGACATCTTGGAGTCAGGAAGGTCTTCTTCTGTCACTTTAGAGCTAATGGTGAAAGGTGCATATTGCTTTTCACATCGCTAGACTTTAATGTTTCCATGATAGAAGAAGAGCCAGCAAGTTTTGATCACCTACCATAGTGCCTACCGTATTTTCCAAAGCTTTCCATGTGTTATTTGGAAATAACAATCTGGGGGGTGATATATTGGTTACCTAAGGTCTGTCTAGTCAAGGCTATGGTTTTTCCTGTGGTCGTGTATGGATGTGAGAGTTGGACTGTGAAGAAGGCTGAGTGCCGAAGAGTTGATGCTTTTGAACTGTGGTGTTGGAGAAGACTCTTGAGAGTCCCTTGGACTGCAAGGAGATCCAGCCAGTCCATTCTGAAGGAGATCAGCCCTGGGATTTCTCTGGAAGGAATGATGCTAAAGCTGAAACTCCAGTACTTTGGTCACCTCATGCAAAGAGTTGACTCACTGGAAAAGACTCTGATGCTGGGAGGGATTGGGGGCAAGAGGAGAAGGGGACGACAGAGGATGAGATGGCTGGATGGCATCACGGACTCGATGGGCGTGAGTCTGAGTGAACTCCGGGAGTTGGTGATGGACAGGGAGGCCTGGCGTGCTGCGATTCATGGGGTCGCAAAGAGTCGGACACGACTGAGTGACTGAACTGAACTGAATCCTGCATAAAACATTACTTCAATAGTTAGTCGTTTAAAACAACAAATGTGAATCATCACCCAGTTCCTGTGATCAGGAGTCGAGGCATGGTTTAGCTGGGTACCTCTGGCCCAGGATCTCTCACAGACTGTGATGAAGCGGTTTTGACTGGGACGACCACCCTGTCCCAGGGCTCACCTTGGCGGGGGCTCAGCTTCCAGATTTACTCATCTGCTGGTTGACAGTCGTCAGGTCCTGCTGACTGTGGGCTGGAGACCTTAGTTCTCTGCCATGTGGGCCCCATTAGGACAGCTCACAACACAGCAGCTGTCTTTCCTCCGAGTCGGTGAGCAAGAGGTGTGGCCGAGACCCCCCCAACCCTGGAGCTGAGATTGCATCCCCTCTGCCGTGTTCAGTTCTCTAGAAACGTCACAGGATGCAGCCTGCACTCAGGAGAGAGGCTTCCACAAGGATGGAAAACTAGGAGTTGGCCCTCGGTGGGGCCACTTTAGAGGCTGCTTTTCACTCTAGGAATGGTGGCTTTCCCCATTTTATAGATGAGGCAACTGAGGGATGAGGAGGGTGGCTGCTTTGGCTAAGGTTATACAAGTGATGGTGGTTGTAAGTGACGGAGGTTACATGGCTCAGGCAGCCTGGCTGCGGCCGCCGCTCTCATCACTGCCATGTGGTCCTGCGTCAGAGGGGAGCCTCACCACAGAAGGGCTGCATGGCTGCTCTCTGGGAAAAAGCTTAGAGAAGAAGGCTAGCAGCTGCTCAGCTGTGTTCACTATCTGGGATCCTTCCTCTGTCTTAAAGTTTAAAGCACATCCAAATCAAAGTGAAAACAGACTGCAGGAGGATACAGTGAAAAACAGGCACTCCTTCCCCCCCAGATATGTCCCTTCCCCTCCCCAGAGGCAGTAGCTAACACCAGTTTCTCGTGTGCCCATTGTAAGCCTTTTATATTCACGTGAGGGCAGCTTTCTCTTAAATGCACACACGAGAGTGAGAGGACAACCCACAGAATGAGAAGAGAGCCATGGTATGCAGCATGATGAGAGACTCTTCTGTTACCAACAAAAAAACAACTCCTACAGATCAAGAAGGAAAGCGCAGGCAACCCAATGTGAGATAGCTACGAGAGCAAAGCCAAGTAGACAGTAAATATGTAGATAGGCGCTGAGTTTCATGACTCATCAGGGACACGCATGCACACACAGCGTGCGGACGTGCCGCAGCCCACCAGCGTGGCTTGCTGAGATTTGTTGTTGTTCAGTCTCTAAGTTGTGCCCCCATGGACTTCACTGTCTTCCCTGTCCTTCACTGTCTCCCAGAGTTTGCTCAGATTCATGTATGTTGAGTCGGTGATGCTAATCTGACCATCTCATCTTCTGCCAGCCTCTTCTTCTTTTGCCTTCAGTCTTTCCCATCATTAAGTTCTTTCCCAGTGAATCAACTCTTCGCATCAGGTGGCCAAAGTATTGGAGCTTCAGCTTCAGCATTAGTCCTTCCATCAGTCCTTCCAGGATTCAGGGTTGATTTCCTTTAGGATGGACTGGTTTGATCTCCTTGCTGTCCAAGGGACTCAAGACTATCTGACTTTCTCAGATAGTTATTACCAGAAAGCAGTTTTCAATTTTTGTATGGTTAAATTGTCATATTTTATTGCATGGTTTTAAAAATGGTTGATGATATATTCTAAAAGTCTCAGCTTTGCTGAGACTTTAAAAATTTTTTTCTTCCTAATATTTGTATGGTTTTATTTTATATACCTTGGAATCTTTAATCTGAAATTTATTTTGTGTGAATTGTGAGCCATAGATCCAATTTTATCTTTATTCCAATGGATATCAGAATGTATCCTGCAGTTCCTAATGCCATTTGTTGAATAATTCAAATTTTACAATAATTCTTGTACCTTCATAATATACTGTATTCCTGTATTTTTTCTAGGACTTGTTTGTGGACTTGTTGAATTGTCAGGACTAATTCATGAACTGATATTGTTATTACTTTATTTTTGATGGTTTCGTAATTTGTTTTAATAGATCATAAGGCTGGAGGGCTGGTGTCCATAATTCTCTCTTGGACTTTTCTTGGCTATTCGTGTAGTACTAGTGTTGTGTTTCTGATACATATTATAGCAAATTATGGTGAATTCGGCTAGGGTTTGTTCTTGTCTCAAGAGTGTCTGCACAGCAACTTCAGTGTTGTTTCTTTAAAGAAAAATAAGATAAAAACCCAGCCATTGAATTACTCATTCCTCCTGGGGAGATTTTTTAGCAACACAGTAGGTACTTCTCTCAAACACTGAGTGTGGTGGGAAATTCTGCTAGCTGTTATCAGATGAGGGTCTAAGTCCTAGCTCTGTCGGTTTACTGGACGTGGGACCTTGAGCAGGTGACGTAGCCCTCATCTGTGTCAGGGTTTGTTCTGTCTCTTGCCTGCACCTCACGGCTCTGGGCTCTTCGTTCCCTGCCCAGGGACTGAGAACTCACACCCCTAGCCATGGAAGTGCGGCGTTATCAACCACTAGACTGCCAGGGAGCTCCCTGGGTCCGCTTTTTGTCTCTAGCGATACCTGCCTGCCTGCCTCCTGCAGTGACTCTAAGAGCAATGAGAAAATGATGGTAAAGGCATTTTGCAGACTTGGACGTATCTTGTAAATGTCAGGTCACAGAAGGTCTGGAGTTTGTGTTGCTGATGAAATTATAGGATGTGGCTATTGTATGTGAGAGTTATTAATAATAAAACTGAGTCTGCTGATGTCCTGTTTACACTATTGTAAGACGTTAATGAAATAAGGTACAGTGAATTCCCTTCTAACACTCTGGTATTAGAGGTTTTTGTTAGAAACATTGTTACTGGGTATAGGAAAAAACTGGGAGTCGTCAGCATGCATCCTGGAGGTTGGGTACTGGTCATGTGATGGAGCACCCTTCCCTTTAGATGAGAAGGGCTAAGGTTTCCTGTCCGTGTGGAGGGAGCACCCCTGACCCCTGCTGGCACAGTCTCCTGCCTGCCCACTGGAGGCTGGGGCCGTGTCATAGTTGCCCTGTTGAAGGGACTGTGCCCCAGGGTTCACTGACAAAATGTCTTTAACTGAGGTAGTCAACTGTAAAGGCCTGAGGTTATTAAATGTGATTCTAGAAGTTTTCATTTCAGTTGAAATGTTGCTGTGTTTTACTTAAATGACACCAACATGGACTTGAACGTGAATCTCTTACTCCTCGTAGGTATTTGATGCTGGAGACTACTCCCTGTTGTGCTCGGGTCCGAGTGAAAACGGGCAGACGTGGACGGGAGGTGACTTTGTCTCAGCTGATAAAGTCATCATCTGGACTGAAAATGGGCAGAGTTATATTTACAAACTACCTGCCAGGTATTCAGTAAATAATGAGTTAGGACTTTAATCAAAAGCGAGAGATTGCATGATTTCAGTGAGCCCAGGCTCTTGCATACAAAGAAAAGCACTAAATTCCTTAGCTTGAGATAACTGATTTTCCTTAATTAACAGTAATTTTTTATGTTTAGACTACCTGCCCTTTGTTGCAAACTTTTTTATAACTTGGCTTCTCCCCCTCTGACTCTTTGGAACAGTTCTTTCAAGGTTACTTAAGATGCTGTCTCCCGGGTTTGAAGTCCTAAAAACTCCCACCAAATAAAATATAACTCTTAAAAAAAAAAAAGCAAGCGATTCCAAATTTGTGATGTAATCTGAAAGTATGGAAATATAGAAAGTATAAATATTTAATTTAGGTAAAAAAAACTTGAGAACTTAAGTTTGTAATTATAGTTTCATGTCTGAGCATAACAATTAGGTGGATTTTTATTTGAGTAAGATATTTTAATAACATTTAATTTAATATATATTAAATTAACTATAAAAAATCTCTATATTGTTCATTGTGAAAAAAACTCATCATATGGTATGATAAAATATTTAATGTCAGTATTTTTTTACTGAATGTTGCATTTTCCTCATTTTCAGTTGCCTTCCAGCTAGTGATTCATTCCGCAGTGATGTGGGGAAAGCAGTTGAAAATTTAATTCCTCCAGTACAACATAGCCTATTGGATCGGACAGATAAAGAGGTAAAATTCTTCAGGTATCATTTATAGTTGGTGGCTGTGTTGAAAATTTTCTGCAACTATAATTATTAGTGTCTTTCGGTAGCTCAGCATTTCAAAGATTGATTGCCATTCAAGGCACTCTATTAGATGTTGTAAAACATTTTGACATGGTCAGTTATTATAAGCATAATTTGTGCATTTGCTTATAATATGCCTATATGAAAGAGGAAATGGCAACCCACTCCAGTATTCTTGCCTGGAAAATTCCATGGACGGAGGAGCCTGGTCCACTGCAGTCCATGGGGTCACAAAGAGTCAGACATGACTGAGCGTGCATGCATGCATAATATGCCTGTAATCTAGGCATTCACTTTTCTCCAGGAATGAAAGTGATCCTATACTGATTACAGAGTGGCAGTGACTTTTTAATAAACTCCACATTGATGTTATAAATTGATTTTACACTGATGCAGTCCTAAATATAGTGACAGATGTACTTTTAGAATGACAGAGCTAATTATGTAATAATGCTGACTGCTTATTGTTTGAATAAGATATTGCGGTATTTCTCCCAAATCATGTAGTGATTTAAATCATTAGGCATTAGAAATAAAGAAGAAAAGAATTTTTTCTCTGTGAAAAACAAACTTCACCATGACTTCTAGTGTTAGTTGCTCCACCGTCTCTGGCTCTGTGATTCCACGGGCTGTAGTCCGTCAGGCTCCTCTGTCCTCAGGGTCTCGCAGGCAAGAATGCTGGAGTGCGCTGCCATGCTTCTCTCCAAGGAATCTTTCCAACCCAGGGATCGAACCCAGGCCTCCTGCGTTGCTTCTAAAAACCTACTTAATACCAATTTAAAGTTCAGATGCTCTTAGTAATGGCTTTTCAACTCTGTGTTCTTTGAGCATGAAGAAAGAAGCTGTGGTTTTGGAAATAAAGTTTCCTTTACTTATGATCTGGGTTTCCATAGCTTTTTCATTCTGAGCATTTTGTTCTATCTTTATGTGGAGGGATGGGAAGGGGAATCCCTTGCCATTTTCCGTGAATATTTTGAATATATAGAATTTATCCATCCATGTATAATTAAGAGCCTTCATGACCTGTCTTTTATTCTGTTAACTTAAACTGCTACTTATTGCTAGACAAGTAAAGATAGCAAACTAGACAGTTATTTCCGCTTAAACTAAGGGATAATGACTCACAAAGAAAACGTACATGATGGAGATTCTCTGTCTGTCCAGTGGTTAGGACTTGGTGTTTACTGCTGGGCCCAGGTTCAGCCCCTGGCCGGGGAAGTAAGATCCCACAAGCTACACTGTGCAGTAAAAAAAAAAAACAAACAAAACATGAAACAAAACAAATGCATATTATATTTCTTTAAGTATCAGCTCACCAATTCATTTTAAATTAAAATATATGTATCATGTGGTGCGAGATACACATTGTAATATAGAATGCTGGTTATAACAACAAAAAGTTGTTATACTAGCAACTTTCCCTGGTTAATCTTGTTGTTTATCAGTCAAACTTTTAGTAATTTTCAGACTTTTTAAGTTAAATCAAATAATTGACTGTGCTTAATGCATATAATTTCTATAGGGTAATGCTTTTTAGCACTGATACTGAATATAGATTATTTGTTAACTATAACTATGCACTGAAGCCTTTTGTTTTTTAACTCCTTTTCAAGATTAGCTTACATACTTTCATACTCAAGTTTTAGTGTATTAATCATCTAAAATTTAAATTTAGGAGTCCACCACTATTTAGTATTTTCAAACAAGTGGTCTCACTGAAGATATAGGATCTTAAACAGAAAATAATGTGCTTTAAAAATGAAAGTATATGCAAGATCCTAATGAATTTTTTTTTGTTCCTAGTAGTTTATAGCTAGCATATCAGGCTAGGTTCAAGTGGGGTATGAAAATGTGATCAAATGGAAAAAGTGAAAAGTATTAGTTGCCTATTTGTGCCCAACACTTGGCAACCTCATGGGGTGTAGCCCACCACCCTCCTCTGTCCATGGAATTCTCCAGGCAAGAATACTGAAGTGGGTAGCCATTCCCTTCTCCAGGGGATCTTCCTGACCCAGGGATTGAACCCAGGTCTCCTGGATTGCAGGCAAATTTTTTAGCACTGAACCACCAGGGATGTTTCGTGCTATTAGTTGAAAAATAATCTAATTGAAAAAAAAACCAAAAGAGTCCTCTAGTGGTACAAGCATGGTAGTTTAGTTTTATAGCCATTCTTGGTGAATAGCATTCTAAAGGAGATCAGCCCTGGGATTTCTTTGGAAGGAATGATGCTAAAGCTGAAACTCCAGTACTTTGGCCACCTCATTCGAAGAGTTAACTCATTGGAAAAGACTCTGATGCTGGGAGGGATTGGGGGCAGGAGAAGGGGACGACAGAGGCTGAGATGGCTGGATGGCATCACCAACTCGATGGACGTGAGTCTGAGTGAACTCCGGCGGGAGTTGGTGATGCACAGGGAGGCCTGACGTGCTGCAGTTCATGGGGTCACAATGAGTCGAACACGACTGAGTGACTGAACTGAACTGAATTGAACTGAATAAGGAATGGGAGAAAGTTTAGATTACCAGTTCTCTCCTTTTGAATTTTTAAGTGGAGAATTTTCTTTTTGGTATAGAGGGGTATATCTTTGGATTCATTGCTTAATAATAGACAAATAATTACATTGTGGTTTTTATAAAGCAGAGAAAAAGAATAAAAATATTAATTCTAGAGAAAGACTATATAAATATAGTTTTCGTTTCTTTGAATGTTTGTGTTATATGTACTGGATTTGAGTATTAGTTGTCATATTTCTATCAATGCTACAAAATTAAGATATTATTGAATACTCATTCTATAGATACACTGTTTTTTTTTACTCTGGTACTGAGATGATTATATCCTAATCTGAAGAAACTTATCTGTGAAATATTTTGTTTTAAAAGATAGAGAAGGGAATTTGAACAATGTTTTTTTTTTTTACAGTTGCTAATTTGTCCTCCTGTGACTCGATTCTTCTATGGATGCAAAGAATACTTCCACAAACTATTAATTCAGGGTGATTCTTCTGGAAGATTGAATATTTGGAACATATCAGACACACCTGATAAACCGGAAGGTAATGGAGGTTCTAGAAAATCGTGTGCAGTTATTTCTCAGTCTTTCAAATTGAGTAACCTGAACAGTAACCACTGTATAGGAAGTTCATAACGTACATATGTCCTTGTCTTCTTAGAATGATAGTTGATGACCATTATTCTTTGGTATTTCACTGAATCAACTATAAGCACGTTTATTTTTACATGTTGAATTTTTTTCTTTTTCTTTTTCTAACATGCTCAAATATGTTTCTTTTCTACCATACAAAACCTCCACAGGGCTGGAAATGACCACGTCTATTAGTTTGCAAGAAGCATTTGATAAACTGAGTCCATGTCCTGCTGGAATTATAGATCAGCTGAGCGTGATCCCCAATAGTAACGAACCTCTTAAGGTGACGGCAAGTGTGTACATACCAGCCCACGGACGACTCGTCTGTGGCCGTGAAGACGGAAGCATCGTTATCGTCCCCGCCACGCAGACGGCCATAGTGCAGCTGCTGCAAGGCGAGCACATGCTCCGCAGAGGTACCTGCAGACCTGCTCGCGTGCAGTGTTAGGAGAGCTCTGTGACCGTGAACTTGACGGTGTCTGCATTCCGCGTTTTTAGCAAACGCAGTGCATCAGGGTGGTTATCAGTGTGCCCTGTAGCTGGTAGTGTAATGTGCAGTTAATAAAATACACCCTGGTTGACCCTTGAAAAACTCAGAGGGTCTGGGGTGCTGATCCTCTGCACAGTTGAAAGTCTGTGTATTACTTTACAGCCAGCCCTCTTTACCTATGGTTGTGCATTCTTGGATTCCATCAACTGCCCCTGTGTAGTGCTATAATATGTATTTATTGAAAAAAATCTGCATATACGTAGACCTGCACAGCACAGTTTAAACCCATGCTGCTCAAGGATCAACTGAAGTCAGTGTCTGTTTCTGGAATAAACACCACTTAATGACTGTAAATACAGGGCTTCCCAGGTGGCGCTAGTGGTAAAGAACCTGCCTGCCCGTGCAGGAGATGCAAGAGACATGGGTTCGATCCCTGGGTTGGGAAGATCTGCTGAAGAAGGAAAGGGCAACCTACTCCAGTATTCTTGTCTGGAGAATCCCATGGACAGAGGAGCCTGGTGGGCTGCAGTCCACGGGGTCTCTAAGAGTCGCATACAACTTAAGCGACTTAGCACAATGACTGTAAATAGAAAGATCCAGTTTTTCTCTTTGATATATGTTAATAGTTGCCATTTATTATTAGGCATTTCTGGTGTACTTAGTATCATATTTTCAGTAATACTGGTAATCTTTTAGAACAGTACTGTCCAATAGAAATACATGTGAAAGGGGCTTTTTAATGATAAAATGTAGAGCTAGTCTGAAGATTCTTGTCTACTTCTGTTGAAACTTTGGAAGACTCGAATTTTCCCACTTTAAACCCCAAACCTCGTTTGCAGGCTGGCCGCCTCACAGGACACTCCGTGGCCATCGGAACAAAGTCACGTGTTTGCTGTATGCTCATCAGGTCTCAGCCCGTTATGATCAAAGATATCTCATATCTGGAGGCGTGGATTTCTCGGTCATCATTTGGGACATATTTTCTGGAGAAATGAAACATATCTTCTGTGTCCATGGTGGCGAGATCACTCAGCTTCTAGTCCCACCTGAAAACTGTAGTGTAAGTTGAACCTGAAAGATTATTTCACTATGGTAGAGTCGAACTGTGTTGCTGCCAGACTTAATACAAATGAAATCCAGAGTAATCTAAAGTGTGACGGAAGAATTAATAAAAAAAATCCTTGTAATTATAAAACTAAATAGTGGTAACATATGATGTTTAGGCAAAGTTGTGATTATTACTATTGGGCATATAGAAATACAAGATGGACACGGTGTTTTTTCCTGTTACTCCTGCCTAAATGGCGTGGCTTATCCCTGAAACATAGTAGCAATTTAGAATATATTTGTTGAAGTTTCAATTTTTTGCTCTGAAGTAGTTTTAAGTATCCCTAAAGTCGTGCTCATCAAAGTAGTCTCATTCTCAACTCCATCTGAGCAAAAAGATATTGAACCTGTGCTTTTATAGCTGGAATGAAAATACTTCTCAATACTTAGAATACATTTAAATAAACAGTTATTGTGACAAGGGAAAGAATATTGGGCACTGATAATGGTTTGGGAAAATTTTTTTCATACTTTTATGAGAGCAGATTGCTTTTTCATGATGTGTGTGTAAGTTAGCTGATGATGTCAAATATAAAAAGTTTCATAATTTTAGAAATAGGAAATTTTAGGAGGACTTAGGACAGATAAATAACAGACCTGTAATTTCTTTTACTGTGTGTTTAGTTTGAACTTCCTCATTTGATTAGCTGCCTTTGTATGGAGCATCACTATTCCCCAGCACACACACGTGTGTATGGACCCACGTACATAAACACGCAAGTACACTGTTGTTATCACACATTTCATGCTTATCAAAACCCCTTCACCAGTTTGTCTTACTGAAACGAAAAGCATTTTACTCATGTATCTGATCCATTGTTCAGGAGTCTCATATCAAAGACCCAGGAAATTTTCCTTGACCCTTTTTGCTTGCTCATGTGACCTTCACGATAGTGTATATTATCTGCCATGTTCTGCCAGTGCTAGATTTCATTTGATTTGACACATGTGGTGGTGTAGGAAGTTCTATGCCAAGTGTGTGTGTGTGTCTTTCTTTTTCCCCTGCCAGATGTGAAAATTTAGGTACTTAATCTCTTCCTTCTTTGTACAAATTTTTGTCTTTTTCTTTCTTTCCAGTTTGTTGTTCATTAAAAAAAAATCTTCATCACTGTGAAAAATCGTTGTATATTTATTTAAATAGCCAGTTTAGTTCAGTTGCTCAAGTATGTCCGACTTTTTGTGGCCCAACGGACCACGGCTCGCCAGGCTTCCCTGTCCATCACCAACTCCCCAAGCTTGCTCAAACTTAGGTGCATTGAGTCGGTGATGCCATCCAACCATCTCATCCTCTGTCATCCCTTTCTCCTCCCACCTTCAGTCTTTCCCAGCATCAGGCTTTTTTCACGATTTAGTTCTTCGCATCAGGTGACCAAAGTATTGTCAGCTTCAGCATCAGTCCTTCCGATGAATATTCAAGACTGATTTCCTTTAGGATGGACTGGTTGGATCTCCTCGCCGTCCAAGGGACTCTCAAGAGTCTTCTCCAACACCACAGTTCAAAAGCATCAATTCTTTGGTGTTCAGCTTTCTTTATAGTCCAACTCTCACATCCATACATGACTACTGGAAAAACCATAGCCTTGACTAGACGGAACTTAGTCAGCAAAGTAATGTCTCTGCTTTTGAATATGCTGGCTCGGTTGGTCATAGCTTTTCTTCCAAGGAGTAAGCGTCTTTTAATTTAATGGCTACACTCACTATTTGCAGTGATTTTTGGAGCCCCAAAAAGTAAAGTCTCTCACTGTTTCTACTGTTTCCCATCTATTTGCCATGAAATGATGGGACCGGATGCCATGATCTTAGTTTTCTGAATGTTGAGTTTTAAGCCAACTTTTTCACGCTCCTCTTTCACTTTCATTAAGAGGCTCTTTAGTCCCTCTTTGCTTTCTGCCATAAGGATGGTGTCATCTGTGTATCTGAGGTTATTGATATTTCTCCTGGCAATCTTGATTCCAGCTTGTGCTTCATCCAGCCCAGCATTTCACATGATGTACTCTGCATATAAGTTAAATAAGCAGGGTGACAGTATACAGCCTTGACATACTCCTTTTCCTATTTGGAACCAGTCTGTTGTTCCATGTCCAGTTCTAACTGTTGCTTCTTGACCTGCATACAGGTTTCTCGGAAGGCATGTCAGGTGGTCTAGTATTCCCATCTCTTTAAGAATTTTTCACAGTTTGTTGTGATCTACACAGTCAAAGGCTTTGGCGTAATCAATGAAGCAGAAATAGATGTTTTTCTGGAATTCTCTTGCTTTTTTGATAATCCAACAGATGTTGGTCATTTGATCTCTGGTTCCTCTGCCTTTTCTAAGTCCATTAAATCCATTTTATTTAAATCTATTTAAATAACCAATTTTATGTTTATTTTAGTGAAATAGATATCATTGTAATTCTGCTAAGTTTAAGCAGTGTTAGAATGCTTGTCCTGAACCTCATTTTACAGTCCTTATGCCCCATAGTAAAATATAGGTTTTTTTTACATCTGACTGCAAATTTGGTGAAACATCTAATTTTTTAATGCTGAAGTTGATAATGTAGATTATTTTATTCCTAAGTTTAAAGCACCCATTTTGATTTGGCTGGTTTTTGTTTTTGTAAGAATACACTGAAAATACTAGGGTGTGTATGTACATATGTATATATATATATTACAAGTATTAAAAGGAAAGTGTTTTTTGAATAAATTACATAGGGTCATGTTTCCTTTTGAACTGCATTAATATATGCATATTTTTAGCCTATGTATATGAGCACATTTTCTGGTTTCTTTTTTAAAAATTTCAAGTGTGTATTTAATAAAATGTTTTTGATCAATTGCATTTAGAAATATTTCATAGTGAATAAAAGCTAAGATATGGACATATATGCAACTGAACAGAAGGGGGTCTTCTCACTAGACGAGGCGCCAGCCAGAGGAGCTGGTTGCTTGGACAGAGTGAGGAAGAGAGGCACCAACCAGGAAGTCTGGTTCTTGGGAAGTAATTTGCTTATAGGTTTAACAGTAGTTTCTTGTTTTTAATTAGCTTTCAAAAGTACTGATTAAGATACATTTGCTTTGGTCTTTGTGATAATATAAGATGTAAATAATAACTGCCTAGTTAATAATGACTAGGCATTAATAACTGCCTAGTTAATAACCTGTTCATTTAGCTGGACATTTTAGGCCTAGCAGCTAATGTGTTTGAAAATCAGAGAGCCCTAACTGGTTAATAAAAAGCTAAGGATTTGCTATTTGCCAAATGTTTAGCAAATGACTGTTCTGCTGAGTTAGTGACATCAAATGCTATCTCTAATGCTTAAATTGTCCTTCTCATAAATTGATCCAATGTTACTCTCTTTTAGCAAAAAATATTTTTTCTTTTTAAGTGATCTGGTACTTGGAAGATTGTAACTATTTACTACAGTACTAAAAAGTTTGTCATCTGCTTTTTGGATTGTAGTAGGAGTTTTGGTTTTTATCTTAGGTAGATTGAGAAAGAAGTTGAGTTTTGATTTCTTGTAAGTTTTTTTTTTTTTTTTTCGGGAAAAGATGTTCTAAAACAGAAATGTTGGTTGTATTTTAGAAATGACTTAAATTATCATTAAGAATGTACAATTATGATGAGTTTTTCATTCTTAATGTCTAGTCATTTCTTGTTTACTAAAATGTAGAAAGTCGTTAAGAAAAAGTACTGAGCAGAATCATTGTTTCCTAGCCTCTGTAGAGAGTGAACAAAAAGTGAAATCCTGCCTGCTGGGTAGAAAAGACGCTGTGGCTGGAGATGAGCTCTGAGGACAGACTGTGTGCCCTTCCGCAGCCCCACAGATGCGCATCTTATTGGTCCACATTCTGCGTGTTTGTTTGCTATCCTTTCTTTCCCCACTCCTTCATCTTTATGTTGTTTTAGCATCTTTTTCCCCAAGATCTTTCCAGATTCTTGCTATACATTAGCATTAATTTAGTGACAAACTCAGTGACCCTATATATTTATTTTTAATGAACTATTTATAGGAATTTTAATTATTTAAAAATTTCAACATTTTCCTAGACAGTAAACACTGCCTATAGCATTATGTAGCGTACCTACTTTGAATAGATTTTATGTTTATTGTTCATTAAAGGTTTTTAGTTTTTCAATTTTTCCAAAACTGTAAAACTCCTTTTAGGCAAAGTGCTTTGAAATTGAATTTGATTCACTGAATGAACTGGTTAGCTGAGATTTAACTTTTATATGATTCAGATTATTTTAAATAATTAAAGTACAGATCAATAACCTCAGATATGCAGATGACACCACCCTTATGGCAGAAAGTGAAGAGGAACTAAAAGCCTCTTGATGAAAGTGAAAGAGGAGAGTGAAAAAGTTGGCTTAAAGCTCAGCATTCAGAAAACGAAGATCATGGCATCTGGTCCCATCACTTCATGGCAAATAGATGGGGAAACAATGGAAACAGTGTCAGACTTTATTTTGGGGGGCTCCAAAATCACTGCAGATGGTGACTGCAGCCATGAAATTAAAAGACGCTTACTCCTTGGAAGGAAAGTTATGAGCAACCTAGATAGCATATTGAAAAGTAGAGACATTACTTTGCTGACTAAGGTCTGTCTAGTCAAGGCTATGGTTTTTCCAGTAGTCATGTATGGATGTGAGAGTTGGACTGTGAAGAAGGCTGAGTGCCGAAGAATTGATGCGTTTGAACTGTGGTGTTGGAGAAGACTCTTGAGAGTCTCTTGGACTGCAAGGAGATCCAACCGGTCCATTCTGAAGGAGATCAACCCTGGGATTTCTTTGGAAGGAGTGATGCTGAAGCTGAAACTCCAGTACTTTGGCCACCTCATGCGAAGAGTTGACTCATTGGAAAAGACTCTGATGCTGGGAGGGACTGGGGGCAGGAGGAGAAGGGGACGACAGAGGATGAGATGGCTGGATGGCATCACTGACTTCGATGGACGTGAGTCTAAGTGAACTCTGGGAGTTGGTGATGGACAGGGAGGCCTGGCGTGCTGCAATTCATGGGGTCACAAAGAGTCGGACACAACTGAATGACTGAACTGAACCGAACTGAAAGAAAATCTATGATGAGATGGCTGGATGGATCACCAACTCGATGGACATGAGTTTGGGTGAACTCCGGGAGTCGGTGATGGACAGGGAGGCCTGGCGTGCTGCAATTCATGGGGTTGCAAAGAGTTGGACATGACTGAGTGACTGAACTGAACTGAAAGGAAATCTAAAACTTTCCTGAAGATATGCTTTGAGATATAAAATATTGAAGTATTTCAAGATTGTGGAGTGCCAAAGGGTTATTGGGAAAAAATCAGAATGTTTTTGGGTAGAATTAGTGTCTATTAAGTAATGCATTTCAGTGTTCCAAGAAACGTAAACATATTTTAGGAGCAGGATCAGGGGAATATTTAAGGAAGTCTGTTACAATGTCAACTATAAATGACAAAGGAGAGATCCTAAAGAAATGCTCTGGGGGGCGAGGGCAGGGGTGTCTCTTAGGTGCTCAGAGAAACCAGGGGCTATGTTAAACTCTCAGAAAACCCATGAGATTTGACTAACTGTGTGTTGACTTCATGGAGGGTGCTGGAACTGGTTTTGAGATCGCTAATGTTAGGTTATTTGCCATTTCTATTTCTTTCTTCTTAAGATTATGGACTGTAGAGGAAAAAATTCAGTTTGAGGTGACTTTTTAATTTTTTTGTGTGTGGTTTGGTTTCTTAAGAAAGCAAAATATACTATCCATAATGTGAAAGGAATATGTACATGTATATATGTATGAGAGGTGGGTATACTATATATGCATGTGAAAATATACATGTATACTGGAGAAGGCAATGGCACCCCACTCCAGTGCTCTTGCCTGGAAAATCCCATGGACAGAAGAGCCTGGTGGGCTGCAGTCCATGGGGTCGCGAAGAGTCGGACATGACTGAGCGACTTCACTTTCACTTTTGACTTTCATGCATTGGAGAAGGAAATGGCAACCCACTCCAGTATTCTTGCCTGGAGAATCCCAGGGACGGGGGAGCCTGGTGGGCTGCTGTCTGTGGGCTTGCGCAGAGTCGGACACGACTGAAGCGACTTGGCAGCAGCAGCATACACATATATGAGAAGAAATAGAAGTAAAACTATCCACTAAAATACTGTTTGCATTACATAACATAACATAAAGTGAAGTTCTGTGCCATTTTTGTCATTTCAAGTTGTGTTTATTGTTTTTAAGCGAGTGGCTTTTGACCTTATATTTTGCTATTCAGATATATAAGATTTTACAGGCAGTTTTAATAGGATTCAGATTTAAAGTGAAACCTTCATATTATTGTTAAATATTATTGCCACTTCAAACACTCATATAGAAGACTTTTTAGAAAAATCTTTTAAAAAGCAGGCTTGTTAACATTTTAGGTGCTTTACTGCTTTCAGTTGTGATCTGCACTTTGGATATTATTGACTGTAGTGTCTTTAAATATTTTATAAATAGGAATACTAAATGCAAAAAGCATTAAAGGATATTAATACATATCCTTTTGTTCTCCAGCTATGTCATTCCGTTACTCCTGAAAGCAGTATTTCATAATTCTAGCGAGCCTTTCTATACTGTTGTGTAATTGTTTATTTTTATACAGTTTTTAAAGGTTAGCCTGCACTCACACTTGCTGCACAGTACTGGCTCTCTTCCCCATGTTGCAAGGTGCGTGCTCACGCCTGTCCCACACCCAGTGGTTCAAATCTTCCTCTCCCCCGCCCCTCCCCGCCCCTCCCCTCCTCCCCTCACCCAGTGGTCTGGTGACCACTGGTCTGTTCTCTGTGTCTTACACTATGTTTTGTACTTTATAAATGTAGCATTTTTGTTTACTATTCTTCTAATAACTGAGACATTTAAGCAACACAGAGTGGTTAGAGGTAGAATGCTTTCCTGACTTGAACAGCTGTCCGGAGTAGGCTTGAGTGAATTTCCATACTCTGAGCTCTAGGCTAGTGTAGACCAAGACTGCATCTGGGGCTGGGGAGCCTGAGGAGGGGGCAGGGCCGGAGAGGGCTGGCATTTTAAGGCTTCTTTTGGTAAATTATGAAAACGGAATGGGAGGATGCGCACCAAATTCAGATTCTGTTTGCTTTTGGGATGGGGGGAAGAAGGATCGAAGGGAACAAAAACTGACTTTTTAAACTGTCATGTTTTATTTACTTTTAGTAAATATATTTTATTTCCTTTCTCATTGGCATGGATGATTGGATTATCAGAGTTTTTTGCCAATGATACAACTTTATTTATTTACTTATTTATTTATTTTTATTTTATTTATTTTTTTTTTTTACAACTTTATTTAGAACATAAATTTTGAAAAATGTTTCAAAATACATTTTGAACCGTATATATGTGTTTCCTAGTATGAACATATAGGCTCAGGTCTTCAAAAGATTAGTTAAAAATGATTTTTAACCTTTTTCTAAAATTAGTTCAAAAGGTTAGCAGAACTAACCTTTTTTTAAAGATTAGTTAAAAATGATTTTTTAACTTCCCTTGTCCTAGAAGTCTAAGAATACTGGAGCGGATAGCCTATCCCTTCTCCAGCGGATCTTCCCGGCCCAGGAATCAAACTGGGGCCTCCTGCATTGCAGGTGGATTCTTTACCAGCTGACCTGTCAGGGAAGCACCTTAAAAAACTTGATTCAGTTCAGTTCAGTTCAGTTCATTTCAGTCGCTCAGTTGTGTCCGACTCTTTGTGACCCCATGAATCGCAGCATGCCAGACCTCCCTGTCCATCACTGACTCCCGGAGTTCACCCAAACTCATGTCCATCGAGTCAGTGATGCCATCCAGCCATCTCATCCTCTGTCGTCCCCTTCTCCTCCTGCCCCCAATCTGTCCCAGCATCAGTCTTTTCCAGTGAGTCAACTCTTCGCATGAGATGGCCAAAGTACTGGAGTTTCAGCTTTAGCATCATTCCTTCCAAAGAACACCCAGCACTGATCTCCTTTAGAATGGACTGGTTGGATCTCCTTGCAGTCCAAGGGATTACTTCTCATTAAAATCTTATTAAACTTTTATTATCACATACCTCCAAAATTATCCAGAAGGGGGCAGCATGGATTTGTGAAAATGTGAATGTCAGGCATTTAACCTGTTTCTACTTTTATTGACAATGTTAAATCCCCAGCTCTTGGCAACAGATATGATAAGTATGTTTGGTATATGTGACGATATGTTTGCTAGTGTGTGATGTTCACTGCCGGCAAGAACAGTTGACAAATTAGGTTTTCTTTTTAATATGTTGTCCTTTCTTTCTGAACATGCTCCTAAAGCTTCTGCCTCAGTTAGCCTTTATCTTTACCTTTTTGAATTTGGATTCTTGTTATTGATTCAGTTTGGATGTTACATTTAAAAAGCAGTGTCTGTGATTTTAGCCTGGTCCCTGAAGCCAAGTAGAGTAAACTTTGGTGATACAAAGGAACCAAAAGCAGGCAGCAGAACCAGCCTTTTACTAAAATAGGTCGCAATGTACATAGTCTGTTGCCGTATTCTTTTTTCCCATAACACTTCATCCTCTTAGGTTTTGAGACTGTTTTCATGTGTTTTTATGTATTCAGCGTCATCTTTTTGAAATTAATTTTTATTTTTAAAATTATATAACATCATTATAGACAATATATTTTCTAAAGATGGTCTGGCCACTTTTGTGCCACTGAGTGTATTTCAGCATCATTTTTGATTATAGTCTATAATTTGTGTAATTTTATCAGAAATTTCAGAATGATGTTTTCCAACATTTTTTTCTGTTATCAGCAGTGGGGCTGAAAATTGGGATAACTAAATATTTTTGCACATCTTGAATGACTTCTGAGGATAAATTCTTAAATGTGGAATTGCTTTCTAAAAGGACATACTCATTTTTAACGTCTTTTGAATAGTTATTGCCAAATTGTCCATCAAAAGCTTAGGAATAGGTTTGTATCCCTATTTGCCCTCATAATTCTTCATTCTGTTTATAATCTTTTAAACCTTGTTAATTTTCTAGGCCTATAAGTAGCTGTTTGTAGAGTATGTATGAATGGAGAGCGCTCATTTTCATTTTGAAAGCACCAATGGTTTAATATACCAATACTGTACTGTGTTGGTTATCCATTCTGATTCCCGCATGTTTTTCAAATTTTCACTACTATCATTCCATTTTGTTCACTATAAAAGGTAAGTTTTTCCTGTTATGGATAGTATACATACACTCAAGTAGCATAGTGCACCCTGTCTCTTTTGTAGGAAGCTGGGAGGGTCAGTAATATATGAAGAGACTATCAGTGAGGGGTTCCTTCAACAGTAATGAGACAGATTATATTCCTAGTCCAGCTATGCGAATATTGTGTCAAGCATCATAAAATTTAGTTAATTCATCATTAACATACATGGATATACAGTGTTGTATTATTTCCAGGTATATAACAAAGTAATTCAGTTGTATTTATATATATATAATATTGCTTTTCACATCCTTTTCCATTGTAGGTTATTACAAGAAACTTACAGTTCCCTGTGCTAGACAGTGGGTCATTGTTGATTTTGTGTCTGCTGCTGCTGCTGCTAAGTCGCGTCAGTCGTGTCCGACTCTGTGCGACCCCATAGACGCAGCCCACCAGGCTCCCCCGTCCCTGGGATTCTCCAGGCAAGAACACTGGAGTGGGTTGCAATTCCTTCTCCAATGATTTTGCGTATAGTAGTGTGCATATGTTAATCCGATTTATACCCCCCCCCCCACCCCCTAATCTAGCAACTTAGATATTCTTCTTTTTGGAGAGGTTTCTTTGTCATATTCTTAGTAGCAGAGAAGGTTACATTGGGCATGGCATTTATTTTTTTTTAATAGTCAGAAATGATTTGGTGCTAAACATTGTGATGAAGTGGTTGATTAAATTGACTCTCTTTTGGGTTGAAGAGAATTAGTACGTCACAGAGCAAAGACAATTTTTCTTGAATAGCTTAATCGTAAAGCAATTTTAAAATGAATTCATATTTATGTTAAGATGGCAGGAATTGTTAGAAAAATATGAGTTACTTTTTAGGGTAACTCTTCAGTTAGGTAGGCTTCGCAGGTGGTGGAGTGGTAAAGAACTCACCTACCAATGCTGGAGATGCAAGAAACATGGATTCAGTCCCTGAGTCTGGAAGATCCCCTGGAGAATGAAATGGCAACCCACTCCAGTATTCTTTCCTGGAAAACTCCATGGACGGAGAAGCTGGGAGGGCTACAGACCATGGAGTCACAAAGAGTCGGACACAGCTGAGTGACTGAGCGTGCCTTTCCAGGTGCTCTCAAGGGCCAGGTGTGTAACAGTGGGGGTTAGGTTTCTCTGTGTTCTTTGACACAGACTTAAAAAGCAAGCCAGGATCTTTTGTAAAACAGGAGGTATTTTTAGCATCCGTGTTCTAGTAATTTACCTCCAGGAATAAATAGGTTGAAGCCAAGCAGGCAGATTGAGAGTTACCAGGTCAGATGGATGGGGCCCTTCCAGTTCAAGGTAGGACGCAGAAAGGAGGAGGAGGACAAGCGGCCCCACGCCTGTAACTCAGTGCAGTCTGAGAAGTGAGGCGCTTCGTGGTGGAGGAGGTTAGGGCTGCTCTGTGTCCTCCAGGTTTGAGTCCAGGTTGGACAGTAACTGGGGACAGCTGACTGCTGTAGGGCAGGGGAAGGGAGAAAACACTTTTGAGTTCCTTGAAAGAACCTTCAACTGTCTTCAGAGTCTTCAGATTTGACTGTCTCAGCCTCTGAAACCCATAAATATAGAATTGAACTTAAACTATTTTTATGTTTTAAAGGGATGAAGTAAAAAATTACCAAGTAAATTCATTGGAAAAAAATGTGTGATGAGGAAATATACAGGAACAATGGAAGGTGGTCATTGAGCTGTTGTATGGAAAGCTTTTGTTGACTCAAAGTGTTAAACATGCTGAAAACATCATTAATGTTAAGATAATATGTGAGTGATGGTAATGATGATGTCAGTGGAACTATTCACACTAAATTAAAACAGAGCTATTAATATGAGAAGAAAATATAGAAAAGGGGAAACTCATGTAATAGAAAAGTTATAGCTGTCTTCACATTTCCTGTTGAATATCTAAACATTGGCAATGGCCTCAGAAAGTAGATACAACTGCATTTTAAAAAGCAGAATTTGTGGTATATACTGATATAACACTAATAATGGTAAAGATAACATTAAGTACTGTCATCTTTTGCATGCATGATGTGTTAGTCTCTATGCTGATTTCTTTGTGTGTATTTCATTTAATTCACAGTGATTCTGTGCGGTGTGGTTTTTGCTGTTAACCTCATTGTACGGAGAAGTGAGGCTTGGAGAGGTTCAATAACTTGCTCACGGTCACACAGCAAATAGCAGAGCTGGTATTTGATCCTAACTAGTCCAACCTGGGCTTCCCTTGTGGTTCAGCTGGTAAAGAATCCGCCTGCAATGCGGGAGACCTGGGTTTGATCCCTGGGTTGGGAAAATTCCCTGGAGAAGGGAAAGGCTACCCACTCCAACGTTCTGGCCTGGAGAATTCCATGGACTGTATAGTCCATGGGGTCGCAAAGAGCCAGGCACGACTGAGTGACTTTCATCTTCTTTCAGTCCAACCTGAGGGCCTGAACTTGACCTTCATACATTCCACCCCCTACATCTAGTAGATGTAATTGTGTATTGAAAAATAGTTGTATTTCTCCAACTTTGACTATATTTTTAATTACTGATTTCCATAAGTGTGATTTTGATGCATGCTTAATTTTAAATGACTGATTTATTGAGTATCTTTCACTTTGTAGACCAAAACAGCCATTCTTTTCAATTCCCATGTTTGAGATTTTTCTTCAGAGGACTGTGCATGGCTCGGTTCTTTGTTAATTTGTTTTAGTTTTTCATCTTTGATTACTTAGGTTTGGAGTTTTAGCCCCCTTTTACCTTCTTTTCCTTGTCACACATTACTTGCTTTTAAGAATATGATGTAAGCTTTAACTGCAATTTTATAAATTTCACATATACACAGTTAAAAGTTTTGAAAACAGGTAACTAAGAAGGTAAAGGTGTCCTGTTATCCTTCCAAATAAAGGAGAACCAACCACAGTTAACATTCTGGTATCTTTTCCTCTAGCCTTTTAGCTTTGTTTTTGGCCACTCTGTGGGGCATGCCGGATCTTAGTTCCCTGACCCAAGGATCCAGCCCACTCCCCCTGCAGTGGAAGCATGGAGTCCTAACCGCTAGCCAGCCAGGGAAGTCCTTCTGGCTGTTTAAAATCCATTTACTGTGTGCTTGTGATTATATTGTAGATATATAGGAGAAGGCAATGGCACCCCACTCCAGTACTCTTGCCTGGAAAATCCCACGGACGGAGGAGCCTGGTAGGCTGCAGTCCATGGGGTTGCGAAGAGTCGGACACGACTGAGCGACTTCACTTTCCCTTTTCACTTTCATGCATTGGAGAAGGAAATGGCAACCCACTCCAGTGTTCTTGCCTGGAGAATCCCAGGGATGGGGGAGCCTGGTGGGCTGCCGTCTATGGGGTCGCACAGAGTCGGACACAACTGAAGCGACTTAGCAGCAGCAGCAGCAGCAGAGTTATCTGTGCACGTAACATCTTCATTTACTATTTTAACAAATACTTTCTCAAGTTACACTTGTTCATGAAAGTAATTTTTAATGATTGTATATCATTATATTATATGAGCATACAGCATTTACTTAGCAGTTTTCTTGCTTTGGATATGTAGGTTGTACCCAATTTGAACTATTGTAAATAATATTGAATATCTTTGTAAAACTTGTTCTCATTTATGATTATTTCCTTGGATTAATTCTAGGAATGTTTTTTGGATTAGAACCTCAGAATTTTTGTGTAATACAGTACTGACATTTTTAAGAATACTGAGGTTAATTACCAAGTTGTTTCCTGCCCTCAATGCCCATTTCGTGGTTCCTTGCCGACACAAGATGTTTATATTTACTTCTGTGCCTCAATTTCCTTATCTGTAAGATAGAAATAATAATAGGATCTACTTCAAAGGGTTGTCGTGAGACCATGATGAGTTACTTGAGCATTTATAGTAGTAATACCTAGCACAAAGTGAGACCCCAGTAAATCTTGGTTGTTTAGTATTATAATTTCTACAGTCTTTGGCTAAATTGATAGGTGTAAAGAGTATTTTATTGTTGAAATTTGCATTTCTTTGATTACTAGAGATAATGAAATTTTTCTATAAGGATTTTAATGAATTTTTGTTTCTTTTTGAGACATACTTTGTCCTTTGCTCATTTGTTTCTCTTGAGGATATTAGTGCTTAATATATTAAGCACTAATTAGTGCTTAGTTAATTAGTGATCAACTTAATTGAAATATTAAGCTTTTGTGCTTTTTGTTATTGTTGTTGAAATTTTCTTCTGACTTATTACTTTTGATTTTTTTTTAACCTGGGGATAATTTCCATTCCTATGTAATCTATTTTATCCTTATTTCTATTTAGCTTCTTCCATATTTTTAAATCCTAGAATCTTACCCCATTTAGAAATTTGATGACATTTTATTAAAAAGCAATGGCTGGATTAAAACAAGCATCAAGTACTTTAATCTCTCTGAAGTTTATTTATGTCTGTAGGGTGAGGAAAGGGTGAAAATCATCTGTCCTTCCCTAAAATAACAGGTTATCTGAATGTCAGTTATTTAATATATTTTTCTCTGATAGGGGATATCTTTTTAATCATCCATTAAATTCTTCATATTTATTTGCTTCGTATTTATTAATCAGGAAGCAGTTGAAGAGAGATGGAATCTGGCTAGTCCTCTATTTCTTCATTGTTATTTTTTGTATGCAGTGAATGAACAAAGATGTTAAAACTCGTCCCTAAAAGTCTTATTTTCATGTAGAACATAAGTATCCTATTAGATTGTTGGTCAGTGCTTTAGTTGGACCACGCGGTCTTATTTTCTAAAATACCTATGAAAGAACCAGCTTTCTACCCCCTACCCCCATGTTTTAAGAAGGATGAGCTCTGGATTTCTGAAAAAATTTATCTAGTTTTGTGAAAGTGTGGAAATGCGATTAACATTGGTAGGCTCTTTTTTTACCCTTCAGGTAGAATATTTAAAAGTGATAAGTGATGCATCTTAGCTGTGCATTTATGTTCCAGAGAAAGAGTTCTGGGAAGTCAAGAAATAATGATGAAGAGAATAGTGGGATTGATTTATGAGCGAAAGAAGCTGGTCATTTATAGTTCGTTGAATGATGGGCGTATTTAAAAGGAGAGACAATAGTTAGTGCTCATATATTTAGAGAATATTCAGACAAAATTTGTTTTGGGCAGCTAAGAGATTACTCCTGGAATGATAAGAAGAGAAGAACAGTTTAGTTTAGAAAACAAATTAGCAAAAGCAGAAAGAAATTTATAGATATATAATTTACATTGGGAATTGTTGGAAAGCAGAATAATCTCCCCAGAGAGCTGGTGGGCGGAATAAACTAGCTGCCTCTAGTTTCTGTAATTCATGGCAGATGCTTAGGAACGGGTTACATAAGAGGTTTCTGGGAACGGTTTAAAATGAAGTCTTGTCAAATGCGTGAGGTCAGGCTGGATGACCTAGGTGGTACTTTCTGACTCTCAAATCCAGTGATGGCTTGTGGCATTCTGCTGGTCAGCACTAATGTACCGTGAGGGTTATTTACTGGCAAATTCACATAGTGCTTATTGGTTGAGGAACAGAATTATTTGAAAAATAATAATTGACCTTGGAATATATTTGTTTCAGTTCAGTATCATCCTCCTTTTCCTTGCTCCAATTATCTTGATTTTTTTCATTAAATCAAAGTAAGAGTTTTTACCTGTTGCTTTTCATTAGCCCCTGCTTTTAATTAACTTTTGATGTTGTTGGTGTCTTTTCCTTCTCGGAAAGAACTAATACATGGGTTGGAACATGATTTTGAATAATATTTACTTGTAGTGTACTGACCAAGTTGATCAGATGCTCAGTCCATGCTGTACAAGTTCTGTTCCATAACAAAAAAAAAATTTTGTTTTTAAATGATATGTGTTACACCCTATAAGTCAGTTGATAGCGGCAAGTGCTAAAGTGGAATCTGTGAGATAGTTGATGGGGGCAAGGGAATGAAATATTAAACCTCTTCTTTTTTTTCCCAACCTTAACAAATTGATCTTATGAACATTTACTGGATGAAAGGACATCGATGCCTCCCTTGGTTCATGCGTTAGACGGGCACGTGTCACGTGGGCTCTGCGTGGGCCCGCTGCCTCCAGGAGGGGCTTCAGTGCTCTCATCAGCTGTGCTCCCGCTGACAGTGTGTTTGCCTAGGAGAGCTGGCGGATCGTGCTGTACAGGTCTTAACCCCGCCGTCACAAAATGAGCAGGGCAAATAATGCTGGGAGATATTTCCAGTGACAATGAAATGCCCTTTTATTAGCCCCATTATCAGGTTGTAACAGTGATCACGTGATCAATCTGGCAAGAGGACAGCCATAAAATTCTTGATTACAGGTGGCGATAGTAGTAAGGAATCTCCCTTCCAAGGCAGGAGACACAAGAGACTTAGGTTTGATGCCTGGGTCAAAAAGATACGCTGGAGTAGAAAGTGGCAACACCCTCTAGTATTCTTGCCTAGAAAATTCCATAGATGGAGAAGCCTGGCAGACTGCAGTCCATGGGACCGCAAAGAGTCAGACACAACTGAGCCACTCAGCATATAAGATATGTATTTACCTTCACTATCAGTAACAGTGAAACCTTCCTAAAGATAAATATTATGCTTTGAGGTATTGGCTCCTGCTAACATAAAGTTCTTGCAAGACATTTAAGAAAATATTTCATCTTAAATTTATTTAAACTGAATCATCCTTTTAAAATATATATTTTGAGCATGTTTTACAATATACGTGATGTATTCTCACAAGTACACATTCAATTTATAAATATACATATAGTGAGGATGCATTGCAGAGTTCTAATGAAGGGGTGTTTGATCAAACAAGTTTGAACATAAATGTTTTTCAAATAATTTAAAGATAAGAGGTTCATATTTTTTTAGTCCTTTGTAATATTACTTTACATGCACAATTTAACTGTCTTTTCCTTGTTAAAATATCCTTGGGGTTAAGTCAGGTTTAGGTGACTTTTCCAGGTTGAAATGGAAGACAGTAAAGTAGAATGTAATTAATCAAATTATAGAATGAATCATTATAGGTGAAGTAAATATTGAATAACTGAGATCTCTAGAATTTAATGATTTAATAGTAAAAATTGTACTAATTCAACTTATTTGTGAGGAAGCTAGGCCTAAATCAGAGTGATAGGAACTATGAAATATTCTTTAAGAAGTGCTTCTTCAATAATTTTGAAAATAGATAAGAAACCAGGTTAATTGTGTTTTAGCAAATCTTTTGAATGCTTTCATTTAACAGGTAGTTGAGAATTATTTATCATTACTCTGTTCATTGTTTGAATTAAAATTAATACCAAAGTGGTACTTGAGAATGGCCTTTTTTTTTCCTTTTACGTTTAAATAGGCTAGACATTTGCTTTGTTTAGGCCATTAATTTGTTTTTACACAGCCTGTGAAGGTAACCATCGACTCAGAATTAATTAGTGGGATCAAAATTAATGAGATTTTAACTGTATCTGGGTCATTTCTACTCTAGGCGAGTTTTCTTCACACAAATTGGACTAGCATTTTCTTGAAAGAAGAAAAATTAAATTTATTTAAATCCATGTTTTAAAAGCAAAGAACTTCTTTTGTTGTGAGTTAAGTATCTCTAATAACTGTGCTTTCTTGGGCCTAGTAATACTAATTTTGTTGTTGCTGCTTTCAGTCTTGATTATTTTGGCTATTTCAAGGCTGTTGCTCATCACAGTGAAGCTAGAGCTAACTCTTCAGATGCTTATTTTCGTTGGCATGGATGGTATAGCAAGGAGAGATAAGAAAGCCTTCATCAGCAATCAATGCAGAGAAATAGCGGAAAACAACAGAATGGGCAAGACTAGAGATCTCTTCAAGAAAATTAGAGATACCAAGGGAACATGTCACGCAAAGATGGGCTCGATAAAGGACAGAAATGGTATGGACCTAACAGAAGCAGAAGATATTAAGAAGAGGTGGCAAGAATACACAGAAGAACTGTACAAAAAAGATCTTCACGACCCAGATAATCACGATGGAGTGATCACTTATCTAGAGCCAGACATCCTGGAATGTGAAGTCAAGTGGGTCTTAGAAAGCATCACTACAAACAAAGCTAGTGGAGGTGATGGAATTCCAGCTGGGCTCTTTCAAATCCTGGAAGATGATGCTGTGGAAGTGCTGCACTCAATATGCCAGCAAATTTGGAAAACTCAGCAGTGGCCACAGGACTGGAAAAGGTCAGTTTTCATTCCAGTCCCAGAGAAAGGCAATGCCAAAGAAGGCTCAAACTACTGCACAGTTGCACTCATCTCACACACTAGTAAAGTAATGCTCAAAATTCTCCAAGCCAGGCTTCAGCAATACATGAACTGTGAACTTCCAGATGTTCAAGCTGGTTTTAGAAAAGGCAGAGGAACCAGAAATCAAATTGCCATAATCCCTGGATCATGGAAAAAGCAAGAGAGTTCCAGAAAAACATCTATTTCTGCTTTATTGACTATGCCAAAGCCTTTGACTGTGTGGATCACAATCAACTGTGGAAAATTCTGAAAGAGATGGGAATACAGAGCACCTGACCTGCCTCTTGAGAAACCTATATGCAGGTCAGGAAGCAACAGTTAGAACTGAACATGGAACAACAGACTGGTTCCAAATAGGAAAAGGAGTACATCAAGGCTGTATATTGTCACCCTGCTTATTTAACTTATATGCAGTGTACATCATGAGAAACCCTGGGCTGGAGGGAGCACAAGCTGGAATCAAGATTTCTGGGAGAAATATCAATAACTTCAGATATGCAGATGATACCACCCTTAAATGGCAGAAAGTGAAGAAGAACTAAACAGCCTCTTGATGAAAGTGAAAGAGGAGAGTGAAAAAGTTGGCTTAAAGCTCAACATTCAGAAAACGAAGATCATGGCATCTGGTCCCATCACTTCATGGGAAATAGATGGGGAAACAGTGGAAACAGTGAAAGACTTTATTTTTGGGGGGCTCCAAAATCACTGCAGATGGTGATTGCAGCCATGAAATTAAAAGACACTTACTCCTTGGAATAAAAGTTATGACCAACCTAGATAGTATATTCAGAAGCAGAGACATTACTTTGCCGACTAAGGTCCGTCTAGTCAAAGCTATGGTTTTTCCTGTGGTCATGTATGGATGTGAGAGTTGGACTGTGAAGAAGGCTGAGCGTTGAAGAATTGATGCTTTTGAACTGTGGTGTTGGAGAAGACTCTTGAGAGTCCCTTGGACTGCAAGGAGACCCAGCCAGTCCATTCTGAAGGAGATCAGCCCTGGGATTTCTTTGGAAGGAATGATGCTAAAGCTGAAGCTCCAGTACTTTGGCCACCTCATGTGAAGAGTTGACTCATTGGAAAAGACTCTGATGCTGGGAGGGATTGGGGGCAGGAGGAGAAGGGGACGACAGAGGATGAGATGGCTGGATGGCATCACTGACTCGATGGATGTGAGTCTGAGTGAACTCCAGGATTTGCTGAATGACAGGGAGGCCTGGCGTACTGTGGTTCATGGGGTCACAAAGAGTCGGACACGACTGAGTGACTGAACTGAACTGATACCGTTTTTATTTGGGGCCAAACGCATTTTTGTGGATGGGGCATGTCATTTGCCGGTTCTCACTATTATTGAACTGTGTGAGTGAAGAACAGAACTCCTGTTTAAAACGTGCTTAATGTAAATACACGTGTCAGAAAAGAACATATCATTGGGAATGAAAAACTAGAATTTTTGGAGTTCAGTTATTTTTTCCTTCAGAAAATTACACCCCCAATCTACTTTTTAAAACACACCCTCTGCTATTATTTAATTTTTGCTTTGTGTTTTACTAATAAGGGTGCTAACATGATGTAGAAATTTTAAATCTTTTTATAAGGATGGATTGCATTTTCTTGAATTAAAAAGAAAATTACCCACCTGTATATAAATGGCAAAGGTGACGGTTCTGACAGTAAAACTGCTCATGAGGATTTGGTGCCGGAGGTCAGGTTCTCCGTTAGAACAGGGATACCGCAGGTTGTAAACTGCCGTCGGAGATGCTTGGCAGAGAGAGAACGCGTGGGTCAGTGCTTCTCAGTTTTGTTATCACTTCAGATGTTGAGATCCACCAATAGAACATAATTTGAAAAACACCAGAGTAAAGAATGTCGATAAAAATCACCTTTTTAACAAACAGACTTCAGCACCCCCCGCCTATGCCTCATTTTATCTATGAAAAGGAATGATAGGAATGTATGTGAACGTTAATGAAATGATTGTCAACTTGGGGACTGGGAAGTTGGTGAGTTAGATGTGTTACATTAATTAAGGAATGTGCTTGACTCTTTGCGACCCCATGGACTGTAGTCTGCCAGGCTCCTCCCAGGCAAGAGTTCTGGAGTGGGTTGCCATTTCCTTCTCCAGAGGATCTTCCCCACCCACCTGGGTCTCCTGCATTGTAGGCAGATGCTTTACAGTCTGAGCCACCAGGGAAGTCAATTAAGGATTAGTTCATTTTAAAGATTGGGGAGGCTTCCCAGGTGGCGCAGTGGTATAGACTCCTCCTGCAATGCAGGAGATGCGGGTTTGATCCTTGGATTGGAAAGATCCCCTGGAGAAGGAAATGGCTACCCACTCCTGTATTCTTGTCTGGAGAATCCCATGGACAGAAGAGCCTGGTGGGCTGCAGTCCATGGGGTTGCAGAGTCAGACACGGCTGAGCCACTGAGCACGCCACGTGCACACACACAGAGTCGGATACGACTCTGAGCGACTGAGGGCACATTCTCTCTCATCAGTGCCTGATTAAAGGGTGTGAGTAGATGGAAAGGAACGCCGTTTAGAAACAGTTCTTTGCAGTGACTCATACACAGAGAAAACGATCACTGTTAGATTTGTTTTCTCTGGTAAGAAAAATAAATAAAACAACTTTTTCTCAGATCCGCATTGCAAAATAGAAAATGTGTGTGCGTGCTAAGTCGCTTTAGTCACGTTGCACTCTTTGCGACCCCATGGACTGTAGCCCGCCAGGCTCCTCTGTCCATGGGGATTCTCCAGGCAAGAATACTGGAGTGGGTTGCCATGCCCTCCTCCAGGGGGTCTTCCAAACCCAGGGATGGAACCCAAGTCTCTTACGTCTCCTGAATTGGCAGGTGGGTTCTTTACCACTAGCGCCACCTGGGAAGCCCCAAATGCAAAATAGCTAACCATTCATGTGGCAGTCATCTTTTTGTAAACTGAATGATGGATATATTTGATAAATGCAAAGTCAGTATTAGTGATTATTTGTAGAAACACAAACACTCCATTGTACTAAGCTCTTATTTTTTATTCCCCCTAAACTACTGTCTTCTGTTATCAGTATGCTGCTGCTGCTGCTGCTACTGCTAAGTCGCTTCAGTTGTGTCCGACTCTGTGCGACCCCCTCGACGCCAGCCCACCAGGCTCCACCGTCCCTGGGATTTATGTCTTGTGAAAGTCAAAACTACCTTATGTAGTGTGAAGTAATTGAAAATAAAGACGTTATATTTCTGCCATGTTAAATTCTAACATTGCCTGTATTTAAATGATATTTTTGTAGTTTGCTACTGTAGTTTGACTTACTATTTAATTACAAGGTGAAGTTTTACACGCCATAGTCAGCTACCCTTCAGTCCTTAATGTCTTTTGTAAAGAAAGAAATGTTTTATGCTTACGAGGAAGCATGAAATAAATAAGCTTAAAACATGTGTAAGAAAATTCTATGTGATGTTTTCATAACAGTTTATAACATGATCTTTCTGAACTTAGTTTTCTTACCTTTGAAAACTAGTAAATAGCTACTGTGCTGATTATAGTTTTTGTATCATTATAAAACAACAAAGGACAAATAAAGCTAACACAGTACCAAAGGCTGAAACACCTGAATTAAAGAACAAAGTGACGAGTTAAATCTTTCTCTCTCTTTTTGAATGTTCTGCTTCATTCAAAAAAATTGATTTTGGGTTGTTTACAAGAAATAAACAGTATTTAGTTAGATAGAAATAAAGCAAAATCACAGTGAAGAGAAAATGAGAGAGAAACTAGATGAGACCACCAGGAGTCCACATTCAGAAATGTATGCCCACACCCCGCTCTGTTATGCGTAGAAAATTCAGTCCTATGTTTCTTAGTAGCCAAAACATCAAAGGACTCAGTTGCAGCAGCCTTCCCCAAAGTGTGCTCCTAAAAAACTGCGTCTTATGAGATTATGATGGTCAAATGAATGTGGCTATTTGTAGGCCCTCTGTAGATATAATTATCCTCATGTTACAGGCTAGAGGTTCTTAGAAGGTCTGCAGGTAAAAGCAACTGTAACTTGTGTTTCCCATGCACGGCTGGTCACCCATGCCCCTGCCTCCTGCTTTTTCTCATCTGATAACATGTCAACATTTCCCGATGAGGGAGATACTGTTCTTTAGCCAAAAAAGTCTGCTCAGGCAAAGCGCAGCAGAGTGAGCTTTGAGAAATTTCTCCTCTGGATCGCATAGAAGGGATGAAGTTGAAAGTGAAAGTCTCTCAGTCGTGTCCGACTCTTTGTGACCCCATGGACTATACAGTCCGTGGAATTCTTCAGGCCAGAATACTGGAGTAGGTAGCCTTTCCCTTCTCCAGGGGATCTACCCAACCCAGGGTTCGAACCCAGGTCTCACCTGCATTGCAGGTGGATTCTTTACTAGCTGAGCCACAAGGGAAGCCTATAGAAGGGATCACATGTCTTAATATATAGTGCCTTAGATCTCCTCCTCAATAAATAGCCACAATAATGAATTTCAGATGGCTATTTTCATACGGGTTCACCTTGATGTGAACCGGAAGCATAATCTAATAATTCACTACAAAGTTTTAAGTTGCTTATACATGGCCTTTCAGACATATAAAGACTCTAAGTTTTAATTTTATCTGTTGTGGATTCAGTTCTCGGTAGCTACTGAAAATCTTTACCGTCTTTGATTGTTTATGTTATATTCCATCTTGTTCTTAAAAGGGGTGGAAGGGCTCAAAACCGGGATGAGCAGAAAATACAGAGCAGGCTGCCTACCAAGCTTTTGTGTGTTAGTTGAGGCCGTGTGCCTGCCGAGGTTCTAGGCGGAAGCTGTGAAGCACGCCTGCAGATAATACGAATGATCGGCGGTTCTTCAGAGGTGATTGTGGCAGAGGGACTGTGAGGATATTGTTTTTGAGCAAAGGAGCAGGGAAGAGCATGGGTCTGAAAGACAGAGTCACAGACAGAAGCACTGCGGACCACAGCTCCAGCTACTCGCAAAGGGAAATTCAGACCGGGAAAGAGAACACGTCATAACAGGTCAATTTCTTTCCAGGTCTGTCTGTTCGTATATAGCAATCATTTTAGTAAGGTCATCTTCAGATTTGAACAGCAGCTTTCTCTAGGTATCTTTTCCTTTTTAAAACTAGTTTTAATGTAGTCTTTTTCAAAGTGTTGTGATGATTGAACTGGGCATTTTAGGTGTAATATAAAAGAAGAAAATTTTCGACATATCCTGGTGGTGTGGTTCGTGTTTTCGACAGCAGTGAATGTGTAACTAATTTTGATTTCACTGAGGACCAGATCCATGTTATTCCGAATTTAATCTAGATGTGATTGAGATTTATTTTTCCTTTCAGGCAAGAGTGCAGCACTGCATCTGTTCTGTAGCCAGTGACCACTCAGTCGGACTTCTAAGTTTGCGAGAGAAAAAATGCATTATGCTGGCGTCTCGTCATCTTTTCCCCATTCAAGTAATCAAGTGGAGGCCTTCTGACGATTACCTGGTAGTGGGATGTTCAGACGGCTCCGTGTATGTCTGGCAAATGGATACTGGTAAGAACAGATGAGACTAGAAAATTAAATGAGTATATTCAGCTTCCTAGAAGTGAAAAAGCTTTTGTATGAGGAAAAACCCCTGAAATGTCAAAAGGTTGCTACTTGTGTTTCTCATCACTGCTTTTTCTAAGGGTTCTTATAATTATCAACAAAGAAATATTTAAATGTCCTCTAAAATATTTGTTGTACTCTCTCAGATACTTGTAGAGTAGTTCATTGATCTTTAGAGAAACGTGAACAATATTCAACTTAGGACAGACATCAGACACCAGACAGCTAAGTGATTTCTATATAATTCTTGAGGCAAATTGTAAGATTAAAGAATCCTTTTTGCCCCTAGTTCAAAAACAGTGGAACAGCAGAAAAATAATACAGGGCCTTTAATTGGAGGAGATAATGGAAAGTTTTAAGTTCTCGAGAGAACATGTAAAATTTCAGGGTTCAGATATTTTATGTATGTGGCATAACATGCTGCAGATAATGTTTAGCTTAAAAATACAGGCCATGACATATAAAGTTTACATACAGAAACTTAAGGTGTTTCCTTGGAAATTTTTAAGTATGTAACTACATGTTTATTAGTTTGGGGTTTTAAAAACACACTCTATTCTACTTTTACTATCCTAAGTCATCTATCAGTGAGTTAAACCTTTCTTTATGTTCCTAAAGAACGTACGTGCTATGTAATATTTCTACTATTTTTTTCTTTTTCTCTCTGAAACTTTTTCTTGTTTTCTTAAATATTCCTGTTTGAAATCGGACTATGTGTATATTTCTGGCTTGGACGGTGATATAAGAGGGAGAGCTCACAGGTCTTTTGGAGCAAGTAGCCATAACCTTCACCTATCCTTCATTTGCGGTCCTGGTTCTCTCTTGATAGTACACAAGCAATTTTGACAAGAGGAAGCGTTCTTGAAGAGTGTCAGACTTCTTTACTTTGGCATTTAACTTTTTTTGAGGGGGCCTGATTGTAAAACAGGGTCTTAGTTTTTGTCAAATTTTGAGAGCACAAAGTGAAAGTCGCTCAGTCATGTCCAACTCTTTGCCAGAATACTGGAGTGGGTAGCCTTTCCCTTCTCCAGGGGATCTGCCTGACCCAGGGATCAGACCCAGGGATCAAACCCAGGTCTCCCGCATTGCAGGCGGATTCTTTACCAGCTGAGCCACAAGGGAAGCTCAAGAGAGTACAAAGGCATTAGAAAAGAAAGATGAACTCAGATTCACCGCTGTTCAGAGGTGAATGTGGACACGTTTCTCTCTAGTCTCATTTCTACATTTTGAACAACAGGTCTGCTGTCGTATCACGTATGTAATTTTGTGTCCTATTTTATGTTCCTTTCTGTTGCATCCTATCTGCTGAGCAGCACTGCTTCATGTTCGCTGATTTGGTCCACGCTACAAACCAGATGCACTTGACCCTTGAACAGCATGGGGGTTGAGGACCCCACCTTCTTCATAGTTGCCAATCTGCATATAACTTAGAGTTGGCCCTCCGTTCCTGTGTCCTCTTCATATCCGTGGTTCTCCATTCTTGGATTCGAATGACCAAGGATTAGGTGGTGCTGTAGTATTTACTGCCGAGAAAAGAAATCCATGTGTATGTGGATCCACAAAGTTCAAACCTGTGTTGCTTAAGGTTAACTATATGCAGAGTTTGTCTTGGGCTCTGGGAATCCCTGGTGGCTGAGACAGTAAAGAATCTGCCTGCAATGCAGGAGACCCAGGTTCAACCCCTGGGTTGGGAAAATTCCCTGGAGTACAGAATAACTACCCACTCCAGTATTCTTGCCTGGAGAATCCCATGGACTGAGAAGCCTGGCAAGCTACAGTCCACGGGGTCCCAAAGAGTCAGGCATGGCTGAGCAACTAACACTTTCACTTTTTCGCTGGAGTCGGACTCCTTGGTGTGAATTTAAGATCAACCATTTGGCAGCACTGTGACCCATGGCAAGTCTCTCAATTTACTCATCTGTAAAATGAATATAATAATAGTTCGTGTTTTATAGTATTCCTGAGAGACTAAAATGACATAATATTTACCTGGTAAGCAGTAGATGTAAGTGCGTATCCATTATGTTTGTGTATTTTGTGTGTGTACTTACATATGTGTATATTTCCTATTATTGTTATTTTACAAACATGCTTAACTTGTTGCTTTGTTGGCCTTGGGGATATGATCTTACTTTTATTTAGAATTTTTTTTTGAGAATTAATATTAAAGAAAGTTATAGTGCTGATAATTATAAAACATTATTTTAAAATATTGCATATATAAACAATTGATATATTATTAATACAAGAGTATGTTAAACTTGTCTAGAACTTTAAACATTAATATGATAAAGAATATAATTTTCCTGAATTTCTTAGATGCGGAAATATATGATACTTGAATACTTCAGATACTTGAAGGATATTTACAAAGAATATGAAAGTCTTTACAAATGAGGCCTTACTGGAAGACAGAATTACTTTTCCAGTAGTTTCCCTAGTAGGAAATGACAAATAGCTCCTGACTGTATGTGTACTGAGGATGTTATTTTTATAACCGGTTTACTATAATTAAGCCCAGTACATAATATTGCAGTTGACCAATTATCTTCTGACCTTCAGGAGGATTTTGATAAACAATCAGTCAATATGGCGTTCTTAAATCAAGATAAAGCTAGGGAAGCAGAATAAATTTTGGACTTCAACCATAATAGGGGGTGTACGCTCTTTTTCCCTCTTTGCTGTTCAGGTTTTAGCTAGTGATATAAAGGTCCCTGGGGAGCCAGGAAGGCACATCCTGAAGGTATTGACATTATTTATTAATTAAATAAATAAAAAATGAAGCAAAAATAAATCAGATTTGGCCCAGGCTTGATGTATGAAATGTGTTTAAACTCTGAGGAGATACTTTTTGCCTCTACTTCATGTTTTGGGAATGTATTTTTACAGATGAAATCATATTACATGAAAACTACTCAGGCACTTTGTGCAATTTTCTGTTTGCCGTTTTGAATTACACTGACGCTTCTAGCTTAACAGCACTTAAAAATGTCTTAACTTTATAATTTCATGGAGCATTTTGGTTATTTTTCTCTTCAAATGGGTAGTTTTTATTTTCAGTGTTCATTTCCTTATGAAATGAAGTTAAAGCTAGTAATACAAAACTTACAGAGATAGAGGTCCAAAATCTTTTGTTCTTTTATTTATCCTCTTAATTATATGCTGCTGCTGCTGCTAAGTCGCTTCAGTCGTGTCAGACTCTGTGTGACCCCATAGACGGCAGCCCATCAGGCTGCCCCGTCCCTGGGATTCTCCAGGCAAGAACGCTGGAGTGGGTTGCCATTTCCTTCTCCAATGCGTGAAGGTGAAAAGTAAAAGTGAAGTTGCTCAGTCGTGTCCAACCCTTAGTGACCCCATGGACTGCAGCCTACGAGGCTCCTGCATCCATGGGATTCTTCAGGCAGGAGTACTGGAGTGGGTTGCCATTGCCTTCTCCAGGTATTTTCTTCACATATTTGATCTTTTGCCTGCAGGATATAATACAATAGAGATTTGATTTTATGTTTCTGTTTCACAGGATATAACATAGTAGCATCATTGACTTTTCTGTATCTTCTATATTTTTGTTTTCATTCTATTACAAAAATAAGATAAGGACTTCCCTGAGGGCCCAGTAGTTAGGAATTCAAACTCCCAATGTAGGGGGCATGGGTTTGATCCCTGGTGGAAGAATGGAACTATTATAAGATCCCACATCCTGCATGGCATGGCCAAAAATTAAAAACAAACAAACAACCACTGTAAGACAGGAAAGGAAGAGACACAAAGGATGAAATGGTTAAGAAAAAAGTAGTACTTTTCTAGTCAAGTGAAGTTTCTTATTTCCCTTTTGGAGTCACTCTGAAATTTTGAAGGAAGAGGTTATTCAAGTGAAAATATGACTCTCTTTTCAACCGTCCTCCCTGTGAGTCCTCTGTGTAATTAATTACTGAGTCTTTCCCATTAGGTAGCCATCACCTCCCTTTTTTCTTTACAGTGTACTATTTTTATATCAGGCTATATTTTTTAACACCATGCTATCTTTGGCTCCAGTGATAGTTCAGTTGGTAAAGAATCTGCCTGCAATGTAGGAGACCCCAGTTCGATTCCTGACCCAGGAAGGATAGGCTACCCTCTTCAGTATTCTTGTGCTTCCCTTGTGGCTCAGCTGGTGAAGAATCCACCTGCAGTGCATGAGACCTGGGTTCGATTCTGGCCTGGGGAGTTCTGTGGGGTCATAGTCCATGGGGTCACAGAGTCAGACACGCCTGAGCAGCTTTTGCTTTCACTTTAATGCTCTCTTTATTGGTTTCTCTGTTTTCTGTTTCCACCTTCTAGTCCACCCTGTACTCTCCTGGCAAATTAATTATAGGAAATAAAACAATAACAACCACACGTGATTCATGCCACTGTCCTAAAGACAAAAACATAAACAGTTTTAGTTCACGTATCCTTTAAGACAAGACCCTCCACAGCGTGGTACGTGTCTACCTTTGTCTTATCTCCTACTGTTCTTTCATAGAGACTGGTTGCTCTGTGTGAGGAATAGTTCTAACCAAGAATAACTGGGTCACTATGTACTCCTTCTTGTCTTTTATATCATGCATATTGCTGCTCATGATTTTCATTCATTTGGAACATTCTTTCTTTCTGTCTGCTTATTTATTTAGGCAGTATAAGGAATGCTGAAAGTGAAAGTTGCTCAGTCGTGTCCAGCCGTTTCCTTTTGCCTAATATTTTTCTTGCGGTGCAGGTCTATGAGTGATTCTTTCATCTTCTGTATATCTGAAAACCTTTTTATTTCACCATCATTTTGAAGATACTTCTTTCTGGATATAGAACTCTATGTTGACAGTTTTTTGTTTATTCCTTTCAGTATTTCACTATCTTGCTTGTATTATTTCCAGTGAAAAATCTTCTATAACCCTTATCTTTGTTCCTCTATGTATATGCTATATCTATTTTTTTGTGACTTCTTAGAAAATTTTCTCTTTATTATTGATTTTGAGCTGTTTAGTTGTAGTTCTCTATATATTTCTTGTGCTGAGAGTTTGTTGTACTTGAATCTGTGGGTATATAGTTCTCAGCAAATTTGGTAGGTTTTGGCCATTATTTATTCGAATATGTTTTTGACCTTCCCCTCTCTTTTCTCTATTTGGAGACTCTGATATGTGCCTATTAGGATACTTGAAATTGCCCAGAGCTTGAGGATTGTCTTTTCATTTTTGCCATTATTTTTCCTGTGTTTAATTGTATAATTTCTATTCTGCATTTTCAAGTTTTCTGAGCTTTTCTTCTGAGGAGAGGAGGCAGGTAATGCTACGTGGGAGATCATTAGAGGAAGGAAAGACAAGAAAATGTTTCTGGCAGGCACTGATAAAACATATTCCTCCATTAAAAGATGTCCGTGCCTTTTTCCTTTCTGAGAAAATGGGCTTTAGCTGTCCAGAGTCGTGTAGTGACTGTGCGTGTGTGTGTCTCCCAGGAGCGCTGGACCGGTGTGTGATGGGGATCACGGCTGTGGAGATCCTCAACGCCTGCGACGAAGCAGCCCCTGCTGCCGTCGACTCGCTGAGCCACCCGGCGATCAACCTCAAGCAGGCCATGACACGCCGCAGCCTCGCTGCTCTGAAGAACATGGCCCACCACAAGCTGCAGACTCTCGCCACTAACCTCTTGGCTTCTGAGGCATCTGACAAAGTAAGTTTTATACGTGGGCTCACGTGTCCCCATTCAGCTTCATTTAATGACACAGCTTTGACTCATCTTAGGGAAGCGTTTTGGGGCGATGACACTGGTGAATACCAAGCTTCTGTTTTTAAGCAGGTTTATCCAACACAGTTTTGGAGTGTTTCAAGTATTTGGCATTTTGAAAAAGTAACTTGTTCTTACCATTCAAACTATTTTAAAATGATTCCTACAGACTTGAGTGACTTCAGTTTCTGAAATTAGAATGAACAATTTGTGTATAATCCATCTTCTTAACTTTCTGAGAGTCTTCCTGTCAGAAGGTTTAGCACTAGTGATATCTTCAGGAGAAAAAAGTAACAACTTAGGAACAATTGTGGCTTATCATTTGCTTTAAAAATAGGCTCCGATTTTACTAATGTTAGGCCATTTGCAAGATTTAAGAAAATATGTGAGAAGAGGTACGGGGAGATTGCACAAGTGCTGGCAGTTTGCTGCGAGACCCAAACTCAACCACACTTTCCTTCCTGATAGTTAAAATCAACCCACCAGTTACTTCTCTAGTTACCAGAACATGGTCTTACTAAAAGAAGAAGAGTCAGCCCGAGCTCATTAACTGGCTCCTTAGCATTAGTTTTCTAGACACCAGCCGCTCTCTCCTTTGTGGTCTTTGGTTCTGGGTTTTATTAAAACAGTTTGTCTCTGGTAGATGGATAAATGAAGCCTAGAGACCATCCCAGTGCTTCATCTGAATCACACTCAAAATTCCTAGTCCCATCTAAGAATTCATTGGAATTATGAATGAGTCACCAAATACTTTTATTTTCATTTTTTTAAATTCCTGATTCCTACTTTTTAAATGATTAGATGTGTGCATAAAAAGCAAAGGGGTTGAAAGGATTGTGTACGAATTTGAAAATTTGCCCATGAATTAGTGAGTGCTAATGACACAGGAAATATTTACTACAGGCAGCTCCACCGACCCATATCCTCTAATTGGCAGGAATAGTTGATCATTCTGTCTTTCCTGAAGATATTCATGTTTTATTGGCTTTGTTATATGGAATGTTTCATAGATGAGAAACATACAAAATTTCAAAAGGATTGTGAAATCCTTCTGTGAATTTTTTTTTTTCATGCTTTCTGTCCCATGCTCTGTAGAATAGAAAACAGGCTGAAATGCACTTGCCATGCCTGTAATTTATTTCAGGAGATCATGTGGATATTCCCTAGGAATTCATTGTTCACGGCACATTGGCTGATGTTCTGTATAATTCTGATATTAAGCCAGCTTATAAAACAACACATTCAATGGCAAGTATGTAAGTTTGGTAATTCCCAAATATATTCTTTTTCTTGTTGATAGCCCCTAGAAGTAAAACTTTGGAAAAATAATGATATGACTAGAAAATTGAAGGGAAATAAGTGGTACAGTAACATTTATGAATGGCTTTTGTAAGTGGTCATGGTCCATTATGTGATTTTTTACAGTCTTGTTTGTCCCTGTTTTAATAGCGCATTTTATAGGGCAATTAGTGATAAAAGCACCAGATATCAGAGACACTACACTCATGTATTGTAAAATATATTGCTCGTGAACCTCCTCAGCCTTGTAGCAGTGGTAATTGTTGCCTGGCCTACAAGGGAAACAATTATAGAAGGGGGAAAGGCTTAGGGAGCCAAGGCTGCGGGAGGATAATCACTGTATGAAAAATGCATGTTGGCCAGACCATTAGGGCTTTCTCTAGCTATCTTCTCATGTTGACTTAGAGGCTTCTCCTGAGGGGAATATTTAAAGAGCCATTTGCTGGATGGCTTTCAGACCTCTGGAGAAATAGAGCCCACCCAAAGTTAAGAAAAGAGATAAATAACCGAAACGTAACTAAGAGCCACTCAGTGCTACATGACTTACTCTAGGAAATTGGATCTTTTTTTTTATCATGGGTCTCAGTGGAAAGTAAAACCTCAATGGGAATACTGTATAGAAAGTACCCAGTTTTCTCCCGGTTAGTGCTGGCAGTTGGACTATTTGAAAGTAACAAATATCTAAAAAAAAAAAAAAGAAAGTAACAAATATTTTATATTGTTAATTAGGTTAATTTTGCCTGACATACACAGCTTTACAAGCAAAGATAATTTACTGTCCTGTGATTTTTTTTTTCCTTCTTTCACTGGAAGAGCAATAAGGTGATAAGTAGAAGTATCCTTTATTACTGTATTGAATGCAGTATTTGGATGCAGTCTCAAAAATGACAGAATGATCTCTGTTCATTTCCAAGGCAAACTATTCAATATCACAGTAATCCAAGTCTATTCCCCGACCAGTAATGCTGAAGAAGCTGAAGTTGAACAGTTCTATGAAGACCTACAAGACCTTCTAGAACTAATACCCCCAAAAGATGTCCTTTTCATTATAGGGGACTGGAATGCAAAAGTAGGAAGTTGAGAAACACCTGGAATAACAGGCAAATTTGGCCTTGAAGTACAAAATGAAGCAGGGCAAAGGCTAATAGAGTTTTGCCAAGAGAATGCACTGGTCATAGCAAACACCCTCTTCCAACAACACAAGAGATGACTCTACACATGGACATCACCAAATGGTCAATACTGAAATCAGATTGATTATATTCTTTGCAGCCAAAGATGGAGAAGCTCTATACAGTCAGCAAAAGCAAGCCTGGGAGCTGACTGTAGCTTAGATCATGATCTCCTTATTGCCAAATTCAGACTTAAATTGCAGAAAGTAGGGAAAACCAACAGACTATTCAGGTGTGACCTAAATCAAATCCCTTAGGAGTGGGATTTGATTATATAGTAGAAGTAACAAATAGATTCAAGGGATTATATCTGATAGACAGAGTGCCTGATGAAATATGGATGGAGGTTCATGACATTGTACAGGAGACAGGGATCAAGACCATCCTCATGGAAAAGAAATGCAAAAAGGCAGAATGGCTGTCTGAGGAGGCCTTACAAATAGCTAAGAAAAGAAAGGAAGCCAAAAGCAAAGGAGAAAAGGAAAGATATACCCATCTGAATGCAGAGTTCCAAAGAATAGCAAGGAGAGATAAGAAAGCCTTCCTCAGCAATCAATACAAAGAAATAGAGGAAAACAACAGAATGGGAAAGACTAGAGATCTGTTCAAGAAACTTAGAGATACCAAGGGAACATTTCAGGCAAAGATGGGCACAATAAAGGACAGAAATGGTATGGAACTACCAGAAGCAGCACATATTAAGAAGAGGTGGCAAGAATACACAGAAGAACTGTACAAAAAGATCTTCATGACCCAGATAATCACGATGGTGTGATCACTCACCAAGAGCCAGACATCCTGGAATGCGAAGTCAGGTGGGCCTTAGGAAACATCACTACGAAGAAAGCCAGTGGAGGTGATGGAATTCCAGTTGAGCTCTTTCAAATCCTAAAAGATGGTGCTTTGAAAGTGCTGCACTCAATATGCCAGCAAATTTGGAAAATGCAGCAGTGACCACAGGACTGGAAAATGTCAGTTTTCATTCCAGTTCCTAAGAAAGGCAATGCCAAAGAATGCTCAAATTATCGCATGGTAATGCTCAAAATTCTCCAAGCCAGGCTTCAACAATACGTGAACTGTGAACTTCCAGATGTTCAAGCTGGTTTTAGAAAAGGCAGAGGAACCAGAGATCAAATTGCCAACATCCATCTGCTGGATCATCAAAAAAGCAAGAGAGTTCCAGAAAAACATCTATTTCTGCTTTATTGACTATGCCAAAGCCTTTGACTGTGTGGATCACAATCAACTGTGGAAAATTCTGAAAGAGATGGGAATAACAGACCACCTGACCTGTCTCTTGAGAAATCTGTATGCAGGTCAGGAAGCAACAGTTAGAACTGGACATGGAACAACAGACTGGTTCCTAAGAGGAAAAGGAATGTGTCAAGGCTGTATATTGTCACCGTGCTTATTTAACTTATATGCAGAGTACATCATGAGAAACGCTGGGCTGGATGAAGCAAAAGCTGGAATCAAGATTTCTGGGAGAAATATCAGTAACTTAGATATGCAGATGACACCACCTTTATGGCAGAAAATGAAGAAGCACTAAAGAGCCTCTTGATGAAAGTGAAAGAGGAGAGTGAAAAAGTTGTCTTAAAACTCAACATTCAGAGAAGTAAGATCATGGCATCTGGTCCCATCACTTCATGGCAAATAGATGGGGAAACAATGGAAACAGTGAGAGACTTTATTTTGGGGGGTTCCAAAATCACTGCAGATGGTGAAGGCAGCCTTGAAATTAACAGACACTTGCTCCTTGGAAGAAAAGCTATGATCAACATAGACAGCATATTAAAAAGCAGAGATATTACTTTACCAACAAAGGTCTGTCTAGTCAAAGCTATAGTTTTTCCAGTAGTCATGTTTGGATGTGAGATTTGGACTCTAAAGAAAGCTGAGCACCGAAGAACTGATGCTTTTGAACTGTGGTGTTGGAGAAGACTCTTGAGAGTCCCTTGGACTGTAAGGAGATCCAACCAGTCCATCCTAAAGGAAATCAGTCCTGAATATTCATTGGAAGGACTGATGCTGAAGCTGAAACTCCAATACTTTGGGCACCTGATGTGAAGAACTGAGCCCTTAGAAAAGAGCCTGATGCTTTCGTTATTATCCTCAAATTTTCAAATGATGAACCTAAAGGACATTTGGATAGAACATAGATTGGGAAATTTTTCTCTGCAAAGGGTTATATAGTGAAAAAAAAATTAGGCTTTGCGGTTCATATCACTTGTGTCACAGTGATTCAACTCTGCCATAATAGTGGTGTTAAAGAGCTATGCCTGTGTGCCTGCTTAGTTGCTCAGTTGTGTCTGACTCTTTGAGACCCTGTGAACTGTAGCCCACCAGGCTCCTCTCCATGGGATTCTCCAGACAAGAATACTGGAGTGGGTGACCATTCCCATCTCCCAGGGGTCTTCTTGACTCAGGAATCGAACCTGAGTCCCCTGCACTGCAGGCAGATCTTTTACCATCTTAGCCACCAGGGAAACCCCAAGAGGTATAGACCGTATGTAAATGGATGAATGTGACTGGCTCCCAATAAAATTTTATTAACAAAAATAGACAGTGGGCTGCATTTGACCCTGGGTCATAGTTTGCTGACCCTTGCATCTGAAGATGGCATTATTGTATCAAGGTTGTAGATATAGTTCCCCCGTTGAATGACCTTTGCTTCATTTTTGAAAAGCAGAACAGAGGAGTGTTTAGAGGCCAAGTTCTGATGACAGATGTATCTGTGTTCCAGTTGCATCTCTGTAACTTCCTGCCTGTTGGTGACCTTGGACAAGTAACCTCCAGTGATCTAGGTTATACATGAAATTGAAAGCAAATTCTTATAAAGGAAGTAAAGATTGACAGTATATTAGAGAAACGAAATAACACCAAGCCTGGGGAATAAAGAGGAACATATGGAGTTAATAATTAATAAAGTCATTGCTCATCATTAATAGCTGTTTTGGTAGAAATAATTGGGTCAGAAGTCAGGATACAATGAGTTAGGAAGGACCATGAGATCAAGTGGAGGTACAGTGCGTGGAAGACGTTTGCTGTTAGAGGAAAAGAAGAGAGGAGTTAGCTTCAGTGGTGGTTGCAGGGTTAAGAGCAGAGTTGATGCTTTGGGAATTCACTGACCCTTTTGCTGGTGGAGGGAGCTATCGGTGGGGCTGTGGACGAGGGCATGCTGCTGAGAGGAAAGCTGGAGGGTTCACCCTTATTGAAAACTCTTCGCTTACAATCTGTAATGATGAAAAGAGGGAGGTGAATATAACAGGTTATTTTCAGCAGCAGCATTTTCAGTGGAAGAAGAGTCATATTTGTTAGAAAAAAGAAAAAAGGAAGTGGTAATAATCCCTTGAAGGGAGAGTCATCTCTTTTTTTAATCCGTCATTCAACTCAGAACAGGCGCTGTGCTGGGTTAGGAGTTAGAGGACTTGTACGATGTAAATAAATAGGAGGGTCGTAACTGGCATGTAGTGGTATTTAAGGAATGCGTAAATGAATATGTCAAGAAGCATGTCTGGGCATATCTGGTGATCTTTTTGACAAGTTTTCCCATAAAGCATTTGTCAGACACTGGTTCTTGGTGAGGTGATCTTGATGGATGGCTTGGGCCAGTGGGATTTTATCAGTGAAGCTAGAAACCTCATGGCCATGGAATACATTTCATAGGCCTACTCTGTGTGACTTTTTATGGGGCTTCCTTATATCTTAGGCTGGAGAGGGAAATGGCAACCCACTCCAGTACTCTTGCCTGGAAAATGTCATGGATGGAGGAGCAAGGTAGGCTACAGCCTGTGGGGTTGCAAAGGGTCAGACACGACCGAGCGACTTTACTTTCAATTTTCACATCTTAGGCACTGTATCAATCAGAATCACCCTATTTATGTTGAAAAAGAATGAAGTTGAAGAAATTGAAAAGTGGCCAGAAAGATTTATCTTTTACCTTGCATTTCTCTCTCTGTTGTCTAATTAGTCAAAACCCTGAAAAAATGAATGGGCTATATTTGCAAAGGTCAGTAGCTTTGTATTCTGTGTAACTAAGCGATAGAATGGGATTTAGAAGTCAAATATAACCTACTGAGAACATACTCTGTGTCTTTCGCTTGCAGAATTCATTCTGTAAAAAAAAAAGAATTTTGTACCGATCGAATTGACTTTATGATTCATTGTGAAAAGGGCACTTGTCCGGTACAGACAGGGACAAGTCAAATGACGTTATGTACAGATACCAGGCCTTTCTGGTGAAGTGTTTTCAGCCTTAGAAAAATTCTTATGATATGTCTGACCTTTGGAGAATCAATTAAACTTGCTTAACATTCTGTCCCCAAACTTTAATGAATATCTTAAAAGAAAATATGAATATGTTAATTGTATATTTATTATATACTTATATATGAGCTCAGCTTTGGGTTCTTCTAAGTGGTTATTAAAATAAAATTTTTAAATTACACTAATTACTGTTTAATTGTTAATAAGTAAAGTTAGGGAGACCTAGCTAAGCAGCCGAACCTTAAAGAAACAAGGGAGTGAATGTCTCACTGTAGGAAAAGAAGGATTTATTAAGTGCCTGTGTGACCAGTGATTCCCCTTAATGGAGGATAATAATTAGAAACCGAATCTGGATGCTTTGTACTGGATGCTCCTGGCTCCTGCAATGACGTTGCGTCGAGTCCCTCTCAGAAGACAGAGCTGGACAGTATGTTTACAAGGCATATACAGTGACTCAAACAAATGTATTAAGTATTTCTGTCTTCCTAAATATAGGAAATACCTTGGACTGACACCATTACCTCCAGTTCTAAGCAGATACCACAGTGTTTGTTCTAGGCTCCCCTCTTGGCATATTATAACTCTCTGCTCACCTGTGAGAAACCTCACCCAGTATTTTCAATGTATTGATTTGTTCCGTTCCCCCTTTATGTAGACAATTTCCTTCCCACCCCACATCTCCTTTTAGGTGTGCCGACCAAAAGCTTACCTCCCACAAGGAGGTAGGAACCCTTTCCTTTTGATTCTTAATGTGCTTTTACCTTCCGCCGTCTGCTTCTCTTAGGCATGATCAGTTGTGTTTATTTATTCTCGTGTTTTCTTTCTGTTTAGGTTTCTTTGTCAAAGTGATGTTTTAGTTTTAATTCTTACTTGAGTTCAGTCATTTCATTTCTGATTTTTCTAATCCTTATTTGTGGTGTTCTTTCATAGTGAGTATCATTTAAAAAATGTTCTCTAGGTTGTTTTGAAAGAGCACATTCATTTCAGTCTGCTTCTTAAACATGTCTGTTTTCTTGCTTTTATTGTCTCTCTCTCTAATAGTAGCTTTATTTTATTATGCACGATCTTAGTCCCCTGACCAGGGATCAAACACGTGCCCCCTGCAGTGGAAACATGGAATCCTAGCCACTGGATCACCAGGGAAGTACTGAACTTATTCTCTCTTGGCCTGCAGTAATTTGACCTCAGTACTTTTTGGAATATTACTCTGTGGGATAATTTTTCCTAGATTTTTTAATGATTAAATCAGGCAGCATTTTTAGCTTCACAGGACCCTTTCTGTTGTTTCACGTGGTTCAGTAAGATGGTGACTTGCTTTCTGACCATTTCTGGCACTGTTCTTCGCCTTACTTTTTTTTTTTTTTTAATTACCTGACCATTTGGATTACGTTCTTAGCACTTTCTCATTACCAGGGCATCCTTTCCTAGAAGGGAGCCCTGAGGCATCAGTGTTGTAAGGGCCTCGGGACTCTGATGTACCAGCCTCACATTTCTCACAACTGTGGACTCTTATGTGTACTTGCTGTTGAGGTAGGTGAGGCCCTCCCAGGTTTAGCTGCTCTTCCCAGATTTATTTTTCAGATGAGTGTCTGTTGGCTCTTTCAGAGTTTTCGTGGCAGAGCTCTCAAGTACATTCCAGCTTCCATCTTCCCTCCTTCCTGCAGCATGCCTGACACCAGGCGGACTTCATAGCTGTTGGCAGCCTTTCCCATCCACTCGAATTTTGGAATTTGTGGGTGTACTTCATCGCTTAGTTCTGTTGAAAATGTTCTCAGTGAGTTTCAGTTATGCCATCTAGTTGCTCTGTCCATTTTTAGGGGGGGATTTGGAAAAACCCAGTAACTATGCTGGCGTCACTGCTGTGATCTTCCCAGAATCCCCTTCAGTCTCTATATTCTTGATGTTAAGTATAAAATTCAGTGAGATACATTAGTTAAAGACAAATCATATTAAACATTTAAAATCTTACCTGTGTATTATTTGAACTAGATGAAGCATATATGTGAATATATTTTTTCTGGATCACACTGGTAAGATACCAGTGTGGTTTTGAATTTCAAGGACACATACTTTCTATTTGGGCTTCCCTCATGGCTCAGTGTTAAAGAGTCTGCCTGCAATGCAAGAGACCCAGGTTCGATCCCTGGGTTGGGAAGATCCCCTGGAGAAGGAAATGGCAACTCACTCCTGTATTCTTGCCTGGGAAATCCCGTGGACAGAAAAGCCTGGCGGGCTACAGTCCATGAGGTCGCAAAGAGTCAGATGCAACTGAGTGGCTAAACAACGACAAAAGTATTTTGAAGTAATTTGATAGACGTGTAAAGACTCATGACTAAAAATCAATGCGTTAGTTCTTTGGGTAAGAAATAATTTCTTCCCGTCTAATATGATTGGGAAATCTGCTCTTTATTAGACCATACAACGTATTTTCAAAGTTCTTGACTTTTGTATCCTCTGTTAGAAAATAATTGAATAGGTCTAGGTCAGGAATGGAGAAGGCAATGGCACCCCACTCCAGTACTCTTGCCTGGAAAATCCCATGGGCAGAGGAGCCTGGTGGGCTGCAGTCCATGGGGTCGCGAAGAGTCGGATACGACTGAGCAACTTCACTTTCACTTTTCACTTTCTTGCATTGGAGAAGGAAATGGCAACCCACTTCAGTGTTCTTGCCTGGAGAATCCCAGGGACGGGGAGCCTGGTGGGCTGCCATCTATGGGGTCGCACAGAGTCGGACACGACTGAAGCGACTTGGTGGCAGCAGCAGCAGGTCAGGAAACCTTTATTGACTCTTAGGTACTGTTTTAGGCCCTCGAGAGCCCAGATGAATAAGATATGATATTCACCCTCAGGAAATATAAACGGATAAATGCAATGCAGTGCAGTAGTGGAGGAGGCAGTGGCACCCCCACTCCAGTGTTCTCGCCTGGAAAATCCCATGGATGGAGGGGCCTGATGGGCTGCAGTCCATGGGGTGGCGAAGAGTCAGACACGACTGAGCGACTTCACTTTCACTTTTCACTTTCATGCATTGGAGAAGGAAATGGCAACCCACTCCAGTGTTCTTGCCTGGAGAATCCCAGGGATGGGGGAGCCTGGTGGGCTGCCGTCTACAGGGTCACACAGAGCCAGACACGACTGAAGTGACGCAGCAGCAGCAGTGAGATGGCTGAGGAGACCCAGAAAGTATTGCAGATACCTGGCCTAGACTGACGTGATCAGGACTGGCTTCTTGGAGGAGGGGGCTTTGAAGAATGAGTGGAGTATCGTCAGGTGGGGGGTGTGGGTGGGTGGTGTGTGTTCTGGGAGTAGCAGGTGGCAGGTGCAGGGAGGGGAGTGGGGACTGACCCGTGTGCTCAGTGGAGCCAGGGACCCACCGAAGACACACGGGCGGTAGGGGGAAGCGAGCCATCCGTGTGTACCTGGCAAGCCCTAAAGCATTCTCTCTCACCTCAGTAGCTTTCAAACTTAAACAAGAAGTAGTGTTAGAATCCTTCCCTCAAAAAGAACTTTTTGTGAAAGCCAGTGTGGCCATCAGATCTGAGGATACATTGGGGAGAGTATTAATTGAAGGATGGTTTGTGAGCTGTGTTTGGCAGGACCTAGTAATCTGTTGGGCTTCCCTGGTGGCTCGGCTGGTAAACAATCCACACGCAAGTGCAGGAGACCCCAGTTCAATTCCTGGGTCAGGAAGATCCCCTGGAGAAGGGAACGGCTACCCCCTTCCGTATTCTTGGGCTTCCCTGGTGGCTCAGCTGGTAAAGAATCCGCCTGCAATGTGGGAGACCTGGGTTCGATCCCTAGGCTGGGAAGATCCCCTTGAGGAGGGCATGGCAACCCACTCCAGTATTCCTGCCTGGAGGATTCCATGGACAGAGGAGCCTGGCCGGCTGCAGTCCATGGGGTCGCAGAGAGTCGGACGGGACTGAGTGAGCACAGCACACGTGGTTTGTTAGGCAGAGTGGGTGAGGGAGGTTAACTCAGCTTTCTGGCTGGTTGACTGACTAGACGTGGCTCTGCCCGGTGTGAGGGAGAATGTGGGATCAGCTTTTGCGGGACTGACGCAGAGTTGCTTTGTGTATGATGCGGGCTGGGGAGAACTTGAGGGAGGGGTGTGGTGGCGAGTATCCAGGTGGAGGAATCGCCCAGGCCCACCGCAAAGTGGACGAGGTCCCTCAGAGAGAGCAGATGGGCTGAGAGAGACTCAAGATCTCGACCTGAAGGGGAGGAGAGGAAACGTGGAGAGCAGAGGTGCGGGGAGAACCCGGAGGAAGGCGGACTGGCAGACAGGGAGTCGGGCGTTTCTGGAAGGGTGGAGCGATCAACTGTGCCAAACGCAGGCAGTGATGAGAACATGTGTGTCCGTGAGGTCACTAGTGTTCTTTTCCAGACTGTTCTCCCAGGATGTGTGGGCCAGAAGCTGGACTGTGGTGGGTTCAGGAGTGAGTGGGCTTCCCTGGTGGCTCAGACGGTAAAGAATCTGCCTGTAATGTGGGAGACCCTGGTTCGATTCCTGGGTCAGGAAGATCCCCTGGAGAAGGGAACGGCTCCCTACTCCAGTATTCTGGCCTGGAGAATCCCATGGACAGAGGAGCCTGGAGGGCTATAGTCCAGGGGGTCGTACAGAGTTGGACACGACTGAGCGACTGTAAGTTCACTTCAAGGACTGAATGGGAAGTGTGGAAATAGACATAGCAAGTACGGAACACTTTTGAAAAGTTTGCAGGAGAAGGGAGGAGAAAGAGGATAGCCAGAGGGGAATGCAGTCTTGGAAACAGGTTTGAGTGTGGATTAAGGGTACAGAGCCAGGGGAGAGAGGCAGGTTCATGATTAGGATCTGAAGGAGACAGCTGTGACGCTGGGTTCCACGTGGGATGGGAAGAAGGCAGAGGGAAGGCAGTTGGCTGTGACCTGGGGGAGGAAAACTTCATTTTCTGAAACTGAGTTTTAAGGGAAGACGCCTTCTCTGTGACATGAAAGTGCACGTGCTGATGGAGAAGCTGCGGAACTTCCCCGGAGACCCAGCCCCGATCTCTAGGGAAGGTGGCTACAGGGACCCGCAGATTTCCAGCACAGACGAAATAGCCTCCTGGAGGAAGATGCCACCTAGGACTCTCATAGCTGGAGAGAAGAACTTAGGGCCTGGCTACAAAAGTGCCGAAAGACAGACTGCCTCTCTTGATGGAGGCCAGTACAGCCAGTGACTTGGAGTGGAAGCCAGTGCTGTTTATCATTCTGAAAACCCTAGAGCCCTTAAGAAACAGGGAGAATCTCCTCTGCCTGTGCTCTGAATGGAACAACAAAGCACCGCCGTTTACAGCATGGTTTACTGAGTATTTTTAAGCCCAGCATTTGAGATGGTAGTTTGGCCACCTGATGTGAAGAGCTGACTCATTGGAAAAGACCCTGATGCTGGGAAAGATTGAAGGCAGGAGGAGAAAGGATGACAGAGGATGAGACGGCTGGATGGCATCGCTGACTCAATGGACATGAGTTTGAGCAAGCTCCGAGAGATGGTAAAGGAAAGGGAAGCCTGGCCTGCTGCAGCCCATGGGGTCGCAGAGAGTTGGACACGACTGAGCAGCTGAACGACAGCAACTGAGACAACCTGAGACTGTTGCCGAGAGTAAAAGATGCCTTCCAAAATCCAGCTGCTGGTTGGCAGGGCGCCTGGCGGCTGCCTAAGACCACTGCTGGAGATGCACCGTGGGAGTCACACTTTCATGCCTGTTACCGCCACACCCATTCTGCAGCTCATGGACCAAGGGGGTGATTGCAACTCGTAAGTCTTCTTATTTAAGAAATGCATTTTGTGAGGCTGTAGCTGTTATATTTGGCATGTTTGGTGCTTCCTCTGATGGATCTGGGCAGAGTAAATTGAAAACCTCTGAAAAGACTTCGCTTTCTAGATGGCCAAAGGACGTTTGTGATTCCCGAGAAGAGCTCAAAATATCAACCTTCATAGGAGCTTGGAAGAAGTCCACTCAAACCCTCAAGGATGCCTTTGAGGAGTTCTAGGCTTCAGTGGAGAAAGGAACTGTACATGTGGTGGAAATGGCAGCAGAGCCAGAGACGGAAACGGAGCCTGAAGACGTGAGCGGGCCACTGGCCCCTCGTGATGAAGCTTGCACGGACGAGGAGTGGTTTCTGCAGGTGAAACCCGCTGCGGGCGAAGATGTTGGAAGATCCCTGAAATGACCACAAAGGATTTAAACTGTGACATCCGCTAGGTTCATAAAGCAGCAGCAGAGTTTGGAGATTGCCTCCCAGTTTTGAAAGAAGTTCTGTGGGTAAAATGCTGTCAAACAGTGTTACCTGCTAGAGAGGGATCGTTAATGAGAGGAAGAGTCCATCAATGCAGCAAACTGTGTCACTGTCTCATTTTAAGAAATCATCGCAGTCACCCCAGCTTCAGCAGCCATCACCTTGGTAGGGTCAGCGACCGTGAGCATCGAGGCAGACCCTCCACCGTCAAATAGATGACGACCTCCCGAGGGCTCAGGTGATGGTTAACAGGTGTTTGGTTTGTTTGTTTTTTCGATTTTGTTCAGCAATAAGGTGTTTTTAATTTGGTAGGTACAGTTTTTAGGCATAATGCTGTTATGCTTACAGTGTGGTTTAAACATAACGTGCCTGGGCACCAGGAAACTAAACAGTTCACGTGACCCACTTTATTGCGATGTCACTCGCTTGATCGCAGTGGTCTGGAAGGATCCCTGTACGTTCAGAGATTTGTCCATTCTTCTTCCACACATCTCTCTCTTCTTAGTTTGTCAAGACACCTGTTTGTCTTAATCACAGTCACACCTCAGTCCCATAGCAGCGGTCAGCCTTGGTGAAAGTCACACTTTCTCTGGGAGTGGATGGGTTTAGAGGAAGGGGTGGGACAAAGACAAAGGAGGGAAGTCGCGGTCATAAAGCAGGATGCTAGGTTTTCACAGTCTGATGTAAACTGGCTCCCAATCTTTTCACCTATATTTCAGTAAATGTAGTACAGTTGACCCTTAACAACAGGGGTTTGAGCTGTGTGGGTCCACTTGGAACCTTTTTTTAACGGTAAACACCACAGCCCTCTAGTCCAGGAGCGGTGGAATTTGTGGATAAGGGGAACCATGGTTATAGAGGGCTGACTGTAAATTACACGCGGAATTTGACTGCTCGGATGGGTGGACGCCCCCAGCCTCCGAGTTTTCCGGGGTCAGCCGTCTCCGCTCTCCGCAGCGTGTGGAGCGGCCTTGTGCCATCACCCACCCCGCCCCAAGGCCCGCGCCCGGCTGCTGCCCCTCATCTCCGGAGCCTCGGTTTGACAACCACTACTTCCGCAAAGCTGCTGAAGGTTTTCAGGCGATGCCGCTGAGTCTGGCAGTCAGCTGAGCCTTCTCAGACTCTCTGGCGCTTGGTTTGTGGGTCTGGCCTGGTGCTCGCTCTCGTGTGCGGGTACAGGGAGGCCGCAGATGCGCTGGCTTACGCGCGGTGCGCTTCTTCGCGTTAGCGCTGCTGACGTCTGGGCATGTAGTGCTCTCTTCTCGGGACTGTCCTGTGCAGTGCAACGTGTTTCTTGGCGCCCCCAGCCTCCGCCCACCACACGCCACCCGCACCTTCTCCAGAGGTGACTCCCGAAGATGTCTGCAGACGTTGCCAGTGTCCTTTGGAGCTGTGTGTGTGTGGGGGTGGGGGAGGGGGGGGGGGGGGAGGGGGCGGGGGGGTGGGGACTGCCCCTGGCTGAGATCCACCGCTTTCTAAGCTCCTCAAAGGACCATTTGCTTTTTCTCGTGTTTCCAGCGCCCAGCAGTGCTCGCTGCGTTATAGTGAGCAAGCCACTAGGGTTCACCTTTTCCCTCATCTCCCAGCCCTCCATCTCCCGAGTCTCTGCAGAAGGGACACTGAGAACCTCTTGATGCCTTAAATCAAAGGTCAAGTAGATACAGGAGGGCCTGAACTTCCTGCTCCATCCTGACTACTGACAAGCTGTGAAACCAGTGTGACTGACTAACCTCTTAGCTTCCATTTGTTTTTAGCTTTAAAGTGTGTGTATATGTATGTATGTGTGTGTGTGTGGTGGTGGTGGTGGTGGTGTAATGTTGTAATGAAGTTAAATGAGCAATGTGTTTGCAAACATTGATCTCAGTAGGTATCCAGTGCACACTTGTTTGATACTCCTGATTGATTGATTGATTGATTGCATTCATTCGGCCAGTATTGAGCGCGGATGCTGAGAGGGTCCCAGGCGAAATCAGTGGAAAGTGTGTTAGTCTTGCCCGCACCCCACAGACCCCGGGCCTGAGGAGTTCCTGCCCCAGTGTGGGGGACACTGGGCCATTCCCTGGGCTGAGCTTTCGTCTAGCCCTTGGGAGCCGGGTGCGACAGAGCCCAAGGAGACCAGCCGCCCTGCAGGGTTGCTGGGAAGGCTTTTCTGAAGGGTCGCTTGCCTAGGGGCTTGACATCTGGAAGAAGTGTGGGCAGGAACATCCCAGGCATAGAAGGTGGAGCATGCAGATGTGGGCAGGACAGTGATCAGGCCAGAGACTGCAGCGTGTGCTGAGACCAGTGGTGGGAGAAGAGGGTAGACGCCCAAGTGGCGCCGTGGTTAAGAATTCGACTGCCGATGCAGGAGACGCAGGTTCGATCCCTGCGTCGGGAAGATGCCCTGGAGGAGGTATGGCAACCAACTCTGGTGTTCCTGCCTGTAGAATCCCATGGACAGAGGAACCTTATAGGCTGTAGTCCATGGGGTTGCAAAAAGCTGGACATGGCTGAGCACAGGCACGAGAGTCGACGTGTGTAAGTCTTTCTGAAATCAGATTCCTCGCCACAGTGACCCGGGAGCAATTGGAGAGGTTTTCTTTTTTCCTTTTCATTTTATTAGCATTTAGTCCTGTCTTTTCTCTTACACATCAGTCACCCAGAATCTCACTGTATTTCCATTCTTTCACAAATATGTTGAGTTTTGTATACAAAATAGAAGCCCTTCAAACACAGTTTCTTTCCTTAAAACACAATTTCTTTCCTTTAAACAGTTTCTTTCCTTAAAATACAGTTTCTTTCCTTTAGTGATTTAAACTTTTCACATGTGTCTTTAACATATTTATTTGCAATATTGAATAAAATAAGCTGGATTTTATTATCTAGCAAGAGAAACACTGCTTGTTTTTATCTATTAGCTGTTGACACCAGCTCTCTGAAGTAAGTAGTCTTTCTTTTATTTGGGAGATGGAAGAAGTAATGCTGGAGGTGTCGAGTGGTTCATGTAAAGATCTGTCTAATAGGGAAGTGGGAGGAGTAGGGCCCCCGCCTCCAGGGCTCCAGGTCTTGTTACTCAGTCCCTTGGCCCTTTGGGAAGAATCACAAGTCATTCCGCTCGTGCTAGTGTTGTGGAAAGTTAGCATGTTGATCTAGGAATGTCTTAATATGTTAATGCCATTTGGTTACTGTTACTCCAATATTATCCAGTAAGACCTGGCCTGTAGAAATATCTTTAGAAGACAGTTTCTTTATAAAAAGTGTTTTTATTTAACACATAATTAACTTGTAATTTACATTTTATTTATGTCATATGAAATAAATTATAGTACAGTATAAACCTTAGTGCATCCCAGGTGGCTCAGTGGTAAAAGAATCCACCTGCCAATGCAGGAGACTCCAGTTTGACCCCTGGGTCAGGAAGATTCCCTGGAGGAGGAAATGGCAACCCACTCCAGCGTGCTTGCCTGGAGAATCTCATGGACAGAGGAGCCTGACAGGCTGTGGTGCATGGGGATCACAGAGTCCAACATAACTGAGCGCACATGTTTGCGTGCACACACACACACACACACACACACAGAGACACACACAGACACACACACATAAAACCTTAAAACCTTAATAACTAAAATACCTCTCTTTTTGGCTTATGCTTATTAATATACTTGTTAATGAAAACACATGAAAGGAAGTGAAATAACATCATCTAATGCTAGACAGCATATTAAAAAGCAGAGACATTACTTTGCCAACAAAGGTCCGTCTGGTCAAGGCTATGGTTTTTCCAGTGGTCATGTATGGATGCGAGAGTTGGACTGTGAAGAAAGCTGAGCGCCGAAGAATTGATGCTTTTGAACTGTGGTGTTGGAGAAGGCTCTTGAGAATCCCTTGGACTGCAAGGAGATCCAACCAGTCCATTCTGAAGGAGATCAGTCCTGGGATTTCTTTGGAAGGACTGATTGATGCTACAGCTGAAATTCCAGTACTTCGGCCACCTCATGCAAAGAGTTGACTCATTGGAAAAGACCCTGATGCTGGGAGGGATTGGGGGCAGGAGGAGAAGGGGACGACAGAGGATGAGATGGCTGGATGGCATTGCCGACTTGATGGAAGTGAGTTTGGGTGAACTCCGGGAGTTTTTGATGGCGTGCTGCGATTCATGGGGTCCCAAAGAGTCGGACACAACTGAGCAACTCAACTGAACTGAACTGAATGAGTATCTTGTAATTCATACCTAATCACAAAATCCCATTCTATCCAAAATCAAGTATTTAGAGTACGTATATTGTCTAACTCCAACTTAAAACAGGATTCTCTGAGGGAAAGCTCATCTTACTGTTTTCCTAACTGTTAGTGTGCAGTAACAGCAATACGACAGCAGAGGGCACCAAATCTCCATCTCAGTCTTAACACATTTTCTTGGTCGTTAATTTTTTGCGTTTCCTTCTTCCCTTCTTGTCTTCCTTATTCCCTGCCTTCATCCCTTTCCCCAGTCCTTAAAATCATTGACATTAAAACCCTACTTTTTAAAATAGCAGATGGTGACATTTTCCTCTTTACTGAATTTTAGAATGTTTTAAAAGTACATTAAGACATCATCGTGTTTTTATTTGTTGAAACTTTTGTATTCAATATTATGCATCAGATTTCAGAAGTTTTTTTAAAGGTCTTTATTCAATAAAATATTCTATCCATAATCAAGAATAAAATTATTCATTTTTCTTACAAATTTATTCTTAAATAATAAGCTAGTACTCTATATTTAGTTCCTAAAAATTATTTAGAGCATACATTATAAATGATATCTACATAGTCATTTTATAAAATATATTAATATTTTTAAATATATATTTTTCTTATATTCTGTTTTAGAACTCTGTATTTGTAGAGGCTTGTGTGTATGTGTGTGTTAAATAACATTTCCTAGTCTTATTAGTATCCTTCATCTCTGGTTTCAGAGGAGATTCAAAATTAAAAAAAAAAATCATCCATTTTTCTTCTTTCCACTTTATCATCAAAATCAGCTGATGTTTAATGCTAACTTCATGAATCAAGTTAATGTTTAGGTAGAAATCTAAACTGTTTGATATTATAATTATAGGTTGAACTCAGGACCCTTTCAGGAAAAACAATGAATTATTTTACCAGGTAACTTTAAAAATTGTCCCCAAAATCATGACATTAAAAAACAGTTCAGAAATAAGTAAGCTTTTAAACTGGGACCACTGAAGTAAATGGCACAAGAGTAAAATTATTGCCAGTGTTCCAGTTGTCTCTTAGTCATTGGATAAGATGAAATACGGCTGAAGTATCAATATGTCATCAGTTTTAGGGGACAGAGTTATCAGGTGTTTCAGCAGACATGACTTAACCTGGCGTTTATTCAAATCTGTAATAATAGTAAATGCTGTAGAAAGGATAATAACATTTCCTTCTCTGCAGATTGTGAGATGACTGGTTGGGTTTTTCGTCTGTCGCTGTTGCTGGGGGCTGCTGCTTTATGCTGTGTGTGTGTGTGTGTGTGTGTGTGTGTGTGTGTGTGTGTGTGCTGAAGAATCCCTGAGGTTGAAGACAGGTTGATCCCGAGATCACAGTTCTGTCACTTGGCTTGGGTTTTCACTTGAGACAGAATTTTAGCCTCTGCTCTTCATGGGATTGCCACAGATTGACTGTCAGTGATGACCACGCAACCCAATACTTTTTCCTTATTTTTGCATTTCTGTACTATTTTAAGTCGAGTTCCTTGTTTATCTGAAATGACTAAATCTATATTTTCCCATGTACAGAAGACAAAGACTTGCAGTAAAATGTCAAATGTGTCTGTCTAACTAGCTTCGTAGGGGTGTGTGAGTTGCATTTACCGTCAGGTGTTACTTACCAAGACCATTTTATTTGCATATTCCACATGATTTAGCTTTTCTGTGTCCCTTTTTAAGTAAGTTTTAACATGATCGCCTTAAGCACAGAGGCTTTTTTTTTTTTTCTCTCTCAAGCATATTGTAGAAAATGGGCATTCTGCAAATATTTGCTGAGTTGAGTTTAATCTTGCTCCATGATAATGCAAAAACGAGTTTGTGAGCGCACATCTCAGACGCTCTTTAATAAAGGTGACAGAGCAAGCACACCGGCATTCCTGTTAAAGCATTTCCAGGGTCAGGTGGCCTGTTCTTGAAACTGTGAAGACTAGAAGATGATTGAAGGAGTTAGTTGGCTCTATACGTTGTATATCTTATGGTTAAGCCAAGAGGTCCTTGGAGTTTGGTAGATGTTTTTGTTTATTTTTCTTTAGTTAATCTTAGTGCAATATACTGGATATCAGACATGCCAGTGATCAACTCTGCCATCTTCATGCATGTAGCTAATTTTTCTTTTTAAGAAATTTTTTTATTTTGTATTAGACTATGGCCAGTTAACAATGTAGAGATAGTTTCAGGTGAACAGCAGAGGGATTCAGCCACAGATACATATGCATCCATTCTCCCCCAAACTCCAGTCTCATCCAGGCTGCAAGGCAGCGTTGAGCTGAGTTCTCTGTGCCGAGGCAACGTTGAGCTGAATTCTCTGTGCTGTATAGTAAGTCCTTGTTGGTTGTCTATTTTAAATATAGCACTGTGTGGTGGTGGTGCTTTAGTCACTAAGCTGTGTCCAGCTCTTGCAATCTGTGGAATGTAGCCTGCCAGCCTCCTCTGTCCATGGGATTCTCCAGGCAAGAATACTGGGGTGGCTCGCCATTTCCTTTTCCAGGGGAGACCCTGGAATTGAACCTGGGTCTCCTGCATCGCAGGCAGATTCTTTACCGACTGAGCCATGAGGGATAACAATGTGTACATGTGGCTAAAATCTTACCCTCCCAACTTCGCTTGTGTCCATATTTTGTTGTAATGAGACTTTGCTAGTCAGTGAAATCCGTGGTCAGGCATTACAGGTCATACGCGGGACTTGCTGATGTTAGAAGGCGTAGTTCATCTGCAGGACGCGGGCTTGAGCCTTTGTCTGCTCTCCTTTCCTTGTCTCCCTCTGTTCTCATCTGCTTTCATTGTTCCCTCTCTTTTTATGGCTGTGGATGGCCATTAGATACAGTTTTTGCCACAGTGATACAGTCAGTAGGACCGAGAGGTTGATGAGAGGAGTCGCACACAGTCAGGCCCAGATGCCAGGGCGCCAGACCCCAGATAACCTCTCAGCTGTCCGAGCACACAGGCTGTCTGCGGGCACCCCTCCCAGAGAGAGGCGGCACCTGGGCAGGTCCGGGGTGCTGAGAGGGGTGCGTGTGGTTGGCATCAGAGGAGGGCGCTTCAAGGACGACCTTGGGTCCTCATTCTGGCAGCTCTTGCCGCTTCGAGAATTAGCGAGCGTGCTTGGTTTTTTGTTTTTATTTACTCTTTGGTAGTAATGGTTTCTCTTTCTCCTAAAATAATTTTGTAGATTTTTTAACTGGAAAGACAGTATTTACCAAAGTACTGTGTTTTGCCTAATGTTGTTATTCCCTCAAACCTCGTGCCACATCTGTCTACCTAATATTGATATAAAATCCATTTTGCTGGGACATAACTGGCCCTAAGGCCCAGCACAGCGCCCAGGTTATAGCCTCAGCTCAGTATGTGTTAGCTCTCATTGTTAACAGCTTTGATCTTAGTGATACTTTAGGTATAATGTTTTTATTATGAATATGTAATTTAATGTCTCACTCAGTCCAGTTAGTGTCAGAGGTGCACAACCTTAAGCACAGTGTCTGACGTTACGCAGTCAGTGTTTGAAAAAGCAGATATGAAAGTGGCGCGAGAAATAAGGCAGTAGGCAGTCACCCCAGCCCAATTCCTGGTGCGATTGATGCTTCTCTCCGCTCAGCTGGGTGGCTTCTGTCTCCTTCAAGCTTGTATTCATGACCTGGATCTATTCTTTTCAGCCAACATTGCTGGTAGAGGAATAGTTATAAAACTAAATTCGATCATGTTACTCCCCTTATTAAAGTCTTTAGGTAATAGTTCCCATACTTCTGGCTTCCCTGGTGGCTCACTTAGTAAAGTGTCTGCTTTCAGTGTGGGAGACCCGCGTTTGATCCCTGGATCGGGAAGATCCCCTGGAGAAGGAAGTGGCAGCCGCACTCCAGTCGTCTTGCCTGGAGAATCCCATGGATGGAGGAGCCTGATGGGCTACCGTCTGTGGGGTCGCAAAGAGTCAGACACGACTGAGCGACTTCACTTTCTCTTTCTCTATTTCTCGTGTTTAACGGTAGAAAGTCATCTCAGGTTTTCATTAGGCAGATTCTGATCCATTCCAAGAGACACAGATTCGGGTCTGATACCCAGCCCCAGAACCCGTACTTTAGCAAGCATCCCTGATGTTCTCCGGGAAGCACTGCGTTAGTGGCCCCTGAGCCTGCTCGAGAACGTTCCGAAGCCCCGGTGTGGGCCTCTGCGCTCTCAGCGAGCCGCGCCTTGCACTCTTTCCCTTGGTACCGACAGCAACACCCATCCTGTGCTGTCTCCTGCCTTCCTCCCTGCTCACTCTTCTGCCCGTCGTAGTTCCAGTTAGCCCTTTGGTGAGGGGCCCCTGACACCCGAGGTGGACTCAGTACTTGGTTTTTCTTATCATACCTTCCAGTGTCCTTTCTTTGTAACACCATTCATACTGCATAGTCATGTCAATATCTAGCTATTCGGGTTCCATAGCTAGAAAATCATCTTATTTATCTTTGTATCCTTAGTGCCTTGCATGAACATAGATGAATGCGGCATAAATGAGTGAGATACCGGGATGGAATTCAGAAAGTCTTTCTTTTTTTTTTTTACTTCATATTTTGTGTAGTGGAAATTTATCATACTACTTATGTACCTTAGGTTCTTAAGCTATAGTACGGAAATGATATTTATTTTCTACCTTTCTTTAAACACCATGTGTTCAGAGCAGAGGTTCATACAAAGCAGAATTAGTGATGATTCTGGAAATAAGTTTTGAAAGAACAGCCACTTGAGCTGCCTCTTGAAGGGTGAGGAGAAGTGTGGCTTGAGTGGCAGCAGTGAGAATGAGAGAAAGGTGCCGTCCTGGCATGAGCCACGCAGAGGCGCAAGTCCTTGGCCGCGTGGTTCTGGGGCACAGGTGGCTTAATTTGGTTTCACTGGAAGATTGTAGGGTTGTAGTCAGAGATGAGGAGAAGGCAGTGGCACCCCACTCCAGTAGTACTCTTGCCTGGAAAATCCCACGGGCGGAGGAGCCTGGCAGGCTGCAGTCCATGGGGTCGCGAAGAGTCGGACACGACTGAGCGACTTCACTTTCCCTTTTCACTTTCATGCATTGGAGAAGGAAATGGCAGCCCACTCCAGTGTTCTTGCCTGGAGAATCCCAGGGACGGGGGAGCCTGGTGGGCTGCCGTCTATGGGGTCACACAGAGTCGGACGCAACTGAAGTGGCTTAGCAGCAGCAGCAGTTAGAGATGAAATTGAAGGAGTAGGTGGCCATCTATTTTGGAGGCTGTTTTGTGCTTTGCAAAGAAGTCTTTGCTTTGCAAAGATTTTATCCCTGGGTTATAAAATGCTGTTGAAGCCTCTTAAGCAGGAAAGGAACGTAGTCAGGTGGGAGGAGGACTGAGACAGAAGAGAGAGCATGTAAAGGGAGTCAGTGCAATGCTGTGATAGAAGAGTGGACTAGCAACTTAAAATAGTTTTACAAAGATTTTTATAATGTTGTTTGTTTATTTTGCCAGGTACTCCGATAGGTATGGGATTGCACTCGATGAGTAAGACATAGTTCCTACAGAGAACAGGAACATGTAAATACATGAAATAGCTAATTATATAAATACAGCCAAGGCGTACAGGCTTGTGATGTGTATAAAAAATGTTATGGGAACTGGGTTTGCTGTGGATTAACTTTCCCTGGGAGAATTAGGGTCTTGATGGACGAGAAGGGGTTGGAGTGGAGCCAAGAAGAGTATTTTGGGTAAAGAAAGAAGGGGACCAGTGGGTGAGGGAGCGTGGTTATGGCGCTGGAACCTGTCTGTTAAAGCGGGAAGGTACTTGGCATCGAGTTGTAATGGACCTTGAATGTTGTACTTAAGGATTTAGCATTTTATCCAAGAACTGTATTTTCTACTTATGAAAATGCATGTTGATTATAGACCACGTAAGAAATATACAGAAATAGTAAGAAAATGTAGATCTGATAACGATTGCATCACAAAAAGTAATAGGAACATTTTCATGTATGTGTTTTCACTGTTTCTCATCATGCTCAGATGCATACTTGGGCATTAAAGAAATGAAATCAGAATTTTAACTCTGTTGTATAGCGTGTGTGTGTGTACGTGTGTGCTCTTGTGTAATCTTATCTCACTTAAAATTGGAATACAGGCATTTTGCCATGTGGTTAAATGTGCCAAGGAAGCATGATTTGTCTTGATTTACAGTATTTATTGTATGATTAGCTTAAATTATTTATTTCCTTAGCGTTAGACTATTTAGGTTGCTTTCCATCTAAAGTAATGGGCACTGTTTCACCAAATATCTTTGCACATAAATCTTTGTATTTCTGACTATTTAGGATAAATAGAGTTCTAGAAATAAATGTACTGGTCAAACAGTGCTAAGGGCTTGTACACCCCTTCTCTTCTGAAAGGGCTGCTATTGAAAGTGCTGCCTTCAGTGTGTGGGTTTGACTTTCATTATACTCCTGGCTAAGGAATTTTTTGTGTGTGTTTACTGTTTGTTAATTTTATAAATGATACCTGGTGGTTTTTTAACTGTTATTTCCTCAACAGCTAGTTCGAGTCAGTTTTCCCTTATATTCCTTGACTATTTGTCTCTTTTATTGTGAATTGTCCTTGAGCTTTATGATATCTTTCCCTTTTATTTTGGCACTCATGTTTTTATATAGATTGTAACTTTATCAGTCTTATTTGTGGTGCATTTTTATTCCTATTTCTTACTTGCCTTCAATTTTTCTAGTAGTGAATTTGAAATTTGGGTCTGTGTGGCAAGTCCTTTCTCATCTTGAGATCAGATATATTCACCTATATTTTGATTTAGGTTTTAAATTTTGTACTTTTCATTTCTCTTAATAACCCATGATAACGGGGCAGTTTTTTGGCAGGAGACTGACATGATGAGATTTGCTTTTCAGAAGGAAGTGTTGCGGCTCGGCAGAGATTGGATGGGAGCGAGGAGAGAGACAAAGGGGGGTGAATCCGTTTTGGAAGAGAGAAAAAAAGGATCTGGACGTGGTGGTGTGGTGGCGACAGAGGAGAATGATTCTTAACCCATGACTTGGGAGGAGCAGCAGGTTTAGTGGGAGGGTGGAGGTTAGGACATATTAAATACAAGGTTCTGTGGGACATCCAGGTAAAAGCAATGGTAAATACAGGGTTGAAACTCCTTCAGGAGCTGGTCTGGCTGGTGATGGAAATTAGGGAGCCATTACAAATAGGTGATAGTTCTATTGTGGGAGAAAGAATGAGTTTTCAGGGCATCTAACTGAGTGGTCAGAATTAGAAGTTTCAGCAAGAAGATATCCTCTGGGAATCTCTTTTTATACTTTCTCTTAGCAAAATCAGCAATGTCAGAAATAGTGAATACAGTCAGATATGCGGAGAGATTAATGAGGAGAGGGACCAGAGAGCTGCCATCGGATTAATCTACAGCTTTCCTTACATTTGGCTAAAAGGGGCAGTAGACTGGGAAAGCAATAGAAGAGGGAACATGGTCAAACTGTAGCACTTCTGAAGAATGCAAGGAGGCTTGAACATGTTCTCTATTGAAGGAAAAGAATCTACGAACCGGGAGAGATTGAAGGTAAAGTAAAAAAGGAATTTGGTGCAGCGACGAAAAGGATGACTAGTTGTGATGAATGGATTATTCTTTCAGGTGGAACCGTAGTAGCTTATTCTCAGATGTAGAATTTGCATTCAAGTTATTGAAACAATTTTTAACCTGCTTGATAAGTAGAAAGACTCCCTACTTCAATAAGACAATTTCATTTCTTTTAAAAACACTGACAATTCTATAATTATTTCAGCTTGGCCTTCTTCTAATTTTAAGTTCATATCTCTTATGTGCTGTTGATTGACAAAGCTGCCTTGTTCCTTTTAATGATATAGGTACCTAAAAAAACCAGCTTAATAAGCATCTAAATTCCTTCAACTATGTATTGTTCATTAATGAAGGCATGACATGAAATACTTTGAATTGTAACCATCTTTTCGAAATGTCTGTTGCAGGGAAATTTACCTAAATATTCTCATAACTCCCTGATGGTTCAAGCAATAAAGACAAACCTAACAGACCCGGACATTCACGTGCTCTTCTTTGATGTGGAAGCGCTGATTATTCAGCTCTTGACTGAAGAAGCCTCTAGGCCGAACACGACGCTTATTTCCCCAGAGAATCTGCAGAAAGCATCTGGCAGTTCAGACAAAGGGGGCTCTTTTCTAACCGGAAAACGAGCAGCAGTCCTCTTCCAACAAGTGAAGGAAACCATCAAAGAGAACATAAAAGAGCACCTCCTGGACGACGAAGACGAGGATGAGGAGGCGGTGCGGCAGAGGCGGGAGGACAGCGACCCTGAGTATCGGGCCAGCAAGTCCAAGCCGCTGACCCTGCTGGAGTATAACCTGACGATGGACACCGCCAAGTTGTTCATGTCCTGCCTCCACGCCTGGGGTTTGAATGAGGTCCTGGACGAAGTGTGTCTCGACCGCCTGGGGATGCTGAAACCCCACTGCACAGTGTCGTTTGGCCTCTTATCGAGAGGAGGTCACATGTCCCTGATGCTTCCGGGTTATAACCAGGCGGCTTGTAAACTGTCCCGCGGGAAAGCTGAAGTGGGAAGGAAGCTGGCGGCCACCGAGGGCGTCGGGAAGGGGACCTACGGCTTGTCCCGGGCCGTCACCACGCAGCATCTCCTGTCGGTCATATCTTTGGCAAACACCTTGATGAGTATGACCAACGCAACTTTCATTGGTGATCATATGAAGAAGGGCCCTACCAGGTGTGACCTTGATAGCTTGATTTTTATCCTTATGATGCAGAAAAAAAAGAAACCTGTTTTCTTTTTATCACGTCTTATTACCTTTTTCGCGGTGAGCGGGGACTCTACACGCCTTGGCAATTTTGTGTCATCTCAGTGTTTCCCCTTTATATTTTAACTACAACACGCATGGCTTACAATATAATCAAATTGTACAGTTTTATCTGTACTCAGACATACTTAGTAGCTATCTTAAAAAAATACTGGAATGAAAGAGTAGGTCAGAGTTCAGCTTTAACAAATAACTTATAGACTAGCTCTTCAGTAAATATAATCTTGGATTATATCTTCCTGTAGTTGGCACTGACATTAAATTCAAGATGTACATTTGGTTAAAATGCTTCTCTTTATTGTGACCCATGTGTAATGAATGGTAAGTGTTTAGTGATTGGTTTCAGAAATTTTGTGAGAAGTATAGTCAGAATTTCTCAATGGGAAAAGAGAAAACAACTTTTTTAAATGTGGAAGAGTATTCTTTTAATATTTCTAGAATACTTAGCCTGAATTAGTATTTCTTATTTTCCAGAAGTCACGAAGACAACTTTTAAATTTTGGTTTTATTATACTTTTTGAGAGTTGACCACAGTTAGAATTTTTTTTTTTTTTAATTTAACAACTACTAAAGTGGCACTTTCCTAGTGTCTGGCTCTGTTGTAAGCACTTTACAAATATTATTTCCTTAATGCTCTTAACCCTATAAGGTGGGTACTTTTATTATCCTTTTGTTTTCAGATGATAGAGCTGAGACATGGAGGAGAAGTAACTTGTCCAAGGTCACACGAGTAGTAAGTGGTAGAACCAGAATTCGAAAGGAAACAGGTGGCCATGGAGACCAAGCTTTCTTAATGCCTTATTGCCTTTTTCAGACTTTAGGGCTGAATTACTTGAAATTTGTATGTATTTTAATTGATTTATTTTAGATTGAAGGATAGCTGCTTTACAGTGTTGTGTTGGTTTCTGCCAAGCATCAGCATGAGTCAGCCACGGGTACACACATGTCCCCTCCCTCCTGAACCTCCCTCCCCCCTCCCTCCCCACCCCACCCCTCTAGGTTGTTACAGAGCCCTGGTTTGAGTTCCCGGAGTCATACAGCAAATTCCCATTGATTGACTATTTTACATATGGTAATTATGGAACTCAATATATTGTTCCATAAATTCATTTGGACCAGTGATACAGAGTGGGCTGAAATATCAGCATAATAATATTAAAAAATGAAGGGCTAATTATCATATTTATCTGTCAGTAGGTTAAATATTTCTTAAGCTAGTTTAAAGCATAAACTGTAGATATAAAAGTTTTACTTGCTATTTGCTAATCATTTAATTTCTGTATTAAAATCTGAAATGGAAAATGTTAATAGGTACAAAGCAAAAAAAAACCCCACCAAAACCCTATCTTTTTGGTACAGCAAATTGAAAAGGTTCTGTATGTGTTTCTGTTGCAATTCATTTGGAACTAGGAAGCTTAATATTTTAAATGGCTCTGGAATTATGAAACTATGAATGTGTATACATACGTGTATTTTCTTCTTCTTTTTAAAGGCCACCTAGACCAAGCACCCCAGACCTTTCTAAGGCAAGGGGTTCCCCTGCAACTTCCAGTCTTATTGTGCAAGGACAGATTAAACAAGGTAAAATTAAATCTAGTATAAGTAATTGACATGACATTTCAGCTCTAGAAACTGAGGAGGCATAGCTAATGTATAATCATAACATTTTGTTTGTCTCAGATTGTTAAAGAAAGAAAAGTTGTTATATTCCAGATGTAAATATGGATAATTAAGATGTCAGTTAAAAATAAATCAGATTTATTTAGAAATTGATAAATGAGTGTATTTCACATAATTTTATTGTACTGTCTTTGGCCTAATTTTTATGCATTAGGGGCACCTTAACTTGACAATGCTAGTGCCTTAATTGTGTGTGTCTTGAGTCTATAAGTTATACACCTATTTTTTAACTACATTACAAACGTTTACATTCATATTTCCCTACTGTAGCTATTCTTTTGTCATTTGCCGGTAGCTCATGCATTACAATCCACGATGGAAATTCTTCCTCTTTTTATTCAATCATTATATACTTTAACTTTTGTCTGTAGCTTTATTTTTTATGGGTTAGAAGAAAGATTGAGTTTTTCTTCCTTTATTTTCTTTTATATTCATTTTAAGACTCACAAGTGAGCTAATCAGAGTTGGTGGGTGGGGGGAAGAATCAGTTCTGCTTAGAGAAATTTCCTTTAGGTTAAAGGTTAATGCCGTTCTCTCATAGAATGTGGTAGCAGTGAAAAAGTGAGCAAGAGATGGAACCGTGAAGTTTCTGCTTGTAATGGTGACTTTGTAGGATTTTTTTTTTTTAAGGTTTTAGAGAGTCAGTGACCGTTCTGTAAGTTAGATGAACAGACCTCCAACTTCACATCTGCAGTTTTCCTCTTTCCTAGAACAAGTCCTCTTACCTCTTAGCCGATCGTTCGCACTTAGTCTAATATCCTTAAATGGTGTGTTTGGTTTTTAGTTTGGGGCACTCTGTGTTGGCTTCTCATTATGGAACATAAGCTCCCCTGACTCTCTTTGCTACTGCAGCCCGTTATTTCCAGCCCCATGCGGTCACCCCTCTTATTTCCTTTTCCTCTCATCAAACCTTTATGCTCATTTCATAATACTTCATATTGTTCTGTAAGAGTTTTAATTAGACAGCTTTTTATACTTATGTATGTGTGAAATGCACACAGAAAAGTGCCCAGACATGAATATGCAGCTCAGTGAGTTTTACAAACCAGACACTTGTAACTCCATCCTTGGACAAGAAACAACATTGCCAGCACTCCGGAAGCTGCTGCATGCTCCCTCCCAATCAGTGTACCTTCCTCTTCCAGAGGTAACTACCGTCTTGACTTGTAACGGAATTACTTACTTGCGTTCCATTATGGCTGTACAACCTAAGTTCAAATCCCTAAACACTGTGATTTAGTTTTGCCTGTATTTTGAATTTTATATGAATTCAGTCATCTGCTGCTGCTACTGCTGCTGCTAAGTCGCTTCAGTCATGTCCGACTCTGTGCGACCCCATAGACGGCAGCCCACCAGGCTCCGCCGTCCCTGGAATTCTCCAGGCAAGAACACTGGAGTGGGTTGCCATTGCCTTCTCCAATGCATGAAAGTGAAAGGTGAAAGTGAAGTCACTGAGTCATGTCCAACTCCTAGCGACCCCATGGACTGCAGCCTACCAGGCTCCTCTGTCCATGGGATTTTCCAGGCAAGAGTACTGGAGTGGGGTGCCATTGCCTTCCCCAAATTCAGTCATCATGGAGTATGTATTCTGTGTCTGGCTGCTTTTGTGAGATTTATCAGTGTTCTTGCCTGTGACTATGTTCTGTTTATTTTCATTGTTTTATTGCTGGATAGTATTCTGATGAATGAATAGAACACAACTCTTTCATCCATTTTTTTGGTCAGTAGATATCTGGATTATACCGAGTGTTTGGTTTTGGTAAACAATTCTGCTATGAACATTCTTGTATTCAGACCTTAGTAAGCTTGTCTGCTGCATATGTAGCTAGAAGTGGAGTTTCTGCATAGATTTATCTTCAGCTTTAGTTGTAGAGAATGCTAACATCTTTTCCTATGAAAGACAGATATACATCCATCAAACCAGCTCAGGGAGAAAAGCTGGAAAATGTGGATCAATGAAATGAGACCCCTCATACGTAGTGGGTGAGATATCCGAGCCAGTGCTTAATACTTCCCGTGGTTCCACTTTGGCCGTTTTGGTTTGGCGAGTATATCTAATATGTCACTATTTTTCATTCCTGGTTACTGTTTTGTGTATTCTAAGAAATTGCCCTGATATTCCTTTGCTCATATGAGGATATTCTTCTCTGTTTTCTTTTAGAAGCTGTCTTACTTTACCATTCTCGTTTAGATCTACAATCTGCCTAGACTTTAATTTTGTGTATTATATGAAGCAAGGGGTCCTATTTTATTTTACTTCCACGATGATCCCAAACTTGTATAGCATGATTTATTAAAGAGATGATTCTTCCCCCACTGCTTTGCAGTGCCATCTTTGTCATAAATAAAGTGTGTTTATATATGTGGTTTGTTTCTGAGCTGTTGGAGCGCATTGATTTGTTTGTGTATCTTTGTGCCTTAATTACAGTGGCTCTGTAATAAGACAATATTTAATAGATCAAGTCTTCCTTCCTATTCTTAAATAATATCTTGGCTGTTCTTGTCCCTTTGAATTTCAGTATAAACTTTAGAACCTTTTTATTGTTCTCACAAAGACCTATTTTAACTTTAGTTTTATTGACTTTGTAGATCATTTTTATAGGAGAATTATTATCTTAATGGGATTCACTCCTTTAATCCATCAACTCGGTATATCTCTACATTTATTTAGGTTTTATTCAGCTATCATAACTCTTGTATATAGTTTTCTATGTAGAGGTCTTATATTTCTTTTGTTAGATTTATTCCTTGTTATTAGATTTTAAAAATATTTTTGTAACTGATAATAAATAGCTTTATTTTCTGTCCCTCTGATATAGAAATGCAGCTGATTTTTGTATATTGACCGTGTATCAAAGCATCTTGCAAAATTCAACCTATTAAGGTAGTACATTTCTGTAGGTTCTTTTGATCACATGGAAAATCATACGGAACAACTTCTTTATTCCCAGTATCAAAGGGAGAACTTTTAAGCTTCCATGATTATGATACTTCCTATATGCTTTTATAGATAGCTTAAAAATTAGTTCTACTGTTCCTTTGCTAAGTGTTTATCACCAGTGTATGTTGGGTTCCTTTTTATCATTTATTTGCTTACTTCTGGATGTGTTGAGTCCTCACTGAGGCGTGAAGGCTCTTCTCTGCTCGGGGCGTGCGGGGGCTGCCCCCTAGTGGCGCTGCGTGGGCTTCTCCCTGCAGTGGCTGCTCTTGCTGGAAGCAGGAGCTGTAGGCGTGCGGGCTTCAGGAGTTGTGCAATGTGGGCCCGGTAGTCTCGGCTCCCAGGCTCTAGAGCGCAGGCTCAGCAGTTGTGGTGCACAGACTTAGTAGTCACTCCATGGCGCGTGGGATCCTCCTGCACCAGGGACTGAACCAGTGTCCATTGCGTTGCAAGGCAGGTTCTTCACCACTGAGTCACCACGGATGCCCTGGTTATTACTAATTTTAAGAACTTTAAAAAAATTGATGATTATTTACTGATTTTTCAGCCCTTATTCCTTTAGAATGTATGCCCAAAATCATGTCATCTGTAATAAAGACCATTTTATTTGTTTTTAATTGGTATGCATTTTATTTTTCTTACTTTATCGCACAGGTTAACATAAAGATGTCGAAGTAGAACTGACATCCTTGCTTCATTACCAATCTTAGGGATAAAACATGTTAGCTGTAAGTTTTTCTTAGCTGAGCTGAATAGTTCCCTCCCATTCCTAGTTTGCAGGGATTTTAAAATTATGAATGAATGTTAGATTTTGTCACATGATTTTTCTGCATTTGTTGAAATTATCAAATGAATTTTCTCTTTCATTTTCTTAATAAGTACAAAAACATTGACTTCTGAGTATTTAAAAAACCTTGCAATTCTGGGGAAGGTCACACTTGGTCATGATAAATTATGCTTTTTATAGATTATTGGATATAATTTGCTAAAATTTTGTTAAGAGTTTTTATGTTAACGGTCATGAGGGATTTGGGGTCTAGAGTTTTCATTTCAATAATCATTTCTTCAGTTTTGATAACAGTATAGTGCTGATCTCACAGAATGACAAAGAATATTACCCTCTTTGCTTTGCTATTTTTGGGGGGGAGGGGATGGGCATGTGTAAAATCGATACTGTTGTGTTTTTTGTTTTTTGTTTTTTTACTTCTTTGATCTATTTTACCAGTGAAAGAATGGCATAGAGTTTTCTTTAGGAATAGATTCTTAACTACAAATTTAAATGCTTAGAGCTATTTAGGATTTTTTTTTTTAATTCATCTTAGGTGAACTTTGATGATTGTTGTTATTGTTCAATCACTAAGTCATGTCCGACTCTTTGCGACCCCGTGAACTAGAGCACGCCAGGCTTCCCTGTCCTTCATCATCTTCTGGAGTTTACTCAAATTCATGTCCATTAATTTGGTGATGCCATCCAACCATCTCAACCTCTGTCGCTTCCTTTTCCTCCTGCCCTCAGTCTTTCCCAGTATCAGGGTTTTTCCAGTAAGTTGGCTCTTCACATCAGTTGGTCAAAGTATTGGAGCTTCAGTTTCAGCAGCACTCCTTCCAATGAATATTCAAACTTGATTTGCTTTAGGATGGACTGGTTTCATCTCCTTGCTGTCCAGGGGACTCTCAAGAGTTCTCCAGCACCGAGCGCTCAGCCTTCTTTACGGTCCAACGCTCACGTCCATACAAGGCCACTGGAAACACCATAGCCTTGACTAGATGGACTTGGCAGCAAAGTGAGGTCTCTGCTTTTTAGTAGCTGTCTAGGTTTGTCATAGCTTTTCTTCCAAGGAGCAAGTGTCTTTTAATTTCATGGCTGCGGTCACTGTCCACGGTGATTTTGGAGCCCAAGAAATAGTCTTCCACCGTTTCCACTTTTCCTCATCTGTTTGCCATCAAGTGATGGGACCAGATGCCATGATCTTAGTTTTTGAATGTTGAGTTTTAAGCCAGCTTTTCCACTCTTCTCTTTCAACCTTCATCAAGAGGCTCTTTAGTTCCTCTTCACTTTCTGCCAGCAGAGTGGTATTATCTGCGTATCTGAGATTGTTGATATTTTTCCTGTCAATCTTGATTCCAGCTTGTGAGTCATGCAGCCTGGCATCTTGCATAATGTACTCTGCATATAAGTTAAATAAGCAGGGTGACAATATATAACCTTGACATACTCCTTTCCTAGTTTTGAACCACATATTGTTCTTTGTCTGGTTCTAACATAGGAAGTTGGTGTCAAATTTATTGGCCAAAAGTGATTTAACATTCTCTTATTTTCCTTTCAATGTCATATCTGTAGGATTTGAAATGGCATCCTCTATTATTCATAATTTGTGTTTTTTTCTCCTTTTCTCCCTGGTTAGTCTGTCTAGTAACTTAGCAGTTTTATAGTTCTTAGTCAGCTTTTGGTTCTTCAGTTTTTATTGTTTTTCTCTTTTTTATTTCATTTGTTTTTGCTTTGCTTGCTATGCTTTCATTTCTTTTGCTTTAAATTTGCTTGTAATTTTTAGTTTAAGTAGAGCCTGAGGTTGTTGACACAGAGCTTTTCTTCTTTTCTGTGTAGGCGGTCAGCACTGTTCATTTACCCCCAAGCGCAACTTTAGATGCGTTGCACATATTTTGGTATGTTGTCCTTTTAAGTTTTCTTTTTTTTTTTTCACTTTTACCCATGAGTAATTTATTGTTCAAACGCATCAATTCTTTGGCGCTCAGCCTTCCTCAAAGTCCAACTCTCACATCCATACATGACTACTGGAAAAACCAGAGCCTTGACTAGACGGACCGTAGTGGGCAAAGCAATATCTCTGCTTTTGAATATGCTATCTAGGTTGGTCATAACTTTTCTTCCAAGGAGTAAGCGTCTTTTAATTTCATGGCTGCAGTCACCATCTGCAGTGATTTTAGAGCCCCCCAAAATAAAGTCTGACACTGTTTCCACTGTTTCCCCATCTATTTCCCATGAAGTGATGGGACCGGATGCCATGATTTTCGTTTTCTGAATGTTGAGCTTTAAGCCAACTTTTTCACTCTCCTCTTTCACTTTCACTGTGGTGTTGGAGAAGACTCTTGAGAGTCCGTTGGACTGCAAGGAGATCCAAAGAGCCCATTCTGAAGGAGATCAGCCCTGGGATTTCTTTGGAAGGAATGATGCTAAAGCTGAAACTCCAGTACTTTGGCCACCTCATGCGAAGAGTTGACTCATTGGAAAAGACTCTGATGCTGGGAGGGATTGGGGGCAGGTGGAGAAGGGGACGACAGAGGATGAAATGGCTGGATGGCATCACTGACTCCATGGACGTGAGTCTGAATGAACTCCTGGAGTTGGTGATGGACAGAGAAGCCTGGCGTGCTGCAGTTCATGGGGTTGCAAAGAGTCGGACATGACTGAGCGACTGAACTGAACTGAACTGAATTTATTGTTAAATTTATGAACATTCAGAAAACGAAGATCATGGCATCTGGTCCCATCACTTCATGGGAAATAGATGGCAAAACAGTGGAAACAGTATCAGACTTTATTTTGGGGGGCTCCGAAATCACTGCAGATGGTGACTGCAGCCATGAAATTAAAAGATGCTTACTCCTTGGAAAAAAAGTTATGACCAACCTAGATAGCATATTGAAAAGCAGAGACATTACTTTGCCAACTAAGGTCCATCTAGTCAAGGCTCTGGTTTTTCCAGTAGTCATGAATGGATGTGAGAGTTGGACTGTGAAGAAAGCTGAGCGCCAAAGAATTGATGCTTTTGAACTGTGGTGTCGGAGAAGACTCTTGAGAGTCCTTTGGACTGCAAGGAGATCCAACCAACCCATTCTGAAGGAGGTCAGCCCTGGGATTTCTTTGGAAGGAATGATGCTGAAGCTGAAACTCCAGTACTTTGGCCACCTCATGCGAAGAGTTGACTCATTGGAAAAGACCCTGATGCTGGGAGGGATTGGGGGCAGGAGGAGAAGGGGACGACAGAGGATGAGATGGCTGGATGGCATCATGGACTCGATGGGCATGAGTCTGAGTGAACTCCGGGAGTTGGTGATGGACAGGGAGGCCCTGCGTGCTGCAATTCATGGGGTCGCAAAGAGTTGGACACCACTGAGTGATTGAACTGAACTGAACTGAACTGATGAACATTTGGGAACTTTCCAAAGATCTTTCTGCTCTTGACTGCTAATTTATGGTCAGATAACTTACTTTTGTATGGTTTGAATTCTTTGAATATTAAGGCTTGTTTCATGGCCCTAATTATGGTCTTTCTTGGTCAGTATACTGCATATACTTCAGAGTACTGTGTGTTCTGCTCTGCTGGGTGGAGTGTTTCATAAAAATGTCAGGTCACATTGTTTGAGAGTGTTCAAGTGGAGCATACGTTAGCTGATTTTTCTGTCTACTTGGCTCTGTTCTTCAGATAAGGTATTGAAGTCTGAGGCAGTTGTGCATTTGTTTATTCCTCCTTGCATTTCTATCAGGTTTTGCTTGATATATTTTGAAGCTCTCTTTATTGGGTGCATAAACCTTTCGAATTGTTACTTCTTTTGATTAATGATGCATTTTATATACTTCTCCACATTGTGGTATTGAATTTACCCACCCGGATAGAATGAGGATTTTAAAGTTGGAATGCTTTCATGTTGCTCCTCTCAGAAAAGTCTTGAGTTTTGAGAGAAGAACTAAAGTTTTGTGAAGAAGATACTAAAAATTGTCTTTTTTACAGCATTTACTTAAGATGATTGATTTAGAAATTTCCATTTGGAGTAGCACAGATGAGTTGTCTTATAAGGTGAATGGAGGTTAACAATCTGTACTGAAACTTGCATCATAAAATACTTTAGGATGGCATTATAAAACTCACTTTCTATTTGAATATTGAAATGTAATATTTCTTTAATAAATATTTGTTAGGCACTTTTTTTTCCAAACAACTCTATTTGGTGTATAGAGAGATTAGTCTGATGTATCTTGTCTTGAATAGTTTGTGTCCCTCTGGAAGATAACCCACGAACATAAATAACCAATATATATTACAAAGTGGTGGTAGAGATAAAGGGCTTTGATTCTTTGACTGCTCTGCAGCAGAGTTTTATATAGTCTCATCATTCTACTCTGACTCCTTTCAGTTTGGTTTTCTTTCAAACATGTTTCCTCTTTCCTTATGTCCCCCCACTACCCACCGACTCCTCCTGTAGCCACACTGACTCACACTCTTTTTTCAAGTTGGATTGCAAACAGGAATATGCTTCTTTTTTATAAAATGTTACTTTATGTTGCTTAATACTTGTTCAGCTCCAAAATAATCTATATGGAATAAAGGGAATTTGGGTCTGAGAATAAAGATGATATAAAGAGTTTTGCTGACCTAATTTCTCATAAACAGTATCAGGGTATGCCATGGGCAAATAATTTCTTCACAAAAAGTTTATTTTGTCTAGCAGTTTGCTTGTTAATTCAGTGTTTTCCAATAATTAACATTTACTGACAGTCATGTACTTTCTGATGTAGTATTTATTAGATACTTGATTTTGCAGTTTATAAAACATCTCACTTGAGAAAGGGATCAGAGATGTCAAACAACTGAATTTTTGTTCAGGGTCCCACCTTCCGGAATCTGCCCATGGCTTTAGGCTTCTCTGTGTTCTTACACATTGTACTTCTCTTTATCAGCTCAATAATCTCTTGGCAAAAGTCTTTGGTCTTCGTCTCTAGTGCTTATCTCGATTGTGACCCTTTCTTTATGTTAGTAGTTACATCTCTACTCAAGGGTAGGGGTAGAGGCAAGTCTAGGTAACATAAAGGTTTAAAGTTATGCTCCGACTTCCCTGGTTGCTCAGTGTTAAAAGAATCTAACTTACAATTCAGGGATCGACATGGGGTTGATCCCTGGTCCAGGAAGATTCCAGATAAGCCCGCATGCTGCAACTAAGACCTGATGCAGCCAAATAAATTAAAAAGCTGAAACAAACAAAATGATTTAAAGTTATGGTACATTGTTTGCAATTTTATTTTTCAGAAGTGCATTCACTTTAGGTCTTCTAAACTTGGAACAGGTAGCTGTTGTTTAGTTATAATCAATAGTTACCATCCTCTTCTAGCATCTGCAGCAAAAACCTTGGAGTAAATATTGTATATTAGGCTAACGAACTGACCTGTGAAACCCTTAAAACTTGGTGTTTAAATGTATGTACCGTTAAAAAAGTGCTGCAGCTACAGTTTAAGTGCAGAAACTCTTAATTCGGGTCTGCTTTGGAAACTCAGAGGTCAGGGACATTTTTTCTTTTTTGTTCAATGAGTTATCTATCATAAGTACCTCACATAGTGGCTGGTACATAAAAAGAGTTCAGTAAATATTTGTTGAATGAATGAATCTGTAGATACCTACTCCTTATGCTTTTAGAGTCAATGTGTCAGTCACTGGGAGCTGAGGCTATAAGGGTTGACACAAGATCCCCACCTTCGAGGAGTTTATATATGGTGGAGGAGATCTACATATATGATTTTAGTTGACTGCTTATTTGCTTTTCCTCCAGACTCTGACTACTTGGAGAGCAACATCTTGGTCTAATCTTTCTAAGTTTTTTGTAAGCTTAGCCCAGTACCTGGCATGGGATAAGCGCTGATTACATTAATCCAATGAAAAGATTTTAATAGCCTTCATATATCTAATTCAAGTTAGTGTTTACATTATAATTTTATCTTTCACTATAATAAACTCTCTCTGCTTGGTTTCTTTCTGTCTTGCTCATTTATTTATTTTGGATGTTAGTAATGGAGGAGACCTTTTACAGAAGGTTGTCTTGTTTTGTTTTTGACTCTGGTTGAAGTCGTATGCCAACGTAAAAGTACCCCTCCGTCTGAACTTACTCCCATTCTGATGTAATCCAGTGGTGATCTAGAGGCTAAGCAGTGTCACTGTATGTTTCAGACATTATCAGCACTTCTGTATTTTGCCTTGATGCGTGTCTGTCTGAGTACCATCTTGGGTTAGTTACTCATTCCGCTTTAGGTCCTTATCCTTTCTACTGCCTGGAGCTTTGTGTTCCCTTGGAGCCTTCAGCTATTTGTGCTCTCGTACAGTGTTTTAAGGATATCCTTTTTTTTTTTTTTTCTTATGGTGTTTGATTAATGATTTATCCTAATGCTTCATGTTGATTTAAAAGATGACGGGAACTCCTGTCTGCCGAAGATAAAAGTGTAGACATAAGAGTTTATAAAAAGGCAGATGTTGCTCTAAGATCTCTATATTAGATAGCATACCCACTATGGAAGGCCTTTCTATTAAGTTCGTGGCAATTGACTCTATTTTCTCATTTCTAATTTTTTCATGTTTTCTTCTGGCTTCCCAGGTGGCTCAGTGGTAAAACATGGGTTCAGTCCCTGGGTTGGGAGGATCCCCTGGAGGAGGAAATGGCAACCCACTCCAGTATTCTTGCCTGGGAAATCCCATGGACAGAGGAGCCTGGTGGACTACAGTCCATGGGGGCGCGAAAGATCTGGACACGACTTAGTGACTAAGCAACAAGAGCAGAATGTTTTCTTCGCTTCTTCTCAAAGCTTCATGATTCTCAGGCAGCACTGCTTTAGATAAAGTGATTTACTGTTAAATAATTTTCTTTGTAATTTTAGTGTTTATCTTTGGAAACTTTCTTTTTTCGCATCGCATGTGGTTTTCTGCACCTTCTCCGTTTTCTTTTCATTCTCCTTCTGAAAATCATCCTGAGAGGGCTGTTCATGCCCATCTGCTGGCGGGTAATGAGATTTAGAGCAACATACAGAGAGCACTCGCTGCCCAAAGCGTGTCCACTTTCTCTCCTACGTAGACTTTTAATACCACAACGGCGGTTGGGAAAGAGGGAGCTTAGATTCAGATTTCAAACAAAGACTCGAGTGGACCTGTTGACAAACAGAAACCGTGGCTGTTGGCATAGTGAGTACTTCTGTACACGCCGTGTAAGGGGCGGGCCCAGCCTGCGTTTGCGCATGCGTGTTGTCGCGGGCTTCCCTTCGTCTGTCTTTTCATGTGAGAGTAAGCGCTTGTGAAGAGGCTCTTAGCTGCAACAAGGCTTAGCTTTCCCAGGCAAGAAGAGAGAACTCGTGTCAGTTCTGTTGCCATTTTGAAGCTGTGCTGTGACTTTTCTCCTTGTGTTTTACTGGTCCTTAATAAGAGAAGCAAACTGGTAGTTGACAGGGCAGCTTTTCCAAGAAATTAATTGCTTGCTTATGTTTTATGGTACAAATTTTTGATATTCAGTGCCATACATAACTTATTCAAGTTTATTATATGTTGTTAAATCTTGAGCTTTTTATTGTGGTAATGGTACTTATTTATTCTAATTTCTATTGCTGGTTTTTCTATATGTGAACAGTTTTAAAAGCCCTAATAGAGTTTAATTTCAATATTCTCAGTGAATTGTGAAAACAGTTCTAGATTCTGTAGTTTCAGTTATGAGGTAGTCTGAGTAGAGTATTTTTTGATGATGATGCAGAGACTTTTAAAGCATAGTAATTCTGATTCCTTGATTTCTATTACAGTTGCTTTTTAATTTTCAGTGTCCACAGAATTTATTAAAGGAAAGTGTAAATGGCTTTCTCTATATGCAGTATCACTTAAACAGGACTCCAAAATTATCATACTCAGAGCATTTGTTTATTTCTCTTATTAAAAGTAAAGTTATATGCATTGAGCATTATTCTGTTAAGATATATTCTAGCAGTTTTGCCAGTAGCATTTCTAGTTTCCTTTAGACTTGTGATTTAGGGAAAACATTCTAGTTTAATCCCACTTCTTATTTGACCTAGCTAGGGGAATGATCACTCAGTCCTAAACTTTGGTTTATTTGTATTGAATTTTCTCACCTTCCCATTCCCGTGTCCTTTCAGAATTAATGATAAAGTCAGATAAAGTTAATACAGTCTTTTCAGGGATAACAATTATTTCTCCTTTATTTAAAGTGTGATTATTGAAAAGCCTCATGTATTGGAAACCACCAGAGGAACTTGCTCAACAATTTTGGTGGCATGAAAGCTAACACCTAGAAATTACTCCTTGCTGCCAAAGACTTACCAGCTTTTTGCATGGGGAAGTGAATAATTTGTAGGCCATAATTACTGAATTTGTAATTGCTTTTAAAAAAGAAAAACTATTCAATAGAATATATAGAAATATTGGGGATTTCCTTCCAAGATTAAAATAGAATTCTTAGGTTTTATTGCAGGTGGATTCTTGACCAGCTGAGCCACAGGGAAGCCCTATGAAATATACAATTGAGAGTAATTCTAGTCCTTTCATAAGCATAAATGATAAGGTACTTGGAATTTCATAAGGAATAGAAAACAGATCTATTAGAATAGAAATAATTTCCCAGATAAAACTTTCGTGTATGCAACAGGGACTTCCTGGGGCTTGTAGAGTTGGATTTTCTGCTTTTATTTCTGCTCACATGCTTTGATTCTCCTGTTTACCTCACACGTGCCTGATTGACATTATGATGCATTCGTGTGGAAATTATGAAAAGTTGTTTTCATGCAGCTGTCCTGTAGTTACAAAAGAACTTCACTGCATGAAAAGCAAACATATCATTCGGCAGACAATGTGTAATCTGTTCAGGAGCCCAAACCTATTGCTGTTCAATGACAGAAGAAAGGAGAGGGATTAATTTGAAGATGCTTGTGCATGACATATGGTAATTTCTCCATAGGAAGGAAGTGTCAAATGGTGACCTCTAAATCTTAACATTGACCTCCAGTTGTAGAATGTGTGTGCCATACGGTCCTTTTGCTTTTCATGTGATAATTTAAGCTGAACCTTTTCCTGGTAGCGTAACTTTTTTGGGGTGGGTAGGGGTTGTTTCATCTATTCTATAAAGATGATAACATTTTAGACTAAAAAGCATTCATATCATATTTTTTAAACTCTGAAGAGTGGAGCTATGTTAGGAGTCTTCCAATAAGAGTTAGGCATATTTGACTTAGAATTGCTATAGTTTACAAGTTGGTATCATTTAAATTGAGTTTTTACATATTAAGTGTAGAAAATTGATATGATCTCAGTGAATGTTGGTTTGAGAGATTAAAAAATAGTTTAGACATAGCTTTAGAAAATAAATTATTAGAAAAAATATAATTGACAATATGTAAACCAAAATAAATTTTTCATTATGTGATACATTTTAAAAATTGAATTACATTTTTGACGATTCTTAGTATGTCTGTCGTCATTTTCTCTTGTAGCCTTAGTTATTTTAGAACTGTTTTTTGTATTAGGTGACACATCATTCAACTATAAATAGCTTTTGGTTTGAATTACGCTGTGATTGCTATTCAATAAAATGTATGATTTTACTGCCATGATCTTTAATAATCATACCTTTCTGTTTAAAACATCATTTTTCAGTTCTACATTTATTATATCTACATTTATTATATTTTGCCCACTTTGTTTTTCATTCTTCACTAATACTGAGCTTTTTTCCAGAAACCGTTGTATCTCAATTCTCTCCTCTTTATTTCTTCTGTTTTCCTCTGCAAGTGGCTGCACCTGTCGTTTCCGCTCGGTCTGAGGCTGATCAGTCTGGCTCTGACCCTGCTTCCACTCCTGCTTTACATTCCTGTTTCTTAGTAAATGAAGGTATTCTCTCTCAACTTTCTAACAACTTTCTTCCAATTCTGTGCTTTATTCTAATATGACATGTCTTTTTTACCGAGTTTATACATTCATCTGCTTTGTTATGTATGAGATCCTAAGTTTCCATTTTCTAACTTGTTTCGCTAATGCCAATAAGGGTCTGTTATAGAAAGGTAATGTGATTCCTGGCTGGTAGAAGCTGTGTTTCCTGTAATCTAGAGTGCTGTTAAAGAAGTGCAAAGATGCTAATCTTTGATATGAAGTTAGGCATGAAGAAGGGGATTGGTCTCCATGATGGGGTTTGCCCTGTGTTGTCTGGTGTTAGAGCTAATTATTTTACTTTCCTTGTATTATTACTCAGTGCCAGACAGACTTTGTTCTCTGTACACAGCATGTGCCCTGGTTAGAGGGGAAAGAAAGTATTTTTGGAGCTCTGAGAATGTGAATGTAATCCACAAACATTTATTCCCCAAGAGCCATGGAGGATCGTGTATTCTAATTGGAAGCTTGGTGGAATTTGTGAGCTCTGAGTTATATCCTCTCTCTTCATTCTGGGTTCAATCTTCACCAGTTTGTATGATATAAAAATGAATAAATTTATAGAATCTCATATGTAACCCAGGATGATTCTGACTCTTCAGTAAAAGCAATGATACTAGTCTATTCAAACGGAAGGAAAGATACAGTATCTACAAGGTACAGAATCCGTGTTCTAAGTACCATTTCTTTGGGAAAAAAGCATGGAAACTTAAAAGTAGAACTCTTTTTTTGTTGTTGTTTGTTTTGTTTCCCCATCATAGACCTGTACTAAGGTTGTATGTGAAGGCTGGATTTTAGCAACAATAATTAGGGCCATATTTATTAAGCTGTTGTAAAAGGTAGAGACTTGTTAATTCAAAAATAAGCTACTGACTTTGGACCATGGTGAGAATCATCTTCATATTAAAGTTTGGTTCATCAATATACTTCATACCTTCATGAGATATTAAACTTAGAAGCTTAGGTAGTTATTTTTTTATATATATACCTATGTATGCATATGTGTGTATATATATTCCTCTGTTGAAAATAAATTGTAATCTAAAATGTATGTGTTTATTACCTTTAATTAATATAAGTATATATTCTCGGTTGTTGAGAATTTCCTTACTGAAAGGATTCATGTTTACATAGGTGCCTTCCCACATACCCCCGATCCTGTCTCTTTCTTGCAGTTTTCACCCCCTTTTTAACAATCCCAATAATCATTTTGAATTTTATGGCTTTTGTTGTTGCAGTTTAAGAATACTATAGCTTAGATTATTTCAAAACGCTGATTTGCTAAAATTCTATATTTACAGGTAACTCTCCTTGTAATATGGGCACCTTTAAAATAGGGTGGAAATGATTGTTTGAGACTGTCTGGATACTAGTACTTTTAAATACGGTAGTGGTTTCCATTGTTTCTTGTGTCAATTTCCATATTATAGAATTTTGGAAAAAATGACTTTTATTCCCATAGGTTAGTGTTGATGATACTTAAAATTTTACAAATTTTAGATTAAGTTTTTATCTTGGAGGATATAGGAATTCATTTTTTTCCTCTCAAAATTGCTGTTACTTACTTTAGTTACCACTGTGGCTAAACTTCTGTTTCATTTTGTAAGAAAAGGGATCAGTAAGTACCTTAACTAAAGACCTTCTGACAGAGAAGGGAAGACATCTCTGCTGACTGAAAGGATGGTAGCACCAGATGGCCAGACCTTAAGTGACATGAACCTGTCTGTGGCTGTCTGTGTGAATGCCCTTTTAACTGTCTGTAGGTTCAGAACTAGAGCTCTAGCTCAGCTCTAAACCTGAACATAATGTCTTATTTTAGAGAGGCTGTTTACAAAGGTGTTTTCCTTGTAGAGTTTGTATACACTTTGGAGAAGGCAATGGCACCCCACTCCAGTACTCTTGCCTGGAAAATCCCATGGATGGAGGAGGCTGGTGGGCTACAGTCCATGGCCTCGCTAAGAGTCGGGCACGACTGAGCGACTTCACTTTCACTATTTACTTTACTTACCGTGGAAATTTATTTATTAATTTTTTTTAAACTTTGAGAGTTCTTAGAGCTATAATTAGAGATGACATAGATTTAAAGGTGAGATGCATTTGTTATGTCTTTGCACAAAATATCTAATAATAAATTGAAATCATAACATAATTGAGCAGGTCTGCCCTTTTTGGTTTAGGTTTGGTATACTTGCATATAGAAAAATATGTGAACTAGGAAATATGCAAGTGTTTGTAATTGGTTACATTTTAACAGGATGGAGTCAGTTGGCTGCCATGCATTGCGTTATGCTGCCAGATCTGCTGGGATTGGACAAGTTCAGGCCCCCGCTTCTAGAGATGCTGGCTCGGAGATGGCAAGATCGATGCTTGGAGGTAATGTTGCGGTGATACGGATAGAAAATGAAAACATTTAAAAGGCACTAGACAAGTATAAATTTGAAGCAAAAATGTTGTTTATCTAGCTTCTTGTCACCTGTTTGTTATGTGATAGAAAATATGGATCCAGTGATTCTAAAAAGGAATGTTTCAGTTTGTCTATATGTTTCCTTTTTTTTTAATCCAGTGAATATTTGATAAAACTTTTATATACTTGTGGAATAATTTTTTAAGTGTTGATTTCTATATAGATCATACACATATATGCACACAGACACTACATATAATCCACCTCTCCACAAATCACAGTTTCAGGTATTAATAGAATCACATCCATCAAATTCTAAGTGAATAACCACAGTCCAGTGGAAGGTCCTGTGTTATAAGAGAAGGGGAAGGTCTCTGAAATTAGAAGAGACCTGGGTTTAAGTATCAGTTCTGCCAATTATTAACTTTGTGACCCTGGGCGATTTACTTAACCTATTTGAAGCTCATTTGTAAAGTAGGGATAATAATCTGTTCCTCACGGGATTGCTGTCAGGATCAAATGAGATAATGCAAGTAGAACAGTTAAGGACAGAGCTTGACACATGGGTAGAAGCTCAGTAAATGGTAGCTGTTATTTTGTATTGATAGACTTATATGATATTAGATATGGCTCAGAATATAATATCACCAGAGACTTGGAAATGTTTTCTGGGGATTTTGTTTCTTATAGCATTTGAGCATAGCTATAGCAGTTCATGCCAGTCAGGACTTTTGTCTCTTTCCTGATCTCCGTTCCCTCACCTCCAAGTAGAATTGTAGCATGCTGAAATCTCCAGTTTTGCATTTAAATCGTGTTTGAATTCACTTCTGAAGTTAGTTATAATGAAAACCAATTTTTATTTTAATTCTTAACAGACCCTACTGAATTATCTTTTCAGTTGTGAATAGTTAATGAGTTGATTGGTACATAACCTAGCAGTTGCCTGGTGTCACTGAACCGATGCCTGTGACACTTTGGCCAAAATAAAGCAAAACTAAAGTCAAACTGTGAAGTAAAAGTGTTTGCCACATTGAAAGAAAAATTGAGATAATACAATGTTGAAAAATAGCTTTCTTTTATAGAGCTAATGCCATTTCACAGGAATTTATTTCCTTGCTTGTTAAAAGCATATTGTTTAAGCCTGTCTTAGGTATATGTGAATTGTGTTAAACATACGTGTTTGTTTGTGTAAACAATACCTATTTAGCATTATAATAGAAATCCAATAGACAGTTGTGTGAAACATACATGTTTGTTTGTGTAAATAGTACCTATTTAGCATTATAATAGAAAGAAATCCACTAGACAAGGTTACATTTCTTCAACAGTTAATATTTCTAACTGACGTTTTTAAACAATGTTTATATGAAAATTAAAAAAATTGAAAGTGCCAAATTAAAAGTACAAGAATATTTTTGTGCAAGCTTCGGAAAATGAAGTTTTAAGACAAAACTAATTAAGTGTTCAAACATCGTTCTATTAATGTTAAGGTATTTCCCCACTCCAGTATTCTTGCCTGGAAAATCCCATGGATGGAGAAGCCTGGCAGGCTGCAGTCCATGGGGTCACTAAGAGTCAGACACGACTGAGCGACTTCACTTTCACTTTTCACTTTCATGCATTAGAGAAGGAAATGGCAACCCACTCGAGTGTTCTTGACTGGAGAATTCTAGGGACGGGAGCTTGGTGGGCTGCCCTCTATGAGGTCGCACAGAGTCAGACACGACTGAAGTGACTTAGCAGTAGCATTTTTTTTTTTTAAGTTTTTATTTTTTGATGAGATATAGCCAGTTAACAATGTTGTGATAGTTTCATGTACAGCAAAGGGACTCAGCCTTACATATACATATATCCTGTGTTAAAAGCGTATTTAAGTGAGATAATTAATTGAAATATCTTTGATTTGCTTGATTCCAATTTATTCTACTTTATTAGCACTACAACACACTTCAGTGTAGTGTTTCCCATGTAAATAAATGCGGTTTGTGTGTTTTCTAGCTTTCTTTCATTATGAACTTGCTAATGTTGACACACCTCACCCACTGATCTGCTTCCTTTTTTTGCACTTGGGTCTGTGGTTTTAGGTCAGAGAAGCTGCACAAGCCCTGCTTCTAGCTGAACTGAGAAGAATTGAGCAGGCGGGACGGAAGGAGGCCATTGATACCTGGGCTCCTTACTTACCTCAGTACATGGACCACGTCATATCACGTAAGAGCTCATTCTTTGCTGCAGAGCTATTCATGTATGTGTAGGGAAGTACCAAGACTCACAATTCTGCTTGCTACTACCTCAACAAAAGTGAATCATGGACCTTCAGGTGAAAACAGGGATCCTCAAGTCCTGCTCATTCATTTTCTGAATCCTTAAAGTTTGGAGTTTTTTTTTTTTTTAAAGCGAAAAATTATGTAAATACAGAAATATTCACCTTATAAAGTTGAATGACCCCTTATAAAGTTAATCCTTAATTGAAAATTCTACCCTGTTTAACACTAGCATCTATTTCTGCCCATTTTGTTATAATAATTGTGGATACCAACTTGTTAGATATTGATCTGATAGTATGCAAGTGCAAATACGAGGCAGATCCTTTCTAAGCAGAAGCTGAAGTTGTGAATGCTTAAGAATCATCTGGTAGATTTAGACCAGTGTTCTATGGGAAAAGAGAAAATTAGCAAGGATTTCGACTGAAAATTCTCAAAAGAGTGTAATATTAATGGATTAGGAAAGGTCTTGGGAAAAATTGTTGAAATTCTGAAATAGTTTTTGTAAAATTTTTGCAGTCAGACTTCCCTGGTGGCCCCGTGGTAAGGACTCCACCTTGCAAAGCAGGGAATGCTGGTTCGATCCCTGGTACAAGAAGATTACACATGTCGTGGGGCAGCTAAGCCACGAGCCTCATTGTGTGGCTAACACCTGACAAACCAAATAAATAAATGAATATTTAAAAAAAAACAACATTGCAATCATGCTGCTAGGTCAGAAGTGCACTGAAGAAAAGTTATAGTGGGCTATGATAATTTTTTTCTTATTAGGAAAAGTATCCTTCATCCTCAGCTCATCATTTAATCCATTCTTTATTCTCCTTAAGAAGAATTCAAAATTAAAATGTTTAACCTGTTATATTGTGTGTAAGATAAAATAGATCAGTTTCACTCTTTTTTTTTTTTTTTTTTTTTAATGACAAAGTCTCAATGAAACTTTGAAAAAAGCTTTTTTACTGTGAAAATTTGTCCTGGGCTTCAGGTGCTTTCCTTTTAAGTGGCCTTATGTCAATACCAGTTATTGTTGATGAGATACTCATTGTACATGTCAGGACAGATAGTATATGATTGTATAAGACAGACAATAAAAACAGAATTTGAAAAGGATTGTAATTGTTATATCTGGTGTGACTCTACCAGATGTTTGCCAGTGGTGACTATACTGGTTGATTAAGTGTGTGAGCTTGGACACTTGACCCTTTCTGCCTCAATTTTGTCACAGATTAAATGAAGATGATATAGTAAGACTTTATGGGATAATTTGAGTATGTAATGAGTGTATCTTGGATAAGCACAGGGAACTGTACCTAAGCCATTATAAGCTCTATATTTTTGTTAAATAAATACATTTATAATCTATAAAAGTACAAATATATACCTCACATATAACCAGAACATCACACATGAACAACTCTTGTTAAATTCTTTAATCTTTTATTTTATTTACATAAATGATACAGACTTTTTACTGAGAGAGTGTTGATTTTTATTGGCTTACTGGGAATTTTTCTGTTTTAATAAAAAGAAGTAAAAATCCCAGGGCCTTTAGGCAATGGACTCTATATAATGTATTAGTTTTAAAGTTCTTATTTAAATATATATAGGTTAAAAACCTGTAGAATACTTTAAAAATTGGGATGAAAGCAGTCTGGCACAGTGCTCTTTGTTCAGTAATTTATAGCTATTAACTTATAATATTCCAGAAAATAGAATTATCTCTTCAGCTCATCATAAACCGTATTGAATATAAGATCCTGAAATTTAAGGACAAACTATGAATATAGTACTGTAAAGTAGATTGAAGGTGAAACTAAATAGCAAATTGCTAGAGATCCTTTTAAAAGGAGAACAATGTAGAAATTAGGAAATACTGAGAAACATTTTCAAGAAATCTTTATTTATAAAAGACTAATACGGAATGGGAGATGGATTACAGAAGAATAACGAAATGGGAAGCTGTTATAGAAGGGGTTATGGGGCCCAGACCTGAATGCAGATACGGTAGGAATAAAAGGCAATTCTAACCCTTAATTACAGACTGCATATAAGTCTAAGAAAAACATTAGAGGTTAGTACAGGCTCATGACCGTTTGGCTAGAGAAATGCCATTAGCAGTGGTGGTGGATGCTGTTTTATTTTATCTTTCCTGGAAAGAAGAGAGTGGTTCTAATACTTGTTTAATACATACAAGCTAGATTGTTCTTGTGTCAAATTTAAACCTTTCCATTTATGTAAATAGAAGACCTTGGTACTTAGTAACAGCATTTAGGAGTACTTTATAAATTAACTGAATGCTGACTTACTTAAAACTTTAATATTGTCATTTACTATAAAATTGTATTTTTAGTGAAAGAATAAACAAACATGCATTCTACATGTAACTAAAACATCTCACACTTACAACTCCTGCTATAGTAATCTATTCTGGAACTTTTACATTGACTGAGTGTAAAATTAGTTTTAGTTTGCTTTCCCGAGAGCTTTCTGTTTTAATAAAAGGATTTCAAGCTAAAGGAGTGGGGATTCTGAACGTGTGAAAGGAGAAGAAAGCATACAACAAATGAGGAATGGCCACACAGGGCTGTTGAGCAGATTTGCTGTCCGAAGGGATCAAAAGGTTACGGAGCCAGCTGGTGGACAGCCCACACCTGCCATAGACGTGCTCCTGGTGAAATTGCCCTGCCATTGTCATTAATGGGTGAGGAAATGAGGGTTGTGGCAAGTTACAGCGGAAAGCAGTCTTTTCGAAACCTAAACCCTCTTTCCAGCATAGAAATCTATTGAATCACTAAAGTAGGTAAAATGTTAAGCAATACATCTGGTAAATATACCACACATCAAATATTTTCTTATAATTGAATCAGCCAAGCATTCAAACATATGCAATAATGGCCTAAGCACTTTTGGCAGCTTCTAAGTTATGACTGAGCTTGGTCATAATTTGGAGTTGTGATAGCTAAACAGTCGCTCTCTGTTAGATATTTGTCTGAAACTCAGGAACTGCTTTTAGCTGAAGAGCAGAAGGTTACCCTGGGCTGATGGACCCTGATGCCCTTCCTTTTAGAGATCTGGAGTCCAGGGCTAGTCACTTCAAGCGGGAAGGAACTTGTCCTGACTCCGCACTCGGTAGATGATTGAGCTGTGACTTAGATGACAGCTCAGCTCAACTGGTCATCACTGACTGGGGTCTTCTGGAGTTCTATTTAGGTACATTCGGCAATAAGAGCCTTTTGCAGGTTTGTCTGAGAGTCTGAGGAAAGCAGTGGGCCAGAAGCCAGTTTCTTAGAACTGCCGAGGGCAGTGAAGGAGGCACGTGTGCAAAGCGTGCAGCGCACACGCCGTACCTGCGGCGAATGCGCGTTGGCTGCCCCTTCCTTTCCTGGTATCGGTATAGTTTCGTTCTCCTCATTATCACCACCTCAGAACTCACTCTAATTCATATTGCCCTGGAGTTCTGGATGGGAGACTGGGAGTCACTGGGGAGGAAAAAGGAAAAAAGTGCTCTGCCTTAACTGAAAATCCGGTTCACAAGTTTCTATAAAATCCAAGTCCTAATTGAGTGACAGGAGAATGTTGCTTCTGATAATGGAGCTGTGTTTGGAATCTGTTAGGGAACATTTTATCCCATACAGCAATGCAAGCAGGGTATAACCTTCTAAAATGCTGTTTTTAAAAAATGATATTTACTTATTTGCTGTTTATTTATTTTTGACTGTCCTGGGTCTCGGTCGCTGAGGGCTTTTTCTCTAGTTGTGGAGAGCGGGGGCTGCTCTCGTTGAGGTGGGTGGGCTTCTCATCGCAGAGGCTTCTCGTCGCAGAGGCTTCTCGTTGGGGGGTGTGGGTCCTAGGCGCGTGGGCTTCGGTAGTTGTGGCTCTTGGGCTTGAGGTCCAGGCTCAGTAGTTGTGACTGGGCTTAGTTGCTTCTCCACCTGTGGAATGTTCCTGGACCAGGGATTGAACCCATGTCCCCTGCGTTGGCAGGTGGATTCTTTAGCGTTGCACTACCCGGGGAGCCCCGCGTGTAAACTTTTGATACCTACTTTCTGATGGAAAAATAGAGGATGAGTGCACTAGGATTCTTACTTTGGTAACGGGACCAGAAATAGAAATACTGCATATATTTTTGTGATAGTAACGTAAATATTGCAAGTATTAATATTTTTGAGTTATCACTCTTCTCTTTCTTTTTTAAAGTGTTTTGAAACATCTAAAAAAAGTTCTGCTGATTATTCTTACTAAGGACAGATTTCTGTTATTTTGTGAAACTGTTATATTATGATGCAGGTGAAGATAAAATGGTATGAATTGTCTCAGATTTATTTTGAAGGGAAAATACCTTGTTGCATCTAATTTTATGTATTTCTTATTTGTGACATTCTACATGTAGCATTCTGATAACTGACTTTTATTTTTCATGAGGTCAAGCACCTGCTAGTTTATGAAATACACCCACACTTGCCCTTCGTTCGGGCAGTGACTGCTCTGGGGTAAATGCTGATGGTTCCTGATCTCCTTTGGCCTGTGAAGCAGGCTGACCTTACAGGGTATAAGGTCACAAGTGTAATTATTTCTCATCCGTTGTGTTCTGCTTACTCACCGTGGCTCATCACTTCTTTTAATTTCAGGAACATTAGACATAAAAGTTACGACCATTATATAAATCAAAATCTTTTCCAAAGAGGGTGCTATTGTAATTTTATGCAGTTATGGCCGGTGTAGTATTAATTTGCAAATTTATCATCTCAGATATTGATAGAAGGATGTGTAACACATCGTGCTTAATATGTATTGATGTCATCAGAAAGAACAATCCTTTGTTCTTATTGAGCCCCTGCCTTTTTAGCTTCCTTTTGTGTTAAGGTTACCAGGGTTAGGCTCGTCTTTTTATCCCCCTTGGAAACAGAATAGGATTTCTTTGTTCCATGAAAGACACTCCTAGTAAATGTTTGGGGTTTGACTGTCAACAAGCCACACTCTAGTACCTATTTTTACCTGGAATTGCAGTCACGTTTCTGATGATTATAAAGTAGTGGTCATTCTGAGCACAAATGTGGATGGACCATCAATATACAAGAAGGTAAGATGAAACCATATATTACAGAGGTACTGGACAACTCTATTGTAGCTAGAAAAATAATTTAAATAATTAGTGCATTCTTGGTAGGCAGATATTTTCAGGGTTTGCTGGTGGGGAAAGAATGGGGAAAAGGATAGGGATGGGTTTGCTAAATATGATTTAAATGAATCTTTCCACCCCTCCCCTGCCCCTGCTGCTGCTGCTAAGTCGCTTTAGTCGTGTCCGACTCTGTGCGACCCCATAGACGGCAGCCCACCAGGTTCCCCCATCCCTGGGATTCTCAAGGCAAGAACACTGGAGTGGGTTGCCATTTCCTTTCCTTCTGTTTGCTTTATGTCTCAGCTGTTTAGAATTCTCTAAGAATCTTCTTAGGAATGATTTCTAGATAACTGAAGGTTTCAAAATCACTAGATGCTCAGATTCTAAAAAAAGAAAAAAATTAATTGTTTGTGATGAAATACTTTAAAATGTTTTTGGCTTAGTGAACATTTTCTTGGTAGCCAGGATTATTGTTTTGGCCCAGGTTGTAAAATGATCACCATTTGCTTATTGAAGAGAGTGGACTTACCTGAACATAAGCACCCAGACTGCTATGCCTTTTGCATTTTGTATTCTATTTTTAAAAATATTTTTCTTTCTCCTCTTTTGATCGTCTAGTAATTGGTACCCGGTTTTATTACTATTGTGCTGTTTTTATCTCACCCCTAGTAGCTTTACCATTTCCAGAGTTCTGAGGTGTACAGAATCCAGGTTACCAAACTCACTTCAGCTCAATTTAGAATAAGAGTAAACTGCCTGAGAATAAGGTCTCTCCAATGAACCCCTCCCCCCAAGTTTTAGTGTGAGTACTTTGTGGGGTCTCCCACCCAGGGAGTGGGGTCTCACTTTCTGCCCACTAGACTGCTTTCTCAGGTCTTCTGTGCCATTCTCCATATACTGTCTTTTGGGGAAATATATTCTAATTAAAATTGGGGAAAGATAGGGGAAATCATTTGGTTGTTCATGAAGAAGTAATAATTCTAAAAAGACCCCTTTTGTAATTAATGTCTGTTTTGTAAATCAGCTGAAACTGAAGCATGAGCTCTCCCGGGTTGGAAATGATTGCACATTGTGATTAGAAAGGGAGAGTAGTAATTATGCCTAAGTGATGTGCATGAAAAGTACTTCATGTTCGGTGGGAATTCCTGTATTGTGAGGCAGAGAGGGTTTGTCTTAAGACAAACTGTATTACGCACAGTGCCGTGTGGTTGTAAGGTGGCTATGTGCAGTGGTTTCAGTGAGACCTGAGGGATTTGTTTCTCTTTCTTCTTCCAGAGTGCCAGAGCTGTTGAGCTTAATTTTAAGTACTTTAGACTGATCATGCATTTAACAGCATTAAACTGTTCTCCTTATCTATATTTGGCTACTCACCAAAGAGAATAACAGAGAAATTTCTTCTTAATTGGTCACAGCTATACAGGATAATCCTTTCATTTCTTATGACTCGAGTTCTTTGACTTAATATTTAAATTTAAATATTACTATTTAATATTTTGGGTGATTTTCCTACATCATTTGAACACATTTTGGAAATTGGAGTAGTAAAGTGGTAAATTAAAAATGAAAGCATTGTTGGATCGACTGGTTGTTTAGACCTTACTGCTGAAGCAGTAAGCAATAAACAGAAAGCTCTGTTACTGAGTAAGGCTGGGGTTAGGCGTGCCATGGGATGAAGCTTGGTCAAGTCCTCTGTAAAAGAGGCTCCTGCAGTGTAGCCAGCAGTCTGGGTTCAGGCTGTCAGTAGGAGCCTGGTGACAGTTAACAAGTATGTTAAATGTAGAGCGAAACAGGGAGTGGAGCAGACGGAAATTCAGTGGTTTGTTCCTTGGTGGACAGTGAGGAAGTCAGGGGATTCCATCCAGCCTAGGGCTCCTTGCCTCCTTCCTTCTCAAATATTCCAGACAGGGAATCCTGGTTATCCACTGGCTTCTGTGGAAAAGCTTCCAGAGTGGAAAGGATTTGAAGTAATTTTAGCCATTTTCTCATGCCCCCTCCTTTTCCTCTTGGAGCAGTCTCCTGTTCTTCCTCCCTTCAGGACAGTTCTGCTGGAGTTGTAGTCAGTGGTAAGGCCCTTGCGAGGTACAGCTGCCTTTCTTTGAGGAGTTTGTATACTTCCTACCTGTTTTAAGAAGTTGAAGGTCCTTAAGCCTGTGCAGATGACTTGTAAAAGAAAAACTCAGCCAACCAGTGACACACTGTTGTACCAAAGCAGTGTTGAAATGGAAATGCCTCCTATACCTTGAGCGGAGGTTCTAGTGGCCTTTGCTGTAATAAATGACCTAATCTTAGTTGTTCTGAAGACTATGATATTGATTTGTGCCATTAGTCTCTTGCTGATTTGCTGAAGAACAAAATTGTGTAATGCTAATGGAAATAAAGTCCTTTACAAAACACTGCACATGAATCCTGGAGCATGTCTTTGTAATAGAACAAGTGTCCAGTAAGTTTTTGAGTATGAATTTTCTTTAGTACAGCTTTTTCAGTACAGATACTTAGAGTCCTGCTTAACTTGCTTTTATGGGGCAAACAGCTGAATTGGTGATTTTGTGATGTTTTAAATCTTAAGATACTGAATACGCATGAACAGATCCAACCTGGATGGGATGTGAGATGTTTACACTTTTACAACATATTTCTAATTTTATTATCACTTTATATTGACTAGATATTATGTATAATTACATTGTTTCTATTATTTTAGGTCAAAGCCTTGCTATGATCCTTATGAGACAGAGTAGATCTTATAGTTTGGAAGGAAAACAGTGAAGTTATTATAAGAAAATCATATGAACCTATTTTACCTGTAATATTTATATTGTAATGGCAAATGGTCAATATTGTTCTAGTGTTGTTTGTAAATTCTGGGATTAAAATGATCAAATTATGCTAAAATATTTTTTGCCTAATTCTCTCTCCTTCCTGTTCTCTGCTTTTTTGGGGAAGAATGGTATTTTATTTTTCTTGGTAATATTGTCCCAATTAGTACATATTACTGTCTTTTTATAAAGCAGATTTTGATACAATAAGTATATTAAATGTGTTTTAATATTTATAAATGGTTTCACTGTGCATGACATTTGCAGACTTGGTTAATATTTTAGCACCTCTAGTACATAGACATAAAGAAAAAAATTTGTTTTATTGGTTTGAGCACCCGAATTGACCCCAGCAAGATTGAGATTGATCTGGTTTCTTCCAGCCTGTTAAATGCCAATCCAGTCATCTGTAACAGTACTTAGTATTTTTGTAATTTTTCTATACATATTTTCTGTGTTTGTTCTGTGAAACTTACCCATCACTTGAAGAGATTGTCCTTGCTGGATTTAGAGATGAAAGCAACCACCTACTTTATTGCTTTTTGTTTTAAAAAATTGTTTCTGCAGTTCTTGTCAGTGCTATAACCATTCTTATCAAAGGCCTTTGCATTTCACTAGGAAAGGATGATGAGACAGACTTATATTTGAAATGTGTACGTGGACTAAAGAACACTCCGCTTTGGGGAAGAAAATGTAGGAGGAAGGATGGGTCTCACTGAATATTTCCTGATTTTTTAAGAAATGTGTTTAAACTACATCCCTCTGATAATTAAACATCATTAAACAAGTATTAAACAAGTTCCGGCATAGTTTGTGGATACAGACAGAAATTGTGGCCCGTTTTTGAGGTATTTTTCCATCTCAGGCATGAAGTGAAGAAGGCTTTTTCTTTACTCTTTAATGGATGGCTGGCAGGTCTTACTCAGATCTTATTTTGTTGTTTCATTTTGTTTTGATTTTCGCTTCCTTTTTTTTCTCCTAAAGCAAGGGTGAGTCTTTAAAACAAAGAATACCAAAGTCAGAGGAGCTGAACTAGGAGTTAATCTCTGAAGCTGGGTGATGGGCAGAGGAGTAGGCATTTACAGTCTCAATCTAGAGCGTCAGGGAGCTTTTCTTAAAGTGCTTGCATAAGGTTAAAAGTGACCACACAATCTTGGGTGTAACCTATTTTAAGGTACGCTTGGGGTTCTGCAACCATCCCAAGCTCTCCCATATAGAATTTGGATGGGCACTTGGAACCAGAAGCCTTTCCTGTCCCATTTCATCACTGTCCACTTCTCTGAAGAAGAGACTCAAGCGTAGTATTCTCGAAGAGTGAAAGGAGAGGCAGTCGGGGTGAGTTTCAGAAGGTGATTCTCCGGACATTATTCCCTTCTCAACTAAGAATCTGTATCCATTCACTGTGTACTTTCCAACCAGATGACACTAATTAGGGGCAAAAAATACTGTTTTTTGTTTTTTTTTTCCAAAGGATCTTTCTTAATGAATAGTAACAAATTTACTGAACCCAGTTGTTGGTTGGGAAGGCCAATGGAAAGAGGGGTGTCAGAAGGTCTGGCAACTCTTCCTGCTTCGTCACATTAGCCATGACCCCAGAGAGACACCGCTAAGCTTCTGCACGTATTTATTTCACAGTTTCTCTTTATGTAAAAGAAGAGAAATGAACAAGTCTGGTGTTTTTTTTTAATACTTTTACTTATCTGTTCATTTGTGGCCGCCCTGGGTCTTTGTTGCTGCACGCGCTTTTCTCTACTTGTGGAGAGTGAGGGCTCCTCCCTGGTTGTGGTGCCTGGGCCTCTCATTGCAGTGGCTTCTCTTGTTGTGGAGCACAGGCTCTGGGTGTGCAGGCTTCAGCACTTGCAGCATGGGGCTCATTAGTTGCAGTTCCCAGGCTTTACGGCGCAGGCTTAGTATTTGTGGAGCATGGGCTTAGTTGCTCCTCGACATGTGAGATCTTCTGGACCAGGGATCAAACCTGTGTCTCCTGCGTTGGCAGGTGGATTCCTTACCACTGAGCCACCAAGGAAGCCCCCAAGTCTGTGCTTTTTAAACCTTTTTGGTAGTAAACGTATGTGTGAAATCTTAACCAGAGTCGCAAAATATAAAACATTAAAAAAATCAAATATTTTCTTTATGCAGGTTTCAATCTGTGTGTGTGTGTGAAAAGTTATTATGTGTGCACTGAAACTCTCATGCTCTTTTGTCTTATGAGATTCACAGTCAAAAATTGGTTAACTGTTCTCCACTGCCTCTTGCTCTAACCAGTGATTGCCTTCTCAGTTCAGTTCAGTCGCTCAGTCGTGTCCGACTCTTTGCGACCCCATGGACTGCAGCACGCCAGGCCTCCCTGTCCTTCATCAACTCCCATAGTTTAGTCAAACTCATGTCCATTGAGTCGGTGATGCCATCCAACCATCTCATCCTCTGTCATCCCCTTCTCCTCCTGCCGTCAATCTTTCCCAGCATCAGAGTCTTTTCAAATGAGTCAGCTCTTTGCATCAGGTGGCCAAAGTATTGGAGTTTAAGCTTCAACATCAGTCCTTCCAATCAATATCCAGGACTGATTTCCTTTAGGATGGACTGGTTGGATCTCCTTGCAGTCCAAGGGACTCTCAAGAGTCCCTCCTCACCCCTCCTCTATCCCATTTCCCACACGCAGTGATTCTGGGCAGAATTACAAACTTTCCCTTGACAAACAGAAATTCCAAAAATTTGTTATCATACATAACAACTTTTAGTTTCTGTATAACTCTTATGGTCCTGAATGGCAATCTGAAATATTCTGTACCTCTCCAGCAAATGCGTGTTCTTAATAGAGCTTCGCAATAGCTAGAGTGCTGCGGAGTATGTGCTTTAAACATGTCTGAAATGCACCTCATTCTGTCCGCTCTTCCTTTTTTTAAATTGGCTGTGCAGTGTTCCATTGTGTGGGTGGACGATGTTTTCTTCAACAAGTTTCCTAGCAGTGGACACTTGGCTTTCCAGTGTTTGATAGTATGGACAGGGCCACAGTAAATAGACCTGTGCAGATGTCTTTTCATTCTTTGATAGTGTATCTCGGATACATTCCAGGACGTGAGATTGCTGAGTCCAAGGATAAATGTATGCTTACTCTTTTGTTAGATATTGCCAAGTTCTTGGCCATAGAGGTTGTACCATTTTGCATTCTCAACAGTGATTGTGTTTGATGGCTGGTTTCTCTCTATCATTTCCAAAAGAGTATTTTGTCATGCTTTTGGGATGTTTTGACTCTGATAAGTGAGAATGAAATGTCCTTATTGTCTTATTTTGTATTTTTATTATTAAGAATGAGTTTAGCATCTTTTCATATAAGTAAGTGTCTTGTATTTCTTTTAAAGTATTGATTCATATCTCTGGTTCACTTTTAAATGAGATTGCTTGATTAAACCTTTATGGTATATGGTTCAAGTATTTCCTGGTTTGTTATTTTTTCTTTTATTTTTTTTAATGGTGTTTTTTATTTTTCCCCCTCACAACCCAATTTATTGACCGTTTCTCATATTGTTTCAGGATTTTGTGTCAAAATTATGGGAGTTTTCCTGCTATTGGAATCCCCCATATCATTTCCAGCTTTTCCTATACAGGTTAATTGAAAGTGGTCCTCTGTAAGTATATGAGGGTTAGTCGCTCAGTGGTGTCCAACTCTTTGTGACCCCACGGACTGCAGCCCCCGAGGGGTTTCAATGGGAGAATATCTGTCTTTTCCATCTCCACTTAAAGATTTCTTTATTATCCCACCATCTCACTCTCCCTTCTCCCTGTTCAGGTGGTCTTGTAACTCTGGGAAAGTAAGTTTAGTTACGCTTCATTTAAAAGTGAAGTACCATTGAATCACACATATGTATCTACTGATTATGTATGTTCATTCAAGACTATTGATTTTAAAGTCATCCTTTTTACAACAACTCAGCTAGTTTAAAAAGATTTCTACATTGGTAATGTTGGGGTTTTACTTGAAATATGCTAATTTTTCTAAAATTGCAGTTTCCACCAAAAATACTTGCTAGTATTTTGCTTCTAAAAATGAGATACAATTATAACTTACTCTTTCCCTCTCTCGGGTTCGACAGCTGTTTATTTAGGGCTGAACATAACTGTGGGCTTCCCAGGTGGCTCAGTAGTAAAAAACTGCCTGCCAACGCAGGAAATGTGAGTTCGATCCCTGGGATAGGAAGATCCCCTGGAAAAGGAAATGGCAGCCCTCTCCAGTATTCTTGCCTGGGAAATGCCATGGACAGAGAAGCCTGGTAGGCTGCAGTCCATGGGATCTTGAAAGAGTCAGACATGGCTTAGTGACTACACAGTAATAACAAATACAACTGTGGGCCCTGGGGTGTGTGATGATGCATGGAGCTTATTGTCTCTGTTAGGAAGGCAGGTAATCAAGTGAACATTAATACAGTGTGGTAAGGGCTGTTATAGACAGAGTTTAGAAGTATGGAAGTGCCCAGTCCCCCAGAGCAATGACATGTCAACAGCTGGAAGAGAATCACAGTAAGAGGAAATGACAGGGGCTTAACGTCAAAGATGTGTATTCAGAAGGTGATATTAAAGCTTTTTTAAAGGCTGGAGCAATTCAAACTATATACATTCATTTTAATTTTATATCAACTTATGTTTCTCTTTATCACTGTAAGTCAATAAGAATAAATGGAACAGAATGACAATGTCTTAATTAAATTTCATTGAGACCACATGTTTGTGGTCTTTATATCAGGTATTTTGGTTCTACTTCCTTATTCAAGCTAGAATCAAGATTACTGGGAGCAATATCAATAACCTCAGATATGCAGATGACACCACCCTTATGACAGAAAGTGAAAAGGAACTAAAAAGCCTCTTGATGAAAGTGAAAGAGGAGGGTGAAAAAGTTGTCTTAAAACTCAGCATTCAGAGAAGTAAGATCATGGCATCTGGTCCTATCACTTCATGGCAAATAGATAGGGAAACAATGGAAACAGTGAGAGGCTTTATTTTTATGGGCTCCAGAATCACTACAGTTGGTGACTACAGTCATGAAATTAAAACATGCATGCTCCTTGGGAGAAAAGCTATGACCAACCTAGACAGCATATTAAAAAGCAGAGACATTATTTGCCAACAAAGATCTGTCTAGTCAAGGCTATGGTTTTTCCAGTAGTCATATATGGATGTGAAAGTTGGACTATAAAGAAAGCTGAGCGCCGAAGAATTGATGCTTTTTAACTGTGGTGTAAGACTCTTGATAGTCCCTTAAACTATAAGGAGATCCAACCCGTCTATCCTAAAGGAAATCAGTCCTGAATATTGATTGGAAGGACTGATGCTGAAGCTGAAATTCCAATACTTTGGCCACCTAATGCGAAGAACTGACTGATTGGAAAAGACCCTGATTCTGGGAAAGATTGAAGGCAGGAGGAGAAGGGGACGGCAGAGAATGAGATGGTTGGGTGGCATCACCGGCTCAATGGACTTGAGTTTGAGCAAACTCCAGGAGTTGGTGATGGACAGGGAGGCCTGGCGTGCTGCAGTCCATGGGGTTGCAAAGAGTTGGACACGACTGAGTGATTGAACTGAACTCTTTATTCATCAGAACTGTGATTTTTGAATACTCATTGCAGATACTCAAAAAATTATTAAATACTTCCGGCACTATTTTAGGTGCTCTGAAAGTTATGAAAGAGTTTTAAACACACAAATATTTATAATACAGTTATATATATGTTTTATATAACATTTAATAAAACACTTATTTGAAAAATGCATACCATACATTTTTAATTTTTATATATTCTATTTAACTTTTGTCACTATTATCATAAGTAAGTAGCATTTGAAAAGAATATGTGAGCTATCCTGGTAATGTGGGTGTATACCTATTTATGTTGAAAGAATCGAACATGTACTAAAGATGTGCTGTGGAACACTGCAGGGCAAGTTAGTGGTGAGGGAGCAGGGGTTGCAAAATTAGATATCCCAGATTCTTGTGACACCAAGTGGATTGGGATCATTCATTCAGCCTCTTAAAGCACAGTTCTTTATTGTCGGTATTCTCTGCAAGAGTAGTTGATGTACTTTTGTTGATCTTCACATCTTTCTTTATTATAGCTTATTTTCAGCGATTGTGTAATTCCTTTCCTGGTTCTTCCCCCACCTCTAACAACCCTTGCTGCCAGATAAGGGGGGAAAAATGAGACTTCTAATTTAAGAATGGCTGCTTAATTCAAAGACATACTTAAATTTTTGTTTTTGGTGGGATTCATTAAAAAATGAAAGTTTATAGTCTCCACACATTGTAGTTTCTTTGCTATCTTAGCATTCATCCGACTCATTTTTCATTCTTTTTATAACTTTGTTTGCAAGTTATTTCTTGAAAAGCCCTGCCAGAGGCAATGATTGGTGCTATCTTAGTTAATTCAACTTTCCGTCCTCCTCTAAATCACTGGCTAGATATGAATAGTCTTTAAAATGAATTGTGAGATTTAATCAGTGTAATGTAGTAGAATAATGATGTACTTGTATAGAGGAATTATGCTCATTACGGTGCATGGATGTTTATGTCTTCAGCAGTTTGATGCCATTTTGTCACCTTTCCAGGCTAAAGGAAACATGTTTCGTGCACCTGCTTACTTAGTTTTCTTTGAGGATTGGCATTTTACTGCTTTCTTTGTAGTCCATGAATGGAGATATAATTACAATTTTGAGACATGATTTGTGTGTCATGATAATGAACTAACTGTTCATAAAAATAAATAAATATATTTGTTCAATAAAAATAAATGCATGTAGTAAGTTCTACACTTTGATTTCCTTGGGGCTAAAAGTACAGGACCTTATTTTTTGTCCCCAGATGACCCAGCACCAAGCTCTTAGCAAGCACTTAGCTGAGGAATAGACCTTTAATAATGCCGATTTGTCGCTTGAATTATCCCAGTATTGACCATAGAGAACTCTTTTAAGTTGATCCCAGTGTAATTTTGGTATGATCCCACTGGTTTATATAAGCACCATCTTATTTTCTGTCATAGAATTGCTCCTCACTCATCTTTTTTTCCCTACCCCAGTCTTAGAATTGGTCATTTCCCCTGGCAGCCTGGCTGCCTTTAATGGAGGTATTAGTAACTAAGATCTGGGTACCAGTTCTCTCTGGGATTTCACTGCTTCTCGGTCCTCATTTTGGACAAAACTAGGAAGTACGTGTGTGCATACTTGCTCTTGTATACCCACTTATCTATGATTATTGTTTCTGTATCTGCCTGTTTCTCTATATATTATTAAAATAGAGATGGGTTGATACTGACATATCCTTTTTAATCCACTATCACAGGATTCAGCCTAGTCTTCCTCTTTGCATATTCGTAATTTCTCTGAGTGTGAAAAATCTAATTCTTATTATCTGTGATAGATTTACTTGTTTTTTCCAACCCTAGTAGACATGAAAAAGTAGTTTAAAAATTGCTAACCCGTCCCTCTGTGAAAAAAACAGTTTACCAACAAGGATACAGTATGTGAGTACAGTTCTTTCTGTCTTTAGCTTTACAGTAAGCAGGGTTGTGGCCTGTTTTGCAAAGTTGCTTAGTGTCAACTCCTTTTTTTTTCTTTACACCTTTCTGTGTTGTTATGCCTACACTTACAGTGTAATTATATTCATTTGCCACAGTCTGCAGTTTATTTTGGGTCCCCTGACATTCTTGTAAATTTGTAATCATCATTTTTTAAATTTACAAGCAACAGAGTTTACTGTTTGGGTATATAGGTTTTTGAGTTTTAACCAATGAATTAGGTTCAGATATCTGCCATCACAGTGCCATAAGAATATTTCAACCACCTTGAAAATTTCTTTTTTAGTTCCTTGGCAATCAGTCCCACCTCCACCAGTTCTTGGCAACCACCAGTTTTTTCTATCCTTGCAGTTTTGCCTTTACCAAAATTCAGTATAAGTAGGAATTATACAACATGTAGCATTTTGGGCTTGATGTCTTTCACTCAGCAGATATATTTAAAGTTCACCCAAACTACTGCATGACTCAGTATTTCATTTGTTTCTATTGCTAAATAGTGTTCCATTATATGGCTATACCAGAGTTCTTTTATCCTCTCACCTGTTTATGGACATACGGGTTGTTTCCAGGTTTGGGTGATTATGAATAAGCTGCATAACTATCCATGTTTAGGATTTTGTATAGACATAAGATTTCAGTTTACTTGGGTAAATATCTAGGATCGGAATTGCTAGATCATTTGATAAATATGAGTGTCATATAAAAGAAAACCCTGCCAAACTATTTTTCAGAGTAACTGCAGGATTTTGCATTCTTGCTAGCAGTAAATTGTATTACTATTTACTGTTGCTCGGTATCATTGCCAGCACAATATAGTTCAGTTCAGTTCAGTTCAGTTGCTCAGTCGTGTCCGACTCTTTGCGACCCCATGAATTGCAGCACACCAGGCCTCCCTGGGAGAAGGCAACGGCAACCCACTCCAGTGTTCTTGCCTGGAGAATCCCAGGGACGGGAGAGCCTGGTGGGCTGCCGTCTACGGGGTCGCACAGAGTCGGACGCAACTGAAGCGACTTAGCAGCAGGCCTCCCTGTCCGTCACCAACTCCCAGAGTTCATCCAAACTCATGTCCATCGAGTCGGTGATGCCATGCAGCCATCTCATCCTCTGTCGTCCCCTTCTCCTCCTGCCCCCAATCCCTCCCAGCATCAGAGTCTTTTCCAATGAGTCCCCTCTTTGCATGAGGTGGTCAAAGTATTGGAGTTTCAGCTGTAGTATCAGTCCTTCCAAAGAACACCCAGGACTGATCTCCTTCAGAGTGGACTGGTTGGATCTCCTTGCAGTCCAAGGGACTCTCAACAGTCTTCTGCAACACCACAGTTCCTTTTTTAAAAAGAAATTAATTTTTTTTTATTTTAGGCATCCTGAAACATATGTAGTGATACCTCATTGTGACTTTAATTTGCACTTCCCTCATGACTGGTGAGTGGGCTTCCCTGGTGACTCAGATGGTAAAGGATGCACCTACGATGCAGGAGACCTGGGTTCGATCCCTGGATTGGGAAGATCCCTTGGAGAAGGAATGGCTGCCCACTCCAGTATTCTTGCCTGGAGAATTCCATGGACAGAGGAGCCTGGTGGACTACAGTCTGTAGAGTTCCAAAGACTCGGACATGGCTGAGCAACTAAGCATGTCATGTCAATGACTATCAAATTGAACATGTTTTCACATGATTGCTCGCAATCCATAAATCCTCTTTGGTGAAATGCATGTTTGAGTCTTTTGCCCATTTATTTTTTTCTTTTAGGTTGATTGTTTTCTTATTGTTGGGTCTTAAGAGTTCCTTATATATACACACATCCTTTAGCAGATGTGTAATCTTTTCAAATATTTTTCTCCAATCTTTAAACTTGTCTTTCATTTTCTGAACATCATTTACAGAAGTTTTACTTTTTGATAAAGCCAATTATCAGTTATATATTTCACGACTCATGCTTTTAGTCCTCTAGAAATGCATTGGCAAACCCAAGGTCTTACAGATATTTTCTTTGAGAAGTGTTACAGTTTCCCATTTGTATGATGACTTGGTCTTTCCGTTTGTTTCTGTTTGTAAGTAGCATTCTTGCTTGCTTCATTCTTTTTAACATATAGCATATCTTCCAGCTCATTAACTTACCATCCATACTTATATACCTCATGAGTTTTGCTTCTAGTCTCACAAACTCGTTGTTTATTTATTGTCTATACTTAACATTTCTCATGGCTTTCATCCATCCAAATGTTTTTGAGTTATCTATAGAAGAACCTAACATTCTCAAATAATGAAGTCAGAGCACATCATAGTATTTATCTAAGTTAATTACTATGGGAAATTATTAGAATATCACAAATGCCTTTTGTGTGATTTTATAATATATTACTGCCAATTAAATATGTCATCTACTAGAATAATATTAAAACAAGTTCAGTTCAGTTCAGTTGCTCAGTCATGTCTGACTCTTTGCGACCCCATGAATCGCAGCACGCCAGGCCTCCCTGTCCATCACCAACTCCCGGAGTTCACTCAGACTTACGTCCATCGAGTCTGTAATGCCATCCAGCCATCTCATCCTGGGTCGTCCCCGTCTCCTCCTGCCCCCAGTCCCTCCCAGCATCAGAGTCTTTTCCAATGAGTCAGCTCTTCACATGAGGTGTCCAAAGTACTGAAGCTTCAGCTTTAGTGTCATTCCTTCCAAAGAAATCCCAGGGTTGATCTCCTTCAGAATGGACTGGTTGGATCTCCTTGCAGTCCAAGGGACTCTCAAGAGTCTTCTCCAACACCACAGTTCAAACGCATCAATTCTTTGGCGCTCAGCCTTCTTCACAGTCCAACTCTCACATCCATACATGACCACAGGAAAAACCATAGCCTTGACTAGATGGACCTTAGTCGGCAAAGTAATGTCTCTGCTTTAGAATATACTATCTAGGTTGGTCATAACTTTTCTTCCAAGGAGCAAGCATCTTTTAATTTCATGGCTGCAGTCACCATCTGCAGTGATTTTGGAGCCCAAAAAATAAAGTCTGACACTGTTTCCACTGTTTCCCCATCTATTTCCCATGAATGATGGGACCAGATGCCATGATCTTCGTTTTCTGAATGTTGAGCTTTAAGCCAACTTTTTCACTCTCCTCTTTCACTTTCATCAAGAGGCTTTTTAGCTCCTCTTCACTTTCTGCCATAAGGGTGGTGTCATCTGCATATCTGAGGTTCTTGATGTTTCTCTCGGCAATCTTGATTCCAGCTTGTGTTTCTTCCAGTCCAGCTTTTCTCATGATGTACTCTGCATATAAGTTAAATAAGCAGGGTGACAATATACAGCCTTGACGTGCTCCTTTTCCTATTTGGAACCAGTCTGTTGTTCCATGTCCAGTTGTAACTATTGCTTCCTGACCTGCATACAGATTTCTCAAGAGGCAGGTCAGGTGGTCTGGTATTCCCATCTCTTTCAGAATTTTCCACAGTTTCTTGTGATCCACACAGTCAAAGGCTTTGGCATAGTCAGTAAAGCAGAAATAGATGTTTTTCTGGAACTCTCTTGCTTTTTCCATGATCCAGCGGATGTTGGCAATTTGATCTCTGGTTCTTCTGCCTTTTCTAAAGCCAGCTTGAACATCAGGGAGTTCACGGTTCACGTATTGCTGAAGTCTGGCTTGGAGAATTTTGAGCATTTCTTTACTAGCATGTGAGATGAGTGCAGTTGTGCGGTAGTTTGAGCATTCTTTGGCATTGCCTTTCTTAGGGATTGGAATGAAAACTGACCTTTTCCAGTCCTGTGGCCACTGCTGAGTGTTTCAGATTTGCTGGCATATTGAGTGCAGCACGTTCACAGCATCATCTTTCAGCATTTGAAATAGCTCAACTGGAATGCCATCACCTCCACTAGCTTTGTTCATAGTGATGCTTTCTAAGGCCCACTTGACTTCACATTCCAGGATGTCTGGCTCTAAATTAGTGATCACATCATCATGATTATCTGGGTTGTGAAGATCTTTTTTGTACAGTTCTTCCATGTATTCTTGCCACATCTTCTTAATATCTTCTGCTTCTGTTAGGTCCATACCATTTCTGTCCTTTATCGAGCCCATCTTCGCATAAAATGTTCCCTTGGTATCTCTAATTTTCTTGAAGAGATCTCTAGTCTTTCCCATTCTGTTGTTTTCCTCTATTTCTCTGCATTGATCACTGAAGAAGGCTTTCTTATCTCTTCTTGCTATTCTTTGGAACTCTGCATTCAGATGCTTATATCTTTACTTTTCTCCTTTGCTTTTCGCCTCTCTTTTCACAGCTATTTGTAAGGCCTCCCCAGACAGCCATTTTGCTTTTTTGCATTTATTTTTCTTGGGGATGGCCTTGACCCCTGTCTCCTGTGCAATGTCACGAACCTCATTCCATAGTTCATCAGGCACTCTATCTACCAGATCCAGGCCCTTAAATCTATTTCTCACTTCCACTGTATAATCATAAGGGATTTGATTTAGGTCATACCTGAATGGTCTAGCGGTTTTCCCTACTTTCTTCAATTTAAGTCTGAATTTGGCAATAAGGAGTTCATGATCTGAGCCACAGTCAGCTCCTGGTCTTGTTTTTGTTGACTGTATAGAGCTTCTCCATCTTTGGCTGCAAAGAATATAATCAATCTGATTTCAGTGTTGACCGTCTGGTGATGTCCATGTGTAGAGTCTTCTCTTGTGTTGTTGGAAGAGGGTGTTTGCTATGACCAGTGCATTTTCTTGGCAAAACTCTATTAGTCTTTGCTCTGCTTCATTCCGCATCCCAAGGCCAAATTTGCCTGTTACTCCAGGTGTTTCTTAACTTCCTACTTTTGCATTCCAGTCCCCTATAATGAAAAGGACATCTTTTTGGGGTGTTAGTTCTAAAAGATCTTGTAAGTCTTGATAAATCCGTTCAACTTCAGCTTCTTCAGCATTACTGGTTGGGGCATAGACTTGGATAACTGTGATATTGAATGGTTTGCCTTGGAGACGAACAGAGATCAATCTGTCATTTTTGAGATTGCATCCAAGTACTGCATTTCGGACTCTTTTGTTGACCATGATGGCTACTCCATTTCTTCTGAGGGATTCCTGCCCACAGTAGTAGATATAATGGTCATCTGAGTTAAATCCACCCATTCCTCTCCATTTTAGTTCGGTGATTCCTAGAATGTCGACGTTCACCCTTACCATCTCTTGTTTGACCACTTCCAATTTGCCTTGACTCATGGACCTGACATTCCAGGTTCCTATGCAGTATTGTTCTTTACAGCATCTTGCTTCTATCACCAGTCACATCCACAACTGGGTATTGTTTTTGCTTTGGCTTCATCCCTTTATTCTTTCTGGAGTTATTTCTCCACTGATCTCCAGTAGCATATTGGACACCTAATGACCTGGGGAGTTCCTTTTTTGGTATCCTATCATTTTGCCTTTTCATACTGTTCATGGGGTTCTCAAGGCAAGAATACTGAAGTGGCTTGCCATTCCCTTCTCCAGTGGACCACATTGTGTCAGACTTCTCCACCATGACCTGCCCGTCTTGGGTTGCCCTGCAGACATGGCTTGGTTTCATTGAGTTAGACAAGGCTGTGGTCCTAGTGTGATAAGATTGACTAGTTTTCTGTGAGTATGGTTTCAGTGTGTCTGCCCTCTGATGCCCTCTTGCAACACTTACCATCTTACTTGGGTTTCTCTTACCTTGGCATGGGGTATCTCTTCACGGCTGCTCCAGCAAAGCACAGCCGGTGCTCCTTACCTTGGACGAGGGTATCTCCTTACTGCCACCGTTCCTGACCTTCAACGTGGGATAGCTCCTCTAGGCCCTCCTGTGCTGCGCAGCCACCACTCCTCGGGTTGGAGCCCCATGTATTTCAAATCAGTTATGTGTTGTGCGTTAAAAGAGATTAAGAAGTCAAAAGCTTTCCTATGTGTGTGTGTTTGTGTGTGTATGATTGGCAGTAATAGAACTAATCATAAGATAAATTGGTTCTTTGAAACGTAAATATTTATTCTGTTTCTGGCTTCAAGTGGCTTCTGTATATAAGCAGATGTCCTAAGATGTCTGCAGACATCGTTCTAAAAAGAGGAAGGCAGTGCTTAATAAATGTCTTAAAAAGATGGATAAATGAATTCATCAAATAGAAAAAAAGTTGAGTGTTGGATACTGAAGGTAGTAAAGTACTTCTAGGGAAGGAAATAGTTTAATAAAGTAAGCCAAAATTAGTAATAGTAAAAGCAATTGTAATGATGATAATGCTGCACTTTACTGAGCACGTGTCATGTCTCAGGTGCTGTGCTAAGGCTATTCCACTCACATTGAGTGAGTGTTGGGTATGGGTATGCCATACCCAACATTGAATTGAGTAGGTAATGTACCCCTCTCTCATGTCTTGTTTTCACTGAGTTGCATACCAGGACACACAGCAGCTTGGCTGGATTGCCAGAAGCTGTCGCTTTTCACTGGTTGCCGTTTTGGAACTGCCGGCAAGTGTAGATCAAACTCTCTGCCGTCATAATTGTCTTCAGACAGCTCCTTCTGGTCCCTCACAAACTGATCATCTACGCTGATGATGAGAAAGAGAAGTTGAAGGGTTACCCTTACTACCCTAAAACCTCACGTCTTAAAGTTCTTGCTGACTGTCCTTGCATGCCTTCCAACCCCGGCAGTCTTGTGATTGTGGTTACCGCCTGTGGACCTGTTCTCTCCAAGTGCCATGCTGGAGCCTTAAAGAATAAAAACATGCTCCTCTCCTGTTCTGTGTTTTCTGTTAGCCCCCTGCTTCTCATCGTCTTTAGGACTCTGGCCAGAACTGTTCTTTTAACCTCTTTTTTGCCTCCCCATTTGGAGAAGGAAATGGCAACCCACTCCAGTGTTCCTGCCCGGAAAATCCCCATGGACAGAGGAGCCTGGCAGACTACAGAGGAGCCTGGCAGAGTCAGACACGACTGAGCAATTATCACTCAGTAGCTTGCCTCTCCACACACCTGTTCTTCTGCTACCCACTTCTGTAGATACATAAGGGTCGTTTAGCATATTGTCCTGTTTACCTGGAATATTTTTTTTCCCACTTTTTTTCATTCCATGTAGATTCTCACGCATGCTCTAAGATGCAGCTCATCTATTTCCTTTCCGTGAGGCTCTTTTTGACTTGGCTTTCTTCTTCACCCCATTCCAAGCAGACTGTAATGGATTTTTTTTCTTTCAGAAAGTGCTCACTGTATTTTCACTTGCAAATTTGTATTTTCCACACAGCTCTAAGTTTCTCTGAAGTCCTTGTGTCTTCTCCTTTTCATCTGTAGCCCCTTTACCTAGCATAGCGTGCTGCAGTCCACGGGATTGCAGAGTCGGACACGACTTAGCGACTGGACAGCACCACCGCCACCTAGCATAGCCATCATTCCAGAGCAGGCCAAAGACTCCCCCTGCTCGTCCTTCCCTGTGTCCAGTCCTCCTCCCGCCATAAAAACAGCTCTTGATTTTCTCCCCATTTATACACTCTTTGTTTTTAAAATTAGAGATCAGTGCTTTTCATACATGTGGGCAAAGTGGTATCCTTTCTTCGAAGGAAAACTTGAACACAATGTGCTTACGCACACACCCTCGCAGATAAAAGGTAAAGTCGGGGAGCTAGGAGGCCTCTGTTTTCCTCCTGGCAGTAGGGCTTGTAGGGCTCCAAGAAGTAAGTTTTGCTACCTTAGAAAGTTTTGCCCTGGCCTTATTGCTGTATCTGTTTTTTAGTCCTTCCAAATCATTCTTCACCTTGTTCCAGGAGAGAGCATTCTCTTCATTCTCTCGTTCGTTTGTTTTGGCAATGCGGGGTTTGCGTTGCTGTGCGGGCTTTGCCCTTTTGGTGGCGAGCAGGAGCTGATCTCTAGTTGCGGCGGCTTCTCTTGTTGAGCACAGGCCCCAGGGCAGGTGGGCTCAGCAGTGGCGCCTCTCGGGCTCTAGAGCAGGCTCAGGAGTCGTGGCACACGGGCTTAGTTGTCGCGCGGCACGTGGGGGCTTTCCGGATCAGGGATCAAACCCGTGTCTCCTGCGCTGGTAGGTGCATTCTTTACCGTTGAGCCACCAGAGGAGCCCTGGGAGAGAGCTTTCTAAACCACAAATCAAATTACGTGTCGGGCTTGTGTCTCGTTCGTGAAGCTCCATGGCCTTTCCTCACACCTGAGCTCCTGGGAAGCGTAGGGTGTATCTTTCACCTTTGTGTCACTGGCAATCTGGTGCAGCTAGGTCCTGGCAGGGCTTTGCTATGCAGCGGCCTGGGTGCTCTGGTCAAAGTTGATGGGAGAACTTGGCGTGGTTGCCCGTCTTCTTCACCCTTGTGGCTCTGCTTTTTGCCCAGCCGGGCAGTGCCAGCCTCTTCCTTCCTTCCTCTGGTCTCAGTCGGCCTGTGTCTCCACTGCCTGTGTCCCAGCGATCTTCAGCTTCACCAGCCTTCATCAGGTTGCCTCTCTTTAATCTCTAAAGCAGTTTGTTATGATTATAAAGAACAGCATGCTTAGCATACTGTATTTAGTGCACCTTTTTTGTTAGCACTTGCTGGTATAACTTCTGCCTGCATAATCCTAGCAACAGCGACAGCAAAAAAACAGCAAAAGTCACAAATGGTTTCAAAGGTACTTTCTGATCCAAGAAGATATATTTTGCCCAGTTCTGAGGTATGTAATTTGGGTTATAGGTTGTTATTTTAAGTTTATGTTTGAGTGCAGTTTTGCCTTTGTTTCTCAACATGTTATAGGCTAAAAAATAAATGTTCATTTTATGTGTCCTCTGAAACCAAAATTGGTGTTGAGTCAGCTCATAGCCTGCAAATCAAACAGAAATCTTTGAAAAAGTGCATGCAATGAATTAAAAGTATTTGGTGTAATTTTTACCATGGATCATTTTTAGGTTTTTGTTGCGAAAGAGGAATAATAAAGCTTTATCCACTTAGGTTAATGTTCTGGTGATATAGTGTCCTTCCTAATTGTGTTTTCTATTCCTTGGGTATATTTCGATAAATGTCTCTGCTGCTTTCACAATTGTTTATAATCACATTTCATGTGAGAACAGTTTTCTAAAAAGAAGGTAACTTGGAAAAAATGTATTTCATTTCATTGAAAACAACTATCAAAACCTATGTGACCAGATGATTATTACATCCTTATTCAGGCTTGAAGCCATTTTTTTTTTTTAACTGTACTTTTCTTTTCTCTAATTGCTTTGTGGCCTTTAATAAACTAACTTGTTTTGATGAAATGATCTCTCTTTAGAATTAGGGGTAAATATCTCTACCATTTCTTATAGGAAGGCTTTCGTCTGAGACTTCTGTACTGCCATATTTTATATTTTTGGTGTTATTGGGGAAGGAAAAGTGGACACTGTGTCTTTAATGGAAAGCGAAAGGTTATCTTTCTCTGGCCTTTGTGTGTGTGTGCTGATGTGGGTGTAGGCAGCCAGACAGGCAGTGTGTGCGGAGAGACCAGGGAACCGGCTACGGATCGATAGACGTGGTGTGGAGTGAATTAATGCGAGGCCGGCCGTCTGTCTGTCATAAGGATCGTGGGGAATGCGGAGCCATGCGGTCACTCACTGCGGAGATCTGCTTCCAATAAATTCAAGCCTGCTGCCTGAAAATAAACTCGAGATACACACCTCCTCCCTTCCACACTGTGAAATTTTACTTTATTCAAAGTAAAGCTACGTATCAGATTCTTGCCTTGTGTACTTTAATTGGAGCACTGGGAAACCGCAGTTGGGAAAGGCTGATGAAAGAAAAAAAATACCTGCTATTCTTTTAGATCCATTTTTCAGTCTCAGTGGAAATCTGTATTACAGTGGGAAAGAGAAATACACTGTTTGTTAATATTTGTAAATATTGTGGTATATAGTTTTCTTTCTGAGTCCAAGAATATTGTGTCTCACTTTCATCTTCAATAGAAACATATTGTAATGAACTTAAATGGTTTTATATTGCAACATGGTTATAGCGCTATGCTTTAAATTTTGTTCTATTAAAATTTAGTCTTTAATCTCTGTTCACTTAACCACACGACACTGAAGTCTTCAGAGTTCACCTCGTTAGTCGTCACTCGGATATCAGGCAATAGAAGAAAATGTTTATAAAGGTACTTTATAAGCTTTTGAAAGATAAATTTTATAATACTGTCCCTGATTTTGCAGGTGGGTAGAGGCAAGTGCAGTTTCATTTTGTTGATTTTGAAAACTGGATTTCCACATTTACATTGAAAATGTTTTTCTGAAGCGGTTACAAATATTGCGTACAAACGAGAAAGTTGTCTGCGTGCATCTCTCACAATGAGCAGTGGTCTGAGTGTTCTTGTCCGGATGGTGTGGCGATCTCACATAGTCTTCCTTGCTCTCTGCTTTTTATTTTTGCTGGTGCCACAGCCTAGCCTCATGCCTTCCTCTTCTGTGTCCAAACTTATACCACTTTTCTGCTCCATTCCATGTTTTTCCTTATTTTCCTCCTGATTCACAGGGTAGAACCCATTTATAGATACCTATTTCCAGCATAATGTACATTCATTTTTTTTAATTTTGTGAATCTGGATTTGGTTTTTTAAATGCCTCACATTTTCCCATTAATGTTTTCTCTTTTTTAAAAAAATTGTATCTCTTTATTATATCTTTTTCACCAAAGCACACTTACTATTATTTTATAGTATATTTAAATAACATAATTTGTGTCACGGGATTGAAGGTATTGAGTTCTAGTCTCAATGTATTTATTGAATCTTTATGAGATGTTCTTTACTGCCAAATATTTTGAAGAGATTCAGAAAGTGAATGTCTTAGATTTTATGGCATAGTTTGACAAATAAGATCACCTACAACAAGTACATAAAAAAATGGCAAAGTACCACCATATAATTAATTGACAGTGCTTATAATGTTGCATAATATAAATATGCAAGAAGCTGAAGCTTCGATGTAGGTATCCTAGTATTTCTCAGGAATATTTTCATCATCTTACTGATAGTGGATAGTGATGAAATGACTTATGTTTCAAAAAGTTTAGCTTTTTAATACCAGGAAGAAAGGAATACATTTTTTTTTCTTCTGGTCTTTGTGTTCCATTGAAAATAGCATTGTATTCTGATATAACCTCAATTCTCTTTAGTGACAGTGATGTAGTACCTTCTATTGTATTTTTTTTTTTAATAGTTAGGTTTGTTGAGGTATAATTTATGTATGGTAAAATTCGCTCTTTCTAGTGTACAGTTCTGTGAATTTTAGGCAAATGTGGGTAGTCATATTTCTACTATCACAATTAAGATATTCATTATTTTCGTTATTCTGAATATTTGCTTAGACCATTTTATAGTCGGTCCTCCTACCGTACTCCTTGCCTCTGGCAATCACTGATTTGATTTCTGCCCTATAATTTTGCCTTATGAAGAATGTCTCCTATTATCATAAGATAGTCATGTAAAAAAGTGTCACTAAATACTATGGAGACTATAAGTACCTAGGTTTTGGGAATTTTTTAAATTGTTATTATCCCCACCTTTCCTTTTTTGTAGGTAATGATTACCATGCTTAAAAAGGTTCAGTAATAGATTTTGCTCATCTTTTATTGTAACTCTATGGTCCAAAAGTTCAAAAGGAGAAACTTCTATCATTTCCTTAAAACAAACTTATTAAAATTAGTTTTAAATCATCTGTGCTGTTTGTATTTGAGAATAGATTTTAGTAATTTGGTCTTTGCATTATCACTCATTATATCTTCCAACAAAAGTTTGGACTCTCAGGTATTTTGTTATCATCCCATTACCCCCATTTGACTGCAGTTTAGATATTTAGCTGATCCTTTAAAAAAATGTAATATATAGAATTTTGAATTATCCAAATCAATCTTTTTTTTTTTAATTGATTGGTAACAAAATAACCCAGAAAATTTGACTGTAAGAAATAATAGGATGAGTTACAAGCATGGTCAAAATGAGGAATATAGTTTAATTTTCTAAATTAAAAATGGAACATTAGCCTTCCTGACACAAGAAAAACGTTCATGGTGGAGTCTGTTTTCTTATTGCATAAATGTTCTGTATGGTTCTTTTCTCCCTGTTTTCTTCATGGCAGAGACCATACCAAAAGAGTACACAGAAAGGGGTGTGGGTTTCTTCATTGATCTGGAATAGTAGAAAAGCACATTTTTAAAGAACTTCTTTGGGATATAATTCACATCCCATCGACTTCACACTTACAACTGTGCCATCCAGTGTGTTTTGTTTTTTTAACCGCATTCACAGAATTGTGTAACCGTCACTGTAATCAATTTCAGAACATCTTCATCACACAAAAAGAAACCAAAGACTCCTGAGTTTAACTACTCATTCGCCCCCATCCTCCCCGCCCTTTGTAGTTGTTGTTTAGCTGCTCAGTCACGTCTAACTCTTTGCCGCCCCATGGGCTGTAGCCCACCAGGCTCCTCTGCCCATGGGATTTCTCAGGCAGGAATACTGGAGTGGGTTGCCATTTCCTTCTCTAGGGCATCTTCCCAACCCAGGGATCTAACCTGGGAGCAAGGCTTACGTCCCTTGCACTGGCAGGGGGATTCTTGACCGCTGAGCTACCAGGGAAGTTCTCTCCCAGTCCTAAGCAAGCACATGTCCGTTTCGCCTCCCTAGAGTTGCTTTCTCTAGTTGTGGTGAGCAGGGGCTGTTCTCTCGTTGTGGGACACAGGCTTCCCTGCAGTGGCTTCTCTTGCTGTGGAGCCTGGGTTCTAGCTGTGGGGGCTTCGGTAGTTTAGTGCGTGGGCCTAGTTGCTCTTGAGCATGTGGGATCTTCCCAGACCAGGGATCGAACCCGTGTCCCCCACATAAGGCAGATTCTTAACCACTGGACCACTAGGGAAATTCCAGACGTTTTTAATTTTAATCAGGTCCACTTTACCAGTTTTCCTTTTATGGGCTGTGCTTAGGTCTGGCCTCAGGTATCAAGGGTTTTCTCTCTCTTTTTTTTTTTTTTTCCCTAAAATCTTTGTGGTCATATGTTCTACATGTAAGTCCATGATTCACTGTGAGTTAATTCTTATAAAAGGTGTGAGCGTTAGGTCAGGGTTCATATTTTTGTCTCCGGTTATCCAGTTGTAGCAGTCCATTTATAGAAGAGACTGTCTTTCCTCCACTGATTTGCTTTTGTACCTCTGTCGAATATCACTGGGTGTATCTGTGATTGTCTTCTGGTTTTCTGTTCTGGTCCATGAACCTAAAACCATGTAGTTTTAACAATTTGGTAAGTCTTGAAATGGGGCAGATTTTTTTCCTACCTTGTTTTTTTCCCAATTTTTTAAAACTATTCTAGTTCCTTTGTCTTTCTAAATAATTCTAGAAGAATTTTGTCTATATATACACCAGTAAATCAGGCTGGGATTTTGATAGAAGTTAACAGTAAACCTATATATGGAGAATTTCACATCTTTACTATATAGACTCTTTCAGCTTATGAACATGGTATGTCTCTCCATTCATTTATTTAGGCCTCTTTGATGTTTGATCAGTGTTTTGTAGATATCAGCATGTAATTCCTGTATGTTTTTTTCAATTGGCATCCAAGTATTTCAGTATTTTTGAGCCATTATTAATAGAATTTTTTTAAAAATTAGGTGTCCATGTGTTCATTGCTAGTGTATAGAAATATGATCTTTAAAATACTTTAGTATTCTTTTTTTAAAAATTGTATTTCTTTATTGCCTGGACCTCTCATTGCGGTAGCTTCTCTTGTTGTGGAGCACGGACTCTGGCCTGCAGGCTTCAGTGGTTGTGGTGCGTGGGCTTAGGTGCTCCGTGGCAGGTGGGATCTTCCCAGATCAGGGATCAAATCTCTGTTTCCTGAACTGGCGGGTGGATTCTTTACTACTGAGCCACCAGGGAAGCCCTTTTTCTTGTATTCTGCAGCCTTGCTGTACTCAACTTTGTTTGTTTTGTGGATTCCTTTAAATTTCCACGTAGACGGTTGTTTTTATCTTGAATGGAGTCACTTCATTGCAAACTGTACATGTTTTATTTTCTTACTATATTGCACTGTCTAGAATTTCTAATGCTGTGTCAAATAAGAGCAACAATGTGGACATCTTTGCTTCATTCTTGATCATAGGAGGAAAGCGTTCAGTCTTTCACCATTAAATATAATGTTAGATTTTTAATAGGTGCTCTTTATTAAGTTGCACAGGTTCCCCCTCTTCCTCTATTTCTGTTTTTCTGAGAGTTTTTAAAATCATGATGTCGAATTTTGTCAAATTATTGACATGATCGTATGATTGTTTCTTCTTTAGTCTGTTAAAATTTTGAATAGCATTGACTTTTTGAATATAGAGCCAGGCTTGCTTCCCAACTGAATACATCTCACTCTGTCATGGTATATAATTCTTTTTATGTTTTGTTGAATTCTACTTGCTTACATTTTGTTGAGGATTTTTGTGTCTAGATTCATGAGAATTACTGATCTGTAGTTTTATTTTCATTTATATGTTGACCCTTGAACAACCTTAGTTTGACCTGAGTGGATCCACTTACACGTGGTTCTTTTTCACTAGTAAGTACTACAATATTACGTGAGCGAGCCAACGTCATTGGTTGAATATCCACAGATAAGGAGGAACCACAGATACATGGAGGACTTCTCAGTGGTTGTACTCAATATCATGTGATTCTATGAACACGTATCCCTCTTTTGTTGTCATAGCAATGCACTACTTCCAGATAGTGGGGGAAATCTGTGTTTTATCTAGAATGGGAAGATAGGTGTTGAAAAGACATTTGTGGGAAGTTCTCTCAAGTTCTCAGGTGTTTCAGAGAATGGAAGTTTAGGGTGCCCTCATCTAGTTCACCTGTCAGCTTTCAGTTAGTTGCTTTCAGTTCAGTAATTGTCACTGAACCTTCTATCTAATTCTTGCATGCGTGCTAAGTTGCTTCAGTCGTGTCCAGCTCTGTGCGACCGCATGGACTGTAGCCTGCCAGACTCCCCTGTCCATGGAATCCTCCAGGCAAGAATACTGGAGTGGGTTGCCATTTCCTCCTCTCGGGGATCTTCCCAGTACAAGGGTTGAACCTGCATATTTTTTGTATCCTGCATCGACAGGCAGGTTCTTTACCATTAGTGCCGCCTGTTATACCCTTGGAGAAATACATTTAAGGTCTCTTTCAAAGACCCAGAACCCAAATCCCTCTTTTGTCATCATCGCTCTTCCCACCCCTCAAATTACAAGCAAACTGATATTAAAGAGAAGCAAACTTTTAAAATAGTCCTTCACTTTCTAGGTTTTCTCACTTTTTTTTAAGGCATAAGCGTGTCTAAATTTCCTAAAATAACTAGTAAACATGTTGAAAGGAAGCAAGTGAAACTATACAACTTCAGTTTTTTGTTCCCAGATCTTGGTTAAAAGTAATATGGTTTGCATCCATGCATGTATGTACATAGAAAGCAGCAGAGAGCATACGTGAATGTTTGGTTCGTTACTTTCTGTCTCTTCCTAATTTGGATGAATATATGGTGGTTTTTTTTTTTTTTTTTAACATACTGCATTTTCATCCAGTAAGTAAATTAAACCACTTTAAGAGTTTTGGTCCACTTCTCTTTTAGTTTTTACAAACTAGCTCTTCTTTGTTTCAGCGGGGGTCTCAGCAGAAGCCATGCAGACGATCACCACTGCTCCTGATGCCTCCGGGCCAGAAGCCAAAGTCCAAGAGGAGGAGCATGACCTTGTGGATGATGACATCACGACTGGTAAGAAGAGACATCTTTAATGTCACCTGGATGAACTTTATCTGATATCGGAAAATGCTTCTAGGTCATTTATAGCAGGACTAAATACATGGATGGAAACTTTCACTGATGGAATGCTTAGTTTTTTGAGACCCTTTAGTGCCCTTTCTGGTCTTGAAGTAGAAAGAAGCAGAACTGTTTATTTGGTCCAGGTTTGCTCATTGTTGCCTTAACAATGAGCCCGCTAGCTGTGTGTCCGATTTTCCAGGGACCTTCTAATTCAGAGGCTAGGAGCATTACTGAAGTCTCGGAACATGTAGAGGAGGACGCCTCTTGTGTTTTGACAGGTTTTGCAGCTACAGTAGTCTTGTTGTTCAGTCACCAAGTCACGTCTGACTCTTTGAGACCCCGTGGACTGCAGCACGCCCTAGGATAGACTGAAAATATTGAAGTTGTAATAGTGATACATGCAACATAGGCTACCTGAGGAAACTTACAGATGCTCTTTCTACCTGTACGGTAGAAATGAATGCTTTTTTAAAAGTTACTTTCATTGTTTGGGTGTTGAGCATTCTTTTCTCTGTTATTTATCACATAATCAGACATGTGGTAAAATTTAGGAAAGCCACACACTGCATTATGTTCAACCTATCTTTTAATAGACTTAGAGCAGGGCCGATTACTGAATATGCAAATGCATTCAGCTCAATTTCTTTCAGTGCACAGAGGATAAAAACAACCTAGTATACTATTTATAGTGAAGTTGCTCAGTCGTGTCCAACTCTTTGCGACCCCATGGACTGTAGCCTACCAGGTTCCTCCATCCATGGGATTTTCCAAGCAAGAATACTGGAGTGGGTTGCCATTTCCTTCTCCAGGAGATCTTCCCAACCCAGGGATTGAACCCGGGTCTCCCACATTGTAGGCACATGCTTTACCATCTGAGCCATCAGGGAAGCCCAGTATACTATTTGTATTGGTATTAAGAATGATAAGCTCTTGTTTTTGGTGTGGATGGTTAAAAAATAAAATCTGACCAAATAAATCTATAACTATTGTGAAGCGAGATATATTAACTTAATAGTAATCAATAATTTGAAAAGAAGCAGGCTCACAAAGTGTCAGTAAAATTTTCAACAGTCATTAAAGGAAGAGGGGGTTAAAAAAAAAAAACTGAAGGGAAGTTGGCTTTTTTCCCCTCCCTTTTTCCTCTTAAAGCTGTGTGTGGCAGGTTCTTTACTGTTATCACCTGAGGGAGCCTACTGTTCTCTCCTGAAAATGATCAAAGCCTGTATTTAAAAACCTATGGACTGTGCCACTGCTGTCGTTGACTTTATCATGGAACATCTGGTTTTCAGCAAAAAATATGATGGTGGTGGTGGTGGCTCTTGCTTTTTAATGTATGGGTTCATTGATTTAAAAAATACCATCCATCTTAAATATATATGTAAATTATTTCTCAAACTTCCAGCTTTGCTAAAAGTCATTTATACTGTAAGTTATAGGGTTTGTTTCAGTAGCTACTAGAAGATATCATTTGCAAATTTTTTATTTTTTTATTTCTTTTTTTTTAAACTTTGTATTATGTCTTGAAGTGTGGCCGATTAACAATATTGTGATAGTTTCAGGTCAACAGCGAAGGTACTCAGCCTTTCCTCTATAAGTATCCATTCTCCCCTCCCATCTAGGCAAGTTGTAGGTTTTTAAAAATGAGTTCTTGCTCTATTCAGTTTTTACTGCTTTTAAAAAAAATAATATATAGATATGTTTTATTACCTCAAATTTTAAAGGTTTTCTTGTCTGCAAAAAGTCATGGTTTAAATAATAGAAGTTACCTTTGCAATAGTAGAATATCTCACTTTCCATTCCAGAAGAAAAGCTGAATTTTTGAGCACTCAAGTAACTATTATTAAATCAGTACATTGAAATTATGAACTATGCTCTGCCGAAGTCACGAGTCAGAGTTAGGGCACGTGACTCTGTGTTTATTTTACTGTAAAAAAAAAAAAATCAGGAAGCTTAAAAATGAAAATCTAGTTTGGAGAGTCAATTAATGCTGCATAAACTATATTTGAATCTGTAAGAAGTTCAGTTAAGTGCATGCGATGCTCAGGAGCCGAAGAATTTAAATAGCTGGGAAAGACTTCCTTAACATGTTGTCAGAGCAACCAGCGCCCTGCAGTCTTTGGATCGTTCACATTACCTTTAGATTGTGTGACTTGATTAAGATGTGGTATAGATTTTTGTGAGGGTTTAGAAGAAAACCATATTTCTTTTTATTGACTAGAATCCTATATAAATTGCATTATGAAAAATACGGTAGGTGCATTTGAGAGAAACCTGTTTCAAGCAGAATAATCTTATTTTAGGCCGACCAGCATTGTAGAGCGCAGGAGGTACTGCAAAAGGGAAAACTGGCCAGTTCAGCTATTCACCCTGAAAACCCTGACTTTCCCCCCTGATTATTTAAAAGGAATTGCTCTAGTAATATCACCTCATAAAATAAAATAGAAATTATATCATGACAGATATTTGCCTCTATTTTGAATGAAATCTTATTTGACTGCTGTAGCTAGGCTGATACGTGTGGCTGTATTAATTTTATTTTTGTGGTAATCTGAGGCTGAATTCTCCAATTAACTGAATTCAACAGCTGACCAAGATAACAATTCAAATATGCGGTATAATTTAGTGCTTTTGCTGTAGGCAGAATTTCAAAGCTGAAATTTTTCTTCTGGGTGAGAGCGAATGAAGTATGAATATTGTCTTGCGACCCTTGATCTGAGCCTGGCAGTCTTTGTTAGTGTTTGCTGTATAAAAGTAAAGAAGCATGGATAAAGCTGTGTAAGTGTTGGCTATGATCAATTGGAACTAATTAAATTTATTTGAAATGAAGAGTCTCAACTGAAAGAGAACAGCTGGAAAAACTGGGAAGAAAAAATTGAGCCTTGATTGAGACAATTTAAACCTTCACCCTGTCATTTCAAAAATATGCTGCAGCTTCTTTCTAAATCTCTCTTTTTAAAGCTAATATCTATTGATCGGCTCTACAAAGTAATGCCAGTAGTGCCTTGGTCAACACACGCCCTCAGTTTTACTTAGCATTCCAGTCTAAGGTTTATCAGGCTCTTTCCTTTAACCAAATGTCTTAAATGCATATCAAAGCCATATTAGATTAATAATATCTAATATTAACAATATTAGATCAATATTGTTTTATTTAGAAAAAATATTAAAACCTATTTCTCACTTTTAAAAAATATTACAAAGTATGAATGGGGAATATACTCCCTGCCCCCACCAAAGGAATTCTTTCAGGTTTTGCAATACTCTGTATATTTAAAATCTGTTTTAACAGTAATAGTAGTATTTTCTTGAAAGTACAAAGAATGGCATTAAGATTGTTTCTGGATTATTTACAATTTTAGAGTCACACACATATTCTACACCTGTGCACTTGCTTTTGTATGTATACTTTTATTTTTGATATTCTAGTTTAAATGTTCATATATATATGAATTTATATATATGTATCAATATTTGTAAATAGTATGTTCTTATTTTCACTGTAATATTAATAGGCAATAATTATATTAATGGAGTACATCTCATTAAAAACTGATATATATATATGTTTTTAGACAAATCATAATCTGTTTTTTTTAAGGTAGACCTCTTAGGTGAGTTTTTTGGTTATTTTTACGCGGTTTTCATTGAGGTAAAGGATAGCATTCTGAGTGAGAATGAAGAGATATATCCCCTAAATGTTGTATTTTAAAACATCCTCCCTTATATCAGTTTTAAAAGAATTTTGGACGCGTTTTATTCACAAACCTGCAGGGATCCCTTTAAGAAATTGACTCTATTCTCCTGGGGGTCATACTGCAGCATCCTACCCTTTGTTCAATACCACAAGGACACAAACTGACCACATAACGGCAGTAAAGGGTCAGGAGCCACTGACATTGTCAGGAAGAGACCACTTGGTGCTAGTCAGCAGCACAGGGGACAGACTGAGCCGCTCACAGCAGGCGCAGCGACGCTGCAGAGCCTCGGATGGGCGAGCTGACTCCATCTGTTGTACTTTCTTGTAAGATTCAATTTACATTAAAAAGATGAGAAATGCTATGGAATAAAGAAAAAATAGAGAAAGGTAAGAGAACTTGAAAGTAGTATCAAGTTGTTAACTTCGTACCAACTTCTTTATTCTTGATTCTAACAGCATTTCTTTGAAGTGTATTCTGGTTATTTGTCCAGATAGATGAGGAAATGTGCTCAGGGGAGTTCATGTTCAAGGGACCGAGAATGTGTCCTGCCTCATTCCAGAGCCCACGTGTGAACTTGAACACCACCCCAACCTGCCTCAGTCTCAGACTCACTGAACTTTGGCATCGCTTCCTTTGAAATGGGAGATGATGTCACAGCCCACCTTTCCTGCTTAGGTAGGATTGCAAGCCTGAGCCCGACGTTTGCCAGCTGTCCTGTCTTACTGCCTAGAAGGCAAACTTGTTATTCTAGAGTTAGAGCAAGAGATTATCTCCCATGAGGGAAAAAAATCAGCGTGTATTCTTTAAATGTTCTTTTACAATTTGTTCTTTAAGTTATTTACAACTAGTATGATGTTAAGACTAAATACAATTAGTGCTCATAATGTAAATAGTTATTATGTACTTGTAAAATGAAATTTGTGTGGTTCTGTCTAGCTTTTTGAAGTCACCAACATAAAACTGACACCTTAACATAGATTCACAGAGCAAAGTCAACATTTCTAGTATATTGAAATAGAGCTGAAAAGCACGCCTTGTCTGAGACTAAATATTGATTTGTTAATTTTACCATTTACTGAGGCCCTGTTCATAAAATGTTTATACATTTGTTTTGACTGAAAGATAGGAAATTCATCTTGTTAAATTCCCAAAGGGCAAAATTTAGGGCATTATATATTCAGAAATCAGAAATACTTTCTTAGCAGAGAGATAGAAGCCATATAATTAATAAACTAGAATAAGACTTTCTGCATTTTACCCTTTCCCTTTCTCATTCTTTAATTTATAACTGATAGTCTCAGAACAATGTGATTTTTAAATCATTTGTTCTAAACTGTTATTACTACTCTTCTGATTAACTTCAAAATGTTGGCTACTATAAAATATAAGTTTACTATTATGAATATTTTGGATAATTATACATCATGAGTGCTGTGGTTTATTTACCGTGTAGTTCCCTTTTTTAAGAAAAATAAGTGTGGATTCTGTAGTTTTCTGAAAGATGTCATTTCAACTAATTTACCTTTATATACTTTTTTAAAAAACTGGGACATGAAAATGCAAAGGAAAATACTTTTCGCTGCTTAGTGTTTATAACTCAGTTTTAGTACACATTGATAGGATGTTCAGTTCACTTGAGTCGCTCAGTTGTGTCCGACTCTTTGCAACCCCATGAACTGCAGCACGCCAGGCCTCCCTGTCCATCACCAACTCCCGGAGTCCACCCAAACCCACATCCATCGAGTCGGTGATGCCATCCAACCATCTCATCCTCTGTCGTGCCCTTCTCCTCCCACCCTCAATCTTTCCCAGCATCAGGGTCTTTTCAAATGAGTCAGCTCTTCGCATGAGGTGGCCAAAGTACTGGAGTTTCAGCTTCAGCATCAGTCCTTCCAATGAATACCCAGGACTGATCTCCTTTAGGATGGACTGGTTGGATCTCCTTCCAGTCCAAGGGACTCTCAAGAGTCCTCTCCAAACCACAGTTCAAAAGCATCAATTCTTCTGCGCTCAGCTTTCTTTATAGTCCAAATCTCACATCCATAATGACCACTGGAAAAACCATAGCCTTGACTAGACGGACCTTTGTTGGCAAAGTAATGTCTCTGCTTTTAATATGCTATCTAGTTTGGTCATAACTTTCCTTCCAAGGAGTGTTTTTTCATTTCATTGCTGCAGTCACCATCTGCAGTGATATTGGAGCCCAGAAAAATAAAGTCTTTCACTGTTTCCACTCTTTCCCCATCTATTTGTCATGAAGTGATGGGACTGGATGCCATGATCTTAGTTTTCTGAATATTGAGCTTTAAGCCAACTTTTTCACTCTCCTCTTTCACATTCATCAAGAGGCTTTTTAGTTCTTCTTCACTTTCTGCCATAAGGGTGGTGTCATCTGCATATCTGATTACAATCAAATCACAATCTTGATTCCAGCTTGTGCTTCTTCCAGTCCAGCGTTTCTCATGATGCACTCTGCATATAAGTTAAATAAGCAGGGTGACAATATACAGCCTTGACGTATTCCTTCTCCTATTTGGAACTAGTCTATTGTTCCATGTCCAGTTCTAACTGTTGCTTTCTGACCTGCATACAGATTTCTCAAGAGGCAGTTCAGGTGGTCTGGTATTCCCATCTCTTTCAGAATTTTCCACAGTTTCTTGTGATCCACACAGGCAAAGGCTTTGGCATAGTCAATAAAGCAGAAATAGATGTTTTTCTGGAACTCTCTTGCTTTTTCCATGATCCAGCGGATGTTGGCAATTTGATCTCTGGTTCCTCTGCCTTTTCTAAAACCAGCTTGAACGTCTGGAAGTTCACGGTTCACGTATTGCTGAAGCCTGGCTTGGAGAATTTTAAGCATTACTTTACTAGCGTGAGCTGCTGCTGCTACTGCTGCTAAGTTGCTTCAGTCGTGTCCGACTCTGTGAGCCCACCAGCATGTGAGATGAGTGCAATTGTGCAGTAGTTTGAGCATTCTTTGGCATTGCCTTTGTTTGGGATTGGAATGAAAACTGACCTTTTCCAGTCCTGTGGCCACTGCTGAGTTTTCCAAATTTGCTGGCATATTGAGTGCAGCACGTTCACAGCATCATGTTTCAGAATTTGAAATAACTCAACTGGAATTCCATCACCAGTAGATTATTTCTGAATATGGCATTTAAGAGTTGACAGGAATATTAGAATATAGTCATGGCTTTTCTTCCTTCACTTTCTCTTTTCATATTTTCCGCTCTGGGTGATTGACTTTCCCTTTTCTTTGGTTTTAGCTGCTGCTTGCTTGTTAAAGACTATTGAATCTGTATCTCCAACCCAAGCTTGTTCTCTGAGTGTCAGATTAATGTGTCCCCTTGCCTGAATGTCCCACAGATCCCTAGATACCAAGTCCAAAATGAGCTCAAATGTATTTCTAAAATTCATCCCCTTTTTGTATTGAGGTCTCATAAAAGACGTCGCTGAGGGTGCCTTTAGCCACCTAACACCCCAAACCAGAAATCACTTAATAATCCTGGCTCTCCCACTTTGCAACATTGTCCACTGGTAGTTGCTACCATTTCTTGTAAAATACACCTCCTATACACCTCGCAGTGATTTCCCCCTTGTCCATTTCCACAAAGAGTACCCCTGTCTAGACTTTAGATTCTGTGCTTTTCAGCAGTGGTCGCGTTGCCTCTTGAGCCATACTGTCTCTCTGTGCTTCTCCCCTTACCTGGGAGTTGTGCCACCTCATTACTAAGCTCAGCTCTGTCCCTGGAAACCAAAAAGCTCATGGTTTTTCTGGAACTACCGGTACCAGGGTAGCCGTTATCCGAGAGGCCACTCTGGGGCTTGGGGCTCCACCGCTGGAGAAGCAGGGCGGCTTGTGTGGGGGTGGGGGAGATGGGGACATGGAGAGGTGCTCACGGGAAAGAGAGAAACACAGAGTTTTTCCAGAGTTTTCCATGTTTAACACATGCTGCTGAAGAACCCAAGGGTAGAATCCTGTTGTGTGATGGTATGCATAGTGTATTTTTTGCCATTCCCCTAGGGGTCCGCAGTCAGTCATTTAGCTCTATGAAAACTTGCTTTTTATTGTTCATTGAAAATTGCAAGTTAACCTACGCTGATTTATTCTGTTTAAGCTTATGTTTGAAAGGTTGAGCTGAGGTGACTTGCCTCCAAAAAAGCCCAAAAGGAGATAAGCAAGAGCACAGATGAAAAAAAGTGGCTTGGAAATACCATTATAATCTTCAGCTTCACTTTAAAACAATTTTTGAACATTTATAGATAGAGAATCTGCATAGTATCAATGCATTTTGACCAAGAAAGTGTTTGTGTATTTGAATGAATTAAATATCCTGAAGAATCAGAAGGGCTATAATACACATTACTTCAGTTAGCTGTTACCTTGGCTCTGAATCTTTTATAATGATATTTTCTAATAATAGCACTTTTATTTTTTTTTAATGTGTATGTAATTGACTATGTATAATGCTTCAGCAAGGGGTTGGTCAGACAAACAATAATTGATATCATCTTAGCAAAGTGTTTGAAAACAACATTTAAAAATCAGGAACTTTAATAACTATCACAACAGCTCACTAGTATTTAATAAGAACCTAATAAGTATCAGTCTATGCTCTGGGCTCTTCTTAATCCTTACAACTCAATTGTAATTATCCTTATTATCACCTCTGTTTTACAAAGGAGGAAAATGAGGCACAGGACGATTAAGTAACTTTTCGCATAAGGCCCACAGACGGGAAACGGCAGAGTCAAGTTCGAATCTAGGCCGTCTGCGTCTAGAGCTTGTGTGTGTGTGTGTTTTCATTTATTTATTTGTAACTGGAGGATAATTGCTTTACGAAGTTTTGTTGGTTTCTGCCGCACGTCACTTGAATGCGCTGTAGGTATGCACGTGTGTCTCCTCCCTCTGGAGCCGCCTCTCCTGCCTGCTGTGTCCGCATCTGTTCTCGGCTCAGTCTGTACTCCCGGCCTGCACGTAGGTTCCCCAGTGCTGTTTTTGTAGATTCCATATATAGATGCATTAGGAGCTTGTGCTTTTAAATGGAATGGATTTTCAAAACCAGATACTTAAATAATCATATAAGAAAAAGGAAAAATATATTCATAATGGCATATCATTTTCTCTCTGTGTGACATAGAAATGTCTTTTTAATGTTTAATATAGTACAAGGAAATATTCAAACTGTGACAAAAAGACATGCTGTTTTCTTAAAAGTAAACTTGGATATTTAGTATAAGAGAATAGTTTTACATATTTTGTAGCTAAAATTGGGATTATTTTATGTTCATGTAAAGCCATATACATAGTTACACCAACATACATATACAATATGAGATCATAAAGGCTTAAAGTTTGGTTTTTAGATTTAATAGTATATGTGTTTTGTTTTGTTTTATAAACTTAGACTCAATAGGAACAAAGAAGAAATATTTAATTGGATAAGAATATAGGAGCTGTTAAAAGAAAAACCTTTCATGTGAGTGAGTAACCTTCAGGATGAACTTAAAGTTTGGCCTTTTGTGAGCTGTGTAGTAATACCTCACGGGTAAGAATGGATTGCATTAGATTGTGGCACACTATTATATATCTGTATATTACATGAATTGCCCTTATAATTGATATCAAACCCATATGACCAAAAGTTGTAATTCACAAAAGTAATGACAACAGTGTCTCATAATTCACAGAGTTTATGTCATACCTGTGAGTGATTACTTTTACTGTGCAAACCATGTTAAAGGGGAAAAACAGGCTTTAAAACAGATGTGGAGTTTGAAGAGTTCTTCTTCATGATAGTTTCTAGTCACTTTTAATATACAAGAAGATAGATTGACTAGTATCCTTAAATTCCCCCAGGACTTTTTAGATTAAAATTAATTGTCAAGCATAAATACTTTTATTCTTAATTTGGAATCTTAAATCACATAAGTTCATATTTACTATAGGAGATGAAGACAGTCAAGAATTTGAATATCTGAATGTATTTTCTCGCCATGATGTAATATACTAGAGAGGGAAGTTCTCCCCTCACAGTCAGGGCAAAATCAGGTGAGAATGTTTGCCCGCTCTTTTTGGATTACGGTATATCTTAATAATGTGTGAATTGAATGAAACCAACCTGATTTAAAAGGATTCAGAAAACCTCAATTAGCTGTTCTCTCTTTGCTTATTTTCGCCAAAGTTTTTTTTTTTTTTTTAATGTGGATCATTTTTAAAATCTTTATTGAGCTTGTTACAATATGACTCCTTTTTTTGTTTTTTAATGTTTTGGTCTTTTGGCCATGACTCATGTGGGATCTTAGCTTCCTAATCAGGAATCGAAACCCACACCCCAGCATTGGAAGGCAAAATCTTAACCACTAGACCAGCAGGGAAGTCTTGCCCTTTTTGTATAGACATATTTTTCTGTGTTGTTGGTATCCCCTAAAAGAATTATAAGGAATATCCCATTTGATTCAACAGAACTTTAATATATACCTTGTATTTTTCTATCTGCACATTCTGGGGAGGATTTAATAAAGCAAGAATCCTTGTTGAGAGGCTGAAGGTATAATTTTGGAGAGGTTTTATGTTCACGTATATCTCTACACACACACACATACACAATATACATGTACCTTTGACAGACTTTAGGTAGGAGGATTCAGAGCTCTGGCAATTAGGCGAGGGTAGGAACCGCATTTCAGTCAGGTAAGCCTGCACGTGTGGCATACGTGGAGAGATACGAGAAGAAAAACTTGAGCTAAAGCCGTTGCTTTAGAACTTGGTTTGAAATGAAGCCTTATGGCTTCCAGCTCCTGGCTTGAGGTGACAGATGGGGAGGACCATCCAGGATCAAGGTTCTATTGTCAGGTTGAGTGTGTTCGTTTGGAGCATGGCAGGTTTTATATCTGTGCTGTGTGTTACTTTAAAGCAGGGCTTATTAGTAAAGGGATTTATGATGTTGATGGTACATATTGGCTTCATGCCCATGTGCTTAATTCTGCTTCCTTGGTTTTTCTTTTTACTCAACAGTTATTTTTGCTCACCTTCTAGATTTTGAATACTTACTAGTTGTTGAGTGTAGGGTGAAGTCTATACTCCAAAGGGCAAGACTGATGGCTGGTTGTGTTTTATTATTTTGGGGGAAATTTTTACCTGAAGAACTATTATTCATGAAGGTTTAATAAACTCATGTTACCGTGAGGCGAAACTTACATTACATATGTGTGTCCACGAGTGATTTCATGGAAATGGAAAGCAAAATGAAACACATTGAAATCAATGGGATGAAAAGCTGGTTTGTCGTAGCAGATATGTAATTTGAATATTTTAGAATGAATATGGTTATAGCATAGGCCCTGATGTCTCATTCTCTGTTCACATCTCAGCTTCCTTGCTTATTCACTGTATGGCCTTGCGCAGGTTACATGACCATGCCAGACCTCAGTTTTCTCACCTGAAATTTGAGGATTGTGAGATTGTTAGAGGATTAAATGAGATGATGCATATAATCTTCTTAGCAGAGCAATTGGCACATAGTAAGTGCTCGAGAAGTGTTACAGCCTCTCCCATCTCCTCATTCCTGCTGTTACCCTGGAATGATTTGCCTTTAATAAATAGAATAACTGGTTTGTTACTAACTTATGAATCATTTATAAATTGGTTCTTCCTGATGACTTGATGATCTCTTTTAGGTAGTTTATCACTCCCAGGAATATAAATTTATTACATCAATTTATACTTTATAGATAGAGAAATAAGCTGCACCCAAACTTCTGTGCAAAATTTTAGAAATTCCTAAAAACTGGCTCGTGAAATATAGATGAATTATTATATTCTCTTAAACACTTTTATAGGGCTTCTTTTTTTTCTTTTTTGCCACATTTCTTGTCTGAATTGAATCTGACCAAGAAGTATGAATCACTTGTAAAATAGAAATAATGACAGCTTTAAAAGATATTTATACTTAAGGTAGCTAAGGAAGATTTAATTTTGCATATTCAAACTCATGTTTGGCTAGTGGTGATCTGTAAGGGAGTGGTGGGAGGGAGTTGGTGATGCTGAAAACATTTCTGAAGAATCTTTTTTAATTTTATTTTATTTTCAATTGGAGGATAATTACTTTACAATATTGTGATGTCTCTGCCATACATCAACATGAATCAGCCATAGGTATACAGATGTCTCCTCCATCTTAAACCTCCCATCCCACCCCACCCCTTTGGGGTTGTCAAAGAGCACCAACTTTAGGTTCCCTGTGTCATACAGAAAATTCCCACTTGACTATCTACATATGATAATATATGTTTCACTGCTACTCTCTCACATCATCCTAGCTTCTCTCTTCCCAACTGTGTCCAAAAGTCTGTTCTCTATGTCTGTATCTCCATTGCTGCCCTGTAGATAGGTTCATCAGTACCATCTTTCTAGTTTCCACATATATGCAATAATGCATGATATTTGTCTTTATCTTTCTGACTTACTTCACATTGTAGAAGAGGCTCCAGGGTCATCCACCTCATTAGAACTGACTCAAATGCATTCCTTTTTATAGCTGAGTAATATTCCATTGTGTATATCACAACTTCTTTATCTTTTCATCTGTTGATGGACATCTAGGTTGCTTCCATGTCCTGGCTATTGTAAGTAGTCTACAATAAACACTGGGTACATGTGCCTTTTTCAATTATGTTTTCCTCAGAGTACATGCCCAGTAGTGGGATAGTTAGGTCATATGGTAGTTTTATGCCTAGTGTTTTAAGGAACAGTTAAGCAGCAGCAAGGCAGTCTTGACAAAAAAGAATGGAGCTGGAAGAATCAACGTTCCTGACTTCAGACTTTACTACAAAGCTACAGTCATCAAGACAGTATGGTAGTGGCACAGAAATAGAAATATAGACCAATGGAGCAAGATAGAAACCCCAGAGATAAACCCATGTACCTATGGGCACCTTATCTTTGACAATGGAAGCAAAAATACAATGGAGAAAAGACAGTCTCTTCAGTAAGTGCAGTGGGGCAAGCTCAGTAGCTACATGTTGAAAGAATGAAATTAGAACACTTGCTAACACCATACACAAAAATAAACTCAAAATGGATTGAAGACCTAAGTGTAAGGTCAGAAATTACAAAACTGCGAAACTATGTTTATAACTGTAGTTAGAAAACTAGGCATGTTTTTCTCTTAGAGGAAATCGTAGAGCGCTCTTTGACATAAACCACAGCAAGATCCTCTATGACCCACCTCCTAGAGTATGGAAATAAGAACAAAGATAAACAAATGGGACCTAAATAAACTTAAAAGCTTTTACACAAGGAAGGAAACTGTAAGCAAGGTGAAAAGACAACCCTCAGAATGGGAGAAAATAATAGCAAATGAAACAACTGACAAGGAGCTAATCCCCCAAATATAGAAGCAACTCATGCAGCTCAATACCAGAAAAGTAAGCAACCTAATTAATTGAAAAGTGGGCAGGAGACTTAAAAACAGACATTTCTCTGAGAAGACATATGCAGATAGCTAATAAATGCATGAAAAGATGTCCAACATCCCTCATTATTGAAGAAACGCAGTGAGGTATCATCTCACACTGGTCAAAATGACCATTATCAAAAAGTCTACAGGCAATAAATGCTGGAGAGGGTGTGAAGAAAGGGAACCCTCTTGCACTGTTAGTGGGAGTGCAAATTGATAAAGCCACTATGGAGAATAGTATGGAGATTCCTTTCTGAAGAATCTGACTCAGCCATTTAGCCGAAAGTCGCTACTAGACTTAAGAAAGCATATTTAAAAGATGATAAAACTAACACAACATTGTAAATCAATGATGCTGCAGTGCAGATTTTTAAAAAGATGATAAAATCTAAAGAATAAAAGAAAATCTTTATATACTGTCATTAACAGTCTTGCCAAGTTTAAAAAGGAGAAACTTTTAATGCAACTCTCATACTTGTAAAGAATGCTTACCTTTTAGCTCAGTTTTTTAAAAGGTATGTTCCAAATATTTGACAAGCTCATGTTTTACTTCCCAGGCTGGGCTTGATTTCTACTTCTTAGCCTTCTTCCCTGTATTCCAGATTTATATAACTGGGTGAGAATTTGGAGATAAATGATTGAAAGATACAGGAAATCAAGTTAACAGCAGCAACAAAAGAGAATTACTGACCTCATAGAAGCAAAAAAAAAAAAAAAAAAAGTAGTATTGAAAATGTTACCATGGTTGATCAACCACATGGTTAAGCTGTGAGTACCATGCACATCTTCAAGAAAATGTCAACACTGAATATGATGTCATAGTTTTAAGAAGAACTATGATATAATAAATTGGGAGGCAGAGGAAGAAGGCAGAAGACAGACTGTGTGTGAATACAGGGCATGTATGTGTATGGGATAGGGCGGGATCAGGTCTGACAAGAGATGATGCTACCGGGAGGGAAGATGGTGAAAGGTAACAAACGCTAACTCTAACACTCTAAGTCATTTTTCTTAGAGTAGTATTTAAGTTTATTTTAAATGTTCTGCTTATTTAAAATCCTTTAGGTTTACAATTAAATATTCCATAAGACAAAGCATCCAATAAGATGAATGCTTATATTCATAAATGTCCATTGAAATGAAATAATTTATGTTGTTGCATAAATGCTTTGTTCTGAATTTAGTGTAGAGAATAGTAGTATCATTCATGTGCCATACAAAATCTGCACACACACACCACCACCCCCAATCCTGCTAGATGATCATAGAGTGGGAAAGACCTAAATTGCAATCCAGTAGCCAGATTCTGGACCAGTCTTTTCCCCATACAAGGAATTCCTCATATTGCATCTCTAAACATAAAGGTTTTATCCAGCCTCTTCTTTTATTCTGCATTATTCCTTTATTACTATGTAATAAGCTACCATAAATATTGCAGCTTACAATCTCACAGTTTCTGAGGGTCAGGGTGTTGTTTTTAGTTGCAAGTTATGTCCAACTCTTTTGAGACCTCATGGGCTGTAGCCCACCAGGCTCCTCTGTCCATGGAATTTTCCAGGCGAGAATACTGGAGTGGGTTGACACTTTCTTCTCCAGACCATATTCCCAATCCAGGGATCAAACCCATGTCTCCTGCATTTGGCAGGCAGATTCTTTACCACTAGGGAGCCACCAGGGAGGCCCCAAGGTCAGGGTGTCCAGGCAGAATTTAGTTATGCCCTCTGTTACGGTCTCACAAGGCTGTAGTCGGAATTGTGGGCAGAGTTAGGTCACTTTTTCCAATTTATCCTGCCAGTTGCCTGAATTCAGTTCCTCGCAGTTGTAGGACTGATGTCCTCAGCTCCCAGAAGTCATCCACTGCCCCCTGCTGTCCACGGTTCTGTGACATGTGGTCCTCTTTGTGGGCTTTTCCCATCAAAGCAGCTTGCTTCTTCACAATTGGCAGGAATCTCTTTACTGCATGCTTATGGTAATCTAATGATGAGTGCCCTACGATGCATCCTAATTATGGAAATGGCATCCCTTTACTTTGCTATATTCTATTGGTTAGGAGCAAGTCCCAGATCTCTGCCCATGCACGGGTCTAACTCACTGGAGGTCACCTTGAGGTTTCTCGCAGCATACACACTTCCTTGTGTGGGGGTTCATTGCTTGCACTATCGTTCTTTGCATATTTTGCTTGTTACGTGTATGCGCGTGTATGAGAGAATTTCCCCTCCGATGTCCTCTTTTTGTTCTTCAGCACCTTCTCCTGTGACGTGATTTCTAGACCCTTCCCTCTTCCAGCTGTCTACACTTCCTCCAGTCTGGCAGTAGCGTTCCTCGGAATCTAACATGCGGAACTGACTATGCTGTCACCAGCAGACTGGTGAACTGGTGTTCACCCTTTATGGGAGTTACTCTTGCTGATCTGGATTCTAGAATGCTGGTCTTCTGTAGATAGCATTCTGCATTTTTGACTGTTACTAAATATGAAATCACCTAACTTCCAGTTTTATGTGAAGTGCTGTTAATAGGACTTGATATTTATCTTGTTTTGAATTCTGTCTTGTTGGCTTCAGCCCATCATCCAGACTAGGAGCCCTTCCTCTGCTGCTGAGTGGGTTAGTTCCTCCTCCAGCTCTGTGTCCTCCATGAATGTGATGAACACACATGCTGTGTTGTCATATGCTAGCCAGTTAGCTGTGGACGAGGCCTCAACAAGGTTCCTCCAGCACATGGTTAAGGAGCTGCTTACCCGAATGACCAGATTTCACAGGACTATATAGGTTTGTTTTTTCGACTCCAAGGGATTTCTTTAGACGCCTTGCTGAAATCAGGATACATTACATTTATGGACAGTATAGGCTTAAGATAATGAGTTTTAAATTTGTGGCATTGAGTCTAACCTATAAGCATTCAAAGAGATTTTAAATCATTCTTGAAGTGCATTGAGTTGCAGTGATGTTGGAGATATAATTTTTAATTAGCAACCTATGGCAGTAGTCATCGTCAGGATTTTCAGAGGTCACGTTAGTCATTACTGATGGGATAATTGTCATGTGACAGAGCAGATATAACCACCTGGCCATGAGTATCAGGAAGTTATGTTTATCTCAATAATATGTAAAAAATTATGTTTCTGACTTTGCATGTTTTGTGATTTTCATAACAAATACTTATTGATGGAGTGTTTATAAGAATGTGTAAATGCTTGATTTGTTGGATTTCAAATCTAGATCTTATGTTACTAGGTTTTAAAGTTAGCAAAGACGTATAGTAAACGAGATATGTATCAGATTATTTATGCACTATATTGTGGTAGAAAAATAATCTAGAGCCCTCTGTTACTACTATTTTGAATGAGCCTTGGATATTTGTGATTGAATGCATATGATACATGAAATAAGGAAAGGACCTTACATATACCTTCTGAGAATAACTTCTAAAGATGAGATATTTTCTAAAACTTCATAATTTTAATTAAAAAAAAAATGTGAAGACTGATGGAGAGCTTCGTGTCATTGGTGTATACACAGTAGTCAAAGCCAATCTTCACAGACATTTCCTTTTTCTCTTCCAACTGGAGTTGGTTCCTTTTGAAGTAAAAGTAACAGATGCAAGTAATAGTCCTTTCCTCTGGTCTCTGGCCAGGATTCACCTAAATTTTGGTGAAGAGTGAAAGTATAGAACAAATGAAACCATCTGCCACTTCCAACCAGCCAGCGCCTGGCCCAGCGCTGGGGACAATGCTGGAGCCACACGAGTCAGCTCCTGGGCGGGCTCCTGCTGGGGCTCAATCAGGGGTTAGGGCACGTCCTGTCAGCACAGATTTCAGGATGCGAATCCCTCACCGGCCCCTTAGAGATCAAAGAAGCTTTTAATTTGCGTTTAATTCCTCCTTGAAAAACCATCCACCATATCCAGCAACAGTGATTGTATACAGAACAACCCCATAAGTAAATGCTTTTCTCGAAATCTGAAAGACTTAACCTCTTCAGATGCTAAATATGAATATGTTGATTCTTTCTTGCATCCCTTAATATTTTTCTCACAAAACTATATGTAAAAGAAGATAAGTGTGAACAGAAAGGATTCCTTTGTTTTAGAAAATTTGCAGTTTGTCATAATTTTCATTTCTTTGAAAGAGGCCTTTCAAATAAGACTTCTAAGATTATGGTTTAACTATTTCCTAATGGGAATTTTTATACCAAGATATACCTTCAAGTTATATAAATTAATGCTATTTTCTTGAGACTATTTTTATTAGAATTTTAGCAGGATTGTGGTTTTATTTATGTATTAATTCTTTTGTGAATGTTTACAGCCTACAGGAAAATCTTAGGTGTCTTACACGTAGTCGAAGGCAGCTGCTCAGAGCTGTGGCTGAACACCTGTCACCCGGGGAGCTTGCGTAAGCCACTTTCCCTTGCCAGGTGTGTGAGTTGGCATCTGTGTGAATGACAGATGTCAGTGCAGTTAAGACATTTTAATCTGGAGGTGTTCGTCTAAAAGAGGCTCATACTTTTATTGTTTGCATTTTAAAACCAAGTGTAGCTGTGGCCACTGATGTGATTGGCTCCTTCTTTAGTGAAGAAGGGTAACTCACAACACTAGTCACTCTTTCCATCAAGCTTTTTATGGATAAGACCTGTAAAGAGATCTTCAAAACGAGTCATTGTGACCATTTCGTGAGCCAAAGAAGTCTATCGATCAGCAATGGCTGACATTTCAAAATGGCCGTGTAGAAAAATGTTATTGGATTTATTAATGTTTCTCATCAGCTGTAATCACCAACAAATTTAAGTAAAAATGTCACAAGCTGAATCTATTTAACAATTTGCTATTGTAAAATTTTAAACAAGTTTTATAACGTCTCATTTTGATTAGCATGTAAAAAATTCTTACTTTTGAAATCTCTTCGAGTGGACTCAAGAAAAAACATTGGGAAAATAAGTGGAAAGAATAGCTTGAGAATTTGATTTAGATATTGAAAGATTTTGATTTATTGAGATGAAACTCGTAACATAAAGTTAACCATTTTAAAGTGAACAATTTGATTTAAGAATAGAAAAACATATTACTATATGAAAAAAAGAGTAGAAAGAGCTGACATACTAGCTGTTGCTTGACTGATATGTCTGTAGCTATGCTGTACTGTGTCATGTCTGACTCTTCGCGACCTCATGGACTGTAGCCCACCAGGCTCCTCTGTCCATGGGGTTATCCAAGCAAGAATACTGGGGTGGGTTGCCATTTCTTTCTCCACGGGCTCTTCCCAACCCGGGGATTGAATCCAGGTCTCCCACATTGCAGGCGATTCTTTACCATCTGAGTCACCAGGAAAGCCCAATATGTCTGTATATCAGTGTAAAATGAAGAAACTAGGACAGTTCCCTTTATGCAAAATTGTGAGAGATATTTAAGCTTGTAGCTCAACCAGTATTATAAACAAAGGTAAGGATATTTCAGAAAAGCACTGTGTGTTGATGATGATGACTTCTGTTTGTTTTAGTGTCCATTTTAGAAATTTACATTTTAATATCCACCCAAATATCAAGAGGTTAGCATTCATTTTCATATTGCCAGAATAATCCTTCAATTTTTTAAGGCATTCTGGGGCACATTAATGTAAAGGCTTTAACAAGTATATTACAAGTATAAATGTAGTTCATATGTGTAAAAAAATTGTATGCACGTATATACATAAACATACTGGGCTTTGCTGGTAGCTGAGGGGTAAAGAATCTACCTATCAATGCAGGAGATGCAGGTTCAATCCCTGAGTCAGGAAGATCCTGGAGAGAAGATGGCAGCCCACTCCAGCATTCTCGCCTGGGAAATCCCATGCACAGGAGAACGTGGAGGGCTACAATCCATGAGGTTGCAAAGAGTCGGATATGACTTAGTGACTAAACAAGAACAGCGAGAGCAATACACGCATGAATGGACATGTGGGCTAGAATATTTAGGTGGCTGAATGTCTGTAGATATTTTACATTGCTTCAAAATTTAAATGTAAACACTTTTCTGATAGACTCGAAGCTCCAACTAAATAAGAACTTCAGCATGATTTTATAAAAAAAAAATCCTGTCATTTGAATTATGTTGAAAATTGATGTTTGCAGGTTTAACATAAAGTTTCCATGGTCATACAATTTGTTTGTCCTACATAAAATATGCAAATAGATCAAAATTTATTGAATTATTAGTAAGCTTATAATCATTAGTTTATTATTATTAGTTTATAGTGAAATAGAGCTCAGGTAAATTATGTAAATTACGTAAAAGATTTTTTTCCTTTATACTTGTGAACAATTTTAAATACTTTAAAAAATATAATTGTAATGTAAATTACCTTGTAGAAATTATAGGAAACAGGAAAAGAAAATAAATACCTCTGTTTTTAACAAAGTAACTGTTAACATAGTTTTAAATGTCTTCCAGTCTTTACAGTGCATTTTTTAAATTACTGTAGGGAATACACAATTTTGTATATTAATGTTTTAACCCCTACTTGACTTTATGTCATAACCATTATTCTTAAGCTTCACTTTAATAATGTAAAAGGCTGCATGCAGTATATACAAATAGTTTTACTTTTCATTACCTATTTTCTTTCAGGCCGTTTCCCCTATTTACCATAGACAACCAGACACACAAATAAAAACAGTCATCACTGATCCATTAAATTAGAGGATGTGTTTTATTTTACAGACCTAAGTTTAAATATATTTTATTGAATCAATTAACTGATTTTAATTACTGTATCACACCTGAACCCACCACACCTTCCCAACCAAGAACTAGAATATTGCTAATCATTTATATTTAATTTTTGTCTACATGTGTTTCACCCTGTAGCACCCTCCTGCCTCCTTTTTGAGGTCAGCACTCCTGTGTCTGTTGTTTCCTTGGTTTCCGTTTGTTCTGCCTCATATACAGTAGTGCCTAAACAATATATTGCTCAGTTTTACTTGTTCAAAACTTTATGAAAAGCTCACAGTAGATAAAGTCTTTTGTATTGGCTTTTTTCACTTAACATTGTATTCCACAGTTCATGTTGTATGTGGCTCTAGTTCACTTATTTTTACTACTTACTAATAGTGAATAGGAAAAACAGTTCTAATTTGTTTATTTGTTTTCCTGCCAGTGGACATTTGAGTTGTTAGGAATTTTTTTTTTTTAGTTTTTATTTTTTAATTTTAAAATCTTTAATTCTTGTTGTTTTTACTGTTGCAAACAGTACTGTTATGAAGGCATCCCTGTCTCCTATATATGTATATACAGTTTTCTCTTGGGTATATATCTAGGACTAGAATTGCTATATCTTAGAACATATTGATCAAATTCTTATCTAATGAATATGACAAATTTTATCAATCTACATCCTCTTCAACCTTTGACATTTACAGTTTTGCCAGTTGAAAGAGTAGCAAATGTTATCTTATTGTACCTTTGGCTTGCATTTTGCTTTTTACTAGTAAGTTTGTGCTTGGGTTTCCCTGGTGTCTCAGAAGGTGAAGAAGAATCTGCTTGTAATGCAGGCGGCTCTGGTTCAATCCCTGGGCCGGGAAGATCCCCTGGAGAAGGGAAAGCCTACCCACTCCAGTATTCTTGCCTGGAGAATCCCATGGACAGAGGAGCCTGTCCCTGCTGCAGTCCCTGCTTTCGAAAAGAGTCAGACACGACTGAGCCTGTGTGTCTCCCTTTCTGTGAGATGCCTGTTCAAGTCTAATTGAAGTTCTTCATATGTTAGAATAGTAATAATTTGTCAGTTGTATTTATGACAAATATCTGCTCTTGGTTTGTATCTTATGTTTTCATTTCTATAAGGTGGTCTTGAAGAAAAGGAGTTCTTATTTTTTATGTAATTGAATTTATCCATCTTTTATACCTACTGATTTTAGGAACTTAATAAATCCTCCCTATATCATCATTTATGTTTTCAAAAGTTTTAAGCTTTTGCTACTAATATGTAAGTTCTTGATCCACCCATAGTCAATTTTTATTTATGGTATAAGGTAGAATTGTGGTTTTGATTTTATTCATATAAATAACCTTTTTTTCATGATAATGTGTATGTATCTGGACCCTAGTTTTTTTGCTCCTTATTTTATTTGTAAATTTATCCCTACACCAAAGCCATGCTGTTTTAATTACTATAGTTTTATAAATAGTCTTTATATCCAGTAGGACATATTATCCCTCATTTTCATCTTCAGAAGTGTCTTGGTTATTCTTGGCCCTTTCTTCTTCCATAATACATCTTACAGTCAAATTAATTATTCAGCACAAGCTGTGCTGGGAAATCTCTGCCTTTCCCCTTCATGCATCTGCTTCTTGAATGCTCATGACTTGGAGAGCAGAGCAGATTGTCCACTCTCTGCAAGTCAGTGTATCCCAACGAGAGGGAAGGAGCTGATCCACTAATGACCAGTTCCATGTCCTAGAGGCGTCAGTCGGAAAAGTCGCTGCAGTCCTCCTGGGAAATGCTGAGTGCGAACAGGCCAGGCGGCCAGGGGGAGCTTACGGAAGATTTCTTCAGGAAACTGGAGGAGTGTGACTAAGACCTCCCTCGACTTCCAACAGTCTTCTAAAGTTTCTAAGACTGACCGTGGAATAAATCAGGGTGTGTGGACGTTCTCCAAGCACTCTGACTCATAGCAGGGGTGCCTTTGTGTACATGTGTCTTACTAAAGAAAATCAGCTTCCGTTTTTCTGAAGGTCCTGTAACTTCTAAAATCCTCTTCGATTTAAATAAGAATGATCGGTATTTTTTCTTAGGTAAAAGATTTATTGTTAGTTTATGTTTCTAAGTATTATCCTACAGTTACTAAGACTTTTCTTTATTGACACTTATGACGTTTAACAAACTACTGAATAGCCTTCTGTACCTCCTAAAATTTCTTCAAGGAAAAAGCAACACATTGAAGCAAGAGCTAAATGCCGTTTTACTTTTGTCCCTCACTCTTCCCCTGGTACGTTTTTGAAAAGTACAGGCTATTAGCTGAGACCACAGCTATTCCAATATCTTTGCTTATGACCGCATGTCCCCCTTATATAATATGAAGGCGATGTCTGCCTTTATTCCTGCTGATTACTTCCTTGTCAGCTTTAAGCGAGCACTGAGCGCCCTGTGCACGCCTGTGTGCATGCTCAGACGCGTCTGACTCTTTGAGACCCCTCAGACTAGCCCATGGTGTTACACCAGGCTCCACCAGGCTTCCTGTGTCCCTAGGAATGAGACAGACTGTGTGGCTAGTGTTGGTCCAGTGGGGTTCCCAGCTGGCGCGAGTGGTAAAGAACCCTCCTTCCAGTGCAGGAGACCCCTGGATGGGGAAGGAGTCCCTGGAGGAGGGCATGGCAACCCTCTCCAGTGTTCTTGCCTGGAGAATCCCAGGGACAGAGGAGCCTGGCGGGCTACAATCCAGAGGGTCGCAAAGAGTTGGGCACGACTGAAGCAACTTAGTACACACACACACATTGGCCCTATAACACTAGAATCCTCGGTTGGTTCATGACCAAACATTCCAGAATAATTGCCTTCTTTTGAGGCAATTATGTAGGGCTTTTGGGTTCTTTTGCCTATACTAGAGAGAAAGGAGGGTCTGTGATTTAGTACTTTCCCTCAGAGCGTGGAATTCTTTGTGGACCAGGAACGTACTGGCAGCATGACTTGACACACACACACACATACATGTTGGCGGCATGAAATATTATATACCTCTTCAGACGCACATATGTACATACATACCCATATGTTCATATAAACACACATACACGTGTGTGTGCATGTGCGTGCACCCTGGGGCACCTGAGAATGCATTCTGAGGGTACAAGGGCAGAAAGTGGCATAAAGTGGCAAATCACACAAAAATAGCCTTTTAGTGTTACTGTGAGGCTCCGCCCAGGTGTGGGAGCGTGGAGGACAGGTCAGCCAACACCCACCGTGTCCAGGTGGACTTGAAAGGCCATGTTGAGATGCGTCAGAAGGAGAAGGTCCAAGGGGACTTGCCCTCTCCGAGTCTCTCGGGCTCCTTTTCTGCCCCCTGAGGTTGAGTAGGTTTTCCCTGGGTTCTCTGCACAGTCCTCTCTTCTGCCTCCATTTCCTTGATGAACTCAGTGGGTCCCACCGCATCACTTCCCACCTAACCAGGAATAGCGTCTAGCTTTGTCACTGGAGAACTCATCTCTCTGTTGAGCTCCAGGCTTTGATGTTCAACTGCTTGCTAGCCTTCACCTCAATATCCTTGAGACTTTAAACTCAGTTATGTTTAAGCTGAGCTGATTTTTATTAAGGGCACCTTTCACCCATATTTGAAACCGTAAAATCATGGCTGGCTCTTCACCCCCGTTGCCTCCCGCTCTGTGAAACACAGAGACACGACCGCAAAGTACTCATTGCCCCTTTTCCCTCTCTTCCAAGCTCACGGCCACCACCCTAGCGTGCAGCTTTCAGGGTCTGGTGCCTCTCGTGTCTTAGATCTCTCGAGTGCACAGTCGATGGATTGCATGTCCTAAGGATTACCATGTGGTGCTCATTTTTCCCACTGGTTTTTCACTGCTTTTAGATAAAATTGAATCTCCTTAGTTTGGTATTTAAGAGCTGTGTATTCTAAAACTATGTCACATTCTCGGCTCAACCTCCATGTATTGCTTTCATGATCTCTCTCTGGGACCAAGGCAACCTGGTTCCTGGTTCCTGTACATACCAGAGCTGTTCTGCTTGTGTGCTCTATTCATTACTTTTTACTAAGCATTTGAAAATATTTATTAAGCATCAATGTGCCAGGCTTTGTTCTAGACTCTTCATCAACGTCTGTGAACAAAATGGCAGAAATCTCAACCCCCATCCTCATGCATCTTCCATTCCAGCAGGGAGAAGAGGTTGGGGAGGGGACAAGAAATACAAGATACTGATATATTTTCTAGTATGTTAGCAGATGGTAGGTACTAGGGGAGAAAATAGAGCAGGATAGAGGGGAAATAAGAGACAGGCTGGAGGCAGGGGGAGAGGGTAGCAGGGAGCGGTGTTTGGGGGCGTGAATGGGATGATGTTGAAAGACGCCTCTTTTGCTATAGTTTGCTATAGTTTCTTATTCTTTAGTTGCATCCCCGTTTCTTGTCAAATCCAAATGGATTTGGGGGCCTGTCTCCAGTGGCCCTTCTCTGCTCGCTCTGCCCTTCTCCCAGTTGAGGTCAGCTGCCCTACGCGCCCATGACTCTCTTGTTGCTACCCTTGCTTCAGCTCAGCTCAGTTCAGCCGCTCAGGCGTGTCCGACTCTCTGCGGCCCCATGAATCACAGCACGCCAGGCCTCCCTGTCCATCACCAGCTCCCGGAGTTCACTCAGACTCACGTCCATCCAGTCAGTGATGCCATCCAGCCATCTCATCCTCGGTCGTCCCCTTCTCCTCCTGCCCCCAATCCCTCCCAGCATCACAGTCTTTTCCAATGAGTCAACTCTTCGCATGAGGTGGCCAAAGTACTGGAGATTCAGCTTCAGCATCATTCCCTCCAAAGAAATCCCAGGGTTGATCTCCTTCAGAATGGACTGGTTGGATCTCCTTGCAGTCCAAGGGACTCTCAAGAGTCTTCTCCAACACCACAGTTCAAAAGGATCAATTCTTGGGCGCTCAGCCTTCTTCACAGTCCAACTCTCACATCCATACATGACCACTGGAAAAACCATAGCCTTGACTAGACGGACCTTTGTTGGCAAACTAATGTCTCTGCTTTTGAATTTGCTATCTAGGTTGGTCATAACTTTTCTTCCAAGGAGCAAGCGTCTTTTAATTTCATGGCTGTAGTCACCATCTGCAGTGGTTTTGGAGCCCCCCAAAATAAAGTCTGACACTGTTTCCACTGTTTCCCCATCTATTTCCCATGAAGTGATGGGACCGGATGCCGTGATCTTTGTTTTCTGAATGTTGAGCTTTAAGCCAACTTTTTCACTCTCCTCTTTCACTTTCAAGAGGCTTTTGAGTTCCTCTTCACTTTCTGCCATAAGGGTGGTGTCATCTGCATCTCTGAGGTTCTTGATATTTCTCTCGGCAATCTTGATTCCAGCTTGTGTTTCTTCCAGTCCAGCTTTTCTCATGATGTACTCTGCATACAAGTTAAATAAGCAGGGTGACAATATACAGCCTTGACGTACTCTTTTGCCTCTTTGCAACCAGTCTGTTGTTCCATGTCCAGTTCTAAATGTTGCTTCCTGACCTGCATACAGATTTCTCAAGAGACAGGTCAGGTGGTCTGGTATTCCCATCTCTTTCAGAATTTTCCACAGTTGATTGTGATTCACACAGGCAAAGGCTTTGGCATAGTCAATAAAGCAGAAATAAATGTTTGTCTGGAACTCTTTTGCTTTTTCCATGATCCAGCGGATGTTGGCAATTTGATCTCTGGTTCCTCTGCCTTTTCTAAAACCAGCTGAACATCAGGGAGTTCACGGTTCACGTATTGCTGAAGACTGGCTTGGAGAATTTTGAGCATTACTTTACTAGCATGTGAGATGAGTGCAATTGTATGGTAGTTTGAGCATTCTTTGGCATTGCCTTTCTTTGGGATTGGAATGAAAACCGCCCTTTTCCAGTCCTGTGGCCACTGCTGAGTTTTCCAAATTTGTTAGGATATTGAGTGCAGCACTTGCACAGCATCATCTTTCAGGAGTTGAAATAGCTCTACTGGAAAGTGACAAGTATTAGTTTCTTCCTTGGGTTTCTCAATTATTTGTTAATTTATCTTTGCTCCTCTGTTAAGAGCTGAGATCTTTGAAGAAGGGTGTGTCATACCAACTTAAACAAATGTTTATTTTTGGCTGCACGGGGTCTCCGTTGCTGCTTGGCTCTTTGTAGCCGCAGCAAGTGGAGGCTACTCTCTGTCTGCAGCAGGTGGGTGTCTCCTTGCGGTGGCCTCTTTGGTCGTGGAGTATAGGCTGCAGGGCATGTGGGATTCAGTAGTTGTGGCTCACAGGCTCTAGAGCACAGGCTCAATAGTCGCAGCGCGTGGGTTAGTTGCTCTGTGGCATGTGGGGTCCTCCCGGACCAGGGATCGAACCCATGTCTCCTGCGTTGGCAGGCGGATTCCTCACACGGGGCCACCACGGAAGCCTGGTTACACCGACTTCTGTGGTTTCCTTAGGGTACTAGTTAAAAGCACTGGCCTTGGAGACCACCTGGGTTTGCATCCTGGCTCCATCACTAACTAGCTGTGAGCCGTGGGTGACTTACTCCAGCTCTCTGCCCAAGCTTCCCAGTCTCTGATCTCTCTGTCTCAAGTTCATTGTTTCCTGCCTGATTTTCTATGTCAGTCTCCTGTCTTTTGCATTATCACACTTCTAATTGTGGTTATTTGTGTGTTTGTCTTCCTTCCCTGAATGTCTGCTGCAGGAAGGTGGAGGACATTGTCTGTCTGGTTACCTGTTCTGCCCCCCTCCCACTTGAAATGAGTGGATGTTTGTATGAGTAACGTGAAGGTGTTTGGAATACCTCATGTCCTATATAAATATATGAAATAAAGTTATATTTGTATATATATGTATATATAAAACGCAGAAGTTTAGCCAGAGATGCACAATGCACCTTTGGGACCGTTGAACAAAAGTCCTTTGTTAATATTTCTTAATGATGACGCGACAAGAATGTCCACTTTTCACGTGGCTTCTACTGTGTTTTGTCTTAATCTGTTTCCTCCTTCTGTTTCCCTTAGAAATCACGTCGGCATTCTCTCCTTTAGCTTCTTTATGTTTATGGTTTTAGTAGCATCGATTTTTTTGTAAGGCGTAACTAGTAAATGATTATACTTTGCAAATCTAAAGGCAAAGAAACAGAGTATTTTATAATAATGGATGGGAGAAGAGAGAAGGAGAAAGGGTTTTAACACTCTTTCATTGAATTTCAGCCCCTGAAAGTGTGGTAGTTCCTGGAATGATGGTAGTCAGTACTGCTTCCCAACCATCACCTCTGCTGACTGGAAATGGAGAGTGATGGGTCCAGTCTTCCAAGAAGATGTGACTGTCCTTGAGGGAATACTAAAATTAGCCCATATTCTATCCAAATTCTTATAAACCATGAATACTTTATAACCATTAATCTCCATATGATTTCCCTATGTAAATCAACCACGAGTGTATGTTTCAATACGTTTGCTATTGAGGGTCTAACATGTCAAAAAACTATAGCACATTTCAGCCAAAGCAAAATGGTTCCATTTTACTGTCCCTAAAGTTGATCTGTGTTTACATCTGTTCATAAAATCTGAGCATCCCCCCCACCCCCCCATCGCCCTAATGCTTCAGTGCTCTTTTCTAATAAAAAAATCAATATACACATCCAGCACTCATGAGTAACCCTATAATAATAAACAGAATACATGCAATTGAAAAAAAATAATTTCAGGAAAAAACTGATTAGGATTGTGGTCAGCCACAGTCTTTTTTAAAAAAATAGATGTTATGCAGTATTAGGAATATAATAATCCTTTTAATTTGATTATACCATCTTCTTGAGAAATCCTCAGTATTAAAATGATATGTTTTGGTGTTCTTCTCCTTCACACAATTAATGATGCGGTGTAAGGAATTCTAAAAAAGATGTTTTAAACCTTTGACCTAATTCAATTTTAAATTCTTTTTCTGTCTATTTTTGATGAACATTTATAATGTGAACATTTATAAAGGAGTATTTATATTCTAAATAGTACATTTGATATCAAATAATACATGAAAATATTTCATGGTAGCAAGTATACCTTTTAAAATGGTATATCTTTATTTTCCTAGAAAAACAGTTATTCCATCTTCATGTTAGGTTGTCTTGCTGATTTCCATTTCACAGATCTTTTACATTAAAAGATAAAATATGCTTTAAAAATATGACTGCTTCAGACCTTTGCAGACATATCCCTTCTTATGCAAAACAGGGAATGTACAATTCAGATTATTCACTCTTTTACTAATCTTTGATGGTTGCACTTTGATAAATAAATAGATCATCTAAGATTCAATAGGCCAATTGCAGCATATAATAGCTATTCAGAGGCAATTAAACTGCCTTTTTTCATGCCGGCGTGTGAGCCGCCCTTTCACAACCTTCAACTTGATTCGTGGTGATTCAAAATTAACTTAAAAGTCTTGTTTGCTGACAGCTTAAAGCTTAATTGACTGAAAGCCAAATAGAGTGTGTTCTGTATTCAGCACTAAGGCTATTGATAAAGCCCTGTGTAAATTGCGCTTGGTCAAAGACAGCGATTGGGCCTCCTGCTCTCGTATTAGTCCACAACTTAGCTTTGCTACACAGTCAGAATCGCTTTGTCAAGTCTTTTATCACACCAGGTAACTCTCTGGAGCTCCTCCAGCAGCCGAGCAGCCCAGTATCGAGCTTCTCCGATACCGTGGGGCCCGCGATAATTCTGTCACTTATTTGTGGTTTCATTTTTTTCCTTTAATACAGTATTGGCCTTTCATTTCTGAACAGGACTGTCGGTAGCATATTTCAAGAACCTAGTGATCTTCTGTGTTTGTCTCTGTAAGAAAGAGCAGGGTGTTTAGGGGTTTTGAAAAATATTTTTTAAAAAATAAGTATCATATTATTGATTTGTCTCTGTTATGACAATCAAATCTAGCCATTTTGAACATTTAATTAGGATAAGGAATGCATGCTTAATAGCTTTGAGTGGAATGTGACTCTTGCCTGACACTAACAATTACGCTGCTGAATTCTTTCAATACTTTTACACAGAAAAAGATTTCAATGCTTAGAGGTACCTTATAGGTATGTCTTTCTTTTTTTTTTTTACATTTATGCTTAAAGAGTAAATAGGATGGATTATTAATATATATTAGTATATTCTATAATATCTTATAGTTATACCTTTTCCAAATAAGCCTAAGTAGATCCAGTGGTAATTAACAAAGAATGAAAAATTCAAAAGCAGAGCTAAAACAGTTTTCAGAAGCCCTGTGCTGTTGTCAGCTATTATGTTTATATATCTTAAAACTCTGTATGCTTTATTTTTGAATGTGAAGATTTTGATCTGTTATTGATTTTAAAACTTAAAATTATAAATTTATCGTGTAATGTGCTTTGAAAATATCCCATAATGAACAGTTATGTTTTAAGTTTGGCTTTTTGAATTAATTCTGTGTACAGTGACATTTAAATATGTTTGTCATGAACTCGTCCCTCTGTTTTCTGTTTCTTATCTTAATTTTATACAGTCAACTCTGAGATTAAATATAGCAGATTCACTATCCTTTTTGAATTTTGTTATTTACCTTTTATTATCTACATTAATTAAATATTTGAATTGTGATAAAGCTTAAATTGCCTATTTTATGTCCTTACATTTTAGTGTAGTTATTTTAGTGTTTAGGACATTCAAATGAAAAACATAAAATACAATCCAGTTTTGATAATGATTTTGATGGAAATAATGAAAATGTTTTTTCATTATTATATATTTCAGATTCTATATGATTAGAAATACATTTTGTATCTTAAACATTTGCTTGCAAAAAATTTATATCTTTTCTTTTTACTTCACCATAAGACTTAGAATTGTATATTGCTATCTCTTATTGATATTCTGGTAACCATGGCTATCTAATTTTACCTACCTTCCAATTGATTTCCAATGAGAACCTAGTCTATTCATAAGGAATCAGTATAAGTTGCAACTTAGTTTCAGAATGACTGTAATTTAAAATAGTGTTGTTACTCCTATGTACTTTTCAATAAAATAGTAATCATGCTTCAAAATGTAAAATCCAAAAGAGTACTGGTTTTATTGAAGTTTCACCTATACCCAGTGAGATTTGAGAGTCAAGAATGAATTGCTTTTATTGATCATGTTTCTGTATTAACAGTTAATCTAACATATTTTTAAAGGCATGAATTATTTGAAAACAGCATTTTGTTTCTTTTTCACAATGTAGTTGTTTAGTATATACAAAACAACTGTATTGTTAGGAAAGGCAAATAAAATCCCTTTTCTTATTTTTAACCTTTAAAAAAAAGGCTAAATTTAATTGTATAGATAATAAATCAGTTTTGTTTTACACTAATTAAACAATTGTAATGATTAAAAATAAAACTTATTACTTAAAATTTAGTGTAGCATAAATGTTGATTGGTACAAATAGATGGTGTAAATATTGATTCTGCAGTCAGTAAGGGATTAGCAGTGAGAGATTCGTGGTACAGATTCTGAAAGGGATGAAAGTGCTTTGTCAATCTTCGCTGACTTTGCTAGCAGTGTTTTGTAGACTGAAAAAAATGAGAATTTGCCTGAGGTTCTCTTTTAAAAAAACTTTTAATTTTATATTGGAGTATAGCCAACTAACAAAGTTGTGGTAGTTTCAGGCAGACTGCAAAGGGGCTTAGCCATACATATACAGGGAACTTACTTGAGATTCTGAAAGAGTCTACCTGTTTCAAGGAGGGTGAGGTCAAAGTCAAGTCCAGTGGTACGACTTTTATAGATTATACATTTTTTAAAAAATAATACATTTTCTGGCAAATTGTTATAATTGCAGAACTTTCTGTTTTTATTATTTATTGCAAAACTTTTCAGCTTTTTTTGAGAGTCAAAGTTCTTCTATGAAAGTATAATTTATATAGATAATATTGATGCTGATTTTGAATATTACCCTTTTCGCTTATTATCTGCACACTATACTTTTATACTTTTACATAAGCTGATAAGTTTTAGTTTTACTACTTTTTAACAAATTTTTCCAAAGAAGTGTCTCCTTTTTATAATGACTAGACTGTTACCGGTTTTTAGTTAACTCTTTAGTTGCTCAATGTAGCTCTCAATGTACCTTAACAAGTGAAAAGGAATGGTCAGTTTTATATTCCATGGTATATTGAAAGTATATTTCAGTGCTACCTGTAAGGGAAAATTTGACCCATCTGTGATGAGATTTGGTTCATATAACCTTTCATTTCTGAGCCTTGAATTGTTTTATACATTGAAATATAATATTATGATATTACATTTACCAAGCTATCCAAGCAGTGTTATACTTGCTTGTATCTTAGCAGCTGAAACTTCATTTTGGGGTATTGATAGAAAAATGAAGAAGTCATAGGTCAAATGGGCTGATAATTAGAAGATTAGAAAGTGTCTATTACTGTTTGTATTTCTATTATGTGTATTTGACATTTTAAAGTACCTTAAGTGAGCTATTAAGCTAAAAGAATTAGTTATCTAAATATTCCTGGGAAGATATCAGATGTCATCCAGTTAAATAAAATGTTCATATAGTAATCATGACTCTCATTTAGGTTGAAATCTATATTGAAAGTGATAAGTTGTAAAACTGTAAATGAGATCCTAAGTATCTGGCCATATATTTTTATTTGAGCTTTTAAAAAAGAAAAATGAATTAATGTCTTTCAGAAATGACATTTTCATTAATATTAGCTTGAAATTGAGAGGATTAGTGTAATAGTGTACAAGAATTAACTTATGTAAGTACAGAGAAAATTACCTTGACCATCAAATTTACACATACAGTCCAAAAACATTACTAAATATAGATCATTCTATATTATTTATTCAGTCGTTCAGGTAATAGAAAGAGGATGAATACATCCTAATTTTCTCTATACCTCATGATACCTAAAATAATGCAGGACCCATTATATTTGATACTCAGCGACTGAGATGATTATATATTGAAAAAGATATGAATAGCATTGATAAAAGAAGTAGTATTTTAAAAGACATTTAAGATCAAAGCCAAGATTACCTCCCGATGAATTCTCTGTTGTAATTAGCTTAATTTTGTTCAGCTTATGTGTGATGCTGAATTATATATAATACTGAATGCTAGGAAAGACATCAGAGTTTACTTGGCTAAATCAGACAGAAAACAGTCGATTGTAACCCTGCGGGTTATGCCATGCTGTCCAAGAGGCTTGATGTCCTTTTTACCAACCATTTGAATAAATCATCCTCTAAGCTAGTGGTAAGTATGTATTAATATTTGGGGGTATTTTTGAATAAGATGGTACATGGTTAAACAGAGTGGTTGAAAAACATCCCTAAGTGCTAATGAGTACTTACTTGGTAGTCTATACTAATGCTTTAGTGGATGCTGAACAAGTTTAGATGTTAAGCTTTTTAGGAAGAGTGAATGATGGCTAATGATTATTTAATGACAGATCTCTGGACTGAAAGGCATTTAGCACTCAAAGTATACTGCAAAGCCTATTTCTCAAAGCTTCAGACAGGTTTATTTGGTCTCACCTTGAATAGAACAGTGCTGTATTGATTTCATTGGTGTGGATTTAAACACACTATTGGCTTAGAATAGCACTAGTATGCAGTAGAAAATGATTGTCTTAACCCTTATGGAGACTGTAAGCTGTTCTCTGATATTACGACATGAACTTTGGAAATGATCATAAATTTATCTGCAATATTTGGCATTCAGTATGTGAGTTAGGAAAATATTTGTGCATGTTGGCTTATAGTAGACATTAACTTACATAGAGGCTATGTAGAGATAACTAAAACTTAGAGTTATATTTTTAATTAGTGTTTTCTTCCATATACTGAGCATAAACAGTATTACTTTTTGAAGACAAAATATTAAAATAATGTATTATTCAATAGTGTAACAATTGCTTGGTACTCTGTATTTTTTCAGTATGTTTCAATATGCCATATATATGTATTCCATGTGAAGTCCAGTTTAATCTAGTTACTTCATATGCTTGATAGAATAACTTCCCCCAAATTTCTACATTTGTTATGGACAGCCCCAGTAGAAAATAAATATAACATTATTATTAATAGATACTATAGGCCAAAACTTATTTTGACTTTTTTCTAATTATGAATTTTATTTTCTCATTAAATTTTTAAGAAATGTTTTATATTATATAGCATTTGAAGATACTTAGTATAGATTTATCTTGGAGCAAGTGTCAAATATTGACTAGTTTCTAGGCAACAAAACATTGACTTACAGCCAAGGAAGAGTCTAGATAATCTGGAGTGGGGCCGTGAGTGCCCACTCTCTTTGTGCCCTTCAGCTTGTCACTCCAACACTTAACCTACCTGACCTTCCTTATCTATAAAACGTGGGTCTGTTTGGTTTGAAGAACTCTGTGATTCCCCCTTTTCTCTAAAATTCTGAAATTTCCCGCTGACAGTCATCTAATCTTGGACCTAGGAGATGTTTTCACCCATGCTACTTCTGGTGTGTTTCCTTTTCCCTTAAATTCTTAATGGTTTATCTGCTTTTGTAAAAGAAAAGTGATTATATAACATATAATTATGTCATTATAGCAGTATTTTGTAGAAATCAAAAACATTGTGTTAACTATTAGAAAAATATTCCTTTTTTATTTTGCTACACTGGGAGAAACAGTTTTATTTAAGACAAATCGTAAGCATGAAGCATCCGTATATATGTATTTTCTAGGTTTTTACATATGGAACTTTCTGTCTTAATAAAAAATGAATTAAGAGATTATAAAGCTATCTCTTCACAACTCCTGAGTAACCTAATGATCTGAGTGAGTCAGGCAGAATTTTGAGGAAATTATGATGTGTTATCATGCAGCAAGAGCAGGTTTGTTTGTTTGTTTGTTTGTTTGTTTAAAGTCTTTAAAATAGCATGGCATCTTAAAACTCTTGACTGTCTGAACGCATGCATGCATAGGTTGACATTGAATTTTGTTCTCAGTGTTCACTTAAGGAGTGGTAGCTTCTCGCAATCCATAGTTGTAACTAATCAATGACTTCGATATCCAGGTTGTCTAAGTGTATATGCTTAACTTTTCAGTTAAACATTGGAAGGATTTTGCCAAAACTCAAGACTCAAAGGCTGTTTTAGTTTGATATGTGCAAGATAGGCAACTCAGAGCCAAATTACAAATGGAATTAACTAATTGATAGGAAATCACATACCACAATTGTGTGAAAGAACATCTCTGGTGTCTCAGATGGTAAAGAATCTACCTGCAATGTAAGAGACCCCAGGTTCTATCCCTAGGTCTGGAAGACCCCCTGGAGAAGGGAATGGCTATCCACTCCAGTATTCTTGCCTGGGGAATTTCATGGACAGAGAAGCCTGGTGGGCTGCAAGAGTCAGATATGACTGAGGAGCTAACACTTTCACTTTCATGCTTATTTGAGAAGGTACATAATAAAAGAAAAAAAGGTCTGTGATAAAAGCATTTGGCAAATAACAACTAAAGCCAATTGATAGACTAGTTATCCCTGTCATAAAATGAGAAAATGTAAAATAATTTAAATATTATCTGTAATGATTTAAAAGGCACATAATTCTTCTCTCTATGTATAGCTTTAAAAATGATGAAAGCATAAATATGTAGAGATCAGAAATTAAAGTCCTTTGTAGCGATTTAAGCAATTCAGGTTTTCTTTTTCTTAAAGCTCTCTGAAACTAGTTAGAAGTCTCTTTGGAAAAAAAATGTGCTAATATGTCACTTACACACAAGTGTATTCCTTAGGCTATAGGGGTCTCCTTTTTCTATAGGTTCGGGCTAATAATGAGTGTATTCTTAACAGTTTGGGGCTATGGTTTATTTTGTCAGTGGATTTTAGACTGTTAGTACTAATGCTTACTTAATTTGTGCTTATTTCCTTTTTCCTTTTTCAAAGCTTTGCTTTTTTGACCATTTATTAATAGGATTAGTAAGTTAAAAGTCGAAGATCTATTTGACCTTTTTTATTTCTCCTTTTAATTTCTTTACTTATCTCTTTCCTGTTTTATTTCTCCTTTAAGTTTCTATATTTAGTTGTTAAGAATTGTATGTTAATCTATATCAAATTTTAATAACTCATCTGATGGTTTTAAAAAGATAAAATCATATGTATTTCTGCTAATTGTGCACTAGGTTATTAAAGTCTTTATTATAAAACTTGACTTGCAGCTTCACTATCACCCATTTGCCCAGATCTGCTATTATTTCAAAGGTGTGGTCATTAATTCCCAAGATGCCCTGTTGCACCTGACTGTGCTTTATTACTTCTGCTTAACACTTAGAGTGAAGAAAGCAGAAGAAAAAAGATAGCATGTGAATAAGTAAATTATTTCTCAAAATTAGAGAAACCATTGTAATCTACTGAGAAAAATAATAGCAAGAAATCCCTCAGAAGTTCTAATTAATTTTAAAGAAACATTTTAAATGGTAGCTTTTAGTGACGTGTCATCGTTAAATTATTGTGACCAAATGTATATTAATTCAAAAATATGAATACTGCAAATACTTCTTATAAATGAACAGATATACTTGTTAAACTCTCCTAGGTAGAACAAGGCAGTTATTCCTTTTGATCTGGTTTTATCTCACAGAGTTGATAGACATTACCTAGGTGAAAACGTGTTTCAAGCGAGTCTGATAAATAACTTGTCACTTTATGAATAAGAATGCCCTCAGGGGTAACAGTTTGTTTCTCCGTGTGCTGTAATGCACACATATGAAATCTTCATAGAATGTGTTCTAACAGTCCACCAAATGTTGGCTTATCCGTTCCATCTGATCTTCCAGAGAAACACATCATCGTGTCTATACCAGTATTTTTACAAGTAAGTCTCATTGCAGAAGTTGCCTTTTTCTGAACGTTAATTGTTGTTAATGAAACAATTTTTCAAACACCTGAAAAAATTAAGAATTATTTGCTGTATTTTCAGATTTATGTAATTTTACAAGCCACAAACCACTATTTCTGAAATATTTCTTTCCTTCTGAAAAAGCTAATAATGGTCTTCTTAATGTTATAATCTGTGGTTTTTAAAACTTGACCTGTATCTCAGATTCACCCTTGAAAGGTAAAGTGAATCAAGGATTGAACATTATTCTGATAATTTTTAGCTGCAAGATTCCTGATTACATACATGCCTTAGATAGATATTTGGAATTTTTAAAATCCGATTTTCTCCCCAAATTAGAATGTTTGCACTAAAAGTAAAAGGAAATAAATGGATTTTTGATGATCAGGTAGACAGTAAAGAGAAAAATAAGATAATGCTGTTTGTGGAAATTAAGAGTAGAACTTGTCTGTGTCAGGGATAAGAAATTGTTACAAGAATTGCTCTAAAAAGCTTAAGGTTACAAGTTGCTCTCAAAGCTTAAGGTTTCTTACTATCAAAATAATTGACGTACCCCTAAGATAGTGATGATATTAAATTTCCTTTGAAAAAGAAGACCATTTTGGAGTGTTCTTTTCTTTTGCTTCTATCTTATTTTGTAGAAAATAGACTTGAAGTGTTTTGTCAAATGCTCACACACACAGTACATCTATGTGCGAGGAGAGGCGCTATTTTAAAATGGCTTAATCAGCAGCCACGCAAAGATGTGTGCGTTTGCAGAACCTATTATGGTCCAGCAGGGGGCTATCGAGCATGCATACAAATTAACAGCATGTTTGTTTACTTCAGCGTTCAAGTGAGGGGGGAATTGGAGCAGCAGCAACAAAAACAGCCAAGGCCCCATACATGTGAGAGCAGCGTCCATACGCTCCATCGGTAGGTGTGAGGGAGACACTGGCAGGCGTGCTGTGGAGCAGCTAGAACACGTTCTTAATGCAGTGGTGGGAATGACTGTGCAGATAGGGAGAGTTTTCTCCACACACACCGGCAACACTAGCTTTGCTAATAATGTGAGAGTTTGGAAATAAATTATGAAGTTCCCCACATTTGCATTTTTAATCAATACATCTTTTCTCCCCACCCCCCCAAGGGGAAAGGAAGATTCAAAAACTTATGTTTTATTTTATTTACTTCAGAAGCACAGGTAGAAATTTACACGTTGGCCAAAGAACCGTTTGCCATTTTGTTTTTCCATATCATCAAAATTTATTTGCCACATTTTGTAAAAGTTGAAAGACGTTGCTGTGCTCTAAACTGTGCCAACAAAGGTGAAAATAATATACAACATTCATATAAAAGCTTATGGCTTAAGGAACTTAATTACATATGTTATCAGTGGCATGGACTCATAGATTCTCCTTATGAGCTTATGAAACCTGGATTCACCACCAAAGAGAGTGAGATCTTTGAATTCTTTTTTACCTGCTAGAATGTTACCAGTCTATGTCTTTTTCTGTTCCCACTTAACAAATGCATCTTTGAAGTATTCAGCTAAGAGCTGTAGTATATTGGATAGCTGAAATCTAGTTTTTGGAATACTATACCTTTTTAAAACCAACTTGTCTTAAAAATAAATATCAAAAGATTTTTGCTTATTTAAAGATATTGCTTATTAAGCTTATTTAGATGATTACATATGGAGTAAAATTTGGCATTTTTATTGTGCTGTGCTTTATCCAGTCTTAAGCAACCCTAAAAGTAGCAGCCAGCAGCTGTGAAAAATATTTCTGCTAACCGTGTGGGAACAGTTTATTTACAATTGTAAAAATTCCACTGAGGGCCAATATTTTTCTCAGTATGACTTAAAACATAGATTACTCATTTTAAAATCTCAAAAACACAGTTTTAGCTGAGGGTATCAAGACATTAAAGCTAAAAATGTTCTATACTTCTGTGTGTACATATAATTATGTGCTCCAGTGTGTATATGTATTGTAAAATTAACATTTTTTATTAGCGTTGTATAATGATTATTTAAAAAGCATATCTTAAAAATAAATTAATATTCCATTATGCAAGTAGATATGTCAATTTAGATAGTAGTCAGAAGTAAGTTGAAATTATTTTGATTGAAGTCCCTCTCAGAAACAGTTAGAACTCAACTCACATTTGAAAATATAGTTTATTTTAGGTTCTTCTGTTTATGTTCAGAAATGTATTAAAATATATTTTCATTTGACACATTTTATTGTCCTGTACTGTTTTAAGCTGTACTTAATATACAATTTAATGTTTTTCATAATATCAGTTAATAATACCACATCACGTTTAATATGTCATTGGGACTGAGAAAAGAGAAACAGATAAAAATGAAACTTCAGAAGAATATTTTACTTGTCTGAAAAAAGAAAAAATTTTTATGGTTTTATTGGGTAATATTTGCAGAGCTGCACACTGTAAATAGTAAATCATATGTCTCAATTCTGAAAGTTTTCTTGTCTTTAAGATTGCCAATATTAACAAAGTTCACTTTGCTAAAATTACTGTTGTTCTTTAATAATCAATCATAACCTAATATTAGCAAATACACTTTGTTGCAAATAAAAGAGTTGTAAAGAGCTACAACAGAAACTGCATTCTAGCTTAATCCAAATTAGTATTTTGCATAGTCTTTACCTGCTGTCCTTTAAATAGTTTTCTGCTGTGAGATCTTACCGTTTACTTTTTCCCAGTCATTCCCATAAAGGCTTACAAAGCCATTATTAATATATAACACTTATACCTTAATAACTACAAGTTGTATTTTTTGCTTTGCTAGGCAAGTGCATAGTAAAAGCAGTTTGTTTTTCTATGATGTAGTTCCAAAACATATTACTAAATAATGAAAGAGTGAAGAAAAAAATTTTAATTGTATTTTTATTTTATTATAATAGACATTTCTGAATTTTGAGAGTGATGTTTTAGAGTATGTGAAAATTTATATTGAATTCAGAATATATTTGTATCATTATGAGTGTTACTTGGACTCTATTATTGCCAGGAATTTCTGACATAACCATCGGTATACTAAAATTAATCTGGATGTACTATTTTGGTTTGAAAAAACCCTACTGATATGCTTGTGATATAGTTTTAAATATAGTTATAATCTTGACATGAATTCTGATTGAATTTAACTGCACCATTTCATTAATTTTTACTAAAATTATAGATATTGTAACATAGATAAGTCAGCTATAATAAGCATCTGATACTGAACCCTAAACAAAGAATCAAATTTTTGATGACAGGTTTTCCAGGTCAAATCACCCAATTCTTAAAGTATATTCTCAGAGTAGTAATTGGTGGTATCTTCTTCTCAAAGGTTTTAATACCTAATACAATAATAGCGCCCCATCAATATATGGCTAATAGCAGTTATAAAGTGTCTGCTGGTAGGCCATCTCTCATAAAACCGCCGTTAGCCTTAATTCAAATCCATTGATTCCTATTCCAGTTAAAACTGAAGAACTTAATATGTCTTTTAATCCTTTTATTGTAAGCTAGGATAAAATTAATTTTACCCTGAAACTGCACAAAGCCAATTAACATGATCTTTAGAGTTATTTAGTAAAGTGCTTCAAACTCTTAAATTTATCTTGACCTCTCGGTTGCACTCTCTGACTGCTTTTTAAATGAAGCAATCAATATCTCACAGCCCTTTAAATAGCTTAAACTCCTCAAATATTTTACCTGTGTTCTAGTTAAGCTGTAAGTAAAGGGTTTACTCCTGTTCCTGAAAATCTAGAGTCAATTATGCTAAATCTAAACACAGTTATTTCCTTTTAGGAACACTGTATGAATTAAACGGTTGTTTTAATAAAATCAAAGGCTTATATTTTGTTTAAAGCCACCCAATAATAAGGAAACATTATTTTCACACAGAACAAGTATTCTGTTTGCAGCTTCAAATATAGAACATTGATGTCCTTTCCCATTGCATGTAGCTTCTGTTCTCCACACAGGGCTAGTTGAAGGTATTAATTTTCTTACTGTGATAGGGTGATCAACCGTCCTGTCAAGAAAATGGATCTCCATGTCACCCTTTAGCATGATTAAATGGAGCCATGTCTCTGTGAAAAAACACCAAATTTTCATGAGACAAATGAAACTGTAGGAAGATCTACTTTTCCAGAATTATTTTATTTTTTAACATCTCAGAATGTCCCATTTGGTTGTCTATTTGTAGGAAAACATTGCAGTTAATTGTGTATATCTTGTATTATTTAGGAGAGAACACAGGCAAAGCTAGTGATTTTCAATGTTTCCAAATATGAAAAAAAATTAAAGAATCAGAAATTGTTAGGTGGGTGTTAGAATAGTAGCGGGGATGGGCCTCTATCACCTTAGACATTTACTAATCAGTCAGTGTCTCTTTTAGGGGATCCTTCTCTTGTCCTGACTTCTGTCAGTGTTAACAAAGAGCTATCATCTTTTCAGATCTGAGTGCTGATAAAAATTAAATACCATGGAATTTCAGCATCAGTAGTGTTCACAGCCAGTTGGACAGCATTCTTATGAGCCTGTGCGGATGCCAAACTTTAAATTACACCAAGTAGGGTACTTGACAGCTAATTAAGATTTCCTATTTTGGCCACTTAGCAGAGGGCACCTGTTACGATTCTTGCTGCTAGCTAAAGAATAAAATCTACCCAGGGCAGTTTGAAAGAACATTAGTAAAACTTCCCCAAAGTATTAATTCCTTCTGGGACGAGTGAGAGTTAGGACAAGATTGAGGTAATTAAACAAAAGGAACCTAGCGAAGGTGGGGGCCCGGGGTGGAGGTGGAGCTCTCCAAATGCCCCTGTTGTTTCATTTCCTATGGAAGCCGCCCATGTGTGCCCCGCGCCCCCGCCCCCTCGGAGCCGCGGCCGCTGCGGAGGCTGACCGGCTGGGGTCAATGCCTTGCCTATTGATCAGTATCCCCGCAGCCCCCTGCTCCGGCAGCTGCTTCATTGGCTTCTTTCAGGCCCTGCTTCAGTACATTAGAATAGAAATCCATAACCAGAGCTGTGCTCATCCAGGCAGGGGAAGAAACTAAATTAAATGGTATAAAACAATCTTGGATCAGGAGTTTGTGCCAATTCATCTTGATCTAAGATGTCACACCGGGCTCTCTGTCTGAGCACCTGGGCTAGAGGCAGCCATAGTGAAAATAGATGGAGCCGCGATCATTCATTTGTCAGCTGAGGAGCCAGGCAGCGGTTAGCAATTCCCTTCTGCAGAGGTCAGCTGACAGAACAATCAGTGCAACTGCAGAATAGAGCTTTCCTTTGAACTATTGTTACGGAGCATGCTCTCGCCGAGACACGGGGGGAGGGGAGCTTGGTTGGCTTCCTGTTTCCAGAAGACTATGCAAAGAATAAAATACGTGCTCCTGGAATCCAGAGGCCGTGGCACCCAGCTCTTACTCCTCCTGTCTGTTCTTCCCCAGAAATAAAGTTGGCTTTAATTGCATGTACTGAGGTATAGATGATCAAACTATTACATATCACTTTGTCTGGAATTAGGGTCCATTTTCATCCTTCTAAACAGCAGAGGCTGGGATTATTGATTTCTCTTCCTGTTTAGTGTGGTTGAGCTTTTAGGGTGTCTTCCCCCTTTGGTTAGTATAAACTATCGCAGATCAGTCATACTTTGAATCTGTACTCACATGCGCATGCTAATACTTTTACTAACATTTCCTCTTTGTCTTAAAAAAAAATCAGAAAAAAGACCCATGAAGAAACCTAAGTGCGTACTACGGTATCTGATTAGAAGACATAGCTATGTTACAAAAATATTTCTAAACCTTTTAATTGAGACTTTTTATAAAAAATGTTAATTCATGAAATATGACTTAACATGGCTTTAGAAGTTATAAGTTTGTAACATTGGGGAATGTTATAAAGCAACCTGTGTGTGAGTTGAAATACACCAAACAAAATAAAGCAAATTAGGGAAATAACTAAAATTTTATGTGAAAGAATTAGAATAGTTTTAAAGATAAATCTGTTCTCTGTTGTCTCATATGTAAGACAGAGATATATAAGATTGGCAAATTTCCTAAATTAACTTTTTTTGGGGAAAAAGAAAAAAAACAGGCAAACAAACAGTAAAATGTATGTAACGTGCAGAAGCTAAGAAACTATAACAATGACAGGAACAAATCTTTTGTGTTCTCATATGCCCCAAACTTTTCTTGGACTCCAAATAAACAAAAACTATTCTTTGATGTTACCCCTTAATAACTAATCCCCCTTTTTTCCTTAAGTACTTTAATGCCACTTTCTTACTCAATGATTCCTGTGGGACTCTTAAATTCTTTATACTGACTTGCCATTTCCATTTCTTAGATTCAGCCCACATCCTATTCTGCCTTCAGCAGAGCTAAATAAATGGAATTTAAGTTTTCTAAGAAGCTTTGTGTTCTAGGTGTTGTGTTGTTGTTGTTGTTGTTGTTTAATTTCTAGAAAGAGCAGACCTATCTCTCTTGCAAGGGCTTAAAAAATTTTGTTTTACTTTTGTTTCAGTTAATTTGGATTTTTAAAAGAATTCAGAGCATGATATCTGATATCTTTCTGCAGTGTTTTCTATCAGCTACCCAGAGCTCACCATGGATCTAGAAGCCATCCACTTCTCTGCATCTCCTATCTGACATCTCAACAGCAAACCAACCTTAACCTGTGGCTTTCATTTCTGCAATACCCTCTTTATTGATCGCCTCATATCCAGCATTCTTCATACACACTCAGAATGGTTTTCTAAAACCCTAAGTTCCATTGTTCAAAGGACTGAACAATGGGAATATGACCAGTAGAGTCAGCTGTGATTTGCCCTCATTTTTCACCCTTCCCTTCGCGACTTCCAGCGTTCCAGCCCAGTTACCTATTCTTGCAGTAGAAATAAGCAAATTCCTGTATGCTTTAGGTTCTTACACATACTGTTCTCTTAGACCATGAAGTTCCTACTGGTTTTGTCACCGTTAACGTTTCTAATTCTGTTTAGTCGCCTTTAAGTTCAGTGGGGATGGGGACTTCGCTTTTCTTATGCCTATTCATTTATCTTAGTTCTTCCCATATGAATTTGTTAGTTCATATTTGCATAATGCCATGCATACACTAGATCCCCCATTCTTATATGATGAATGATTAACTGAAGGGATGAATTGTGAATTCCGATGCTCACTGTCCTCCACTTGATCATTGCATCAGCCATCTTTTGGTTCTACTTGACACCAATCTTCTTTTACCTCCCAGTCTACTTTCCCATCCTGGGGCTTCCCTGCTGGCTCAGTCGGTAAAGAGTCCACTTGCAATACAGGAGACCGCCTGTAATGCAAGAGAGACCTGGGTTTGGTCCCTGGGTCAGGAAATTCCTGAGGAGAAGGAAACAGCAACCCACTCGGACAGAGGAGCCTGGCAGGCTGCAGCCCATGGGGTCACAGTGATTCGGACACAACTTAGCGACTCAGCCACCACCATCACCTCCATGCTACTGTTATCATGATCTCTCTGACCATGAATCTCATGACACCAGCTTATACAGAAACTGGTCAACAGCGTTCCGTTAGCCTAACATTAAAGTTCTTCAGGTTGCTGTATGAAGACCTCTGGTGTTTGGTGCCCCTTAAACCCTCCCTATTCTCACCCCCTTGCCTTTCCTGCAGTAGTATAGAATAACTAAGAAATATTTTTGTCTCCACAAAGACAAAATAATTATCTAAAAGTATTCTGAAGTCCCTGTTGCTACTTTCTTAGTTGCCATACTGCTCTGTGGGCCCTTCATTGTATTGATTTAATGTATAGAACAATGGGCTGAAAGAGACAAGAAAAACTGGATGGGTTAAAATTAGAAAGACAGAAAGCTGACCTCCAACCAGTCCACATGGCTCCAGAAGTTTGCCTTTGAAATCCCTCTGTACCCCATGTATAGCTATGATGGATAAAATATTCAAATAGAAAACCAACAAGGCATAATTAGGCTCAAGAAAGATAGATATCTTTGTGGACAAGTAACGGAATAGAAATGCAGTAATCGCGATTGAAATGATTAGCTGCTTTTCAGAAGCAGGCTTTGGCTCGTATGAGCAAAGAGACTCTAATGCCAGCCTTTCTCGGTTCCTGCAAGAATATTGAAAGAATATGAATACATTGTTACTCAGTCAAAATCGAGGTTGTATTATTAAAGGAGAAGAGGAAAGTGGATGCCAGCATATGACTCGCTCTGTTAAACATAATAGAAAATAATGAAATGAGTTGTGCTCAATCTGGGAACCTAGAAACACAGAGAAAGAGAGAATAGAGAGAAAACCTAAAGAAAGTGGGAGGCAGGAGAGAGAATAAAAGTAATAGCAGAAATGAGTGAAATAGAAAGCAATGAAACAGTAAGATCAAAACCAGGGTATTTTTGGAAATCTGATAGAAAGTGTATTTCTAGAAAAACTTATCAAGAGGGCAGGGAAAATAATATTAGAGAAAGTGTAAGTAAACAGCAAGCTTCCCAGGTGGCACTAGTGGTAAAAAAAAAAAAAATCCACCTGCCACTGTAGGAGATACAAGAAATGTGAGTTCAGGCCGTGGGTCAGGAAAGTCCCCTTCCCCTGGGGTAGAAAGTGGCAACCCTCTTCAGTATTCTCTCCCGGAAAATTCTATGCATAGAGGAGCCCAGCGGGTTACAGTCCAGGGGTTGCAAAGAGTCAGACACGACTGAGTAACTGGGCACAAGTAAACAATGCTAATAAGAATTCATAGCAACTGGTACAAGTGAGATTTTTTAAATCATAGAGAACAGTCTAAATGACTTCAGACCAACACGTTTAAAAACTTGGATGAAATGGATAATTCTAAAACTGTAAGCTATCTGAAATGATTCAAGAATTTAGTAGAAAATCAAGCCAAATAATTATTACAGAAAATGAATTCATAGCAACAACAACAAAAATATTCTTTCCTCCACCCCTACGCCTTCCCTACCCATGTGTCTGCTACTTCCTGCCTCCAGAAGAGGGTCATCCTGAGACACAGGTGCTGTCAGTGGTAGTCACTCAGTCGTGTCCGACTCTTTGCGACCCCCTGGGTTGATGCCCACCAGGCTCCTCTGTCCATGAGATTTTCCAGGCAAGAATACTGGAGTGAGTAGCCATTCCTTTCTCCAGGGGATCTTCCTGACCCATGGACTGAACCCCAAGTCTCCTGTATTGCAGGCAAATTCTTTACCATCTGTGCTACCAGGGAAGCTCACAGGCCCTGATAATTGTAAATAATTTCATCTAACTTCAATGATTCTTTAACTGTTTTCAGAGGACTGGGGAGTAAAAGTTAACCCAATTTTAGAGATTTGTATTATATTGCTACCAAGAGCCAACAGGAATAGTACATGGAAAGAAAATAATAGTTCAGTCTTACCCATGGACATACTGTCAAAAACCTCTATGAGGAAATTTAGTTCAAAGTTTGTCTATTGGCCTGTTTACCTACCTATCTACCTACTGGTTTTCATTCGTCCATATACCCAGAGTTTATGGATGGAATGCAAGCATGGTTCAAGGCCAGAAAATATATATTTCAGGTAACATTGATATGATTATATAATAGATAAAAAATATTTGCTAAGGTCATAATCATGGTGACCTCTCGGGTAAGAGAGAGGTGTAGTAAAGTCAAGACACAAACCATAGTAGACTTTAGCTGTATCCACATTAGTTAATTATTTTTAAAAATCTGAGACACTTTTGGAAAATGTTAGGATTCTATAAAGTTGGTTGTGTGCGTGTATTTACATCCATATTGCACCAGGTATTAATGTCTCATTCGTTTCTATTGCTGAATAATATTGCATTGAATGAATGTGGCACATTTTGTTTAGCTGTTTAACAGCTGATGGACTTTTGTTGTTCCTGCTTTTTGGCTCTTATGGGTGATGCTGTTGTAGACAGTCATTGTGCATGCTCGGTTGTGTCTGACTCTTTGCAACCCCATAGACTGCACCCCACAGGCTTCTCTGTTCATGGAATTTTCCAGGCAAGAATACTGGAGTCGGTTGCCATTTCCTACTTCAGGGGATCATCCCGACCTAGGGATCGAACCCATGTCTTCTGCATCTCCTGAATTGGCAGGCAGATTCTTTACCCCTGGGCCACCAGGGAAGCCTGGATGTTCATGTACACGTCTTTATATGGACATTTGTTTTCACTCCCCTTGGGTAGATACCTAGGAGTGGGATTGCTGGGCCATATGTTATAACTCTAACTACCAAACCATTTTCTAAAGTAGTTGTATCATTTTACATCCCCACCAGGAATGCATGAGAGTTTCAATTTCTGTACAGGCTCAACAATACATGTTATGGGCTGTCCTTGTAATTATAGCCATTCTAATGGATGTAAAATGGTATCTCACTGAGGTTTTCATTTGCATTTTCCCGATGGCATCACTGACTCGATGGACGTGAGTCTGAGTGAACTCTGGGAGTTGGTGATGGACAGGGAAGCCTGGCGTGCTGCGATTCATGGGGTCGCAAAGAGTTAGACACGACTGAGCGACTGAACTGAGCTGAATGACCAATGACATTGAGTAGCTTTAATGTGCATATCGGCCATTCATATATCTTTGGGGAAATGCCTATTTAAATTAGTTGCTCATTTTAAAAGTTGGGTTTTCTTAATATAGAGTTGTCAGAAGAGGTCCTTAGGTATTCTGGATACAGTCTCTTATTAGATATACAATTTGACAATGTTTTCTCTCAGTCTGTGCATTCTTTTTACTTTCCTGATTATATTAGTGGAAGCTCAAGTGTTTAATATTGAAGTTCAATTTGAAAACATTTTAAAAATTCCTCATTTTGCTATAATATCTAAGAAATCATTACCTAACCCCAAATCATGAAAATATTCATCTATATTTTTTCTGCAAGTTGCTTAGTTTTATTGTATATTTAGGGCTGTGATCGATTTTGAGTTCATCTTCTTATATCATGAGAGGCAGAATCCAGAGTCATTCTTTTGCGCAAGGATAACAGTCGTTTCAGTGCCATTTACTGAAAGGCAGTCCCTTCATGACCGAGCAGTCTTGAATGTTTCATCATATGTGTTGATAGTCTTTTAATCTCTGTTCTTATGGTTTGGTTTTCAGGTTGCTTATCAAGTGTCCCACAAATGAAGAAAATTTCCACATCTTATGAGGAAAGACGGAAGCAAGCTACTGCTATTGTTTTACTAGGAGTAATAGGAGCTGAATTTGGTGCTGAAATTGAACCTCCTAAACTGTTGACCAGACCTCGAAGCTCTAGTCAGATTCCTGAAGGATTTGGTTTGACTAGCGGTGGATCCAACTACTCACTGGCCAGGCACACATGTAAGTTAAAAAATTCCTAACATTGCTCTATTGCTTCTCAATACATATTATATATTGAAAATATCTCAAGAGTAGCAAACATATCCTGAGTTTTAGCACAAATATAATGCTTAAATTAAATTGGAAAGCAGTATTATCTATTTGGCACATTACCCTGTAGTTAATAGTTCTGGGACTTTTTAAAAGTTAAAACATGGGCTTTAAAATGCTTTTCTTAAAATAACCCATTTCTGAGCTTTGTGTTTCTACATTTTGGTCAAGACTTTAACCAAAACTTCTAACTTCTAAGATAATTTCTGAAAAACTATGCATCTTGTCATGAACAAATTTTGAAAAGTCAGGGGTAGGTGTGGAAGACCAGCTTTGTCTTCTATATACATACATATGTATATGAATATATATGTCTGCATTTATATATAAATACATGTATGTACTATATATATAAATATGTATGTATATTGGAGAAGGAAATGGCAACCCACTCCAGTACTCTTGCCTGGAAAATTCCATGGACAGAGGAACCTTGTAAACTACAGTCCACGGGGTCGCAAAGAGTTGGGCATGACTGAGCGACGTCACTTCACTTTATGTATGTATATATGTAAAAAATATATTTTAAAGATCATGAATGAGGAACTATGAATTACTTCTATAATTTAAAAAGTATTCCAGTAACAGTTTTCAAAAGACTAAAAACATCAGCACTTAAAGGGTTTATCTCATATTGCTGCTTTTGGTTCTGTGTTTGGTATGTTAGTAATAGGTCAGGATATTTTATAATGAGGTCTTTGGTACCCTAGGGTCAGAACGCCCTTAGGTGAAGGTCAGAATGTTCCTACCACAATGCAGAATCATTTCTAACAAATGTACCATCTTAACCACCAAATATAATTTACCAAATACATCAAGATATTCTTTGTAGCATAAATTGCAATGTGTTCTTTTGGGGTTTTAACATTTAAGCAAGGGGAAAAAAATACATGCTACTTTGTTAGCCAAGAAGTTCGTTGGATCATTGTCACATACTCTTTCTGAGAAACCAAGGAGTCATGTTGGTAGCTTTATTACTAAAGCCCTGTTCTAGACTGGGTTGCCTGCCTGCTCCCTCCCATCCGGGCTGAGATTGTCCCACCAGGAGTTGGCAGCTTTTGTCCCGACACAATCTACTGGTTCCAGAGCCCATGCTTTCGGCCATGGTGTAAACTGCTACTGCTCATGGTTTCTGGTTGAAAAGGGCTTAATGACTAACAAGTACTGTTAGTTTATAATTTAAAAAGCACTTTCTTTTCTAGCTCTTGATTTGATCTTCAAAATAGAAATGAAGATTTCTTCAAACTGGTTCAGCCCAAATGTAGTAAAACCTGAATTTGAACCCAAGTTTCTTGCGACCTGAAAGCTCCTGGTCTTCCCATTTTCCTCCCAGCCACATCTGCTTCCCCTCTCCTGCAGGGGCCTCTTCATCGTTTCCGGGTTCTTCAAGTTTCCTGTTTTCCGTTCATAAAACCCTGCTCAAACCTCACCTACACTCCCAAGGGCTCTTTAATAGGCCCAACCTTTCTGTGTCACTCTAGACAGAGTAGGACTTATATATAGAGAGCACCTTGTTTAGAATTTTGATATTAGAATATTAGAGGTTAATGAAACCTTGACATGATTTAGTCTGGTGACTTTCAAACTTTTTTGCTCACCATCTCTCTAGTGGGTATCAATAAATGTCTAATCTCTTGTACAGTTCTGTATTGACAGCTAAAACTTTTTGATAATAAGTTTGAACGTTTTCAAAAGATAAAATTTTGAGGATATTGTGATATTGAGATTTAAAAATGAAATACGTTCTTTTAAATTAATTCCATAGAATATTTGGCATAACTATTTGATACCTGCCATCATTATCCATTAAAAAGAATTTCATGGCAAATTTTTGTTATGCTCCGAGCCCGTATCTCCGAACCGACCGAGAGAGCAAGTCCACCACAGTATTGCAAACGCAAGAAGGGAGTTTGTTTATTCCTAGCGCGCTAGGGCCCAAGTCTCATCCCACACAAGGGAATCTGACAAGAGCCCCTAACAAAGGAGTATGGCGGCTTATATACAGGCAGTTCTTTGTCTCAGTTACAGGAGTAGCTGGCGTTACATGATTGGCCAGGCAGGATGAGCGCATATCCTGTCTCTTTCTGGTAAACATGACTCAGGTCCTAGAGCCCGTCGTTTGGTCCCTAACAATTTTCAGTGTCAAAAATTTTACATCCTTGATTATTTTCCTCGAGAGAAAATTTCCACCCTCAATGTTGTAGGGAAGCTGTTAATTTGCATATTTAGCATCCAAAAATCAATTCCTTTAAACTAACTATGTCTTAAGACTATGTGTGCTTAAAAAACTATATTTTCCTTGAAAAGACTTAAGATACTCCCTTTTGGAAGGGGTTACCTGTTTTGAAGACTGCTGATTTAGTCCAACATGTTTTATGTGATACCTCCACAGCGTTCATTTGTATATTTTCCTGCCAGGAAAGTGAACATAAATGTTATTTCCCTGGAATTTTCATGCAGCTTTATATCTTAGCTGTTGTTGTTGTTCAGTCACTTAGTCATGTCTCATTCTTTGCGACCCTGTGGACTGCAGCACACCAGGCTTCCCCATCCTTCACTATTTCCCAGAGCTTGCTCAAACTCATGTCCCTTGAGTTGGTGAAGCCAGATATCTTAGTATCTGTGTATAAATGTAGGAGCATTATAAATCGATGAGTCACTGACTAATTTCACCCAGGCCAGTAGTTGGTTGTTACACAGATTAGTTTGGCTTCCCAGGTGGCTCAGTGTTAAAGAATCCACCTGCCAACGCAGAAGAGATGCGTTCGATCCCTGGGTTGGAAAAGATCCCCTGGAGAAGGAAATAATAACCCTCTTCAGTATTCTTGCCTGGAAATGCCACGGACAGAGGAGCGTGGTGGGCTACAGTCCATGGGATCGCAGAAGAGTGGGACACTACTTAGCGACTGAGCACACCAGGCAGATTGGTTCACACCACATTATCTTAGCTATCTAGACTAGTATTGTTACCATCTGTTTACTAATCACAGTTTATCTTTATTCAAAATTCTGATATTCATGAATTTGCTTCTGTGTGTCTTTTCTCTTGACTTATAGTTTCATCTGTAAATTGTTACTAATGTAGCTAGAAAAAGACGGAATAGATTAGGTGAAGTAGATAATTTTTAAAAAGCAATAACGCAGTAGAAATGGAGATTTTTCAAAGAAGCCCTGGGAATTGATAAAGGAATGGAAGGGTCTTGGTACTGCTCTTTGGTTTGTTAAAATTCAGGGAGCTGAACTTTAAGTCTCTGCAAAGGGGTCCCAAAGCCTAACTCTGACATGAGGGAAACTGGGCTGAGCTGTACTTCAGAGGGACTTTTGCCGCCTCCTCTTTTCCAAGCAAGGGAAATAAAATTTACCCAAACATTTAAAACAATGAAGTCTTTAAAAACCAAACTTGTTCTTTGAGCACTTTGGCTAAAGAATGCAGATGTGGAAAGGACAGAAGGTAGTGATTCTTAGCAATTACTTCATTGTAACAAAGGACAGAGAGATTCTCAGAGGTTTCTAGAAAGCAGAAATCATATATAAAAATGAATGATATAGTACTTACTGGGACAAATTCAAAATCTATAAAATGTCTGTGGTATTTCCTTACATATTATGGTTGCCCTATTCTATTTTAATAACTTAAAAGTATTTTAAAGATAATCATGAGTTTCTTTTAACTTCTATCCCAGTCCCCTATTTTTTCCCCAAAAGTCTTAGATTTCTTGGTGGTAGATTTGCCTAACAGGGATTTCTAAGAATTGGGATGTCTTGATTAAAGTAGGTGTATCAGTTTAAATCTTGCTCTCTTGATTGGAAATCGTCAGGGGTCTAAATGTTCCTGTGTCTTGGGCTCTTTTCAGTTCTGCGTAATATTAACATGCTAGAAGTTGCTATGTGTATCACTATGGTATTTGTTTATGTGACATTTAAAATGTGTTGCTACCATTAAATATTTAGTCTTTATGGCATCCTATTGAATGAGATAGTAATTATTGTCCTCATTCTGAGATAAGGGCATTAAGATACAATATTTGATGAACTTTAATTGCTGGAGTTCTAACCTTCCTTGTAAAGACATTCTGTGAAAACCCATAATATAGGCAAGTTCCAATCATCCACATTGATGGGGAGGGCGGGGAGAGACACTGATGCCTAATTCAAAAGTTATACGTAGTTTTATAATACATTTTATTTTTTTCTTTTTATATTTTAAAAATTTTCCATTTCTGTCTTAGATTGACTGGTTAATTTAAAAAAAATTTTTTTTTTTACTTGGCTGCACCAGGTCTTAGTTGTAGCTCAGTTCAGTTCAGTTCAGTCGCTCAGTTGTGTCCGACTCTTTGCGACCCCATGAATCGCAGCACACCAGGCCCCCCTGTCCATCACCAACTCCCAGAGTTCACACAGACTCACGTCCATCGAGTCAGTGATGCCATCCAGCATCTCATCCTCTGTCGTCCCCTTCTCCTCCTGCCCCCAATCCCTCCCAGCATCAGCGCACACGAGGTCTTTCATCTTCGTTCTGGCACGCAGGATCGTCAGTTTTGGCATGTGGGCTCCAGTTCCCTGACCAGGGATCGAACTGGGGCCCCTTGCATTGGACATGTGGAGTCTTAGCCATTGGACCACCAGGGAAGTTCCTGTGATACATATTATACTTACGCTGGCATTTATGTGAATTTTTTGGTGGGTGTTACTCTTTACATAAAGTATCAGAATCACGTGTTGAAGACAAAGCTGGAAGACTGGAGACTGAGTCCTAGACCAGGCTACTCTGTGCCCTTGTGCCCTTGGAGAGCAAAGTGACCCTCTAGGGTGCAGTTTCTGCTTATATAAAATAAAAGGCAGAAGCTGTCTATCTTTGAAGCCCCTTTTGATCCAGTTGGTCTCTGCTTCCGAAGTGAAATGGAAAGCATCCCAGGAAATTCCCCTCTTCCTTCACCTTGCTGTTTTCTGCTCTGAGTAGGAATGATTGCTTTCTTGTGTCTCATCAGCTCAACTTCAATAGGGATCTTCCCTCATTTTTATTCTGCTCCACATATGAGACGTGGTTAGAATATTTTATGGAAACATTTCTGTTACCTTATAGGGCTTTTGGTTCCTCCTTTCACTTGGTCTCTTCTGCTTTTCTTTTTTCCCTGAGTTAAGAAGGTTAGGGAGATGTATTGATATTCATATTTCTTACACAAATTAGAATAAATACAAATAAGTCACATTTAAAGTCATCTAATTTGGTTAAGGTGACATATTATTTCTCCATTTATAAATCAAAGCACAGCGGTTTTTATAAAAGAGTTCTTTAAAACAGCTCTGTTTATAATGTCAGATATTTTGTTCGAAGCATTTTTTTTTTGCGACTTTATTTTTTTTAATTGAAGGATATTTGCTTTACGGAATTTTGTGGTTTTCTGTCAACAAGAATCAGTCACAGGTGTACCCACGCCCCCTCCCTCCCAAGCCTCCCTCCCGCTCCCTCCCCACCCCACCCTTCTGGATTGTTCATTGTGGAATGATGCCGGCAGATGTGCTGTGGAATGGTCTGCTGTCTGTAGCAGACCCCATTTTGGTCTCTCATTAGCTTTCTGACTTTGGGCAGGTGTCATAAAACATTTCTCGAAGCAGCCGACTCTGAGACACACTTGTGTGTGGAACTCTCCTAGGGACTCAGTACCTTTAAGGAGAGACAGAAGCTGGGCAGAGGGAGAAGGCGAATTGCATTTCAATTGCCTAGAAAGCTTCAGTTGATCTTGGGAACTCTGGAGCTGGGATCGAGGTCAGACTTGTCCTAAAGTGGGTCTGAGGGCTCAGCCTTTGCATCTCCAGGTCATTCAGTCACTGAATCAGGGGTGCCCTGAAGAAGGGGTGTGACTTTGGGTGAGCTACTCTCTTCATCCTGGGGCAAATCCCACAGAGGGAATCAGCTGATACTTCTGAGCCATGAGCACCCCCAAGAGCCTGGGGAGTGCACCATCGCCGAGGGGAGGAGGGGCCGCCTCTCCTGGCTGGTGCTCAGCGCGCTACTCACTCCTGTGTCTCCGCTCCCCCCTCTGTCCACAGGCACCGCCATTTAGTTAACAGTGTTTATTCCAAGTCCACATGCCTCTCTTGTTACCCTGCAAGACAGATATTTTATACAATATGAGGTGCATTAATAAGAGTCGATTCCTGAGTATTTACTCTGTGCCAGGGTATTTTGCTATGTTCTTTATATGTATTATCTTATTTAATTTTCCAAACATGTCAGTTACATGCTGTTACCATTTATCAGATGAGGACCCTGAAGCTCTGCTCAGTACTCACTCAAGATTGCTGAAGTTGAATTTAACTTTTTTCTTACAAACATTGAAGGCATAGGTCAAATGTTTTAACCTCGTACTGCTAAAAAAGCATCAAGCCTGGACTTGAACACCTGTCTTCCAAATCTGAACCTGTATGTTCACCATTTCACGCAGTTGTCTTGTCTCATAAGCACGTGCGATTCAGAAATGGGGCCGTACAGAGAAGGGGCGTGCACATCAGTGAGCCACAGCTCACCTGGAAGCAGGTGCCCTGTTGAATCGTTTATTTAGGGATGTGCTGGTGCTGTAGAGAGATAAGCATGTACGGAATCCACATCTCCATACATATGAACAGTTCACATCTAAGGTGTGGAAAACTTAGAGAAAGAGAGTGAACATTTCCCCATAGCAGGGTCTTTAGGAAATCCACAAATCCAGGGCTCTTCTGCTGGCCAAGGTGAGTGGCATCATGACAGTAGTTTGTCGCTCAGTCGTGTCTGACTCTTTGCGACCCCATGGACTGTAGCCCACCAGGCTCCTCCCTCCATGGGATTCTCTGGGCAAGAGTACTGGAGTGGGTTGCCATTTCCTTCTCCAGGGAATCTTCCCGACCCAAGGATCGAACCCAGGTCTCCTGCATTGCAGGGAGACTCTTTAACCTCTGAGCCACCAGGGAAGCCACCAGGAAGCGTCATGATGTTACCTGGAAAATGCTGCTTATGTGCACTTGCATTTCTGTTCTGCAAAAAAGATCCAGATTCCATTCGATTCTCAAGAGAAAGTCATTAAAATAAACAGTTAAGAACCCCCTGAGTGTGTTGGAATAAATGGCTCCTAGGTTACTATGATTTTTAAATCATAGTAGACAAGAATAGACTTGTGTCCCTCTTGATTAGTTCAGCTGTAATACCACAAATTGGAAGCCTCAATTTGATGCTGTCTCAGCAATGTCTTAATCCTATGAAACCTATATTTAGAGTTTTATATTAATAATCTTCTGGTGCTATGCTTGATTGTAGTTGGTTGCGGTCTACTGTTGTGAAAATGATTCCCTGATTACTTTGTGTGCTTTCTAACAATGCACATTTTATATAATGACTACATTAATCTTTATTGGAGTTGTTATAATCAATTTTATTTCTGATCTTATGGTGAGAAAGTTAAGCCAAATCTCAGATGTTTTATCAGCAAAATTGGGACAAAGTTACTGAATTGTAGTTAATAACAAAACTAACAATAGTGGCAAGTTGTGAAAGAAAAGCAGCAATAATGATGAGGAAAGCATTGTGTCATTTGCAAGGATAAGCAATGACCAGAAACAGTGGGCCTTTTCCCTGGTCACAGTAAGTCCTCAGACCATGTTGCTGAGCTGCTGTTGTGGCTGTAGAGACTGCATTTCCGTCCGCTTTTCCGCGTGTGTAACTCGCCTTCCTTTCATCTGGAAGTGAACCTGCCTCCCTGTCTGGCTTCTTATCCCCCTGTCCGCCTTACTCACTCTTCTCGTTGTCCTCAGTCAGCAGTTCCTGTTCTTCACTGCTCCTTCTCATTGGTGATTTTCCCTTGAAAAATCATCCTGGTTCCAGATGCTACTTGGCTTGCCTTGCCATCGTCATCTTTGGTGTTCAGAACTCTAAATCTCACTCGAGCTGTGCACCAAAATCATACCTGGAGTGTTTTGAAATGCGTGTGTCTGAGGCCTACCCTGGAGTTCCTATTTAAAAAGTCAGGGGTGAGATTTGGACATCTATGTTATTTTTTTGAAGCTTCATATGTAATTTTCATCTGTAGCCAGAGTAGACAAACCCAGTAGAAATCAGAGTCCTTTATAGTTATTTGACATTGAGTGTTCTATGGTGGTTTTGGTCACTAAACTACCTTAATGCACAAACTGTAATTTTCTTTATAGTTTAAAATGGAAGAGGTAATGGGAACTAATCAGAGTGAATAAATAACATTTCTATTACTCTCAGACCTAATTCTTTAGGTAGTTCAGCCTTTTTATTGGAGTTCCAGTATTCTGCATTGCTTGGGTTTAAATTCTGACTCAGTGCTCAGTGGCTTTGTGGCCTTAAATGCTTTAGCCTCTGTTTCTTTAACCGAAAGACAGAAACAATAATGTCATGTACCTCATGAGGAGTATTGTGAGGATGAATAAATTAGTGAATGTAAAGCCCTTTGAAAAGTGCCTGACTTAAAAGTGTTAGTTGAACGTTAGTTATTATGATTGTTCTAGAAATGTGTCTAAAGAATAAAAAAAAGAAATACATCTGCTATGTATTAGAACATTTATATGTAAATGACATATATATGTATATAGACTACTTGAAAAAAATCTTCCTAAAATCTTATAAGGTAGGTATTACTGTCAACATTTTATATATGAGTGAGCAGATACTCTTAAAAATTAGATTTCTTCCTTAAGGTTATCTGTCTTATAAAGGATTTGAATCCAAATGCAATTTTTCTTCCAAAGCCCATGATGTTATTTGCTACAATACATACTGATTCGTACTGTTTGTGGTAAACTATGTTGGTTCCCTGAGGATTTATATAAAAATGTACTTTTCTTCAGCCATATTATTATATTATATATGTGTTGAAATAAAACACGTATTTTTATAATTATTTATTTGTATTCTTGTATATTTGTATATTATTAATTTGGATGAATCTCTACCTACTTATTGCCTGTTTCACGTTTTAACCACATCAACATACTAGGCTCAGATCAAATGGAAAATTTCGCTACTCTTCTGTTTTTACTTATAAATAATTTATGTTGTATAACAGCTTTATCATTTTAACTGTGATCTGACACTTGCATTAAAACCCTTGTTTGGTGATGTAATCCCATCCTTGTTCTCCAAAAATCCCTTTAGTTTGCAGCTCTTTTTGTTAATTTACGGCACTATGCATTTTCGGTTCCTCTTCCATAAAACAAGTAAGTCAGACAAGATTATTTCTCAGGCCACTTCCATCCAAAATTACACAGTTCTATGAAATTATTTATGTGACTTATTATTGTCCTAACTGTGCGGTTTCTGTTTATTACTGCCACTTGAACTTGCCTGTCTTGCTTTCATTGTTCTTTATCAATTGTTAATCTGCTTTTAAAGGTTCTAGTATTCCAGTGCCATGCCATATTTGAAGCTGAGCATCTTTAAAGTGTTTTTCTGCGATCCCTCCTATGGGTACCACTTACCAGCTTATCAGGCTACAATTATTTTCGCAAAACTCATCCGCCACACATGTCCTGCTTTGTGGACCTGTGTTGTATTGATGTGATTGTACTGTAGGCCACAGATCAGCAAACCAAAGCTGTGAATCAACCCTGGCCCCCTGCCCATTTTTTTCAAATAAAATGTTATTGGAACAGAGCCACACCTACTTGTTTATGTACTAGTTGGCTGTTTCATGCTATAGCAGTAGTTGCTGTAGAGATTGTATGGCCTACAAAGCCCCGATTTTTTATTATCTGGCTATTTACAGAAAAAAAAAAATCTGTCAACCTTCCTGTACATTATTTGAATCCTTTGTTAGTGGTCCTTTCTTGCCATTTAATATATGAAAGGGCTTTAAAGTGACTTGGTTAAAAATATTTCAGTAGCTAAATATAGCCTCTGTGGTACTCTGAGGTTTGTATCCTTTAAGAATGTAATACAAAGACATTATACCAATTTTGGGGAGGGGTCTAGAATATAATACAGTATTGGTATAAATCTCTGCCAACCATCTAATGTACATACTAGTTACCTTGACTGAGTCGCAAATTTAGAGGCAGGTTTGAGCTTTGTATCGCTAGTGGCAACCCCACTCCCCCTTTTATTCTGAAAAGGACTTTCTTATATCTGATACTAAATAATCTTGGTCTGAAGTTCTCTGACAGCTCTGAAGAAGCATTCCTTCACGTCTGTCTGTCCCAATGTATGTACTCCAGGGTCACTGTAATTAACGTATTTAATTCTGTAAGCTCAAGCAGTCTCATAGCCAAAGGGGACAAAGGCGAGCATCTAGTCTAACCTTCTCAAACGCTATGAAACTTTGGATGGTACCCTTAGAAAGCTTTTTGTAAGAAGTGAACAGAAACATTTTGTAAGCTTGTTCGGAGATTCCCTGCTGCTGCTGATTCCCCGCAGTGTCCATCAAAAACACAATTCCCAAGGATGTGGAATGTTGGGAGCCTAAGACTGTTTGAATGTTTTATACTGTGGCTTCCATGATCACACAGTAAGTGCTGGTGAACTTGCTGGTATGAACCAGTTCAACTGGGAGCTTCCAGATGGAAGCCCACTAGAGAACCTGAATGAACTCAGTAAATACAGAGCTCTTTCCTTATACCTTTGCTTTACAGATTATGATCTTAGCGTCCTGGGGCTCCATACAGGTGGCCCAGTAACCGCCTGCGCTCCTAATACTCCTTCAAGCACAGTGGCACTGGTGTGACATTGTTTCCACAGAAAGAAAGTGCCAAAACAGAGTTAGATTCTTAAAAGGAAAACAAAACACCACACAACTGAAAACTAGAAATTATCCATCCTTCAAAAACACGATGAAAATAAAAATTCTTGATTTGCCCACTCAAACCTGCTCTGCTTGCAGCCTTCCCCAGCTCAGTTGATAATTATTTTCTTTCCACTTTCTTAGTGATAAGATATGATAGTGAAGTCACTCAGTCATGTCGGCTCTTTGTGACCCAATAGACTGTAGCCTTCCAGGCTCTTCCATCCATGGGATTTTCCAGACGAGTACTGGAGTGGGTTGTCATTTCCTCCTCTAAGGGATCTTCCTGACCCAGGGATCAAACCCAGTATCCCGAATTACAGGCAGACACTTTACCGTCTGAGCCACCAGGGAAGCCCACCCCTGATTTCTTCCTCTCTCAGACAACATCTTATCCATCAGGAAATCTTATTGGCTCTACCTTCAAAATATACCCAAAATCCAGCTACTGTTTGCCACCTTTACTGTTACCACCCTGGTTAGAAACCTTCATTTCTCACTAGTAAGTACTACTGCCAAGTCTTCCAGCTTCTCCTCTTATCCCTTTACTAGCCATCATGGTAGTAATATTTTTAAGGCATAAGGTAGATCTTATCACTCAAGGATATCCAGATGACTAACCAGCCACACAAATACTCAAAAATCAGTAGGGTTTCTTTATATAATACTAAACAAAAGAGAAAATGTAGAGAATCATCATTTTTTGAAAGATCCTTCAAACTAGACCTTAAAAACCAGGAAGAAAAAGACAGTCCAGTTAAAAAAAAGATTAAATTTATAGGCAGGTGTTTTATCATAGAAGGAATGAAGATGCCAAAATATGCAGCTTATCCAATAATTACAGGATTTGGGGTTAGGAAGATTTACTAGAAACACTTGTTTGTTTAAAACCTTATTTTTTCTTTACAGTAAGTGGATATTTGTGTAATTAAAATAATAAATAGATGCTCATATTTTGCAAATATTTTTAAGATCTCAATAATTATGGCAACCAAAGAAGCCCCACAGCTCATAGCTAAGAATAAACTTAAGAAATATGGAAAAACTGCAACATGTCACTGAGAGAAATAAAGTAATATTTGAGTAAACAAAGAGGCATGTAGTTCTTGGATGGATAAGATAATTCCATATGGTAAATATCTCAGTTGTTTCCAAATTAATATATAAATCTCACACAAACACTAAAATCTCAACACTGCTAATTTTAATAGTCAAAATGATTCTAAAATTAACACACTAGAGATAAATGGAATATGTGATTTATTTTGTTTTATTCAGTAAACATATATTAGCATTAACAAATATACCAGTTACTACGTTAGGCACTTTACAAATATTATTTAATTCTAATTATAACCCCTTGAAATACATATTTATTAACAAATCAACCTATGCAGTACTGTAGAAATAGAAAATATTTCTAGGCATTAACTTAATGAAGAATATACAATATTTTTAGAAAAATAATTTTAATTTTATTGAAAAAGTTTTTAAAGACCTAAATAAATAGGAAGATATACACTGTTATGGATAAGTATACTCAGTATCATAAGAATGCAGTTTTCATAAATTTAATCCCATTTCAAATAAAATACCAATAGGGTTTTTGTTATTGTTTATTGTTATTCAGCTTGACAAGCTGATTCTAAAATGTATATGAGAAGACAATGAGCTAAGAAAAGCTATGACATTTCTAAAGTAGAAGAACAAGGTGGAGGTTTTTCCCTTACTTGTATCAAATGTTATTATAAATTTATAGCAATTCATATCATGTTATCTTGGTGCAGAATAAACCAATAGACCTACGGAGCAGAATAGACAGCACAGAAGTGATTCTATACATACAGAGGAATTTAATTCTTTATACGTCTAGCATTGGAGATCAGTAAAATAAAGGGTAGAGTTTTTGATATATGGTCTACTTGCCATTGGCTATTCATAAGGAATAATAATGAAACTGGATTCCTCATGCCCATGATAGCCAAAAAAAAACCCACATCAATTTCATATGGATTTAAAGACTTAAATGTGAAAGCTCAAAACCATAATACTTTAAAAAGATGATACAGGAAAACATGACCTTGTAATGGGGAACCAGTTTTGCAAACAGGTGAGAGAAAGCCCAACCAAATAATAAGGGTGATGAATAAATTCAACTACGTTAAAATTAGAAACCTCTGTAATTAACAGTGCCTTTTAAAAACAAAAAGTAAAGCACAAAGAGGAAAGAGGTGTTTATGACACAGGTAACTGACAGACTGTTAAACACACACACGCACACACACATAACTGAGTAAGAAAAAGACAAATGCAGAGCAGAAAAATGGGTAAAGACTGAAAAAGCGCTTCACAAAAGGAAATGAGAATGGCTAAGAAATCTCTGAAAAGATGATAAACTCTATTCTAAGGGAAATGCAAATTAAAAACCAAATGAACTATCATTTCTCATCTACCAAGTGAAAGATTGAAGTGTGACATTATCACATTTTGGTGACGATTAGCAGCAAGTAGGACTCTACACTCTGCGCTGTGGAGTGTAAATTGGTTTAAGCACTTTGGAAAGCAACTGGGTATACTCTCCTGTGAGTGTACTCTGTCTTTGCATTGTCTAGAAAAACTTGAATGTGTGAAGTGAATTTTTTTCCATTCTCTGATTGCCTTTTGAGTGCCTTAACAGTTTGTTTCAAAGAACACAATTTTCTGATTTCAGTGAAGTACAAGTTATGAATTATTTTGTCTTATTCTTCATGCTTTTTATATTGTGAGAAATGTTTACCTACACCAAAGTCTCAAAGATTCCCCCCACCACCACCCCCACCACGTTTTATTCTGGGAGCTTTAGCTTTTGCATGTAGCTTTGTGCTCTAGTTTGGATTAATTTTTGAGTATGATATGAGGGAGGGTTAATTTTTAAAAATACATATACAGAAATTTAATTCTAGCAACACTTGTTGAAGACATTTTTTCTTTTATGCCCCCAGTCAGTTACCGTTTGTAAAGTTAATTTTCACCTGGAGGCTCATTGCTTTGCAGTGCTGTGTTGGTTTCTGCCAGACAGCAACATGAGTCAGCCATAAGTATGCACATGTCCCCTCCCCCTTGACAGTTTCCTTGTTTGAAAATCAGATCAGTTGGGTCTGTTTCTAGGCCCTCTCCTCTCTTTCATTAATCTGTTAATTTATGTCTCTTGACTAATACTATACTGTCTTGATGACTTCAGCTTTCAAGTAAGTTTTGAGATTAGGTAGAAGTCTTCCAAACCCACCCCAGTACTCTTGCCTGGAAAACCCCATGGATGGAGGAGCCTGGTGGGCTGCAGTCCATGGGGTCGCTAAGAGTCGGACAGGACTGAGCGACTTCACTTTTGCTTTACACTTTCATGCATTGGAGACAAAAATGGCAACCCACTCCAGTGTTCTTGCCTGGAGAATCCCAGGGACGGGGGAGCCTGGTGGGCTGCCATCTATGGGGTTGCACAGAGTCGGACATGACTGAAGCGACTTAGCAGCAGCAGTAGCAGCAGCAGAAGTCTTCCAGCTTGTTGTTTTACTGTTATAAAATTGTTTTGGTTATTCTAATTCTTCTGTGGTTTGATAAAATTTTAGAATCTCTTTGCCTTTTTTTTTTTTTTAAGCCTGATAGAGTTTTGATTGGAATTCCTCTGAATCTGTAGTTAAATTTTGGGAAAATTGACATCGTAACAATTAGTGAACCTTGTGATCTGTGAAGGTGACGTATAGAAGAAATGAGGAAAATATGAAATCTCCATCAGGCAAAGTCAACAGTGCTGACTGCCACTGACAGAACGCACTGGTGGATGCTAAAATCAGTATATTAACACAGCCTTAAAGGATCTTCTCCCAAGAAATTTATCAATTACAGTGGGAAATTGGCTTTCTCCACTATAATTGGTTACGATGACCAAGAGATCAAGGTGAACCTTGTCAGTAATAAGACATATCAACAGCATTCTCTCCCTGATATGACACACAGAGAAGGGCACAGCATCACTTTGGTGGTATTTCAGCCAGAAATGTATAGCCATAGTCTAATTGTTAGGGGACGACAGCGATGAGATGGCTGGATGGCATCACCAACTCAATGGACATAAGTTTGAATAAACTCCGGGAGTTAGTGATGGACAGGGAGGCCTGGCATGCTGCGATTCATGGGGTCACAAAGAGTCAGACACGACTGAGTGACTGTAATTGTTAGAAAACAGACTGAGAGACAGTCTACAAAATGACTGATGAGTGTTCATCAAATGTGTCATGAAAAGCAAGGTTAAGTATATGAAATTGCTCATCACAGATTGGAGGAGGCTAAAGAGACACAGGGGCTTCCCAGATGGCACAGTGGTAAAGAATCTACCTGCCAATGCAGGAGGTACAAGAGATGCAGTTTTCATCCCTGGGTTGGAAATATCCCCTGGAGGAAGGAATGGGAACCAACTCCAGTATCCTTGCCTGGAAAATCCCATGGACAGAGGAGCCTGGCGGGCTACAGTCCAAGCAGTTACAAAGAGTCAGACACAGCTGAGCACACACACACAAAGAGACACAACAACTAAATACAGTGTGATAGATACTCTGGAGTGGATATTGGAAGAAGAAAAGGACACTGGAAAATTCAAATAAAGTCTGTAGTTTAGGCAGTAATAGTTCACCAATATTAATTTCTTAGCTTTGGTAATCACGAGGTGGTTTAAGTTCTTCACATCAGAGAAAGCTGGGTGAAATGTATCTGTGAATTCCCTTTCTATTTATGCAACTTATCTGTAAGCCTTAAATTATTTCAAAATAAAAAGTTTTTAAAAAGGCAATTCCCCATAGGTGGTAGTATAAAGACAGACTTGTATTTTTTATAGTAATGTAAGCAATACTATATTTTAAAGTAGCTGAGAATATTCAGAATTTAAAATTGCAGTTTTATTTTTCTATGGTTTCCATCCCTAATATCCTGCCCTCCCTGGTTTCCAAGTGTATTATATAATCTGTGGATAGAAAGTCCAGCACTGCTTTATTCATAGATTTAAAAATAAAAGCATAATAATTAGCGATTCTTAGCACATATCTTGTATTAGTAGGTAGGTTTTGGAAGACAAAGCAAATTTTTCAATTTAGTTTTAGTCTATGTCCATTAAATTCCAGTGCTTCTTACTTTCAAGTCAGCATTTAATTAGGTGTGTCCTTCCCTGGGATATTACATGAAATTAAGTTGAGAGAAAATAGCAAAGTAAATATTTCCATACTCTGAATTTTATTTATTGCTAGTCATAGGAAAAAAGGAAAAAATCTTTTTTAAGCTCTGGTATTAGAGATGCAATAATGTGTTTCTAAGGCATTGCCCAACATTTCTGAAACTTTTAAGGCATCTTTTATTTTACATCTACAGTTTTTCCTCTGCTAATGGCTGAACAATTTATTGTTGTGTTCCTTGGACCTACATTAAGGGAAGCTGCCCATGGAAATTAGGTCCCAGTACAGCATGCCTCTCATTTATTAACTTCCTTTTTCTGTTTTACTGTTAAAAATGTCATGCTGAGTTGTGCAAGTTAGAAAGTGATCTTGAACCATGTCCAATGGGTTATAAACACATGCTGTGCCCACTGTGTTAACATTTTCTGATCATCATATAACATTTAAAAATAAATGAGTGTTTCTTTTACATTGGAAAGGTGTTGACATGTTGATAAACGCATATTTTGAAGAATAATTATCAGAATTCAATATAAGCTCTAGGTTTTGAATTGTGTATATGCATAAGTGATGTTTATCTGACTTACTCCCCCTAATCTCTAGATTTTCTCCTTTAAGCAAATAGGGTTAACATCATCATGATTAATACATGATCTCAGAATTGAACTCACTGAACATATACATATATATATATAACACCATCCTTATGGCAGAAAGTGAAGAGGAACTAAAAAGCCTCTTGATGAAAGTGAAAGAGGAGAGTGAAAAAGTTGGCTTAAAGCTCAACATTCAGAAAACTAACATCATGGCATCTGGTCCTATCACTTCATGGCAAATAGATGGGGAAACAGTGTCGGACTTTATTTTTAGGGGCTCCAAAATCACTGCAGATGGTGACTGCAGCCATGAAATTAAAAGATGCTTACTCCTTGGAAGGAAAGTTATGACTAACCTAGATAGCATATTCAAAAGCAGAGACATTACTTTGCCAACAAAGGTCTGTCTAGTCAAGGCTATGGTTTTCCCTGTGGTCATGTATGGATGTGAGAGTTGGACTGTGAAGAAAGCTGAGCACCAAAGAACTGATGCTTTTGAACTGTGGTGTTGGAGAAGACTCTTGAGAATCCCTTGGACTGCAAGGAGATCTAACCAGTCCATTCTAAAGGAAGTCAGTCCTGGGTGATCTTTGGAAGGAATGATGCTAAAGCTGAATCTCCAGTACTTTGACCACTTCATGCGAAGAGTTGACTCATTGGAAAAGACTCTGATGCTGGGAAGGATTGCGGGCAGGAGGAGAAGGGGACGACAGAGGTTGAGCTGACTGGATGGCATCACCAACTCAGTGGACGTGAGTGTGAGTGAACTCCGGGAGTTGGTGATGGACAGGGAGGCCTGGCGTGCTGCGATTCATGGGGTTGCAAAGAGTCGGACACGACTGAGCGACTGAACTGAACTGAACCAATATATATATAAATGTAAAGTAAACGTTATTTAGTTTTGTGAATGGCATTTTGATTTAGTCATTTTAGCATATATTTACTGTGATAAAACTTTCATCTTGTCATCCATAGATTAAATTGGGCTGGACATTGGAGAGCTCTCATAGTGTCTGAAATGTGCTACTTCCAGTTATGTGAAGGAAGGAGGAAGAAGAATCTTTTGGAAGACTGTAAGAGCGGCATAGTATCTCCATCCCAAAACTAAAAGCAGTTACTTCGGGACAGTGTGATGCTGGTTCCTGATAATTCTTGAAGGGAGATGAGAAGGAAGGGAGTGTATCAGAACAGAACCCAGAACAGTTCTGAACGGAACTGATGTTCTGTTTTTTTCTGAACAGAAAAACTGATGAAGGGTTGCTCATTCGTAGGAAGTGATTAACTATTAAGAGAGGTAGAAGAAACTCTTAGGGTCCGGAGCACATGCAAAGTGTCAGCTTTCACCTCTTCTAGGGTGGGGTCAAATGGGGAATAAAGGAGCTGAAGACCAGCAGACACCCTCCACCGAAGTGACTGCACGGAAACACCCCGCCTGTGGATGGTGAAGAACTTGTGCGTGGGCACAAGTGGCCCGCTGCTGCCTGAGAGTGCGGGCAGGTGGAGCCGGGCCTGAGGTCCCTGGAGGCCTGCCACTGGAGGCCGCCGGCCAGCCGTCCTGGGGAGCCTGCCCCCGTCTCCTGGGGGCTGCGCAGGGCCGCTCAGGAGGGCGGGCCGTCCTCTTGCTCCTCGCTCGGTGGACCTCTGCTGACAAGGCTTAGCGTCCTGCCCCCAGCAAAGGGGATGTTTACAGAGTCTAAGGCCAGGATTTTATGTAGGGGTGACAGCCATGCACACACACCACACCACACACACACACACACACACACACACACACACACACACACACACGTATATGTAGACTTCCTGGATGGCACTAGTGATAAAGAACCCATTTGCCAGTGCAGGAGACGTGGGTTCAATCCCTGGGTCAGGAAGATCCTCTGGAGGAGGGCGTGGCAACCCACTCTAGTATGCTTGCCTGGAGAATCCCACGGATCGAGGAGCCTGGCAGGCTACCATCCATAGGGTCATGAAGAGTTGGACACAACTGAAGCAACTTAGTGTGTGATGTGTGTGTTTACACACACACCCCAAATATATGTAATATAGACAAATTGAAAACTGGCCCAGAAGGATTAATTTATTGTTATAATACTATGATGTAGTGTCATAAGTCAGAACTTTCAAATAACTACAGTTTCATTCTCTGCTTGGTGCTTTATAATGAGCTAAGTATGTTTTCCATGAGCTTCCCTTGTGGCTCAGCTGGTGAAGAATCCGCCCGCAGTGTGGGAGACCTGGGTTCAGTCCCTGGGTTGGGAAGATCCCCTGGAGAAGGGATAGGCTACTCATTCCGGTGTTCTGTCCTGGAGAATTCCACGGGCTGTATAGTCCATGGGGTCACAAAGAGTTGGACAGGACTGAGTGACTTTCAATTTCACGTTTTCCATAACTATTTTTAGTGGACTTATAGTAGTAGTATTTTGGGGGGGCTTCCCTAGGGAGATCCCCTGGAGTAGGAAATGGCAACCCACTCTAGTATTCTTCCCTGGAAAATTCCATGTGCAGTCCACAGGGTCTCTCAGAGTTGGACACCACCGAGCAACTAGTACAAGCACAAATATTATTTTATAAGTTTTCAGAGACTGACCCGGAAATTGTTCTCTGCTTTGTCTCCTCTTTCTGAGAAGTCCCCTCGCCATGGCTGTGAAGACCTCTAGGCAACATAGTCACGCAGCTGCTGACAAGGGGAAGTGGAAGACTGCACTAGACGAGGCCTTGCAAAACTGAGCTCTACCTTTGTATGATCAGCGCAACTAACCCCATGTTGCATATCTGGATAAATAAATGATGCTTGCAACTATGACCCCCAAATTTGCATTTCAATGGCCTAGTAATGTCCTCTCACTTATCCACTGTTCCCAGGGATGTTAGTGATAAGGAATAATTAATGATTTGTTAGCAAGATCAGATCTTTGATGATAATGTACAACAGATGTACAGATTCTGTATTTAACTTTTATTTGCCTTTTAATTGCTATGGATTTCTGGGCCTGCTACTGGCTACTTTATCAGCATGAAGAAATGGCTTCTATCATCTCTTATCCTGGGTCCCAGTGGACATTACAGTGTATTTTCTCCAAAATAGAAAAGGCAGTCCAGTTCCATCATGTGTTGTGAAGGTGTAGCAGTGCCATCCATTTTAGCTGCAGTTGTCATTTCACTGGGGCAGCGTTCTTGGGATTTAAGAAAGAATAAAAATGGCAAGCAGAGAATTTACTAGTGTTTTCATATCAAATGGTTTCAAGGAGGAATGTTCCTGGCAAGTAGAGGGTTCTTCGGACTCCTAAGCACTTGAAAAGAATTTCAGGCTGAGCGAAGGTAATGTATAATGCTAAGCCCAAGCTCATTTAAAATTCTGCTTTGACTGTCTGTCACATTACAGAGCAGTCTGCTCTGAAGGTCTCCACTGTCGGTTCTGTGACCTCCGGAGCTTCATCAGGCCGCTGACTGGAGTGGAACAGGCTGCTCTGCTTCTGGGAAGTGAAGAGAATCTGGGCAGCAGCGCAAGTCCTAAAATATTGATGCGGCCACTGCTAAAGCACAGCAGTGTTATATGATTATACACATTATGTCACTCATGCTCTTTCCATTCCCCAGAAAGCATTATGCTGAAACTGTAGGCTGTCAGTCAAGTTAGTTTTGGTAAATGCAAAGCAGACTTTGCCTTTGTGGACATTTGTATAACACACGTGTGTATAATCATAGAATATTTTTTTCAATGAATATAAAAGATTGAAAAGTTGCTGTTCCTCCCCTCTTGTGCCTCCCTTAATCTTGTGTCCGTAGTCACCCAGGTGCGCAAAGATGGAAGCCTGTGTGACTCTTCTCTTTAAAAGCATATAAGGGAGAGTGATAGTAGGGACTACCAAATGTAAATTGTTACCTTGTATCTCTTGAGTTGCCATTCTTGAAAGTCAGAGATGATTAAATATTGGCCATTTCATATGGTTCAGCCTGACACCAAAGTCTTAGATCTGCTGTGATGTAGAAGAGCATCAGGTCAGTAAAGCAAATTGATATGATCTTGGGTCGCCTCGGCCTGCAACGGCTTGGAGCGAGCCTTGGGTTCCCAGCCAGAGACTGGGCTGGGAGGTGGCGGGGAAAGCGTCAGATCCGAGCCACTAGACCAGTGGTCAGTGACAAGGGCCCTGGCCCTTCGGCTTTGCAGAAAGGAATTTCTACAAAGACAGGAAGTAGTGAAGCAAGTCACATGTTTATTAAGAGAGAAAAAAGTACAGCCCGTGTGGATAGACACATAGGCAAACTCAGGTAGAGGGAGGAGGAGATGCTGAGACATACCTTTGTGGCAGCTTGAATTACTTTCATGGGGTATCTCTTCTGACAGTCACTGGTTTGCCGGGTTCACAGGCCATATTTGGTATATCTCAGGATCCTCCCATGTGTGCACACACATCTCTTAGCGAAGATGGATCCTACTGAAGAGGTGTCTGGAGTGCCTAGCACTAGTTAGCACCACTCCCCATTGACCTCCAAGGAGGCTTTCTGTGCATCTGTGGTTGGAGACATCTCCAGACTTCAGGAATGAGAAACATATGGTCTGGACAGGGCCCAGCCTCCTCTCTTAATTGTCCTGCTTTTCTCATCTTGGATTTTTGATCCTCAGGGAATGAATCTCCAATCACTTTACCCTGGGGGGACCCATCTACCTCCTGCTTCAGTGTAAGCCAGAACCCAGATTCACAACCACTTGTTATTGTAAGCTGATGAGATACAGAGATGAAATGATGTCTAGGAAAGTAATGAGTGATGTATGACTCATCTGTACCACAACAGCAGAAGTGAGGCGTCATCCTCATCACCGTGCTAGTGGAAAATATCATGGTCACCAGATTTTTCACTTTCTGAGCAATGTATGTTAGGCCTGCTGCTGCTGCTGAGTTGCTTCAGTCGTGTCTGACTCTGTGCAACCCCATAGACGGCAGCCCACCAGGCTCCCCCATCCCTGGGATTCTCCAGGCAAGAACACTGGAATGGGTTGCCATTTCCTTCTCCAGTGCATAAAAGTGGAAAGTGAAAGTGAAGTTGCTCAGTCATGTCCGACTCTTCGCAACCCTGTGGACTGCAGCCTACCAGGCTCCTCCATCCATGGGATTTCCCAGACAAGAGTACTGGAGTGGATTGCCATTGTTTTAGGCCTAGGATTATGTAAATCTTTGCAGACAAATCATTTGCTTCCATGGTTAGCTTCCTGACATGCCTAACAAGACAGATTTTTCTTCCTAAATTCTTTACTGCCTTTGTGACTTTTAAATATCTAGATAATTGCCCCTTGGTGACATCATACATTAGTACCTAGAGTGATGCTTTTGTTTCATACTTAAGGACAGCCTTGCCCAAAAAGATATCAGAAAATACCTCATCAATCCACCTCTACTCAACATTCAGAAAACTAAGATCATGGCATTCAGTCCATCACTTCATGGCAAATAGGTGGGGAAACAGTGGAAACAGTGAGAGACTTTATTTTTGAGGGGCTCCAAAATCACTGCGGATGGTGACTGCAGCCACGAAATTAAAAGACACTTACTCCTTGGAAGGAAAGTTATGACCAACCTAGACAGCATATTAAAAAGCAGAGACATTACTTTGCTGACAAAGGTCCATCTAATCAAAGCGATGGTTTTCCCAGTAGTCGTGTATGGATGTGAGAGTTGAACTATAAAGAAAGTTGAGCTCCGAAGAACGGATGCTTTCAAACTGTGGTGTTGGAGAAGACTCTTGAGAGTCTCTTGGACTGCAAGGAGATCCAACCAGTCCATCCTAAAGGAAATCATTCCTGAATATTCATTGGAGGGACTGATATTGAAGCTGAAACTCCAATACTTTGGCCACCTGATGTGAAGAGCTAACTCATTTGAAAAGACCCTGATGCTGGGAAAGATTGGAGGTGGGAGGAGAAGGAGAGACAGGATAAGACAGTTGGCTGGCGTCACTGACTCAATGGGCATGAGTTTGAGCAAGCTCCAGGAGTTGGTGATGGACAGGGAGGCCTGGCATGCTGCAGTCCATGGGGTCACAAAGAGTTGGATATGACTGAGTGACTAAACTGAACTGAAGTGATCCATCTCTGCAGTTCTGCATTTTCTATTGGTCTACTTTTATATCTTGCTGTTGCTGCTGCTAAGTCGCTTCAGTCATGTCCAGCTCTGTGCGACCCTATTGACAGCAGCCCACCAGGCTCCCCTGTCCCTGGGCTTCTCCAGGCAAGAACACTGGAGTGGGTTGCCATGTCCTTCTCCACTGCATGAAAGTGAAAAGTGAAAATGAAGTTGCTCAGTCTTGACCAACTCTTTGAGACCCCATGGACTGCGGCTCACCAGGCTCCTCCATGGGATTTTCCAGGCAAGAGTGCTGGAGTGGGGTGCCTGATACTTTCTAAAAATGAAAGTCACTGAGGCCTTTTGGCTCTATGAATGAAATGGTAATATTTTGATAACATTTTTAATAATCTTCATTCTTGTGGTAACATGTTTTTGTCCTTTTGGAAGTTGAGCTGGATAGTGAGTATCCATTAGTAGAACAGTAGGCGACTGACATGTTTGTTTTTCCATTATTAATGAAAGTTGGATTTTGGGTTGTTCAGTGAACCTCAAGAAAATTTCTCCAGACAGTGGTTATACCCCAGTGCCATCTCACCGGTGAGAAGCAGTCTCATTTTCCAGCTGTCTAGGTAGGACTTTATTTAAACATTTTGGTTGGGACCTAGTCAGCTTCAGCTTTACCGTAGTTGACAGTATATTTAAATTACAATGAGCCATCCAGAGCACTCCTTAGTAATGATTCACAGCTTTCCATTTAAAGAGCAATAATGTAATGTTTGTAAGTTAAATGGTTGATACATTTATAGAACTTTTATCTTGAATATGGAAATGCAATGACTAGTTTTTAATGCAGTGGTATTTTTCAAAACTTCAGCTATTAATGAAACTATTTGTTAGAAGTATTTTGCACTTAATCACTTAAGTGCAAATTAAGTGCAAAGTGAGAATTAGTCTCACTTTCTAGGCAATGATGTGTTTTTTGTGGCATTTTGATTCCTAGATACTCAGATGCTTTTGCGTGGAGCATTATCATGTTTTTACAAGATATGCCATGTAGAAAGTAAAGATTGACAATTATTCTCATCTCCCACCTGTGGAAACCAAGATAAGTTCATTCCTGGGAGAAACGAATACTCTAGTATGCAGAGACTTATGTTGTCAGTTATGGTGCTTACGCTGACTATGTGAATGTTCATGTTTAAATGCATTATCTTACTGAGGAAATTTCACTTTCAGATACCTTTTCTTTATCTTCTTCTCTCATAGTGCCAGAATCTTGTTATGGTTGTCTCTAGATAAAATGTTTAAACTCTTTTAACTGTTTCATAGAACAGTGGGAAAATTGGAAGGGACAGAGCAGGTTGAAGTGGATATTAGGATAAAGATACAGAAGACTGCCATGAAGCTTTTTATAAGTAGAATAAGAAAGCATGTGGATAGCATCACAGACACTGAAGGATAAGCATGGCTGGGAGAGTATGTAAAGGCAGAACTGTGATGACAAAAAGACTGAAAGTTAAATTAAGCCTAAAATGTACAAGATATCTCATCTATAACAATTGAGAAACTTTTACATTGTATTAGTTCCCTTTCTGATTATTGTTCATTTTTAGGAGGTATTATTAAAGACTTTTGTTTCATTTCTAACTACTTTTATTCTAATAGATATAGACATACCAGTATTGGTACTTTATAAACTTACAGTTGAGCACATATAATCTGTTTTATATTTAGTGGTAATGACAATTACTTGAGGTTTTATTTATGTATATTATGTAATCATATAAATGCTAAAAGAAAACTAATCTGATGTAGAAATATACCTGTATATAGTGACTCAAAATCCAAAAGCAATTTTTATATTTATATAAGGTCCTGTAAACAAGATTAAAAAGCAATAAAAGTAACAGCACAAAATTGAAAGAGAGACGTAACAATTTACTTTGATCCAAGAGTTCACAGTTATGCAGGGGGAAATTGTACAAAATCTCAGTGTCACTGTAGAAGGATGCTAGAGAATTAGCTTCTTATTTTGAAACTTGTAAAGAATTGGAAATAAGCATATTTTTTTGTTTTTTTATACAAGTGCACCTCAGCATAATGGTTGATGAGAGAAAATGCTTCTTTATAACAGTATTATAGCCAGTAAATGAAGGAGGAATAATAGAATATCACCATTTTGCCACCCTAAGTAATTAATAGACCTGGACAATAACTCCTAATATCACCAAAAAGAGAGACAGCCAGACTTTATATACTTGATGGAAATACATAGTAACATCTCAGTTCAGTTCAGTCACTCAGTCATATCTGACTCTTTGAGACCCCATGGACTGCAGCACACCAGGCTTCCCTGTCCATCACCAATTCCCAGAGCTTTCTCAGACTCATGTCCATTGAGTCAGTGATGCCATCCAACCATCTCATCCTCTGTCGTCCCCTTCTCCTCCTGCCTTCAGTCTTTCCCAGCATCAGGGTCTTTTCTAAGGAGTCAGTTCTTCGCATCAGGTAGCCGAAGTATTGGGAGTTTCAGCATCAGTCCTTCAGTGAATATTCAGGACTGATTTCCTATAGGATGGACTGGTTGGATCTCCTTGCAGTCCAAGGGACTCTCAAGAGTCTTCTCCAACACTACAGTTCAAAAGCATCCATTCTTTGGCTCTCAGCAACTTTCTTTATAGTCCAACTCTCACATCCATACATGACCACCGGAAAAACCACAGCTTTGACTAGATGGACCTTTGTCAGCAAAGTAATGTCTCTGCTTTTTAATATGCTGTCTAGGTTGGCCATAGCTTTTCTTCCAAGAAGCAAGCATCTTTTAATTTCATGGCTGTATTGATTTTGGAGCCCAGGAAAATAAAGTCTGTCACTGTTTCCATTGTTTCCCCGTCTATTTGCCATGAAGTGATGGGACCGGATGCCATGATCTTAGTTTTCTGAATGTTGAGCTTTAAGACAGCTTTTTCACTCTCCTCTTTTACTTTCATCAAGAGGCTCTTCAGTTTGTCTTCACTTTCTGCCATAAGGGTGGTGTCATCTGCATATCTGAGGTTATTGATATTTTTCCCAACAATCTTGATTCCAGCTTGTGTTTCATCCTTCCTGGCATTTTGCATGATGTGCTCTGCATATAAGTTAAATGAGCAGGATGACAATATATAGCCTTGATGTACTCCTTTCCCAATTTAGAACCAGTTGGTTGTTCCATGTCCAGTTATAACTGTTGCTTCTTGACCTGCATGCAGGTTTCTCAGGAGGCAGGTAAGATGGTCTGGTGTTCCCATGTCTTGAATAAGTTTCCACAGTTTGTTGTGATCTACACAGTCGAAGGCTTTCGCATAATCAATAAAGCAGAAGTAGATGTTTTTCTGGAATTCTCTTGCTTTTTCTATGATCCAACGGATGTTGGCAACTTGATCTCTGGTTTTTCTGCCTTTGCTAAATCCAGCTTGAACATCTGGAAGTTCACGGTTCACATATTGCTGAAGCCTGGCTTGGAGAATTTTGAGCATTACTTTGCTAGTGTGTGAGATGAGTGCAATTGTGCAGTAGTTTGAACACTCTTTGTGATTGCCCTTCTTTGGGATTGGAATGAAAACTGACCTTTTCCAGTCCTGTGGCCACTGCTGAGTTTTCCAAATTTGCTGGGATATTGAGTGCAGCACTTTCACAGCATCATTTTTTAGAATTTGAAATAGTTTAACTGGAATTCTGTCACCTTCACTATCTTTGTTCATAGTGATGGTTCCTAAGGTCCACTTGACTTTGCATTCCAGGATGTCTGGCTCTAGGTGAGTGATCACACCTTCGTGGTTATCTGGGGCATGAAGATCTTTTTGTATAGTTCTTCTGTGTATTCTTGCCACCTCTTCTTAATATCTTCTGCTTCTGTTAGGTCCATACCATTTCTGTCCTTTATTGTGCCCATCTTTGCCTGAAATGTTCCCTTGGTATCTCTAATTTTCTTGAAGAGATCTCTAGTCTTTTCCATTCTGTTATTTTCCTCTATTTCTTTGCATTGATCACTGAGGAAGGCTTTCTTATCTCTCCTTGCAATTCTTTGGAACTCTGCTAAGAACTAGTAAAAATGAAAAAAAATTCAGACCTGAATCTGTTCATCCAGTTTGTAAGAAATACAGAAATAAGAACAGTTTATATATCATCATAGAGATATAATCGCAGACTCCTGATTTTAGAAAATTCTAGGTACCAAGGAACTGATTTTTTCCAAGAAAGGGGAAAGAGACAACCTATAGATTATGAGATTTAAGATTTAATCATATATGGATTATGAATAGAAGAGACAGACATAAATGAAGGAAAGAGAGAGAGGGGAAAAGAGGAGGACAGAAAGAGAATCAATAAAATGTGATAGCCATCTGGTTGTTTGATGATATTAAGGAATTTTTGATAATTTTGTTTAAGTGTGATAATAGCATGTGATTATGTTTTTGATACATCCCAATATTTTAGACTTAGGTACTGAAATTTTTATAGGTGAGGTTTGCTACAGAGTAATTCAAGGGGTTCAGGACTGTGAGGATGTGGTTGAAACAAGACTGTCCAGGAGTTCAAAACTGTTGAAGCTGCATGATGGTTGCTATAAGATTTATTGTACTTTTTCTTTATACTTTTGTCTAAGTTTGAAATTTTCTGTAGGGAAAAAGATACCTGATGGTGGTACCAGTTGTCCTGCAGAGTAGTGAATGCCAAGCCAGGGGACTCTGTTCTGAATCTGTAGTCTGCAGTGTGGCCCAAACGTGTGTTTTCATTAAGCTCTTCTAAATTGTTGTTGTTCAGTTGCTAAGCTGTGTCTGAGTCTTTGCGACCACACCGACTGCAGGACGCCAGGTTTCCCTGTCCTTCACTATCTCCCAGAGTTTGCTTAAACTCATGTCCATTGAGTTGATGATCCATCCAACCATCTCATCCTCTTTCACCCCCTTCTCCTCCTGCCCTGAATCTTTCCCAGCATCAGGGTCTTTTCCAGTAAGTCAGCTCTACACATCAGGTGGCCATAATATTGGAGCTTCACCTTCAGCATCAGTCCTTCCAGGGAGTATTTGGGATTGATTTCCTTTAGGATTGACTGGTTTGATCTTGTTGCCTAAGGGACTGTCAAGAATCTTCTCCAGCACCAAAATTCTAAGGCATCAGTTCTTCTGTGTTCAGCCTTCTTTATGGTCCAGCCGTCACATCCATACATGACTGCTGGAAAAACCATAGCTTTGACTGTATGGACCTTTGTTAGCAAAGTGATGTCTCTGCTTTTTAATACACTGTCTGAAAGTAAAGTCGCTCAGTCATGTCCGACTCTTTGTGACCCCATGGACTGTAGCCTACCAGGTTCCTCCATCCACGGGATTTTCCAGGCAAGAGTCCTGGAGTGGGTTGCCATTTCCTTCTCCAGGAGATCTTCCCGACCCAGGGATTGAACCCGGGTCTCCTGCATTGGAGGCAGATGCTTTACCGTCTGAGCCACCAGGGAAGTCATAGCTCTTCTTCCGAGGAGCAAGCATGAATTTCTGGAGCACATCCTGTTCATCAAGTGTCTTGATTCTAAATATCAACCAGGATTAGAAATCTGCAGGCCAGATCATCTCTGAAGTTTCTTCTAATTCTGAGCTTTCTAAGTCTGTATTTCTTTGAATAGTATAAACAGGATGTACTCCAGAAATTTAGGGATAAAATAGTTGGAGTGACCATCAAAACCTTGGTAAATACAGTGAAACTTACCCAAGACCTCAAAATATAGTTAAAATATGGACAGTGGATCAAGTCCATTCAGTCATTCCAAAAATATTTTTAATGCTTCTCAGTTCCAGACAGTGTGCCAACAACTGGAAAATGGTTGTGGTCAAAAGAGTTATGATGATGATAATTTTGAACTTCATTTATTGTGGAAGCTTTGTGTTACCATAGAGAGAATGCTGATTTTTGAGACTGGAGCTATGACTTCTGGCCCTGCCATCACATTTGTTCTCTAATCTAGAGTAAGCCACATAACCTTTCTGAGCCTCTGTTTTCTGATCTATCGTCATGAGAAGATTAGACCCTTACGGCAGAAAGTGAAGAGGAACTATAGAACCTCTTAATGAAAGTGAAGGAGAAGAGGGGAAAAGCTGGCTTAAAACTCAACATTCAGAAAACTAAGATCATGGCATCTGATCGCAACACTTCATGACAAATAGGTGGTGAAACAATGGAAACAGTGACAGGTTTTATTTTCTTGGGCTCCAAAAGCACTGCAGACATGGCTGCAGCCATGGAATTAAAAGACGCTTGCTCCTTGGAAGAAGAGCTATGACAAACATAGAGACAGTGTATTAAAAAGCAGAGACATCACTTCACTTACAAAGGTCCATATAGTCAAAGTTATGGTTTTTCCACTAGTCGTGTACGGATGTGAGAGTTGGACTGTAAAGGAGGCTGAGTGCCAGAGAATTGAAGCTTCCAAACTGTGATGTTGGAGAAGGCTCTTGAGAGTCCCTTGGACTGCAAGGAGTGCAAACTAGTCAATCCTAAAGGAAATCAACCCTGAGTATTCATTGGAAGATCTGATGCTGAAGCTGGAACTCTGGTACTTTGGCCACCTGATGCAAAGAACTGACTTATTGGAAAAGACCCTGATGCTGGGAAAGACTGAGAGAAGAGAAGAGGGTGACAAAGGATGAGATGGTTGGATGGCATCACTGACTCAATAGACATGAGTTTGAGCAAGCTCCAGGAGATGGTGAAGAACAGGGAAGCATGGAGTGCTGCAATCGACAGGGTCTCAAAGAGTCGGATACAACTGAGCAACTGAGCAAGCTCTTAGCTGTTACAAAATATGAAGCATGGAAATATTTTTCTCTATATGTGGGTGGTGTGAATATGGGATCAAATTTTTTTTCTTACCCTTTCAGTAGCCATGAATTTTGCTTGTCATTTGAGTTGGGTTGGGGGTATCTTCCCTTTTTCCTGCCTCTGTAATATGGTTCTATAAACATACATTTAAGATGGCATAATTAGATTCTGTTTGTAACCTGAAATAGGTCTGATCCTAAGCTCATTTACTGTCTTAGAACAGAATTGATCTTGCTTTCACATTTAATTCACCTTCTGCAGATTTTGAGAGGAAGAAAAATCGCAATGCTAGCTCTGCGTAACTAGGCCAGAGTTAATAGGGGCAGGTTGGAAATCCAGCATTACCATATTTGTTTGCCTTTCTCTGTCTACTTTTTAAGTGTTAATATACGCAGATCATTCAGATAAACAGTTCTGGCCAGCTTGAGGCTCCTGCCAGTTTGGCTTTACTTATCATACATGTTCAAATGATTCTGCTCTTACTCAATTGTCATGAATCCCATCTACGGTATCTGGGATTACCAGGAGAAAAACAACAGGATGTATTTCATTTGCAATATTAAACATAAAATCCCTTTGCAGATGTCATCTTACGTGTGAAGTATGGCATAGCCTTTTCCTTTTAAATAAATATTATGCACAGTATAATGGATAGGACAGAAGATTTCAAGTCAAGGAAACCATATTGTGGCATTACTAACAGTATGATCTAGAGTAAGTTAGCTAAGGTTTGTGAGAAGCAGTTTTCCTCATCTTTGAAATTGAAACTAGCGTCATATTCCTCCCTGGGTTCTTTTCAGAATGAAATACCTTACACATAAACCACCCAGCACAGTACCCACCACCTACCAGGCAGCCAGCAAACAGAATTGCCCCTTCTTCCTTCTTTTTTTTTTCCCCTTTTTCTTCATTTATGTATTTTACTGATTTTTCCTACTGTTTTCTAGAAAGCTCTTTTAAAAATATATCTTTTTCCCCACTGTCTCCCCCTTGGCCTGACAAAGCAATAAATTTCTCCTTCACCTCCCCCTCCCCGCCACGCAAATAATTCCAAAAATATAATATATTTTTAGAAGGACTGGAGTCTAAGTATTAATGGTTTTCCTCCTTTAAAAAGGTCTTTTTTTGAAGTCCTAGTTCAGTATACAAATAAATATCTGCAATTGAAGGAAATAATTAGGGAACAATGTCTGTGCCATTATATACATAGAGATTGTATATGGGAGATGGAAGGAGAGGAGTATATCAAAGGCTCCTCTGTGGCAGACCTGATATGTTGTATCATTCTGTACTCCAATCAGGGAGGTCCTGGTGGTCCGGTGGCTGAGACTCTGCTGCCAGTGCAGGGGGCCCGGGTTTGATCCCTGGCCAGGGAACGAAATCTCACATGCCGCAACTAAAAGATTCTGCCTGCCATACCAAAGACTGAAGAGTCTACATGTCAGATAAATAAATAAAAATACTCTTGTCAGCTCCAGAGACAGGTCTCCCTGCACCTCATCTGACCTCATTAGATGAAGAAGCTGACGCCCAGCATGTGTCATGTAGCGTCAGACTGTTGGCAAGTGCACTTTGGGGACTGGAGTCTCGGTCTCACTTCACGGCTGTCCGCTGGCGTCCGTGCATCAGTCACCACAGAGAGGAGGGTGGCTGTGCCTGCTAACCGGAAGGGAGCAGGGTCATGGTGTGGACGAGCAGACCGGACTGAGGACTTCTCATGTTAGACTCGTGGTGCTCTGCTCGCCCTCCATTCTGAAACCCACTTCTTGCAAAGGAAATGGCAGCCCACTCCAGTACTCTTGCCTGGAGAATCCTGTGGACAGGGGAGCCTGGTGGGCTACAGTTCATGGGGTCACAGAGTCAGACACGACTGGGCAACTTCCCTTTCTTCTAAGACATGGTTTAGCCATAAGTCATATTCTTCAGGTAGATTGGGATAGACAGATTGCGCACAATTATTCTATGGTATACTGCCTGGATAAGAAATTATCATATAATCATACCAAATTAAATCCATATATGTCTGTAAAGTTTTTAAAATGTTTTGACAGTCTTATTTATTTTTCTTTATTGCTCCCAGACAATTCAGAAGTATTTGGGCATTTTTATATGTGCTGTGCATAATATTAGAAATAAATACTGTAGTATATTTCTTCCACAGTCTACTTGGCTGCCAGTGATAGTAGAATAGCAGAAAAAAAAATGTATTTCTTATTGTGGTTTACAGCATTACTTCTTTCATCTTTCATTGAAGATGAAGACTGGTTTATAGTGCTTTTCAATCTATAGTTTATTATAAAAAAGAATTAACTAATGAAACTATAGCCATATATAGCTGTTTTGCAAATTCATTAAGAAAGAAACTACATTTGAGGGGGAAAAAAAAAATTAAAACCATGCAGTAGCCAGTAAGATGTGAGGCAGCTAATTGCTTCCTGTCCCTTTTGAAATTACTCAGCCTGAAAAAAGATAGCACATATTGATTTACTGTATAGTAAATGTCCCACGTCTGTGCTCCTCTCACACCCAGATGCACACACACTGCACATTCACACACAGCAGGAACATCACGAAACTGGGTACCCACCCCTTTCTTTCATCAAACTTACGTAATAAAATCAGGATGGAACATTTTCTTCCTTTGCAGAGGCAGATAGCATAAAATCATGAAAACCCGCAAATGAGTGGCAGTGTGATATTATCTTGAATGCGTGATATGTTTGTTTGCTTTAAATCTTTTAAAAAGCAAGTTTTCCAGGGAAAAAGAAATATTTCCTGATGATGTAGTAGCATCAGTTAATCCACATGCAAATTAATATATCTATATGCGTTTGTAGTATTAGAAGCGATGTCAGAACTTAGGCTTGGTTGATCATTTTTTTGAAGTTAATATGAAGATTATGCAGATTCAACCTGTGCTTGTCAATATGGTCTTTTGCTTTATTTCAGGAACGATCCACTCATCTAGAGAACGGGGGTTTTATTCATGTATGTTGTAACTCCTGTTTGTGATTTTTCTATAAATGTTCGATTTTTTTTTCAGCATGGACTTTGAAAGTGCTAGTTTTGGTTGTCCTAAAGCCAAATCACTGAAATGAGTGAGAAGTTTAAAAATAATAATAATAACAGATCTCACAGAGGAAACTAAAATCTGCAGTTGCTCATGTAAGCATGTATTTCTGGAGTGTAACAGCATGTGCATGTTTCATTTTTGCTTTAAATGCACATCAATTGTTATCTATGATTTTGAGGTGTGATCCTGGTTGCTTCTTTAGCTCAGATAGTTCAGGAATTCATTGTATTACAGTATATTGCACTTTATCTTGAAAGGATCAGAGCACCCTTATTTGCAGAAGAGATGGGATTTTGTGATTGGAATGACTTCTCCTTTATTAGATTGTGTGTTAATATATTTCTGTGTGTCCTTTATGTCAAAAAAATGGGTATCACTCCCCCACCCCACCCCACCAAGTTTTTCTTGGAAATATATTTGTCCTTGTTTGACATTAGCATCTATTCCCAAAGAGCTCTGTTTCAGATTTTCATGGAGCTTCGTTGATGGCTCTTCTATAAACACACTGGCACCCCTTTCATCCCAGGATTCTGAATACAGGCTTGGCTGCTCCTGCAAGGCTGCTGTTTACTGGCGAGTTCCCATTAACACAGCCACAACTCCTGGGTTAGATAATGGACTCAAAGGTTAAGAGCAGAGGATCTCAACAGCTCCAATCAGCAGGGCTTTTCCAGGGCTAATTACCTCTTTGCTGCGCTGACTCTAATGTGACATGTTTATTGCCTTAACTAACAACTCATTAGCTTAGTTGATGTTTTTGTCAATATTAATTCGTTCATTTAAGCCAAGTCAAAGCTTAAACAAAGATGTCCAGACTGAGAAACGGGCAGCAGAGTGACTTTTGTTTGTTCATCTTTTTTTTTTTTTCCTCCCTTACTCAACCTCAATAAAATAAATGTGTAGAAAGGAAACATTTAGAGTGCTTATATTGAGAATGTTGGTATTCCTTTGCCTGCATGTAGAACAATTCTGACTTTATTTCCACTGTAATTATTCTACATTCCATGTCACAGCTCACTTAATATGTAGTATCTACTAAGGGCCACTATATTTCCCTGATGGCTTAGTGGTAAAGAATTTGCCTGTAATGCTGGAGATGCAGAAGACATGGGTTCAATCCCCGGGTCAGGAAGATCCCCTGGAGGATGGCGTGGCAACCCACACCAGTATTCTTGCCTGGAGAATCCCATGGACTTAGGAGCCTGGCCGGCTAGAGTCCATTAGGTTGCAAAGAGTAGGACAAGACTGAAGCAACTGAGCAAGCACACCAGGGCTGCCCTCTTTACTCTTTGACTGGGTATCTGTAAAGGGTTAATGTTCAGCAGCTCCTCATTCCAGTTGAATGTTTTACTGTGGTTATTAGAAAAAAGATAAGTAATTTTTCATATTATTTTACTCTCCACTGGACTACCTATAAAATTACTTGAGATTTATCTTCTAATGATCACAAACTTCCTTAATTAGCCTGTGTGAATTATTTTAAAAGTAGAAGCAGTTATGAAGTTATATCAGGTGTTTTTTGCCATACTTTTGGTTGTCATTAATAGTATTTATTAAAGAATATCACTGTTTTGATTTTATGTGTTTTTGTAAATAACAGTTAAATTCTAGAAGCCTGAGAGGCGTACACATGGGTAAAGTAGCTGAGCATGAGCCCTTGCTTGAGGAGGGGGTCAATTTCTTTGGAGAGACACATCAGCGTCTTGTGAATCCTGTCATACATTGGCCCAGTCCGTCTCACGTGCTGTTAAGGGGGTACAGATGACCAGAAATGGTTAAGGTCAAATGCTAGTGGAACTGCAGTGTTAGGGAAGTTTCATCTTTGAGAAAGGGCCAGTCTCTGCTTAGAAGGCCAGAGACTCACACTGGTAGGTTGGTTCCTGGAGGTGATCCGGCCTAGAGAAGGCTGATAGAAGCTATGCATAGAGCATGGTAAGAAATACATGTTTTATAAACCGGAAAAACTCCTGTCTCCTCCATCTTTCTGTACGTAGAGCGCACTCCACAAACTCCAGATCGTTTCAGTAGTCATGAGAGTTCGCTGTCCCGGAAGATGAACATGCTTTAGTTTGTGCAGTTGCCTGTCAGCTTTTGCAGAGTGCTTCCCTCTCTCGCTTTCTGGGCTCTTGGTCTGCTTATTTTTCTTCCCAGGACTTAGTACTACTTGACATACCTATGTGTTCATTTGGTTGTTTTGTCCCAGCTAGAATGTAAGTTTCATGAGAGCTTCGTAAGCTTCAACTTGGTTGACCTGTGCTTTAGAACCATGCCTGGTCCCCAGCAGGCCTAGGAAATAATGGGTCAGTGAAAGGATCCCCCAGCTATTAGGTGCCAGAGCTAGAACTTGAACCCCTGTTTTCTTGCTTTGCTTTCTGCCCCTGCCCCCAACCATTCATGACATTCAACAACCACACACTTTTGGGGAAAAGGACATAGAAATATTTAGATCATTCAACTAAAGATTCCATAGGAAAAAAAAAAAAAAAGATTCCATAGATCCATGGATTTTTTTTTTGTTTTTACTTCTTTGACATCATAAACATCTACTTCTACAATTTTACTTCTTTATTGCTGTTCCGCAAACTGTCAGCACTTTTTACCGTCCTTAAGGAGGAAAAGAGCCTTATACAGTAAGTAATATCCTTTTGTTTATGTGGAGGTAAAACGCTTATTTTGGTCTTCCACCCAAAATACATGAAATATCAAAAACAAAATGAGATTAAATTTCACTGTATGACACAACTTAATTAAGAACTCAAAAAGAAAAAAAAATGTCCTTTCAATCAAGCAGCATTGGATTTTATACTCTTCTGATTGTAGGACAAGAAACAGCTACTTTATTTGAATCAGAACTGTTTTGACTAAGCTGATATCACATTAATAAGTTTTTAATAAGTTATTAATAAGTTTTAAAATAACTTCCTAATTTAACAGAAAAACTTTATGCCTTTTAGTAAATGAAATGATGACTTGATTTCTATGTAATACAGGATGTAAAAAGTTCAAAAGTAGTTTTTTATAGCTATTAATACAAAGCCTCTCATCATAGAAGTGTTTATTATTCTATGTCCATGAATAATGCGCACTATATTGGGATTATTTTCAGTCAAATCATGTACCTGTGTAAAGCCAAAGACTAGAATTCTAGATGGCACTCTGCCATCCTGGTTCTCTGATGGACATTAGCAAGTGGGAAAAGGCTTCATTCAGTTGGTTATACTTTGAAATAAGTGGCCAATCATTATTAATTCATTTTGCACTCATTGTAATGGCACAAATCATCATAAATTCATTTGGTTTAAAGTGCATATAATATGTTCTCCCACAGGAAGTTCTTGTAATTGAGCTATTAATTAGTACATTTTTTAAATATGACGTTTATTTTTTTTCCCCCTTCTACACTCTCCAGAGCTGAGGAGGTTAGTGGCCATTTCTTTATTAATGATTTTCTTTTAAGTGTGATGAACCAATTTATCTAAACTAGGCCTGTTAACTAGCCGAGTGCTCAGTCACTCCGTCGTGTCCGACTCTGCGACCCCAAAGACAGTAGCCCACCAGGCTCCTCTGTCCATGGGATTCTCCAAGCAAGAATGCTGGAGTGGGTTGCCATTTCCTTTTCCAGTTAACTAGCCGAAGAGGGACCCAAACCTAAGAAAGTGGTTCCATATACTGCCTACCAGCAGGACAATAGCAGTAATTGTCAGTCATCTCTAAGGGCTCTTAGGGAATTCTCTGAAATGCTTTAGTTTTACAATAATTCCAGTAAGAAAATCTCATTCTCTCTTGGTAAGCATAGTTTGACTGTGGCTTCTATTTTAGTTGCTAATTCTTAGAACGTCTCCCTGTAGCCCCTGGTTTCCTATAAACATCTCCTGCCATAACATCCAGGTTCCCTTGACTCCAGCAGGCAGGCACTCCGTGACTGAGGGCCCCGCTGGAGAACGGGCCCTGCCCCATTCTCGTTGTCCTGCCCTGTTTCCTGCTTCATTATTCAGCACCTTCTTCATTGGGTTGTACCAGTTGCTAGAGGGCTTATGACAGCTGGTTGCAGAACAACGAGGCCTTCATACTTCAAGAGGAGCATGTAAGGGAAAACTTAATCCAAAAAAAAAAGAAAAGAAAAACTGCAGTTGCAAAGCTGGGAAAAAAAATCATTGATTTTAAAGCTTTTTAAATGATCCGTTCTTATTTAGTGCGGTTTCAGCACAAATAGAAACTGGGTTAAAAAAAGTACTACACATTTACATTTGTGTCATGAACGTGTCGTGTTAGTAGAATCTGCGGTTATATGAAAATAAAGATTTGAGCTAGTGTTAAAAATGTTTTGTTAGTGTGTTTAACTGCCAGTTAACTGTGTGCCTGTGTGTTTTAAGTGAATAAAATAAGTCATTTTTTTTCATTATGTTTTGAACAGTGTGCTAACGTTGTTCTTTGTGCTATGGAGAGCTCAGGGTACCATCATGTTTAGTTTCTATACTTGCATTAGAAATGCAAAAGGGGAAAAAGTGGAATAGAATCAATAATATAAAAGTGTTATTTATTATCAAATGATGCTGGAAACGATACCCGATGCTTATAGAAATATATAACTATAGTTCTTTATAATTAATAGGGTTGTCTTATGGTAGTTATTCATTAAATGTAGAGTACATTAATAAAGTGAGTCTACACTTTGTGATAAGGATAGAAAAATAATCCATAAAGCAAATTCATTATTTCCTAAGTAACAGCCTCAGAGAGAGAGAGAGAGAGTGTGTGTGTGTGTGTGTGTGTGTGTGTGTGTGTGTGTGTGTGCATTATGACTTGTATTGTTAATCTTTTGAAAGAGCTGGTCACCACAACCAGCCAGAGAGGGTAAAAATGTTTTAAGTTGGCATTTTTCCTTGGTCAATTTATGACAGGACAGCAGTCATCTTGCCAGAGCAACAAGTTAGCCATAGTATATGGCTGTGCCCACAGCTTACATAGGCTTTATTTTGCTATCTCTGTGTCAATCCTTTTCTCATTTTTAGCGTGGTGCCATTACAGCAAAGTGTAAATATTTTCCTGCAGCGTTGTGCCTCTGTAGCACTTTAAAAAAAAAAATGGTAAGGTTAAAGTAGGAGCACTTTTTTAAAAAACAGCTTGAGATAAGCTTGAGATAAAGCAGCACTAAAATATGGGCTATTGTTGTTACTCTTGACTGCATGACAAGGGAAGTACTTTCTCACCAGCTGGAGGGTCTAAGTTAATTGTGATTTATCCAGTGCTGGATTTTCAGTGCTTTCTGCTTTTTAAGGGGCTCTGTCTTGATTTGATTTCATGCCAGGGTTCTGAGCCAGTCTGCATTCTGTAGCTCGTTTGGCTAGACATACAGAGTGGCGATGGGGTGGGGCACAGGGTGCTGCTTGGTTAATGCCCACCATAAAGCTGCCAGTGTCTGTACTGTGTACCCATCTTACTGGTAAGAAAGACTAGTCGTCTGATAACCCTGCCATGAATATGGTCACAGGTCGACTTGAATAATGCTGAATTCCATTCTGTAACAAGTTGAGTTAGGAACCTCTTGGCAGTCTCAGTGAAAAGCCAGTGGCCAGTAATGGGACTTCTCGGGTGTGATTCTTAGAATGGGGAAGGACCATGCAGTTCCTCGGGACAGTACAAACAGCAGTTATAACAAACAGCAGCTTTTTTCAAAACTTTCTGAGATCATCCTTTCGGGCATGCTCAGTTGTGTCTGACTTTTTGCAACCACGTGGACTGTAGCCTGCCAGGCTCCTCTGTCCATGGAATGTTCCAGGCAAGAATACTGCAGTGGGTTGCCATTTCCTACTCCAGGGGATCTTCCCAACCCAAGGATCGAAGCTGCATCTCTTGCTTCTCCTGCATTGGCAGACAGATTCTTTTACCACTGAGCCATCTGGAAAGCCCTCTGATATCATGGGCCAGTAAAATTTCCAAAAATAAAATTTGGGAGTATTTAGCAGAACTTTGTTTTATTTTGCTGAGTGCAAACATTAAGAAAATACCACTATCTTTATCATTTTATATAAAAAAAATTTATTCACCAAAAAAGTAGTAAGTACATAACCTTAGAATAAGCACTGTTTTAAACTGAATAAATTTAGCTTTATGAAAAAACGCTCATTACATTATTTATATTTTACCATTTCACCAGAGAGTCATGGAAACTTGGACATAGACCAGCACAAGTTTGTAGCAGATTCTTGGAAATTTGTGTTCTGTGCATAATTTTACTGAGCATGCTACGTACACACTGTATAAAGTAATTTTCAATATTTGCCAAAGCAAGAATTGTGTATTAAGTACTTACTGAATTTATAAATCACGGTGATAAGCCTCATGTGAAAAAAAAAGTCTTTTAATGAAAATTTCATATGACCCAGGGAATTTGCTCATTTAGCAGATGTGAAAAAGTAATAAAATTAGCTTTGGACTAATTTTGGAATTAATTAGCTTTGGAATAAATACCAAAGATGCCATATTGTTGTTTGTTAAACGTATAGATAATAATCGCTCTCATAAAAAGAAGAATTTCATTCTAAGGGAAGCAGAGAGGACCTGGCAGAAATTGCCAGCTGCCAAGCACAGCCCATTGCAGCATCCCTGCCTGGAAGATTCCATGGGCAGAGGACTCTGGCAGGCTACAGTCCATGGAGTCGCAGAGAGTCAGAAATGAACAGCTGAGCGCACACACACACAACTGCATACCATTCTCCTTTCACATGAGAACAAAGCCTCAGAATTGTTGAAGATGGCATTGTGGTTGGATAACAAACTACATTTCCCATCCTTCCCTTCCTTCCTTAAACTGGGGGGATTATGATGTAATTTTCGGTCCATGAAATGTAGTTAGATTTTACTGGGGGCTTGGCTTACCTGACACGTGTCCTTCTGCCCTGCAGCCTTCTGCCTCTTCCTGCTGCGAGGTGGGTGCAGTACTGGGTATGCCATCAACCGTCTAGTGGGCGTGATACAGCAAAGATAGAGTCGAGACAGTGATAACTGGGTATCGCTGTATTTAGCCGTTGAACCAGCAATAGCAACCTTCTCATTGTGTGAGAAAAGATAAAACATATCATTTGTTTAATCTTCTGTTTTGGTAGAATCTCATGAATAAAACATGGTTGTAAAGACGTAAGTTGTGTTCAGAGATGTATACTGGTCACGTTGCCCGTGGCCTGAGCCACAGGGGCCTGCAGCTAACTGCTTGCCATCCACAGTTCTCAGTTATCTCATCTGAAACATAGGAATAGATCATTGTTTTCTAAGGTCTTTTCGACTTGAAATGCTGTGATTCTAATTCATCCAATTGGCTGGGGATAAGTAGATCAGAATTTAAGAGGCAGTAGGTCTTGCCCCTTTCTGAAAATCTAATCAAACCTCTCCTTCACTTAGAGCTTTCTGGTGGTTCCCCATTGTTACCAGAATACAAACTCTTGGCATGGCGGGTAAGAAGGCCCTTTGTGATCGGGCTCTAATAGCGTGTCCTGCCTCGTGTCTCTCTGTTACATTTCATCCACTTCCTCCTCTTTTCCCTCTTGCCCATCACCCGAACCCTTTCCCTTTCCTCTGACAAATTTTCCAGCCCTGTTGAACTGTGTGTCACCGCTTGGTCTGGCCATGTTCCCTCTCATCTTCTGGTCTTTAGACTTGCTATTCTCTTTTCCTATAATATTTTTTTTTCTTACTCCTCTCCCATGAGTGACAAAGTCCTACTTAGTCTTTAGGTTTGGATATTCAGCTCACCTTTCCCTTCTTATATCCCTAACATCAGATTAAGTGCCCCTGCTAAGTTCTGTCTTGATACCTTGAGCTTATAAATATTTTAACACTCTTCGTAATATATTCAGATTGCCTGTTTGCTCACCTGTATCCTGAGCTAGAATGAATTTCCTTGAAAAAAACTTGACTCTTGTTCTTTTTTTTCTCCCCAGGACTTAGTACACTGTAGCAATAGTCTGTAAATAGTTCCCACAGGAATCTTGGGATGGAAGGGTTGGGACCAAATTGTGAAAAGTCTTGAACGAATATCAGGCTGGTTTGTTAAACTTCTTAATGCTGCCGCTGGGAAAGGTTTTTACAAAAAACTCAGTCATAGTGGCAGATGGTGGCATCCTTCTCCACCTTGCTTACTCAGTGAGGTAATGTTCCTTGACTGTAGAACAGTGGGGCACTTACGTAAAATAAGTTAATGTATACTTTTGTACAAAATTAGATTCTATCTTGTACGGATTAAAATACAACCTTTATTAGGTACCAGAGATTTTAGAAAAGTTCTGAGAGATAAACTTAAAATTCATAAAGTTCTGTCACAAGCTTTTTTTTTTTTTTCCCCTGTCAATAGAGAAAGTACTATCATTGTCTTAATTTTAGCTTTTTTATCACCTTGGTCCATATTGCATAGCACCTAAATCATATGGAGTCATAAGTTAGATAAACTTTAAATTACAGAATACAAGTTGAAAAGGAACAAATGTACCTTTCCCTCATTATTATTATCATATAAACCATTAAAAAAATCTGGTTCTTTAGTATCAACAGAAAGAATATATGATACAGAAATTTGAATCCTAAGATGTCTTCAGAACATAAGTGTCAGTATTGCTGGTAACATTCAAGTTGTAAGCATGTTATTAATCAACAAGGCTAGAAATCAGAAGGTTTAACTTAGAAATCCTCTTATCTTCTCATATTTACATGTTTTGTCGTGAATAACTTGTCAGAGACAGATGTGGAATTTTAACATCTGCACGTCTTTAGAACTCCGAAAGAGATTATTGGAAAAAAAAAAAAAAAACAGACACTTATGGGTAGATTTAGAATTTTTGTGTTAAATAGGTCGTTTTCCTCTCTGCTTTTTTTGATGCTTCCCCAAATGGTAGAAACTGCCCTGCCAGAGCTGTTGGGGGTCTTTGCTTTGTGTTGTTAGTCGCTAAGTTGTGTCTGACTCTTTGCAACCCCATGGACTATAGCCCGCCACGCTCTTCTGTCCATGGGATGTCCCAGGCAAGAATACTTGAGTAGGTTGCCATTTCCTTCTCCAGGGGATCTTCCCGACCCAGGGATCGAACCTGTGTCTCCTGCATTGGCAAGTGGACTCTTTACCATGAAGCCAAAAGGGAAACCATCCTTCTAATTACCCCCATTTCAATTCATTCTCCTTTAACAATTGGCTGTAACATAAAAGTGAGCAAATGCTTTTACTTGTTGAGTGCAGTAAATTAAATTTCATATGCTATGTTCTTAATTTTGGAAACAGACAAGTTCAACCTGTTATTCAGAATGAGCCCCGATTGCCCTTCATGGAACACATGCTGATGTAGCCCTTGGCAGTACACTGTGTATGATTTTAATCCATTTAACACTCTGGCCCTTTGCAATAGCTATTATCATCCCCATTTTACAGATAAGGAAACTGAGGTTCACTGAGTATCTTCCTAAGCCTAACCCCCTAGTAAGTTATCAAACTGATTAATACTCTGTTGAATCTGAAAACTCTGTTCCCTTTAACCAGTATACTATACAGTGATATGATTTACAGACTGTTTTGTTTCTTCCCCTCAAAAACAAATACAAAAGCTTCTTCTAAGTTGCAGTTTGTTCTTTGCAGTCCCTGGTGCTTTTTTTGTTTTTCATGTCAAAATGCCTTTGGAAGTAGATGAGCTTTTGCAGCTTAAACACTATGAGGTTTTTATATACAAATGGTTAGCTTGATCTTCAACATAAAGGAGTGCGTATTGACTAAAATCCAAATCATGTCTTCAGATTTCGAAGTAATATTAACTATTTTTAAAAGATGTGTAACAAACTTATGTAAAGAATTGACCATGTGCTTGACATCATCTGCTGTCAGTACATGGGAATGTAGAGGCACATATGTGCTTGGCCTCTGTTAGGGAGAGACTTTTAAAAGCTAAACATTCTACCGTCTCCGTTTCTGAGTCCTGGTGATAATCATTGCCTGTGATGAGGCATGTTACTGATGAAGCATCATATATAAACTCTGTTAGATGTAGAAGAAAGATGAAGAAATACCATCTTACATTATTTGAAACCATCTCCATTTCACAGAACGTTGAGTAGGGAGAAAATTGTTTGGAAGTTTAGACTCACTGAAATGTTTTGAAATTATATGTGCTTATTTATATATAGTTATTATATAATTACAGCGCTTTAGAATTTAGTAGAAAATGTTGTCACTTAACTATCTCTTTAAAGAGATAAAGATACTCTCTTTAAAGTACATGGCTAAACAAACTGTAAACTTGAAATCTTTTATAGTCTTACTGTTCAAAACCCCTTTTCAATTAAAAAAGATAAATCCAAAGTGGTTTATATTTTGAAAATATAGTTCAAAGAAAACATCACAAAGGAAATTGCTTTATCGCTCTGTCTTTTGTTTTGTGATTTCAGGTAAGGCCCTGACGTTTCTCCTGCTGCAGCCGCCAAGCCCTAAGCTTCCTCCACATAGTACCATCCGCAGAACAGCCATTGATCTGATTGGACGTGGTTTCACAGTCTGGGAACCTTACATGGATGTGTCTGCTGTCCTTATGGGGCTTCTTGAACTTTGTGCTGATGCCGAGAAACAACTTGCCAAGTACGTGCTCTGTTTTCAATTCATTTGGCTTCTGTTGATTTTGTTTGGTTTTAGCAGAGGTCATTGATTATAATTTTTTTTTATAATTTTTAAATTTATAAAAATAATTTTGGGGGCATTTTTTAAGTGCCAAAAAATAGACCAGTATCTCAATATATGAAATTTTGGAAGTAGACAATGAAAGGGAGATATGTTTCTGTCATTTTAATACAATTGAGATTTAGCTGTAAGCCAATGAATGATTTATCTGTGACATAGTTTTAAATTTATTTTTATTGCACTTTGACATATTATCAGCTAATAATAATATAAACAGATCATATGTGGAAAATAATACATATATGGTTGCTCAAAATGTTGTACTGGTACAATACATGGCCCAGTTGTTGAGGGAATTACTCCTTTGCCCTCACGTTAATTTTTAAACCTACTTTACTGAGGTTTCATCTGCACCCAGTTGACGATCAGCCCTCAGGGGGCTGCAGGGGTCCAGGGAAGCAGGGACGAGAGCAGTGGAAAAGGAATAGGAGCCGAGGCAGTTCCTGAAATAAAACTGAGGCCGGTGTCAGAAGTTAGTATTGACTTGAGAACCCAGCCTCCTGACTCCTGGAGGAAGTCTTTTTTGTTTTGTTTGGATGGTGTAAACCACATAGAATATGAGCTTGACCGCTGAGTCCCTCTTACAGGATACCCTTCAGTGACATTGACCACACTGACAGTTAAGCCGTCATGAGCACTCCCTGGTTCCCAGGTGTGGCCACCCTGATGGAGACTCCAGGTCCACTGAGAAGTCACTTCCCGTTCTCTCCTCCCAGTGGCCCTGACGGTCTTCCGTCCCTGTGAAGCTGCCTGTTGTGGCCGTTTCACATAGACGGAGTTATGTAGCATGTGGGCTTTTGTGTCTGACTCCTTTCACTTAGCATGATGATTCCAAGGTCCGTTCACGTTGCAGCCTCTTTTCAGTACTTCGTTTCCTTATACGGTCGAGTAACATTCCATCCTGTTGATTCACTGCATTTTGCTTCTCTATCCATTGATGGCCATTTGGGTCGTTTCTACTGTAGTCCACTGTTGTGAATAGAGCTGCTATGAGAATTCAGATTCATGTAGATGTATTTGTGTGAACAGCTACTTTCATTTCTAAGTAGATAACCCGAAAGTGGCATTGCTGGGTCAGATGATAGTTCTGTGTATAACTTATTAAGATGAATCACCAAACTGTTCTCCACAGCAGCTACACAGTTTTCTGTGTGTTCCAGCAGCGTGCAAGAGGCCATTTTCTCTCCACCCTCGCCGCCGCCTGTCTCCCGTTTTTGTTGCTTTCCGAGTATAGTCATCCTAGTGAGCGGGAAGTCCTAGTGGCGGGAATCTTGCACCCCTGTCTGTCTTACGATGCCTTTCTCAGTGTACAGGCAGATCTTGTTTTATTGTGCATAGTTTTATTGTGTTCTGCAGATACTGGGTTATTTTGTTGTTGTTGTTTTCTTTTTACAACTCAAATGTTTGTGCTGACCCTGCATCAAGGAAGTCTTTTGGCACCATTTTTCCAACAGCATTTGATCATTCATGACGCTTTGTCTTGTTTTGGTAATTCTAGCAGTATTTCAGACTTTTTTTTTATTATTGTATTTGTTATGGTTATCTGAAGTCAGTAATCTTTGATGTTATTTTTGTAACTTGTGATCTTTTTAGCAACAATGTATTTTTAAATTAAGGGATATACATGTTAAGAAATACTTAACAGTATTGTGTCCTTATTAATAGTCTACAGTGTAGTATAAACATCCTTTTTATGTGATTGCTGAGAAGCTAAAAAATTCACGATTCACTTTATTGTGATGCTCGCTTTACTGTGATGCTCTGGAACTGAACCTACAGTATCTTCTGGGCCTGCTTGTAACTGTTAGCACCTCTTTTGATTTTTTTTCAGTGAACGACATTTCATTCTTATCATTATGAACCTTTAAAAAAAAGCTAGAGTTCTCTGCCCTTTTCTCCATGGCTGCCTCTCTCATATCCATGCTTTGGGCCTGTCTCTCTGCTGGCTGCTCTGTGCTCAGAAGCGGACACCAGAGCAGCAGCTGAAGGCTCGACTGGGATGCCATGACTTTGTCCTCAGGCTGGGCATGCCCATTTCAAAGTCCCGAGATTGCTGAGTCGGGGAAGGGAATTTATTTCAAACCCAAGCAGCCGCCCTCCCCTGTCACATCCCGTCCTACCGCCATGCTTCCTAAGCCTCACCTCTGAGTCTCCTCGCTCAGCGCCCTTCAGTAGCTTCTTTCACCTCTCACCTCCGTTCCATCTGCAAGCTGGGGCTAATTGAACACCTGCATCGTAAGACTGATGGTAGGTGAGTTCGTATTTGTCAAGTGCTTAGGAGAGCACTTAGCACATATTGAGAGACTGGATGGATGTTGCCATCTGATGTTGGGTGGGGGGTGTGGATGGTGATGCCCTTGTCATTGTCCTGGTGTTCAACAGCTGAAGAGACACTCATTTCTAGAATGATCACTTCCACATAATGGCAACCATGATAATTTCTGAACACAGGAAGCCTGAAGGTTCTTGATTGACTTTAAGGGGAAGGAGGGACAATGAACCCATGAGTTAGCAGTAGTCGTTAAGAGGCAGCTGGCCTTTGTGCAAAGCCTGACACATATTTTCAATCTTTTATCCTCCCCTTGGCCGCAGCTGTGGTTGACACCTTCATGGAGTCAACAGAGTGGCTGCTGTTACCTCAGCTCTCCTGGTTACCTTGCTGCTGCTGCTGCTGCTGCTGCTAAGTCGCTTCAGTCGTGTCTGACTCTGTGCGACCCCATAGACGGTAGCCCATCAGGCTCCCCCGTCCCTGGGATTCTCCAGGCAAGAACACTGGAATGGGTTGCCATTTCCTTCTCCAATACATGAAAGTGAAAAGTGAAAGTGAAGTCGCTCAGTCGTGTCTGACTCTTCACAACTCCACGGACTACAGCCTACCAGGCTCCTGCATCCATGGGATTTTCCAGGCAAGAGTACTGGAGTGGAGTGCCATTGCCTTCTCCGCCTGATTACCTTGAGAAGCCTTTAATATTTTTGATTGTCCAGAATTCGCTTCGACAGAATTTTATAGCCTATTTTCAAATCTGGTCCAAACACAATTTCAATGATTATGCGGTCTTGTTTTGTTGCCTGGGAGAAGTGGTAGGTTTTTATTTTAGGCTAACCATTTAATATTTTATTTTGTGTTTAAATAAGTTCACACCAAGCTTATATCAGCAAACATAAAGATGTGCTGTGCTTTATCTACGTGGAGTATGTCCACAGACACCAATGCTTGGGTTCTCAGCAGGTAATTTAAATCTTGCTTTTACATCGTTTTCTGTCATGAAGGTTAGTATAACTCTCTGCACACTGCTCTGAATAAATGAACGTATCAGCATGTAGCCTTGAGGAGTCCAGCGTAATTTTCATCATGATAAATTGCATAATAAGCAAGAAAATGTTTGTTTATTAATCTGTAACAAGATTTAGATTGAAAATGGCCTGTTCCATCCCTGACACCCTTTACAGGCTGCAGAAGCACTGAGATGCAGTGGAGCAGGGCAGCGGGGGTGACTGGGCATCTTCCCCTCCTGGTGCCCACGGGCCGCCCCTCCTGTGCGTGGTTAACTGCATGCACGGTAACAGTGCCTGGCCACTTCGCTCCTGACTGTGATCTTAAGCTTGCTTTATGAAGAAGCCTTTATATTAGTCTTCTCTTTTTAAAAAGAAAAAAGAAAAAATACAAGAGCGCTTCCCTCTTTATTCCAATTCTTGTGAGTGTATGGAGGGGCTTCCGGGCAGGGCAGCTCGCTCAGGCTGCTGCCAACATCTGAAGGACACCCATGACGGGAGAGTTTCTGTCCTTCCCTCGGTCCCCTGCATCAACATCCTCTGTCAGGGAGGACTCCTCTGAGAAGGCTTCTGAAAAGCCACATATGGCTCAAGACGAGTAGAGTATTCTCCCAGAATTAAGGTTTTTAATTTTGAAGTAGGACTTTAACATCTTACCTCTTTGGAATCAAAATGAAGCTAGCTGTTTTCAAACATTTTGCCAAATTTTAAACTGTGTTTATTAACTAAGCAAGCATCTATGGAAGGGACAGTGTTAGGTGCCATATGTAGTGAGAAAGTGCCATGAGACCAAGATCCTGAGGGCCCTTGTAGTCTTCCAAGAAAGAGAAGATCCTACAGGAAGGAGGAGAGTAAACGGTACGGACATTCAGAGCATGGCTGATAAATTAGAGTGGGGCACCCAGATAGCACCCAAAGAAGAGTGTCCACTGAATCTTCATTTCAGTGATTGTGAAGAGAGGAGGGGACAGATGGGAAAGCACAGGTGTGCTCCAGAGAGGCTGACGAGCAGCTCCACAGCAGGAAAGTGAAAGGAAACATTCTTTTTTAGCCAACTTTATTCATTAATTTCTCACAGAACCTAAACCCTGGGATGCTCCCATCAAAAACTTGGACATAATTGCCTTCCTCGTCATCTCTAGGGAACAGAATTGGGGTCAAAGAGAGGATTGGTTTTACCTTTTTCTATATTAAAAGACTGTAAAAATGATTACGAAAGATAATGAGACGACTCTCAGAGAGGTGCTTTCTCTTGGCCGCAGTAACACTGTGGTCCGTGGAAAAGGTGAGGTTCAAACCCAGGTCTCACTGATACCAAAAGCCACGCTCCCACCGCTGTGTCATCTTACATTCGAAACTGTACACCCGGAGAAGTAAAGACCAATGGAGCACTCAACTTAAAACCACCTTAAAACTACCTATGAAAAGGAACTTGGGCTTCCCTGGTGGCGCAGTAAGAAAGAATCTGCCTGCCAGTGCAGAAGATGTGGGTTGGATCCCTGGGTTGGGAAGATCCCCTAGAGAAGGAAATGGCATTTAATGAAGTCCTAGAATTTTAGGAACAAAACTCTTCTTCAGCAGCATGCAATGTATTGCCCTTAATATTTATTAAGTAAAAGTTAAGTTGTAGAAATTAAACAACTTATCTGAGGTTACACCAGTCCTCTGAGGGCTAAGACCATCACTTAGGTCTCCTAGTTCTCATTTTACTGCCCCCGCACCACATGATTATGTCACCCTTGGTTTAATGAGTGATCCGCAGGTAGAATCTTAAGAGAGGAATTTCTAAGATTAATAATTACAGGCTTCTTATTCATGACGAACTGTTTAACTGAACGTGGAAGCTGCACCTCATTGAAATCATATGTTGCCCCATCCCTTACTAACTCTGAAAAAATAGAAACACACATAGTACTATCTTTTTTATAAATCCATGATCATTTAGATCAGCATGGTCATGAACATAAGGATAAAATGTTAGAAACAGTAGAAAATCCTACCGTTTTAGATAATAAAGTACAGAAGGATCCCTGTGCTCTTGTATGTGCTGAACTCTGTGATTCTGATTCCAGTTGTCCTAATTCATGTTGCCGACCTTTATTCTGAAGGAGACCAGCAGACCGGGGCCAACCCTGCAGCTGAAAGTGCCAGACTCTCACCTCATGCTGCTGTGATGGAGGGGTGTGGGTGAACTCCACCAAGCCTGTTGCTTTTCTGTAACATTTACAGTTGCCAGACTTTGAGAAAGAAACATACAATCACTGGAAACCACGCATGTTTTGATAACATAGATAAGTGCTTTATGTTAGATTTTTGAATGATATGAAATAGAGTTGGAGAAAAAGAATTGACATTTTAACTCAAATCTTGAGCATGTTTTTTAGATTTGAGAGCCAGAGAGTAAAGAATGCACCATACAAACACTGAGGTGCTTTAAGCTTCCATATTTGAATTATTTTTCCTATTCACATGACATTTATTTTTAGTAGAAAGTTTGTAATTAGAGGAAACCACTTATCTAAATCTGCCTGCAATGCGGGAGACCTGGGTTCAAACCCTGGGTTGGAAAGATCTCCTGGAGAAGGGAATGGCAACCCACTCCAGTACTCTTGCCTAGAGAATCCCATGGACAGAGGAGCCTGGCGGGCTACAGTCCATACGGTCACAAAGAGTTGGACATGACTGAGTGACTCTCTCTCTCTCTCACACACGCACGTATACACACTTATCTAAATCATGTTGGCATAGATTTTAATCATTGTAAATGTATAGGAAGTATACATTTACATCATATAGGAAGCATGTCTAAAATACAAGTACTTGTTGGAGGAATTACTGCCTTTGAGTTTAGGAAATTAGTGCCACCTGTGACTTATCAGATTCAGGTCTCACATGACAAAGAGGAGTTGCTGACTTCTTACTACATTTAGGACAATTGTTAATGCACCTGTTTTACCAGGAAGGGGTAGGAAGGAATTCACAGATGATACGTAATTATGCCTTTACAAAATAATTTTAGTCTTTGTTGTTATGCCCAGAGTCTGAGTCCCAAAACTGAGAGAATAAGACGTCCACAGCAATGCAAAAGCATGAAGGGGTTTATTATTGCTAGCTAGGGCTCAAGTCTCATCCAGCACAGTGGAATCTTGACGAGAGCCCCGAGCTCTGAATCACATTTATTTTTATACAGACGGTTCTTTGTTCCTGTAACAGCATAGCTGATTGGTTAAACCGTATGCGTGCGCGGGACTTTTAACCTCGCATCCCTATCCGGATTGGCTCAGGTCTGGCACGGGTGGGGGGCTACGGGGGATTTTTTCTGATTGGTCGAGCTACACTGCCTGTGGGAGTTCCCAGTGCCTCAGCTTTCCTAGAGACTAAACCTCAGGCCTAGCCTGCCCCTTAGAGCCTGTCCTGGCTTCAGTTTGGTCCTAACATTTGTTTTAGAGAGGGAGCATTTTCAGTCCTTGCTGCTGTTTGTCTTAGGTCACTGCCATAACAAAGCATGTAGATTGGGTTACTTAAAGAGCAGACACGTAGTTTTCGCAGTCCTGGAGGCTGGGAGATTCAAGATCAGGATGTTGTAAAGACCTCTCTCTGAGGTCCCTTCTCTTGGCTTCTAGGCACTGCCATCTTGCTGTGTCCTAACATGACTTCTTTGTGGCCAAGATTGGAAGAGAGACAGAGCAAGCTCTCCTGTGTCTCTCCTAAGGGCACTAATCTCATCACAAGGGCCCCACCCTCATGGCCTTATCTAATTATCTCCTTAGAGGCCCAGCTCCATACACTATCATCTTGAGTCCTGAGGCGTCAACATATGAATTTTAGGGAAACACAAGCTTTCGGTCCATAACCAGCTTGACTACGATTTGCAGGTTATTCTATGAAAGTTTAAGTGTTTTTCCCCCTGGAACATTCCCCTACAGCGTTCCTTAATTTGATAGATGGGGAAGTCTAACGACTGTAGCAGTGCCATTTAACTGAAGTGGTCTTACATGGAACTTTTAAAAAGCGTTTACCTCCATGGGGTAAGGATTAGAACAGGATTAATGAGCAGTCAGGTAAGGAATGTGCTTGGCCTGAGTGGACTCTTTTTCTATTCATGGTTTTTATCTATAATATCTATCATCTCTGGTATTTCGTATTGGATATATATTCTGAAATGCTGAGTAAAACAGGGAGTGTGGCATATCATATTTTTCAGAATAAAAACTGAAACCAAGACCCATCCTATAAACCTATATAACAGATGATCTGCATAACAGCCAGACGAGCTGGATCAGGCAAAAAGGTGGAGCTCTGTGTTTATACAGATTCCAGAATAAGACAGACACCCCCTTTCATTTCAGGCCTCTGATATTATGATCCTTCCTTGTTCAGTTAGAATCTCACATTATAATATATCACACACCCAGCACACTTTTGACTTTCAAGATAACTACATGCAGAATTAGACTGTGTCTGTTGGGACTACCAGATCAATTACTTTGACTTCATTGCCTGGTCAATTCAGTCAAATAACTGGCTTAAGTGATTTTTTTTTTTTTTTTCCTGCTGAATTTACCAGGTAACTTCATTTAGTGCAGAGCTATTGAACTACTACTATGACCAAGGGCTGTACTAGGCACATCGGTGGGGGGAAAAGGGGATACACAGGGTTAGAAGGCATGGTCCCAGTCTGTGTATCGGTTCACAATACAAAACTAATTCAGAATGAGAGTCAGTGCTCAGGACCCGGAATAAACAGGTTTTGTCGTTGGTCGTTTTTATTTCAGTAGAGGGTCACTGAGCGCTCTAGCAATTGCAGAATACCACACGGGCTTCCACAGAGTTGAACAGAGCGGAGGGAGGAGAGCATGCCAGTGGGGAAAGGGGGTAGTGGAAAAGCGTTAGCAAAGTACTGCGATTGAAAAGGAGTGAGTTTTAGGGACCAGCTTTGAAATTAGTCTGGCTGCGGGAGCATGGGCGTGCAGATGCCAGTGATAAATTAGCGAAACTAGATTATGGAGGGTCTGGAATCTCCAACCGAGGAGTTTAAGATTTTTCTAAGCACCCAGACCCACTGAAGTTTTTAAGCAGGTTAACCATGAAATAAAGCTGGTGCTCTGGGAAGATTACTCCAGCAGTGGTACACTGGAGACTGTCGATGGAAAAGGCAAGGTTTCTCTTCTTCCCCTGTTGCCTGGGTGACTCCTTTCTGTTATCACGCTCACAACCCACCCGCTTGTGCTCAGTGGATACCCTGAGGATCACTGCAGAGCCCTGACCTCAGAGCAATAGCTGCGTTCCCATTCTGAGGTCCTGGCCTCAGACCGCCAGGCACTGAGGACAGGCATCCCTCAAATGCACACACCGTCTCTACCAACTGTTGGGTGGTCCATGGAGGGCAGCGGATGGCACTGTGGTATGTCTCTGGTTAGCTTCGTCCCCTGTTACTCTATAGCTTCTCTTCTTAACTTCATACGTTACCACTTCCCTTCCTGTAAGAAGTTTGCCAGTTTCCCCAAATTCACAAGGTCGTTTGCTGAGCAGGAGGAAGGGTGGTGTATGACTAAGCCTTTCACTTGAAACCGGTGACCAGCAGGTTGGTCTCACTCTCTTTGTTCCTATTTCTCTGGTGACAAGAAGCATCTGTTGCAACTGTAATGTCAGATGCAGGACGAGATGTTTTTGCATCTTGTTAGCTGATTCATTCTTCTCATCAGCCTGGTGAAATCCATATTCTAATATACCCACTTTATAGACACTATAAAGTGCTATTTGTAGACATTTTCTGCTGTTTGGTACAGTCGCGCTCTGTTACAACTTTATCTGCACACCAGTGGATATCCATGCATCCCATGTCTTCATTCAGGCTACTGTTGATACAGAATAACACAGAGCGAAGGTCCATGACTTATATCACTAGAAACCTCTCTCGGGGATGCAGTCTAGCCAGTTATCCTAAACTGCTGAATTTAGCCGTGTTACCAGTCCATTCATCCAATTAAGCGCAGTGTTGTCCAGCCGCCCCTCATCTATTTTCTCCAGGGGTTGGCTGTCCTAAAAGATGTTACGCGGTTACCTCGACTCCTCACTGGACTTCCCTGGACCTAAGTTCTGCTTTGTAAACTGCGGGTACCACCACCTCACAGGGATGTGCTGGGCAGATGCGGAGGGACCTGAGGTAGCACAGGGCAGCCCTGCCTCCACCGTCGGTCCACGGCCAGTTCTTCCTCCTCCCCGCATGCCTCCCTAGTGGGGCCAGGCCACCCTGGGAACAGACACCCCTTCTCCCTGGCTGACTGCTAGGGGGTCTTTCCAGCTTCAACATCCTGTGATTTCATTCAGTTCGGGAAAGCCGATTTAGGTGTGATTAGAATTAGTCAGTTAACATACCACTGTGTCATCAGCACCCACTCATCCACAGTGACGAAACATCCTAGAGTATCTGAAATCAGTTTGGCACTTGAAGTTTTTAAAATAGCCTGATCGTGATCTGAACTTTGCAATAATTTTGCAAGCAGTCTAGCGCCGACACTACTCACATAGTGAACGTTCCTTTTCCTGAATTCTCAACGGCAACATTCAGTCCGGAAGAGAAACTGCCTTCCTGCGGAGCCCCTCCCTCTGTGCAGCCCCCCTGGAGTCCCCAGGGCCTCGGGGTCGTATGTGGGGGTGATGCGCCCCCCAGCGGGTCCCTTCTGGTTATTGTTCAGTATATGTGTCTGTTCTCAGCTCACATCTGTCTGTTTTGTGGTAAACATCAAAGGACGGCTCTCCATCGTCCTCTGCTCTGAGTTTCTACTCTGTGTCTGCCCTCGGTTTGGAAAAAGTAGAGACACGTACAGTGCCAGTCAAAGATTAAAGCGGTGTAACAGCTGCAGCAAAATACGCAGAATTTTCTATAATCAATTTGCTTTCTGTTAACAGTGATGGGAATGCCTATGTGATGCCTCTTTATTTTCAACCAAAATTTAAGATAATGATTCATTGATTAATTTCAGAGATACTTATAAAGTTCTTACAGATTTTTAGTAACTGTAAGTCAGTTGACACATGAAGCACAAAAACTTATTTAATTGGAGCAGGACAGATCTTAATATAATTTCATACATATGTTTAAATATCAATGTTATTTAACTAGAGAGAGAAGCCATTAACAGATCTCTTAATGAGTAACAAAATACACCCTCTGTACAGTTGATGTGTGGATCATATACCACGTTTTCATGAAAAGTCTTAATACTTTCCACAGTAGTCTATATAAAGTATAATGGAAGCTTTCAAACAGAAAAATATTATTTTTTATGCTTTAGGAGTGGCAAAGAAATACATGGCACTACTATCCTATAAGGAGATAGATTTATTTCATCATGTGCATATTCTTGTATATAGCCTGGACTATATCCCTGTGTCTGTGTATAATGCCATGTGTATGTTCTTTATACAGAGAGAATAAGTGTCTGTCAACGCAATTTTTTGCAACAATACTGAAAAACTATTCGCAGAACACGCTAATTAGTAACTTGATTCTGAGAGTGTTGAATGTGGGGTATACTAGCACAACTGAGGATATATTAATACAAACTAAAAAATAATTTTGTCATTTTCAGTTCTTCTGACAGTTTAGTGGACAGGAGTGAGTTTTGCTTTCTCTCAGATATAGGCCTTAAATACAACCTTTTAACTTGGCCTTATAAGCCAATTATATTTCCTTTAACTCTTTCAAGGAAAAAAAATTAAAAATGCCCTTCGCAATATTCTTTCTTCCCTGACTCCGAGCTCAGTGATATGCATGCAGTGCTAGTTCCCGATAATTTGTTAACAAGGCCTCTTTAACATTTTGGACAGATGCACATACTGTTTTCAATCTTCACGGTTAATTATTCGATTTTGTATTTGGTGCCAGAACACCCTGACTTCTAATCACCGCTCATTGTTGCAAGTCCATTATATTCTAACTGTTTGAGTGCTCCCATTGACCTTGAACTGACATTATAAGCTGTGTCTAATCTTTTCAGTCTATATTTCTAATGCTTTCTTTTCTCTTTTCTCTTTTTTTCTGATCCCTGTTTAGCATCACAATGGGGCTGCCTTTGAGCCCTGCCGCCGACTCCGCCCGCTCCGCCCGGCATGCCCTCTCCCTCATTGCCACGGCCAGACCACCCGCCTTCATCACCACCATCGCCAAAGAGGTGAGAGCAACGTCTCAGTGGGCTCCGTCTTCTCATTTAGAGGAGTGAGTTCACATTATCAGCCGAGGCTCCGCGTGCATAGATAATGCTTCCGGTTTGTTCTGGAACAATGCAGATCACTAATCTAGCACTGGGATGAATGCGTTCGCACCTGTGTGCACACTCGCTGGATTCCACGGCGGTGCATTTGTTACCTGGGCTTCTGCAGTCATTTCTGTGGTCAAAGTTAATTCGCTTGTAAATATTTGCCAGCAGTTTCTCAATCTGAAATACAGCAGACCTGTTCAAATTAAAATCTATCAAAGGTATCCACGGTATCTTCCTGTAATCAAAACTGAACTTATTTAACGCTGGCTCTCCAACTGTAAACAAAAATGTAAGTCATAAACTTGCTAATTGTTTTTCCTATGGCATGTCGCAGATAAAGACTTGAATGCCAATTGATTCCCACATTCTTAGTGTTCTAACTAATTGGCTACATCTAACTGAAAAACTAGTAAAGAACAATGAACCAATTATAGAGTCTTTCCTGTAGGTCTTAGTAGTAGGAGAGAAGGCAAGGGAGATAAGCTCCTAAATTTTCTTTAAAGGTTTCTTCCATTTCAGCATGAGTAATGTGCAGACTCGGTGTCCGCGGGGCATGGCCTCTGCCTCAGTTCTTTTTCCTGTAGCTATGATGAATTTTTAAAATGCTGAATAAATACCTCTGAGCCTGCCCTGATAACCTACAACCTGTTGGGCCTATGTTTGCCCCAGAGCCATCCTTAATAGGCGTGCAGCAAAAATTTCTGATGTGAATATAGCTAGAAGGAAATGGCAGCCCACTCCAGTATTCTTGCCTGGAGAATTTCATGGACAGAGGAGCCTGGCGGGCTACAGTCCATGGGGTTGGAAAGAGTCAGACACGACTGAGCAGCTAACACACACACATAGCTAGAAGGGAGGAAGTTAGGGCCTAGTAGCAGATTGAGTTTCTCTGAGGCAGTGGGACTTTGAATTCACATCTAAAATGGATTTGCAGACTGAGGGGCTGTGTTTTCTAATAGTGCGTAGTGTTACAGTGAGAGTCTATTATGCAGAGATAATAATATTGAATATACTAAATAAGCCTTACATCAGTCCCACCTAGATACAAGTCCTATAAATACCAGCCCTTAAACTGCCTCTTTAAAGAGAATAAGCAAGTATTCTATATTGTGTTTTTGAACTTAATTTTCGCCATTCACATATGAGTATTTTTAGTTTTTTAAACGTTTTATTTTATACTGGAGTGTAGCCAATTAACAATGTTGTGATACTGTCCTATTATGGACATGGTGTCCAGACTGAGGGAGTGTTAGTCAGGAGTGTGTGCTCAGATACTCAGTCACACCTGACTCTTCTGTGACCCCGTGGACTGTAGCCCTCCAGGCTCCTCTGTCCCTGGGATTTTCCCAGCAAGAATACTGGAGTGGGCTGCCATTCCCTCATCGATAAAGAATTCATCTGCCACTGCCAGAGACACAGGTTCCATCCCTGGGTTTGGACGATCCCTGGATAAGGCGTTGGCAACCCAGTCCAGTACTCTGGCCTGGGAAATCCCAGGGACAGAGGACCTTGGCAGGTACAGTTCATGGGGCTGCAAAGAGCTGGACACGACTTAGCGACTAAACATCAACAACAATCCCCTAATTGCTAATCAACAACAATCCCCTAATTGCTACCCACCTCAATGCCAAATATACAAAATCCACAAAACTTCAGTTTGTCTCTTTTTAAAAATGTTGCGATCAGTTAAAGTCTCATATAATACCCAGAAACTAAAATTCCATTAGGAAATACATACTGAGTACTTATTGTACTAAGTACTTGCTTTTGCAGTTGAAAGTGTTTCCTGACCCACCCGCAAGACATTTGTTCTTGTTGACATTTCCTTCTACCTAAGTGAAAATAACCCAGCTGCTAGAAATGTGAAGTCTGTGAGGCATCGACCTTGCCTACAGCCTGGAAATGTTTTCTAGGTGCACAGACACACTGCTCTCGCCGCAAACACCCAGTCTCAACAGAATATGCACACCACCACTCTTGCCCGAGCGAAAGGGGAGATTCTGAGAGTCATTGAAATTCTTATCGAAAAGATGCCCACAGATGTCGTGGACCTTCTTGTGGAGGTAAGAATACTCTGTTGTGTTTTTTTTTTTTTCTTTTTAAATATTTATTTAATTGCGCCAGCTCTTAGTTACAGCACATGGGTTCTCTAGTTGCAGCACACGGAGTCTGGTCCCCCGACCAGGGATGGGACCCGGACTCCCTGCACTGGGAGCATGGGGTCCTCACCACTGGACGACCAGGGAAGTCCTAAGAGTATTCTGTTTTATATGATACATTCATAGCCTAAATTAAGCATTCTAGGGTAGTAATGTAAATCAGCATCTTTATTTCCAGCGCCTCTAAAAGAAAGGTAACTGAAGTGAATGAACTTTTATATAATTTCTGAAGACTTTATTTAAATTTCCTCAAACCTCAAAATGATTGTTATGTCTATTTATCATTCACATGAAATTGGTCTGTATTAGAGTAGTTTTTAAAGGTTATAATCTCTTTGGTATCTTTCATTATAAATCGAACATAGAGTGTGCTTGAATAAAAGCTATCTATCCTACATATAAAAATATGAAATGCCTTTCAAGTAAACAAGTCTGGTTTCTTTATTTTACTGTGTGCTCTTTTTAAAAAATGATTTTCACGGATAAGAGAAACGAGAGCCTATTATATAAAGTAAGTATACTATAATTTTAGTAAATGTACTATAATTTTAAAGTAAATATGAAAATAAAATTATGAAAATTTTCATGCAGATGAGGCCTAAGTTAATAATTTAAATTATGGAAAATTACATATTTGAAACTAATTTTAAATTTGTATCTTTTCTATAAAGGTTATGGACATCATTATGTACTGCCTTGAAGGATCTTTAGTTAAAAAGAAAGGTCTTCAGGAATGTTTTCCAGCGATCTGCAGGTAAAGAAGCCTTCTATAGCATGCAAAGTAAAAAGAGTTTTAGTAACAAATAATTTTAAACTGTGTTTTGAGCAGGATGAGTTAGTATTTGTGGCCAGTTAGAAACCCTGTTATGAATTAATATCTGCTTACTTTCTAAAACAATTTAATCAGCTTATACTAAGAAAACACAACTATAACAGAACCACTACTGGAAACTGGGTTGTGAAGAGGTTTTTCTCAAAACTGAAAAAAAGGAGTAAGAGATAGCATCTATTAAATATGTCTATTCGTATATCCATTACCCAAATTAGCTTTTATATTACAAAAAGAAGAGTTAGGAAGCTTGAAGAAGATACACTTTTCAGCAACAGAAATCTTCATGCCATCTTTTTCATAGCGTATTTTATTTTTAATATAAAAGCCAGTATTTGCATGTTCTCCTACTACGCATAGGTAATTTCCCTGTGAGAACGAGAGCAGCTAGCACTTTTATAACGGCGTTGCATAGGTGGCATATAATTCTAGTCATTTGTGTGCGTGTGCGTGCCGCGTTGTCACTTGAGGCGTGTCCGACTCTTCCCAACCCTGTGGACCATAGCCTGCCAGGCTCCTCTGTCCGTGGGGTTCTCCAGGCAGGGATACGGAGTGGGTTGCCACGCCCTCCTGCAAGGGATCTTTCCGACCCAGGGATCAAACCCCCATCTCTCACGTCTCCTGCACTGGCAGGCAGGTGCTTTACCATAGCGCCCCCTGGGAGGGCCCTTGTCTGTGTGTAGCACTTATCATTAGGAAATGATTTTTTTTAAATGTCAAAATGTAATAACATGTTTATTTTTCTTTTAAAGTAGTTTTTGGTTCTCAAAATGTTTATAGCTTGAGATACACTTTAGTTAAAATTCTTTTTTAACCTCCATGTGTTCAGTAGAAATAGTGTTAATGTCTGTTGAAGTTGTTTTAGCAGTTGTGTTTGTGGAAAACAGAACAACCAGTTAGGCATAGTCACGTCACATTTCCCTTTTTAAGATAGGCGCAGTGATATCCTTACTGAGCGTTTGTTCAGTTCGGTGAGCGCATCGCACTGGAAAGCCTTGACTTTGCAGTGGCGTTATGCAGTGCACCGTTCCGCCTTCTGTATTTCCTGGCATTTCAGCAAATGTTTGCTGAATTAATTGTACTCTGCATCCTCCCATATCTTCCCTCGTATTTACAATAGATTTTATATCCTAGTCTCTTCATTTTGCTGTTTGTGATATATGCCACCAGAGGGTAAGTCACGAACACACGGAAAAAGTATACCTAATATGCATGTTGTCCAGAGGCATATTTTCTTGGGATATAGATCAGGCATGTTAGAATACAGTAATTTTGTAACATCATGCCACATTTAATTCTGGTTTTTGTTCTTTTTATTGAAAGTTATATAAAATCTTTTTTGTATAATTAATTGATGTTAAAAATACGTGTAGCTGTTATGTTCCCAGTCAACTGTTCTCTAAGGAAACGTCTACACTAAAAATGGACATTTATCTGTCACTTAGTGGAAGCAAGGAAGCAGTTTTATTGGGAATTATCTTATTGAAGGTTAGCAAAGCATTCCTTATAGCACCAGCGTCTGCTGTGAAAATAAGCCTCCTGGAGCTAAGGCAAGGAAATCCTTCAGCGTTTAAAGGGCCTGTCTCTTCCCTTGCGGGAAGTCTGCCTCCTCCGGCATCCTCAGTTGCCCAAGTCCCTTTCGTTTCTGCCAGTCCACTTTTGTTTGCAGTTGTTTAATCACTGGGGAGGAAGGTTTCTGCCTGAATGCTAAAGAAATGTATATAAGCTGAACGTTAATTTTTTTTTCTGATTTGGCTGAAAGCAATTGTATTTTATTAATTTGATACCATTTATTGAACACCTACTGTGTATCAGGTGCTAACTAGGCCCTGGGAATACAATGAGGAATGAGATGTTGTCCTCAAGGAGCACAGGGTCTAATAGGGCAGGTAGTTAAAAGATTTATAAGGCCAGGGGTGGGTGCTGTGTTGTATGCTGGAGGAGAATTCCATACCGGGGCAGGGTCAGGCAGCAAAGGCAGTGCTTAACTCTGGATATGGGGGTCTTTCAAAGTTCACAAAGAAGAGGCAGAGTAAGAACAATAACCATAAGGGAGTCTTACGAAGTTCCACAAAGGAGAAGACAGACTAATAATATCCATTTCCTCGTGGAAGTGAAAGTCGCTCAACCGTGTACTACTCTTTGCAACCCCATGGACTATACAGGCCATGGAATTCTCCAGGCCGGAATACTGGAGTGGGTAGCCTTTCCCTTCTCCAGGGGATCTTCCAAACCCAGGGATCAAACCCAGGTCTCCCACATTGCAGGTGGATTCTTTACCAGCTGAGCCACAAGGGAAGCCCTGGAGTGGGTAGCCTATCCCTTCTTCAAGGGATCTTCCTGACCCATGAATGGAACCATGGCCTCCTGCATTGCAGGCGGATTCTTTACCAACTGAACTGTCAGGGAAGCCCCAATTTCCTTTTACTGACAGAGAAAAATATTTTAATAAGAATAGCTGCCAGCAGAGACACAGATGTAAAGAACACACTTTTGGATTCAGTGGGAGAAGTAGAGGGTGGGTTGATTTGAGAGAATAGCACCAAAATATATAGATGACAGATAACCAGTAAAACAGATAACCAGTGCAAGTTTGATATATGAAGCGGGACACCCAAAGCCCATGCCCTGTGACAACTGGGAGGGATTTGGTGGGGAGGGAGGTGGGAGGGGGTTCCGAATGGAGGGGACACATGCATGCCTACGGCCAGTTCATACTCATGTATGGTGGAAGCCATCATAGTGTTGCGAAGTAATTATCCTCCAATTAAAATAAATAATTTTTTTAAAAGTGACTGCCAAGCAGAGAAAAGGATTTGTGCTCCGCAGGGGCTTAGGGTGGTGGTGTTGGTAGGAGTAGTGGCAGGTTTAGGAAAAGCTTCACCGAAGAGTTGATGGGGTGAGCTTTGCAGAATAAATTGCTGTGTGTCATCTGGAATTACAGAAAGGATCATACCAGCGAATGTTTGGAGGCACAAAAGTGTAAGAATTTGGTGAAGGCTGTGTGGTGGTGACCAGAACGTAGGCTGAGAGTGGAATTCTCGCAGCATGCCACAGGATAGGGCTTTGAATTCTGTTTGAAGGAATTTGGTCATTATTCTGCAAGCATTGGAGAGTCAGCAGAGTTTAAGCAAACTTGCCAGAATATAGGTGATAAGGCATAATGTTATGAAACAGGATTTTAAAAACTGTTTTCATTTTGGAAAATTTCAAACATACACTAAAATGGAAGTAGTAATGTAATAAATCCCCATGAATCCATCGGTTAGCTTCAAGAATTATCAACACATGGCCAGTCTCATCTCATCTGTAACATTCTCTTGTCCCCCTCCACTTTTTAATACAGTAGGTCCTTGTTGGTTTTTTTATTTTGAATACAGCAGGGTGTATATGAAACATGGGGCTTCCCTGGTGGCTTAGCAGTAAAGAATCCGCCTGCCAGTGCAGGAGATGAAGGTCCCTGGGTTGGGAAGCTCCCCTGGAGAAGGCAATGGCAGCCCACTCCAGTGTTCTTGCCTGGAGAATCCCATGGACAGAGGATCCTGGTGGGCTACAGTCCATGTGGTCTCAAAAGAGGCAGACACGACTTTTGCGACTCAACAACATGTGAAACATAGGATTTATAACAAATAGTTATAAATTGAAGTAACTGACTACCTCTTATTATGTTAATTATTATTATTTATTAGAGTTGTGAAGATGTAAGCCCCAAAGGGTCAATGCATAAACATAGGAAGATGAGTAACAAGGTTGTAACTTGTACTAAAACTGTTAGTTGGAACAGATAATAAGTCATGGAGGACTTCAGAGAACGCTAAGCTTAGACAGGACCTCCTTACAGGTCTACACCATGCCACCTACTTAGGCTGATTTGTACTCAATCGATAAATTAACAACCACAAACATGTTAACATATCAACAGAAGTAAAAGTTATTTTATTGAATATCTGCCATGTTTGTACCGTTGTACTATGTTCCTTACAGCACTTACATGCCCTCTACTTATAAGTAAATTCTTTTCACTAAATATGAAACTCTAGTTAAAGTCAGTGATGTGAATATATGGTTCAGTCCGGTGAAATTTGTTTTTAAGATCTTTATGTAATGTACTCTTGTATTCTTCTTGTTTTGTTGGCTTTTTTCCTTTTCTTTTACCCTTTCTTAAAAATGCTATGCATACATGCTTAGTCACTAAGCCATGTCAGACTCTTGGCGACCTTAGAGCCTATAGCCCACCAGGCTCCTCTGCCAGAGGCCAGCATGAGGAATCCCGCCCGTGACAAGGTCATGCGGAAGGAAGCCTGACAAAACACAAGGTTGTGATCAGGCTTCAGGGGTTCCCCTGGAATTTCCTGAGCATCCACCCCCCAAGACCAGAGTCTGCCTGCTTTACTGTGTTATGCTTTCCACCTACTCTTCTGTTATTAACAGGGGGCTGTCCCCACACCACCCTTTTCTGGAAAAAATTAGAGCTTTTAGATAATAAATCTCCTGGGCATAATACGAGTGTTTCAATCCAAAAACCCCTCTGATGGCTTTCTAGCCTGCCTGCAGGACTCGTACAGCTGCGCGTGTGATTGTTTGAGGCCTCCTGACCGCAGGAGGCACAAGAAACTTAAAACATCCTAGGAATGTAGGGGCTGCCAAGGAGTCAAAATCATTAGAATAGGACTGATTAAAGTCCTATTTGTTGAGCCAATACTTGCTGCCAGATTTTAATATCTTTTATTTGTAGATATAGTTGGATAGAAAAACAGGTAGTAGACCTGGTATTAGCAACATTAGATCTTTGAGTTAAGTACTTTCTTTGTTATAACCCACTGCACCTTTGTTCTACAGGAATGTAACTTTATTTAGTACTTTGAGGGTGATGCAGAGTAAAGAAAAAACACTTCTAAGGAAAAGGAGTTTTCTGGTTGATAGACAATTATCCAGGAAGAGAGCCATAAAAATGTTAACAGGCCTCTTGGCCAGAAGATAATGTAAACCACCTGAGACCTTTTGTATATGGGAGGGTATGCAAAAAGAAAGCCTTGTTTGTCTCAATGAGGGTCAGGACTGCTGCCCCTGCATAGCTCTGCATATTCCATTATTTCTTTATGGACAACTTGGGGTATATAAGCTGATTTTGAAAAATAGTTTTTGGAGTCTTGTACCGATGCTGGGCTTCCCCATGTCATTCTTTTCTTTATCTGGCTGAATTCCCATCTGGGGCGTGGAGGCTCATCATGTCTACTTCCTTGTCCCGGCTTCTAAGATCTGTAAGAGAGAGAACCCAAGGCAGGGCACTCTCCGATATTCAAATGGACGCTGGTGGCCTAACGTAGACGGTGCAAGCTCCTTGTCTGGAACTTCATTGGCTTTCCACGTAAACCAAGTTATTCAGCCTCCTTTACTCCGCCTAAATTTCCTACTATACCATTTCTTCCTAATCTAATTTTATATTTCTATATTAATAAATAAATAAGTTTCTCCTCGCCAACGCCATCCCCACTTCGAATTTCCCTGGATCCACTGGGGCTGAACCCCAGCACTCCTCTGTCCATGGGGTTTTTCCCAGGTGAAAAATACTGGAGGGGGTTGCCATTTCCTTCTCCGGGAGATCTTCCAACCCAGGGATCAAACCTGGGTCTTCTACATTGGAAGGCAGATTCTTTACCACTGAGCCACCTGGGAAGCCCAAAGATGCTATGTATTTCAGCTTAGGCTAACCTCTATAATGTTGCTACATTACCAATATTTAGTTGTTACAGTTGGTAGGTCATAAAAAGTTATAAACTTCATTTAGTATATATATATATATATATATATATAGAGAGAGAGAGAGAGAGATGACATTTGTCAAAGCACCTAGCAGAATGCTTGTGATTTTGGTATTCAGAGAGTATTAAAAACCCAAAATGTGTGTAAGAAATTAGTTAATATTTATTTGAGAGGATTTTATATGCCTAAAAAGTATAGGATGGCGTTATTATCATTTTCATATAGGTAAAAAATTGATTTATTTCTCAAAATATTAAATATTTTAATATTTTATGAAATATTAAATATTTATAAAGATCAGTGTTATAAAGATGCTTTTCATATCTTAAGTTGTATTAATTTCATCAAGAACCTGGTATCCTGGTATACCTGGTATATCTGGTATCCTGAAGTCATTGACTGTTTTTAAATCAAAAGTACTCTCATTTGGGTTATACATAAAATTTACTCTTTTCTGAGTACCAAGGTGGATTAGCATCATCAAGTGTGAAATGATCCTAAAATTGGTTTTCCTGTTTTTCAGTTTTGTTTTTTAACCTTGACCAGTAGGCTTTGATTCTGATATGCATCTGGATTTTGAGTTTTCAGTTTAGAATTTTAAAACTTGAATGTTGTAATTTCTCTAATATTTTCTTCATTGTTAGTAACTTGTTAGTGTTTTTTAGATTGCATATAAAATTTCCATTGGGTTGCTGTCTTGAAAGTCTTGGGCTTAAGCTTAGGCTGACCTCTGTATTGTATGTTGCTATATACCAATAGTCAGTTTATTCAGATTTGCTTGTTTATTCATTTATTTACTCAGGTTTATTAATGATTATATGACTTGATATATAATTTAATGAATAGTGACTCCATCCACTGAACTATGTTTTAATTAAATTTTTGTCCTGTGACATATATACTCAAACAAGTTTAAGCTACAAATTGTAAATCTAATGAAAGAAAGTAGGACAGATGGAGAAAGTTTGATTTTTTTTTCTAATTTTGTTCATATAATTTTCTGTCAGTTGTTAAAGCTTCTTGTAATGTCTTCTGCTTGAAAACAGAAATGGATTAGAACATGTGCCCAGTAAAATTTAATAGAATTTTTCCTGTCACTGACCCAAAATCATGTGTTGATATTAAAACACGAGGTTGTAGCACTGTATTAATGTACAATTTGCCAGAGTCGAAAGTGAATGTGTTAATCATTCAGTCATGTCTGACTCTTTGCGATCCCCTGGAGTGTAGCCTGTCAGACTCCTGTCCATTGGCTTGTCCAGGCAGGAATACTGGAGTGGGTAGCCATTCCCTTCCATAGGGGATCTTCCTGACCCATGGATTGAATCCAGGTCTCCCACATTGCAGGCAGATTCTTTACCATCTGAGCCACCAGGGAAGCCCAGATTGTTGAGGTATAGGTTTATATCTCAACTTCTTGGCATCGTGTGTATAAAGAGGGGCCAACCATCAATGCCTACGTAACAACCTTCAGATGCCAGAAATAGAGCAGTTGTTCAAGAGGAACACGCCTGTTTGTAGGGCTGAGATCAACATGGAGGTGAGAGTCCTCAGAAGACTTCCCACCCACGGTGGCTGAATCTGTGGATGTGGGCCCCATGAAAACAGAGGCAACTGTCGTAAAACATGTTATGTAAGAGAGCACACGCAGATACCCAAGGACAGCCATTTGTGGTTCATAGGCCCAACTGTTTTAGCGATTTTGGAACTCTCAGGAATGTGTTGGGAAAAAGCTCTCATGAGTCAATATTAAAATACATTCCATGCCTATTAGCTGAGAGAACTGAAGACACTAGTGATAAATGCTCACTCTCTGTTTGGTCCTCTGAGGAATAATGAGCTCTTCAGTATAATTCCTGGATGATCTTCAAGAGAATTACCTGATTTCGAGGCTCTGCCTGAGACCCACTGCTTCCGACTATCCTGAAGCCTGATGGTTCCTATGCACAGTGAAGTTCAGAAGCAAGTCCTCTAATAATCCTCTATCAGGAAAACAAAACCCGACTCATTCTCCTTTGTGGCACGTTCAGTGATCTAAGAGCTCGGATCCTAGAATGCCTTTTTGTTTACATATTGAGTAAACTCAGAATTTCAGGAAATGTTTGAAGACATCCCTTCAGCTCCTTCATTCCTGCAGTGACACACCGTTAGTTTTAAAAGACATGTCATTAGACAGTAGCACACAATGCCGGCAGAGACTTTTAACTCAAGACTGTTCGTTAATCGACTTTTACCTAAAGCTCCATTGGACAAAACTGGAACACTTAGAAGCTAGTTTAAAAAAACCATGGTCCATTTATCGCTCTACATAGTCTAGTTTATATCCCTGCTGCTGCTGCTGCTGCTGCTGCTGCTGCTAAGACACTTCAGTTGTGTCCGACTCTGTGCGACCCCATAGACGGAACCCCACCAGATTGTTCCGTCCCTGGGACTCTCCAGGCAAGAACACTGAAGTGGGCTGCCATTTCCTTCTCCAATGCATGAAAGTGAAAAGTGAAAGTGAATTCGCTCAGTCGTGTCCGACTCTTCGCGACCCCATGGACTGCAGCCTACGAGGCTCCTCCGTCCATGGAATTTTCCAGGCAAGAGTACTGGAGTGGGGTGCCATTGCCTTCTCCGAGTTTATATCCCGGCTGCTGCTAACTCGCTTCAGTCGTGTCCGACTCTGTGCAACCCCATAGATGGCAGCCCACCAGGCTCCCCCATTCCTGGGATTCTCCAGGCAAGAACACTGGAGTGGGTTGCCATTTCCTTCTCCAATGCAGGAAAGTGAAAAGTGAAAGTGGAGTCGCTCAGTCCAGATTAAGCTAAACCGTCAGAGAGCTACCTGTTAGGACCACGTTGCCTGACCTCTTTCAGCACTGACTTCCCCAGTTCCTTGTCAGTGCTTTGCCTACAGTTTGCACTGAGGAACCTGCCCCTGGGTGTCTCTGGAAGCTTACAGTCCGGTTGTGATCATGCTGATGTCCATTGTGCAGGGTCCCTCCTGAGAGTGCTCAGTCACTTCGGTTTTGTCCGACTCTTTGCGACCCCACAGACTGTAGCCCACCAGGCTCCTCTGTCCATGGGATTCTCCAGGCAAGAATACTGGGGTGGGTTGCCATGCCCGCCTCCAGGGGATCTTCCCAGCCCAGGGATTAAAAAAAAAACATTTCTTTCAAATCCAGATGACAGGCATTTTTTGTTTGCTTTGCCCTAAGGAATGAGAATGTGTTTTTTGTTTTTAATTCCACTTAACCAGAGTTAATTAAAACATTTTGCTTTAGTCATTGGGCATCTCAACACCACATTCCCTGCCTAACTTAGATAGTTAGGGCTTACATCTCCCTTTCTCTTTATCTCATCATCACATCTCAAACTTGTCTTCCTCTTCTATCTTTTACTGAGTTAGGTTTTATCGAAGTCCCTGTGTGTGTGTTCAGTTGCCAAGTCGTGTTTGATTCTTTTAGGCTCCCCTGTCCATGAGATTTTCCAGGCAAGAATACTGGAGCGGATTTCCTGCTCCAGAAGGTCTTCCTGACCTGGGGATCAAAAGTGGGTCTCCTCTGAGCCACCACTGAGCCACCTATTAAGTCCTTTCTGTAGTACGTGTGTGTGTGTGTTTAAGTAGATGTGTATGTGAAATTTAACACATTTGTAATTTCACTTTAGAAGGCATAGAAACAAAGATGACCATTTTACACATAATGCTCACTGTGATTGTTTTCTAAAAATTAAAAAGAGGTTGTCTTTGTATTAATTGAAATATCCTAGACCTACCTAGGGTAGTTTATGTATATGTAGATATTTTTCTAAAAGATACAAAAATAACTTTAAAATTGAAACGTAGCTGATTTATAATATTGTATTAACTTCAGGTGTGTAACAAGGTTGTGTTTTTTTTCAGATTACATTTCATTTTAGATTATTACAAGGTATTGCATACACTTCCCAGTACTATACAGTAAATCTTTGTTGCTTACCTATTTTTATGTATAGTATTATGCATCTGTTAATTGCATACTCTTAATTTGTTTCTCCTTCCCTCCCTTCCTGCTTTGGTAACCGTAAGTTTGTTTTCTGTGTCTGTGAATCTGTTTCTGTTGTGTATATAAATTCATTGGTATTATTTTTAAGATTCCACATGTAAGTGATGTTTGTCTTTCTCTGACTTGCTTCACTGAGTGTATATTCTCAAGGTCCATCCATGTTGCTGCAAATGGCAGTGCATAATATTCCATTATATATAAATGTGTATATACACTTTTATCTTCTTATGGCAGTCATCTGTTGGTTGGCACTTGGTTGTTTCCATGTCTTGGCTTTTGTAATCAGTACAGCTATGAACATTGGTATGCATGTATGTTTTCAAATTTGGTTTTGTTTTTCCAGATTTTTACCTAGGAGTAGAATTGCTGGATTATACAGTAGCTTTATTTGTAGATTTTTAAGGAACCTCCATACTGTTTTCCATAGTAGCTGTACCAATTTACATTCCCACCAACAGTGTAAGAAGGTTCCTTTTCTCCACACTCTCCCCAGCATTTATTCTTTGTAGATATTATTTATTATTTTGTGATAGCCATTCTGACCATTGCGAGGTAATACCTCATTGTGGTTTTGATTTGTACTATTGGCCATCTGTATATCTTCTTTAAAAAATTGTCTCTTTAGGTCTTCTGTCCATTTTTTAACTGGGTTATTTATTTTTTTGATTTTGAGTTATATGAGCTGTTTGTATATTTCAGATATTAAGTTTTCATTCATATTATTTTATCCCATTCTGTAGGTTGTCTTCTCATTTTGTTAATAGTTTTCTTTGCAATGTAGAATCTTTAAAGTTTAATTATGTTCCATTTGTTTATTTTTGCTTTTTATTTCTTGACCTTGGGTGACTAATCTCAGAAAATACCATTCCATATTATGCCAGAGAATATTTTACCTGTGTTTTCTTCTAGAAGTGTTAGTGTCGTGTTTTATAATCAAGTCTCTAAACCATTTTGAGTTTATTTTTGTATGTGGTGTGAGGAGGTGTTCTGATTTCATTTATTTACATGTAGCTGTCCAGCTTTCCCAGTACCACTTGTTGAAGAGGCTGCCTTTTCTCCATTGTAGAGTCTTACTTCCTTTGTCATAAATTGATTAATCCTACGTGTGTGGGTTTATTTCTAGGCTATCCATTATGTTCCACTGATCTGTGTGCCTGTTTTTGTCCAATACCATACTGTTTTGATTATTATAGTTTCATAGTATGGCATGAAGTCTGAAAGGGTTATGCCTCCAGCTTTGTTCTTTTCCCTCCAAATTGCTTTGGCAATTTTGAATCACTTATGGTTCCATATTTTAAAAATTACAATTTTGATTGCTGTGTAAAGTTCATAGTCATAGATTTAAATATTTTCTAATAATTCACATTTTAGTGCCAGGGATATTGTTAGTACAATGGTATCCATTAGTAATACAAGAAAATTACTAAGATTTCAGTGCCCTTGAGAGGCTGTAGCATACACATCCTTCAAAACATAGTCATTCAAAGAAGTTCTACTACCAGATTTTTCATCACTGTAATAAATAAAACTATTTTATTATATAGATACTAAACTATGTTCTTTCTACAACTTAGATAAATTAGCAGCAACAAGGCTGTTGCAACACTGAACCAATTTCATATTCATATTTATTCGTAAGCAGAGTGAGAATTACAGAAAGGTAACACTTACGGAACGAGCTCCTCTACGTTCCCTCCTGTTTTCACTGGACTTCGCTTTGCCTATTTCATTTTCCTAGATGGTCTTCCCAAAGCCATCACCCAGCTCTCTAGATCATGGCTGTAGAAGCACAGAGCGTTCTGAGTAATTTCCAGGTAATTACCTAGACCGTCAATAATGCAGCGTCCTCAGTTAAAAATACCCTAGACACTAAGAAAGTGGAACTAACCTTTTCTTGAGTCTTGGGAGGATAAACGTCACTGAGGTTTCCTTAGGGGGCTTCCCAGGTGGCTCAAGTGAAGAATCCGCCTGCCAGTGCAGGAGCTACAGGAGACGCAGGCTCGATCCCTGGGTTGGGAACATCCCCTGAAGCAGGAGATGGCAACCCAATCCAGTATTCTTGCTGGGATAACACGATGGCAGAGGAGCCTGGCGGGCTACAGTCCATGGGGTTAGACATGACTGAACGTGAACTGAGCACGCATGAATGCATGGGGTCCCTTAGAATTCACACCGACGGCTGTGTTACTAACCTTGAATTCCTTGTGCACACTCTAATATGGCGGACGAGTCCGCATGGAGTATGCCATGCCTGACTCAGTGTGGTCACTGTCTCATTTCACTCTGCTGTCTTTGATGCAGTAGCCTAAAATATGGGAGTGTAGGGATGCACAGATGCTACTCAACTAAGAGAGAAGCGGTCGAGCACACAAGTGTAAAATAAAATTTGGGAGTGTAGGAACGCGCAGATGCTCCTCAACTAAGAGAAAAGCGGTCAAGCACACAAGTGTGACATGAATAATTTAAGGGTTTGTTGTTCATTTTGCGAAAGCATCCTTTTAAAAAATTGTTAATTTCTGCTGTGCAAAAGATATTATTTACTAATCTCAGAATAGGAAAAATTTAAGCCCCTATAAGCTACTGACTAGCAAAGCTCAATTAGAAAGGAAGATAAAATACAGAAACGTAATCAAATTAAAATATAGCTTTTAAATTAAGGCAGTTACGTTCTTGAGGGCCAGTAGTGATACAATGCATAACAAATGATTAGGGATTTTTTTTTAATGAATTGTTTTTGCACATTGTGAGTAGCTTGAATAAAAGGATTTTTGCATCTCTTTCTTTTATTGTGTCCTTAGCAAGTAGTAGAGGGCTTCATCTGGTTAAATGCCGCAATATACCCCAGAATTCCCACACAGATCCTATTCCGTGCATTTTTATTCTTTTAAGTGAAGGAAATTTATTTAATGTGTAACTAAGACTGGCAATTTTTGTTCCTTTCAAAGACTTACTAAATAAATTCACAGATTCGAAAGGAGTCCCTTTTTGAACTCTGTCCCAATTTTTAGTTTAGAAAATTTGAACTCTCAAATAGGCCCTCAGTAACTGTAGCTGAATAATGATACCAGCTATGCTACTTCATGTGTTTTGTCCTTAATTTAGTCATCATAAATGGCACCAGTTATTTCACTTAAACCATGACCTTGTTGCATTATTTTTATAGAAATACAAGTTGTAGAATTTGGACTCTGCAATGGACTTCAGGTTATAAATTACCTATTTCTCACCTTTATTTGACAGATGGACAAACCGAAGAGCATGCTTTTTTAAAAAATAAAAATTATTGGAATATAGTTGCTTTACAGTGCTGTGTCAGTTTCTACTGTACAGCAAGGTGAATCATCTGTACATACTCATGTTACATGCTAAGTCGCTTCGGTCGTGTCCAACTCTTTGCGAGCCCATGGTAGCCCTCCAGGTTCCTCTCTGCTTGGGATTCTCTGGGCACTGGAGTGAGTTGCCATGCCTTCCTCCAGGGGATCTTCTCAACCCAGGAATCGAATCGGCATCTCTTGTGTCTCCTGCCTTGGCAGGTGGGTACTTTACGGTTAGTGCTGCCTGGGAAGCCCACACATATATACATGTATGCCCTCTCTTTTGGATTTTCTTTCCCTTAGGTCACCACCGAGCCCTGAGTAGAGTTGCCTGTGCTGTGCAGTCGGTTCTCCTTGGTTATCTGTTTTTACATAGTATCAGTAGTATACACGTCAGTCCCTTCTTGAGCCGACGATCGGGTGAAAGGGAAGGCCCGCTTGGCTGAAAGGATCCCACACCTGCTGTGCATCCTATGCGGGCGGATGTGCCCACGCTGCTCGTGCATCACGTGGCACAGAGTTGCGGCATCTCAGTAGAGGACGAGATGGCTCTCGCTGTGGTCCAGGCCCAGGCCTCCTCCTCGCTGCATCCTTCCTTCCTCATCCTCTCTTTTTTATCCTCAACTTCTCTTCCTCGGTCTGAACACACGCACCGTTATCTCATTTGAAATCCGTCCTCTGCTCCGCAGCCCCTCTCTCCGCTGCCCAGACTCTCGTCTCTCCTCCTCCAGGAAGGAGTCTGCGCTCTGTCCACTTTGTCAGCTCTCACGCCCTGTGAATCTGCTGTCGTCTGCTCTTTATCCCCGCTGTCTTGTTATCATCTCTCTGTCTCCTCCAGATACAACTTTTCGACTGCCAAGTGTTTTTTTCAGTCTTGAGTGTAGTGGTTCTCAAACTTTTGGTCTCAGAACCCCTTCAAAATTGAAGATTCCAGAGAATTTTTATTTATGAAAATTGTCTAATATATTAGAAATGAAAACTTGGATATTTAAAAAATATTTATTGGTGTATTTAATAATAGATCAATTCATGTTGATGTAAAAACTTTTATGAAAAATAACTACTTGCCAAAACAAAACAAAACAAAACCTGACAGGTGAAGCATTGCTTAACATATTTGCAGATTTCTCTGTCTGGCTTAATAGGAGCCAGATGGATTTTTATATCTGCACGTGTCTAATCTGTTGCCTTATGTTGTTTTATTTAAAGTTTATAGTGAAAATCTGGCCTCAAGTAGATACATAGTTTTAAAAGAGAGTCATATTTCAGTAGCCTTTTAAAATAATTTTGCGTATTTTTAGTAGTTCATCAAAACTCCACAGGTGGTCATTTTTTAAAGGTTAGCTGCAATGAAGAATCTGTAATTTTAAGGAATTTTTCATACCGTTACCTTCAATACATTGGGTAGGTCTTTGAGTGGTTTTTTTGAGTGGGTCTTTCACTATGCATGACTTTATAACATTATGCATTTGTCTTTGGAAGATCTTGGTTACTGAATTATTTGTAAATTCTCCATATATTGTCACATTACAATCCACATTGTCAAAACCTCATATTTGCTAATATCACTGCTGATCTCATTTAAAAAAAAAAAAAGGCAGAGAGTATTAGAAAGCCAGATATTATTTTGCAAAACAGTAATTTTTACTTGAAAGCTTGAATTTTATCATTGGCAACAAATTCTGGCTGTTGTTTTCCTGGACAGAACAAAAAGCAGTTCATTTTCCAGAAGACGTCTGGCAAATACCCAAGTCCAAAATCATAGTTTCTCTCTCAGTGATACTTTCAGTGAAAGTGGAAAAGACAGCTAGTTTAGCTTACACCTCAGTCTTCCAACTATTTTCCCCTGAGACACCAGTCGTATTTCAGTTAATATTAGAAATACTTTATGTATACTTCCCATTCTGTCATGCTGAATAGTAAAGCAACTCAAGGGTCAAAATTTAATCATTTTTACAGCTTCATCAAGGATATTCTTAAGTGAAAACACTTCCTTGTTTTATTTACTACCGTGGCAGGGAAGGTTATTGTGACGACTGGTAGAATCTGGTGCCACTGCCTTGATTCAGGCCAAAGGATCCGCAGTTTTACCCATCTCTGTGCACCATCAGTGCCAGTTCAATACAGCGAAAAACTCATTGACGCCTCAGGAGTTTTACAAAAGTAGTTTTGATCTCACAAACTTCCTAGTAGGAGCATAAAGTCCCGAAGGCATCTGCAGACCCCACTTGGTGATGAACCTCTGACTTAGTGGAGCATTTTGTGGCACCAAAATGTGAAACTTACTTCTTCTTTCTTAAAACTCTGATAGAATTTTCTGCACCCTCTATATCCTGAAGTCATAACCTTTCCTAGGATCCAGTATTTGGGGAGAGGGTAAGGGAGATCTCAGGAAGACCTGGAATGAGTTTTCCTGAGGCTCAGTATCAATCCTGAAATTTATTCTACTTACTTTAAAGGACCCTTCACTTTTCTAGGGATTCTTGGCTCTCCTTGAATTCCAGTGCTGTTGGCCCCAGAAGGGGGCCACCTTGAAGAGTCCTAGATGTTTGATGTTACCCAAAGCGCCATGATGCCTAATGAAAAGAGAAAGTGAAAGTCACTCAGTTGTGTCTGACTCTTTGCGACCCCATGGACTTTACAGTCCATGGAATTCTCCAGGCCAGAATACTGGAGTGGGTAGCCTTTCCCTTCTCCAGGGGATCTTCCCAACCCAGAGATGGAACCCAGGTCTCCCGCATTGCAGGCGGCTCCTTTACCAGCTGAGTCACAGGGGAAGCCCGTGATACATATTACCTGGAGGCAAATCTGCCTCTCATTAGGGCCCATGTTATGGATGATATCCTATTATATGTGTCAGACCTGCATGCCTCAAGTCCCAGTCTCAGCTCAGGATGCTCAGGGCACGGAAGTCTTCTTTCTGTTCCTTGAGTAAAGCCGTGCTTACTTCTGTCTCTATGCGCTGTCCTGGGCTGGGCCACTGTGGGCAGCCCAGCTCCAGCCTGTCAGTCAGGTGCTGTCCCCACCCCCAAAGGTCTTAAATTGACTTGGCGGAGTCAGGGTGGTAAATCAGATAAACAGTATCCAGCACACAGAGACACTCCCAGGTGCTGTGATGGGAGGAACACAGAGGAAGGACCTGTCTGTCGTGCACGGGAGTTAAGAGGAGAATTGGTGATGTTTTAGTGTAACCACCTACATGGCGAAAGAACCTAAACAAGAGTGGATATATGTATGTGTGTAACTGGTTCACTTTGCTCTGTACCTGAAACTAACACAGTGTTGTATATCAGCTATACTCCAATAAAAAAAAATTTTAAGTTAAAAAAAAATAGAAATAAAATGAAAAAGAGAAAAACAGAAAGATGAGTACATGTTTATCAGGCAGAGAAATCCTTCTGACTCCAAACTTGAAGGTATTTCCATATGCAAAATTGGCTGTCACTGAATGAAATGTATTATACATGATCGTAAATCTCTGACTGATGAATCGATGATCCCTTTGCAGAAATTATAGTGTGTATTCTTTTCCATTGTGTATTTAGAGCCAAAAATGAAGAAATGCTCCATCATAGACTGGAGCAATATAGTTACTGGCTCAACTATTTGGGCTTCTTTTCTTTTTGAGTGGAAGTTGCTCAGTCGTGTCCGACTCTTTGTGACCCCATGGACTGTATAGTTCATGGAATTCTCCAGGCCAGGATACTGGAGTGGGTAGCCTTTCTCTTCTCCAGGGGATCTTCCCAACCCAGGGATCGAACCAAGGTCTCCCGCATTGCAGGCAGATTCTTTACCAGCTGAGCCCCCAGGGAAGCCCTTTTATTTAGAGCCAAGAATGAAGAAATGCTCCATCATAGACCCGAGCAATATAGTTATTGGCTCAACTACTTGGGCTTCTTGGTGGGTATTAAAAAAACAGCAGTAGGAGTAGGGAGGAAACTAACTTTAAATAACACTTGGTATAAATTTCTCTAATTTATTGTGAATGGATAAATCACTTAAGTCTTTAGTAGTATAGACATTGAAATTTAAAGTATTTTGTATATTTTCCTGGATTTAACTGATTATCTCTTAACTGGCCTCTTAATATGCTATTACATAGAAAATGTACTTTATATTAGAACACTTTTATTCACGTGTGTCCTCTACATATCATTATTACTTACCAACAGTTTCTTCCATTGAAATACGTTGCCCTAGCGGCCTACTATGCAGGCATTAAAAAGCTTGTTCAGTTCAGTTCAGTCGCTCAGTCGTGTCCTACTCTGCAACCCCATGAATCACAGCATGCCAGGCCTCCCTGTCTATCACCAACTCCCGTAGTTCACTCAAACTCACATCCACCGAGTCGGTGATGCCATCCAGCCATCTCAATCCTCTGTCGTCCCCTTTTCCTCCTGCCCCCAATCCCTCCCAGCATCAGAGTCTTTTCCAGTGAGTCAGCTCTTCGCATGAGGTGGCCAAAGTACTGGAGTTTCAGCTTTAGCATCAGTCCTTCCAATGAACACCCAGGGCTGATCTCCTTTAGAATGGACTGGTTGGCTCTCCTTGCAGTCCAAGGGACTCTCAAGAGTCTTCTCCAACACCACAGTTCAAAAGCATCAATTCTTCAGTGCTCAGCTTTCTTCACAGTCCAACTCTCACATCCATACATGACCACTGAAAAAACCATAGCCTTGACTAGATGAACCTTTGTTGGCAAAGTACTGTCTCTGCTTTTGAATATGCTATCTAGGTTGGTCATAACTTTCCTTCCAAGGAGCAAGCATCTTTTAATTTCATGGCTACAATCACCATCTGCAGTGATTTTGGAGCCCCCCAAAATAAAATATGACACTGTTTTGAGAGCAGTCCATTTCTACTATAGATGGAAAGATGTCAGCAAAAGATAAATTTAAAGAGAAACTAGCAGAGTTTCAGAAAAGTGGGTAAAATCATTTTAAAAGAAGACAACTATATATAAAGATTGTTATTCAGGCATGTACTTGCATGTAAACATGTGGCGGGGGCAGAGTTGGAAAAGACACACCCCAAAGTCTTTCTCATGGTTACCTGTGGCGGGGGAGGGGACTGTGGTAAAGGTAACTTTCTCTTTTTTTCCATTCATTAATCTGTTTGTTCCGGCTGCACTGCATCTCCGTTGCCGCTCTCGGGCTTTCTCTAGTTGCAGCAAGCAGAGGCGCCTCTCCAGTCGCGATGCTCGGGTTTCTCTCTGCGGCAGCTTCTCAGGTTGTGGAGCGTGAACTCCAGGCACACAGTTCTCAGCAGCTGTGGCACGCGAGCTTAGTCACCCCGAGACACGCGGGATTGAACCCGCGTTCCTGCACCGGCAGGTGGATTCTTAACCACTGGACCACCAGGGAAGCCCCAAGGATAGCTTTCTTCTGTTTATTTTTCTATACGCTGGGTTTCTGTTTTTTACAGTGAGTGTGCATTCCTTTAAATCGGATATATGTACTAGAATAATTCAAATAAGAGAAAATCATTGGGACAGCGTTAAAACTGTAACATAGATAAGATACAAAGAGTAAAGTAAGTGTTTAAACTTTTGAGCTGAATGGCAGGGAAAAATCCAGACAGAAGAGTTAAAAGTCTATATTTTCAGACATGGTTTACCTTTTCTTAAACTTTGTTATTATGTAGCCAGACTGATTGATTCTGCTCTTCACATGAAGAGCTGAATCAGCTCTGTGCACCCTAAATGGACACTTAAAATCCGGCTAAGAAAGTGAACACTGTCTACTTGAGAATAGTCCATGAGCTCATTTTAAAAAAGAACTCCGAATCTGTGGTTTGTGTTTATCTGGATGGTGTTAATAATAACAGGATATGGCATAGCTTCTATCCTAACTTCCAGTAAAATTCTTAAATCTGTTACAATTTTATAGGATACCCTTTATAATAAATATAGATGTCTGTCCTATACTCACATGAGTAGAAATCCTTCTGAAACCATTTCAGTCATGTCCCTACTCCTGAAAATGCACCAGCAGGTCACTGTCCTTCAGTGGTAAAGTTCTTGATGAAAAAACAAATCTCTAAAGCTTCCAGAAGTATTCCATTTCACTGTATAACAGAAAGAACATTAAATTTTCCGACTGTTTGAAATGATAATAGAGAAGAGTTTCAAACCAGAGTCGTCCATATCATTTGTATTAGCAACTTGAAGCCGAAACTGAGATAATTTGCTGTTTTCAGATTATATCTGAAAATCATAAGTGTTTAAGAAACAAACAAGTTTATGATATTTGGGGAACACATTTCCCTTATTTATTAACATGTTATTAGCACTTATTTGCCCTAGGAAAATCGCAAAATAACTGTACCTTTTATATCCTTTCTGTGTATATATTCAGAGATGCAAATGGTGATGATGTGATAATTATGGTAGCTACTAAAGTGTGTACTTACTACAGAAAGTACTTATTATATGCCAGGAACACGTCTAAGTAATTTACATGTACTAACTAATTCAGTCTTCATGATAATCATATCAGGTACTATTATTGTTCCCATTTTACAGATGAGGAAGCTGAGGCATAGATCACAAATTAGTAAGTGCATGAGTCACATAATAAGAGATATCTCTCTGCCATCGTTTACAATACACCTCAACAGGCATGTTTTTTTACCTGCAGAAACCCTGTTTTCAGTCATCCTTTTAAAACCCCAGCTGCAGCGTTTCTCTGGCCAGTTTTTTCAGAAGCGAAGTAGTTTACCTATTAAATACTTGGTGGTATTTAGGAAACATCTATTGAGGATTTGGGCTTCCCTGATAGTTCAGTTGGTAAAGAATCCACCTGCAACGCAGGAGACCCCTGTTCAATTCCTGGGTTGGGAAGATCCCCCTGGAGAAGGGAAAGGCTACCCACTCCAGTATTCTGGCCTGGAGAATTCCAGGGGCTGTATAGTCCATGGGGTCGCAAAGAGTTGGACACGGCTAAGCAACTTTCACTTCATTTCACTGAAGATTTACAGTGTATAAGATGCTGAGTGGGAAATCATGACTCTCAGATGGAGTTTTCCAGTTGTCAGTCACCATCTCAGAATGAAGGGTCCTTTCCATTTTGTCCTTTGAACTGGTGCCTGTCACTAGGGGAATGAACTGCTTCTAGAAAACGTTCCCTCATCCTCCACTGTTCACCCCCCACCACCACTAAACTAGCACAGCTCCCCTTGAGCTGATGCCTTCATCAAAGCTACTTTTGTGTCTCTGAATTGTTCAGACATGTTAGTGGCATGGAGACCCAGAGTTCTGGGAGCGGCTGGTGGAAGGGGGGAGGGTGTGAAGACATCTGGAAGGAGCCTCCTCCTCTACAAAGTGCCCCCCTTGGTTGCAGCCCTGACATCCCTGAGGGTTATTGACCGATGCTCAGAGAACCAAGTCCTGAGCCCTCACATGGTGGTCCTTACAAGAGCTCTTTGCCATCTCGTCCAGGCCACCAAGGTGTTATTGCTGATACCTTCTGTGGTCATACTGACCTGTATGTTGCTCCGCTACAGAAGGCTGGCCATTCTTTCCTGCATTCATAGCTTTCCTTGTGTTTAGGGGTCAGGTCTTGTCTCTGGGCTATTGGGAGCACATCATGGATACTGAGAAGTCTCTCTCCTCATCTAGTATACATGATGGATGAAGGGATGGTGTACTGATTCCATTTTAAATAGCTTTTGTTTTCATTAATAAAAAATCTGCATACATATCCTGCAATCAGATGAACAAATCTAAAAAGTTAATTTCATGCAAGTTAAAACGAAAATGTGATAGCAGTTTTTTCCTCATTGGCAAAAATGTAGAAAATTTGATCATATTAAGTAGGAGAACTCTTTTATGGGGAGCTGAGGATAATTTGGCATTGCCTGAAGAAGGGAACGGCTACCCACTCCAGTATTCTTGCCTGGAGAGTTCTATAGACAGAGGAGCCTGGCGGGCTACAGTCCATGGGGTCTCAAAGAGTCAGACATGATTAAATGACTTTCACTTCACAGGTGGTATGATGGTAAAGAAGCCTCCTGCCAATGCAGGAGATGTGGGTCCGATCGCTGGGTCAGAGAGATCCCCTGGAGTAGGAAACGGCAACCCACTCCACTATGCTTGCCTGGAAGATTCCGTGAGAGAAGCCTGGCAGGCCCCAGTCCATGGGGTCACAAAGAGCCAGACACAGCTGAGTGACTGAGAATACGTACATGTACTCATATCAAAATTTACAATGTGTGTATGCTTTAATCTAGAACCTGGCTTTGGGGACTCTTTCCTACACAAATACTCATCTATGAGTACAAGGATCTGTGTATAACTTAAATGTCAGAAAGGGGCAATTTCAATAATGGAGTATAAATATGCAGGAGAATAAAGCAGGTGTGAGAAAGGATGACATGGATTCATGTATATGGGAGGATGCTCCATGAACTACTGAGGGAAGAAAAGAGCGTTGCAGAGTAATAGGTGTAATCTGCCACCACTTTTGTAATAAAAATTAGGCAAAGCTGAGAATGTCCACCAAATTGTTAACAGCATTAACCCTTGAAGGAAGCGGCATGAGAGGAAAGACTTTCCCTTTGCTACATTCATGTTAGTGGTGGTTCTTTACAATTACGTACTGCCTTAATACTCTTTAGACCAAGAGTTTAAAGTTTGGGGATCATTTGTAATCAACATCGAGAATTTGTAAAAGCAGCTAGATAAAAATCCCTCTAATAGCTCAGCTGCCCCTGGGAATGCAGACACACGTTCTCAGTACAGTGCCCGATGCACAGTTTGCCCTCAGTTGGTGACTGTAAATAGTTGTAACTCACATTTATAGCCCAGACGTTCTAGTTCTTACATCCTTAGATTTTCACATGGGTTCATTTTAGCTGGAGATTCACTTTGCATTACTGAAGAGTGTTCTTGTTGCATTTTAATGCTCACAGACAGTATATACAGTATTACCATCCTGAGATCATGCCACATTATCAGAGTCATGGTTGAGAAAGTGATATTACAGGCTTCTGTCTTTCTCCTAAATCCTATCTCTGCTGGGAGTTGCATGTTTCCTCACCGCCCCCCGCCTTTTTTTTTTTTTTTGAAGTATCACACAAACTTCTCTTATTTGAGGACCATTTTTTTGTAATTAATTTATTTTTTATTGAAGGATAATTGCTTTACAGAATTTTGATGTTTTCTGTCAAACCTCAGCATGAGTCAGCCATAGGTATACATATCTCCCCTATTTGAGGGCCATTTTTAATAAAAAGTAGAAAGGGCATCAGTTCAAGGGAGACTGTAAGTAAAGGGTACCAAAGCTCCTTAGACTCAGGCACTGGGTGCTTGGCAAACTCTTGGGCAACATGATTGGCTCCAGGATCCTGCCCCAGAGTGGACCCAATTCACATACTTATTTCACATCGTAAACCACCCGTGGTGAGGTGGGTGGCCCCCTGTTGCCAGTGGCTCCTGAGAGTTGATGTCACAGATATGCTTTGGAGAAATAGAATAACCTATTCTGGTAGTTTGTAATGACCAATAAGTGATTATTTCTTTTAATTATGTTTTGTGTGATAATACTATATTCAGTGAAATTTAAATGTGCCTATTAAATATCTGGCTAATTCTTAGAATAATTTTTATTCTCAGACCATTTATACCAAATATATATACTGTGTTGTGTTTATCATTCTTTAGACTGTATTTGCCTTAAGTTTTAGAGCAAATAATCTCTTCTAGTTCCCTGAAACATAATGAAATAATTTCCATTATGCACCTATCAGTCTCATGATAATGTACTCAGACTTTAAGAATCTTTACATATAACTTCTTGTAAATCTGCAGTTGTTTGTCTCAATGGAAAATACATTTTTTTAGAAAGGTCAGGGGGTTGCTTTCTGATTCATGATTTCTGCCTAACTTTTTTAGACAGTTTTTATTTCCTTTGTTGTTTTATACGGATTATTATTTTAGACATTAGAAAATATTCATTAGTCTTAAGAATGGAAATTTTTAGCCTACTTTAGATACTGGTCCCTGAAGGATAAGCATAGTGACTGGGACTTCTTACAGCATTAACCTGTGTACTGCTGTATCCTGAGTACATAGGTTAATGTAGGACCCTGCTCAATAGGTTGCTTGGACCCTGTTAGTGTATGCATATGTTCAACAAAAGATAAAATCTCTGATGGTGGGAAACAAGAAACAAAAATTTACTGTATAATCTCAAAGAGATGACAAGCACAGTAAAGCAAACTAGGGTCCTGGACTGAAGAGTAGTGAAGGGACAGCTGCTGTATTAAGCAAGATGATGGCTCACAGAGGCCTTCCTTATCTAGACAGCCCTGGAACAGAGACCTGCATGAAGTGAGCACACAACCCCTGGGAGGATGAGATTTTCAAGCAGAAGGAGCAGCAAATGTTAAGCTCCAAAATGGATATACTCCTGGAATATTCACGAAAGTATAAGGAGATCAGTATGGCCAGAGTAGGCCAAGCGAAAAGGAGGAGAGATAAAGTCCGAGAGGTGTTAGGGCCAGGGTCTTAAAGGAGGGTTGTGAATGTTCTAGAGAGGTGATCTGATTTATGGCTGAAAAGGACCACTCTGGCTGCCTGTGGACAGTGGTGAAAGCATGGAGATCAGGGACTTTAAATGTTTTAGATGATGACCACCCTAGCCCCAGCATGAAATACAGTTTGCAGCCTTACATTGGAGAACTGGTTCCAGGAGAAGACTGGTCTGGGGGCAAGGTGGGCTCTGGAAGCCCTCAGCAGAGAGACAGTCACTGCAGCCCGTCCCCAGAGTGAGTACTTGGGAAGTGAATGCACACGTACCTTGGATTTCTTCTGTTAAAAGAGAGACCATTAAAGAAAGAAAAAGTTTAACAAGAAATCCAAAGATTAAAAACATGCCATGAGACCTCCACTGTCCAGAATTCTTTCAGATATTTCAGAAGTATTAGTCTGGTAGTAAATTGCAAAGAATGAAAAATGCAGACCTGTAATATATGGTCCTTTCAGGGAGACTAAAGATTTGATACCAAGAATAGATTTGGTCTTTTTTTCTCCCATAAATAATGGTGTCTGTAGGTGATATAGAAAGATGAGGTTGATACCCAGAGCATAGAAAATGGTCAATGTATTAAAAAACTTTTTAGATTCGGGTTTAACTAAGTAAAATTTTGTCAACATAAATGTATTTTACCAACGGATTGTTTTCAAGAGGATTATTTTGAGGGACAGTTATGTTTACATTTCGCAGAAGTGTTGGGGCAATACAACTCTTAACATCTGTGCAAAGTTTAATAATAGATAATGAAATACCTCTGTAAATGCTATTTTCCTGTGGCTGTTAACCTGCACAGAATAGATATTTGTTAAAACATTTGTTAAATATTATATTCTATGTTATTCTAATAGGATTTAAATTGTGTGGGCTTAGATGTGTTTACGGAGAAGGCAGTAGCAACCCACTCCAGGTCTCTTGCCTGGAAAATCCCATGGACAGAGGAGCCTGGTAGGCTGTAGTCCATGGGGTCGCTAAGAGACGGACACAACTGGGCGACTTCACTTTGACTTTTCACTTTCCTGCATTGGAGAAGGAAATGGCAACCCACTCCAGTGTTCTTGCCTGGAGAATCCCAGGGAAGGGGGAGCCTGGTGGGCTGCCGTCTATGGGGTCACACAGAGTCGGACATGACTGAAGCGACTTAGCAGCAGCAGCAGCAGGAATGTTTAGATGCGGTGTAGATATAGGCATACATGTAGATATGTAGTGATGCTCCTTCTTCAGTCCAGTTCAGTCCAGTTCAGTTCAGTTCAGTTCAGTCGCTCAGTCGTGTCTGAGTCTTTGCGGCCCCATGAATCGCAGCACGCCAGGCCTCCCTGTCCATCACCAACTCCCGGAGTTCACTCAACTCATGTCCATCGAGTCAGTGATGCCATCCAGCCATCTCATCCTCCGTCATCCCCTTCTCATCCTGCCCCCAATCCCTCCCAGCATCAGAGTCTTTTCCAATGAGTCAACTCTGTGCATGAGGTGGCCAAAGTACTGGAGTTTCAGCTTTAGCATCATTCCTTCCAGAGAACACCCAGGACTGATCTCCTTTAGAATGGACTGGTTGGATCTCCAGAGATCCTTCTTAGACCACAGTAATTACTGAATAATAAAATAGTAAACATTTTAAAGCTCTTCTAAATATCTTTTCTTTTGTAGTGTGGAAACCTTCAATTTTGAATGCAGATTGTTGGTGCTTCCCTTCTCTGCTGAGGGACAGTAGTAGAATGCTTTAGACAAGAAAGACGTTCAAGAAAGTTTTTATTCACCTCTCAGTAGAGGGAAGCCGCACACGTCAAGGGCCTCTCGTCCCGTTCCTTCCCTCAAACCTGTATGCACCAGAGGACCTCCCATACCAGAGCCCCGCACAGCCGCACACGACATCCTAGAGTAGTGTCTTTCACATGACTAGAAATGAAGCATTTATCTTCCACTAAAGAAGAAAAAAGTTGCCTTGCTGGGTGGGACTTAGAGATCGGACAGAAGTACTGCTGGATAAATTTCAAACAAGAAGTTTAAACACTTAATGGCCTGCTTTCCAGATTTATAAAATAGGTATGAATGTCATAAAGTCTGATAACGCCAAAGTGGCTTTGTCAGACTCTCCCTGGTGTCTGAATGCTCACAGATACCTCCCCTCTCCTCTCTCAGCCTCTTATCAGAATTTCAGAAATGGAGTCCAGTGCCCTACTAGTTTGTTTGTTCTTTATCTCTGTATCAATCTCAAGAAAGAATTAGAGAAATGCTACTTCTTTTCTGTCATCTGTTTTTCCTCCCCCTCCTATGTTTTAAAAAAATAACAGAAAATTTAGGTTGGTAGCAGAGAATCAAAGAGAAAAAAGGAAAGGCATATATAGTAAAATTGATATAATGTCCTCAGAAATACTGAGAGTAGGTGACTAATTTATCTGGGTAATTCTCACTGAGACAGCGGGACTGGATAATGGGAAGGCATATTCAAAACTCTTTGGGGACATCAAAGCATACCTTATTTACACTTCTAATAATTTTTATTCTTGCCTTCCCAGGCTCTAGCCGTATGGCTATTAAATCATGACAAAGCAAAGATCAGAAATTCAAATACTTAATCAAATCATGAAAATTAATCCAGAAAAATAAACGAATAAAAGTAAATCAACATTTTACAACCTTCAAAGCATCCTCCCTAAATCCTATTTTCATGCAATGCCAAATCACCAAGTATGCTTATTTATGTTACAAATAGGCACAGTTATCTTTCGGATAAACTGATAAACGTGGAAACTCTAGAAAATTTGCCAACTTTTTTTGGTGAATAACTTTCTAATTTCATTTCAAATTACTGATATGAACATTTAAACATAACGTGTTTAATATGCTGGTTTTTTATTATTGTTCTGCTAAAAAATATTTTTCATTCCTTAATACCATAATAAACCATGAAAGCATAATTAGATTGAATATGTAAGTCTTTTCATCTTTTCTATTTCTGTTTGAATAGAAATATTTGCATAATAGTCACTGTAGCAAAACTGAGTTTTCATGTTTAATCTTTTTTGTTTTTGACTCTTCTTATTTCAAAATTCAAGGATGTTTGTAATTATAAAGTTGTTTTCTATTGAAAATAATCATTAACAGGCCTAAGTGGTATTCTGCATCATTTTTCTTTCAGTTGATTTTAAGAATTACCACAATGAAACATTTTTGAAAAAGCTCCATCTATTAATTATGGGCATACTTATTTAACAATATTTATCGGAACTGGCTTTAATCTTCAGAGTGTGTTGCTATCTACTTCGACGTTCAGGTCATCTCACCTGTTTTTCATTTTCGCTGTTGTTTAAATGTTCAATCCAGGTTCTACATGGTCAGCTATTATGAGCGGAATCACAGAATAGCCGTTGGAGCTCGCCACGGTTCAGTGGCCCTGTACGACATTCGGACTGGAAAATGTCAGGTAAATAAATCATTGTGACTTCCTCTCCATAAAGTCTGCAGGTTATTGAAAGGAGTGAGAGACCAGCACTTCACCAGTTGACGTGCTGAGCTGCGGGAACATTATGGATAATGCTAAAGGGATCAATAGTTTAATGAAGGACTCAGAGAATATAGAGCCCTACTGTCTTTATTCTCTGGGAATGAAGGGCTGCCGCAGACTTGCTCGTCACAGGGCCCTGAGTAAGGTGGTACTACTCACAAAGCCCTTTGCAATAAATCTTTTCTTCCTTTAAACAAAGTTTTCTGATTTTCTTATTCTTATCATGTGTTTTGTGGGGGAAAAAAATGTGATGATACATTATCATGATTAATGGCTAAACGAAAATTCGCTTTCTAAGTAAAATGAGAACTTTAGCAATTTGAGGACGGTATTCTCCTCAGTTCAAGACAGGCAGAAGCCCCAGTGGCATTTGCTGTGGTTCTGGAAGAAGGAAGCCAAGGCTCTATTTGAAATAATGTATTCCTTTTTATGCTTTGATAACTTCCTGTGCATTTATACAACTTTATTATTGATGAGAAGTTCGTCTGGATCTTCATCTTGACCACTCAGTTCTCCAAATGTGCCACTTGGGTAGATGGAGCACGTGTAGCCCACTCGATGTCAAAGTGGTCAGTCTCTTTATCCCAGAGCCACCTTGTTGATTAATGGCAAAAACAAAGCTAGTAGGCTGATCTAGCTAACAAAGCTACCTGATCGTGGTAGTTTATAGTGTTCACTGACAGATAATCCCAAGTCATTATCCCTTGTCTCCCACTGTGGCAATTATCAATGCTGATATATTCAATCATATTAGAAATTGTATTCAACCATAATAGATTGATATATTCAACTGTGTTAGGAATTTTCAGAAGGAATATGAATACATCATGTAGCTGAATTTTAAATTGCCTCTTGTGTTTAATAAACTATTAATTAGTTCCCCAAAAGCTTCTCTGGCAGCTTTCCATAAAATAGATCTAAGAGATGGTAGCAGATTGGCAGTAAAAGTTTCAGAGGTCAGACCAGTTTAGGGGGTATCACTGAGTTTAACAAGTTTCTTCATGCAGCCCTTCTCAGAGGCCCTGAGGCGTGAGTGTCCATTGTGCGTTTCCTGTGAGTGTGCACCATTTGCCACACTGATTAACTATTGAGTTTCTTTTGTGTGATTTTTTTTTAAGACATTAACTCTTTGTTGGTGACTGTATTGCTTTACTCTGAGCTCTCACTTTAAGCAATGAAACCAGTCTGAATACTTGCTTTAAAAATCAAGTTACACGTTGCCTGTAATGTTCTCCTCTTGAGAGCCCGAGTCTCCAAGCATCGTTTTCAGAATCAGTTGTTAAACGTTGGAGTTCAGTTGACCCTGAACGTTGCCAGGGTTAGCGATGCAGTGATGCGGTGGCAGTTGTAGAGTCAGTCGTGTCCGACTCCTTGCGACCACATGGATTATCTGTCCAGGCTCCTCTGTCCATGGGATTCTCCAGGCAAGAATACTGGGGTGGATAGTGTTGCCTTCCCCATGGAATCTTCTCAACCCAGGGATCAAACCCGGGTCTCCTATACTGCAGGCAGATTCTTTACCATCTGCGCCACCAGGGAAGCCCCACATGTAACTTACAGTTGACCTTCCATATCCCTGGTTCTGCATCTGGGGATTCAGACAATGCTGGATGGTATAGAGCTGTGATAAGGACTAGAAATCCAAGTATGAGTGGACCCACGCAGTTGAAGCCCCTGTTGTTCAGGGGCCAACTGTATATTATTATTAGCCAGCTTGAGAGAAATAAGCCACAAGCATCAACAAGATGAAGACAAAAAAAAAAAAAAAATCAAGGTGATCTTTTCAAGCTTCCTTAAAATTAAAGTGAGAAAACCATAGAGAGGACACCACTGCCACGAACAGAGGGAAGAGCATGGCCTTGACGTAACACCCAGAGGAGTGAAGGAAGAACCACGATAAAGAGCTGATGAGGAAGGAGCAGGCTGCCCTGAGCACACACCTCCTGACAGTTCCCCTCCTGCTCGGTCTCAGTGATGACCTTAATCAACATGCAGAAAGCATGAATACTTTGAATGTCTTATTCCTTTTAATAAAATTATTTGAGAAACACTCATCAATCAGTGACATTCTTTCCTAACAGAAATCTGTAACGTCACACATATTTCATTTTATTTTCGTGCCTTATTTTACTGCATTTCGGCATTTCAGTGTCCCTATGATATTTTTCTACCTCAGCTTCTCGATTTTGATATCCCAGTTGTCATTAGTGTTGTACGATGGAATAACCTTTACCTTCCAGTGCACTGTGAAAGGGAAGGTTACCCTTTCCTCTCATCTTTCAGAGCATGAAAACAAAGCTAAATCTCTAAAATCAATCTTAACTGCTTTTTCCAGTTACCAGTTTTATCCAGTGACAATGAGCTCTTAAGGGATTCTCTTAATTCCTTCATGGTATTAGTGTTGTAGTGTTTGAAATAAGTGAGTCAACAGTTGAAACAGAATACATGAGTATAGTTGGCATGTTTAGAAACGGTATTTTAGAGGTGAATCAGAGGACTTGGAATTTTGCACTAGAAATGCAATAAAATATTTTTTGAATTAGCTGTTGAAATCAGTGAGCAGAGAGTGGGACAGTTTTACTAATGTTGAGCAAAGACATCAGATATGACATGAAAGATGTAGAAGGGATAATCAGTATATTCACTGGGCTTGAGGGGTAGATTCCAGTTACGTAGAAATATAAGGGGCAGCCACCTAAATGAGAGCCGCCACTATGGGAAGACGCACCGTGGCCTGTCCAGGATGCCAGAGGCAAGGCAGTGTCCTTGGGCCCAGTGGGAGCACAAGAACGGGAAAAGGGGCACAGCACATACAGGGTCCCTGTCATCCGTAGATGGGCTAGCAAGGGACAGACTCAGAAAGTCAAATAGGCGTCCCTTATCTTTTGGCATTAGTGTCTATCTTTCTTAAAGATCAGCTTTCTTACGACTTCTTCTTCTCAATCAAGTACAGGCGATTATACAAAACTGCATCTGAATATGCATTCAGTCTGGAATATGAACTTTACTCATATTGAGTTTGCAAGCTGTTGCCCAAATCTGCCTGCCACCTGTTGGAGTAAGTAAAATTTTACTGGGACACAGCCAAGTCATTTGTTTAAGGATCGTGTGTGGCTGCTGTCACACTGCAGTGGAAGAACTGGGTGTTTGCAGGCAGCAAAGACTGTATGGTCCACAAAGCCTAAAACATTTATTGTGTGGCCCTTTCCAGAAAAAACTTGCTGACCTTTGTCTTAGGTAGTTAGAGGAGGAAGAGTTAACTCATTCAACCGAAAAGTGATCTGAAGCAGCATACGGGCGTCTCTGGTGGTCCAGTGGCTAAGACTCCACTTGCCAGTGCAGGAGACATGGGTTTGACCCCTGCTCTGGGAAGATCCCACGTGCCATGGGGCAACGAAGCCTGTCACCACAGCTCCCGAAGCCCGCATGCTCTGGAGCCCGTGCTCTGCAGCAAGAGAAGCCGCAGCAGTAAGACCACGCACCGCAGCTGGAGAGAGTGGCCCCGCTCAGTGCAGCTAGAGCAAGCCACGCACAGCAGTGAAGACGCAGTGCCGCCAAAATCTTAAAACTAAATAAAAGTATTTTAAAATGTACAGTGTCATACATTGGGGAAGAACGAAGAGAAGCTTGTGTGACTTAAAGCTGATCTTCATTTCATAAGCTTGGGAATGTATCTTAACTTTGCTGAACTGAAGCTTCCTCACTATATAGTGGTAATAGAAGTAATGCCTGTATTTGTGAGAAGGAAGGTAATTTATGTAAAATTCTCAACGAGTAGTATTCAGTAAGTGTTGATTATATTATGGTAAAATAAACTTGGAAATGCATTACATTGCAATGAAATTACATTAACTGTGGAGATAAACCTTGAGACCTCAGAATGTTTGTAGATATATATATATATGTATATAAAGCAAACATCAGTAAGTGCTTAAAAAATGTTAGTCATTGTAATTATTCTTTAGTTATTAATTAAATAAGACAAAATCAACCCCAGACTTCTCTTCTCTCTTACTTAGCTGTACGTGATTTCATCCTAGCTATATCTGTTACAAGTTCTTTTTTAGGATTTTGTTGTAGTTGCTGCTCTTTATTCCAAACAATTTGATTAATCTTAAACGTAGAATGAGTAGAATATCAAACCAAGTATTTAACAAAGTTAAGATTATACTTACTGGTCTGTCCTCAACCAGCCATATTTAATGATTATTCTTCATCTATCCTGATTTTTGCATAGCATTAATCTGTTGTCCTCCTGATATATTTTTTAAGTAATTTTTTGAAATCATTACAAATATTACTTTTCATGTTACTGCTATATTAAAATTTTTCTGAGTAAAGCTGATATTTAAATATGGTATTCCCAACTGCCAGCATATCTCAGTTTTTGGCCTGTTTTGCATATATTTAAAGTCTTATATTAATTAGCCCCCACTGAATTTTTTTCAAGGATTTTATTACTGTGTAATTGTCCACATCTGTTTTCTTCAGCATCGTTTTTAAGGTATAAAAGATGGGGTTAGTGAGTCAGTCATCCTATGAGTCTTATTTAGTTTCTAATTTGTTAGCATGATTTTCTTTGTAGTTTCTCTTGCTTTCAACAGACATGGCTGTGAATGTTCTCATTCTCTTATTTGCATGTCATTTATTCTTTGTCCTTTCATTACTTATCTCTGTTGAAATTCAGTCCAGTTTTCTTCTAAGCGTACTTCTTTATCATAAATTACAAGCCTTTTAATGCTGCTTAGATGGCTACTTTTTTAGCTCAAAAGAAAACTGTAGTTAGGATCTTAAGGGTTATTGTTTCCTGGTTTTCATTGGGTGTGGAGCTGGCTGAACATTTTTAAATTCTGCTTCATCTCTGGGTCTGGTGAGCTGTGGCAGTTCCCCGGTGTTAGTTCCTTCCTTCATCGCTTTCTCTTTCTTCTCTCTCTTTAAGCTTCGAAGCTTCCTGTAACAATTATTTTCTTACAGGAATTATTTTGTTTCCATTGACAATAATGACCTACTGATGCCTGGCCAGTCAAAATTGAGTAATTTCTATAATTTTCTTGTGCACCCCCCCCCCTGAAAAGTCCAAATATAATGCTTGAATGCTTAGCCTTTACATGAGAACTAGGGCAAAGGAAGATACATATGTAGCTGGTGAAGGAGCAGATCAACCTCCCTTTTTCTCTGGAAAGTGAAAGACATTTATTGATTGTCTCTTCAGATTATAAATGTGATTCACACTCATTATAAAATAACCTCAAGCAATAACAAATATTTAAAGTGGAAAGGTAAAGCCCACTGTAACTGTCCCTTGGCGTTGATTCCTGTGTAGCTATTTATTGTGAACACTGTTGAGTCTTGTGTCTGAGATACACAAGTAATAGTATTCTCTCCCTCTTCCCCAATAATTTAAGGGTTTCCTGCAACCTGTTTTTACCTACTCAGTATGAGTCCGTGTATCTCATTCAATAGCAAGTAGTGCCTACTATCAGTGGCAAATAAAGCAAGTGTGGCTCCTGCCCTCAGGGAGCTTCTATTCAGTGAGAGGAGACAGACAAGAAGCTGCAGAAGAGAGTATCCGGGAGGCATGGTAATGAGAGGAGTGACCGGCTGCCTGCTGTGGGCGCTCAGGGCAAGCACGCAGAGGGGCTCATTTAACCCAAGACTGTGTGACTACCTCCAAGAAGAGCATTATAAGGACAAGGAGCAGTTAGGACAATGCCTAAGGTGGGAACACCACTGGAAATTTGGAGGAGCAGAAAAAAGACAACTGTAAAGCGCAGTCATTTTGTTAGCAAGCGCAAGAGAGATCTGAGGCGGAGTTTGCTAGGAAGGCAGGACCGATCACGAAGGCCAGGGTGGGGATCTCAGATTTTATTTCCGTGATGGGCTGCCATTAGAGAATTTCATGCCAGGAAATTATATGATGTTATGTGATTTTTTTTTTTTGCATTTTTCTTCTTGTAATTGATTTCTAGTTTCATAACTTCATGGTCAGAAATATATGATATTTTTAGCAATTATTTTTTTTCTTGCTTTGCTTTTAGAAGGCATTTGTTCTTTATTTCAAAACTTTGGAATCACAATAGACACAGTATTCTGCAGCCTAAAAAAAAAAATCTTAATAGTACATCATAGCTAAACTTCCTGGTCAAAGACCATTGTTCTAACATGTTCTTTACAAAATATAAAATACATTATAAAGCTACTATTCTGTTGATGAACTCTTCAGATTAGGTCCCACTCTGGGCTCATACAAACACAGCTGCAATGAGCATCCTTATACACTGGTGCTTTTCTCTCTGTAGAAAGTTAGTGAAAGTTAAGTCGCTCAGTCATGTCCAACTCTTTGCAACCCCATGGACTGTAGCCCACCAAGCTTCTCCGTCTATGGGATTCCCAAGGCAAGAATACTGGAGTGGGTTGCCATTTCCTTCTCCAGGGGATCTTCCTGACCCAGGGATCGAACCCAGGTCTCCCACATTAGAAGCAGATGCTTTAACCTCTGAGCCACCAGGGAAGCCCTCTCTCTGTAGGCTAGATCCTAAAAAGAGGAACTGGTTTGATCCATTTTTATTTGAAAAGATTAATGGCCGCTAAGCTGAAACTAGGGTTGTTGCAATAGCAATGGAGAAATGCAGGCACGTACAGGGTATGTTTTGGAAGTAGAGCCAACAGGTCTTAATGATTGTTCAGATGTTGGGTGCAGGGTTGGGGGATTCAGGGCGAGGCAATGGTGAGAGAAAGGAAGGGCTCAAGGGTGACTCATAGATTTGAGTCTTGAGCAACCAGATGGATTATGGTGCCCTTAATAGCTGAGAGGAAAAACGGGCTACATATGGGATGAAGGTCAGGATTTTAGGTTCTGGGCATGTGAAGTTTGCAGGGCTGTTTTAGTCTGTTTGAATGACTACATCCTATTCCAGTACACAGGTAGAGGATTCATTAGCCGATCTTCTGTCAGTGAACATTTAAGCCCCCTCCCCCCTCAATTTTCACCATTGTCAGCAGTGCTGTATTACAGAGTCTTACTTCCATAACTTTTTACGTCTGTCTGATTTTCTTAGGGCTGTTCCTAAATGCGTAGTGCTAAAGATTTGTGTGTGTGATCACCAAAATGCTTTGAAACTACTTTCTCATAGTTCATGGGCATTAGCTTTTCCATCCTGTCCCTAATATTCCTATGAATAGCAGAATTACTCTTTTTTAAACACTGATCTGTTTGTTTATGGCTGCACTGGGTCTTCACTGCTGCGCGTGGGCTGTCTCTAGTTGCGGCAAGCAGGGACTGCGCTCTAGGTGTGCTGTGTGGGCTTCCCATCGCTGTGGCGGCTCTTCCTGCCCAGCACAGGCCCCAGAGCACAGGCTCAGCGGTTGTGGCACGCAGGCTTTAGATGCTCCATGGCAAGTGGAATCTTCCCAGACCAGGGATTGAACCTGTGTCCCCATCATTGGCAGGCGGATTCTTATGTACTCTACCACCAGGGATGTCCACAGAAGGACTCTTGAAATGCAGTCATTCTCATAAAGAAATGAAGTTCCACAGCTGGCCTCATTTTATTTATGAAAAATAAAAATAATTTTATGATAACTCTTCTCTGTATCAGACACTGAATTATGTGCGAGGGATAAAGATAAATAAATATAAACTGTTTCTTATAAAATCCCTCTAAGGAATTTATACTCTGGACTAGAAGACAGAGAGGGCTTCCCAGGTGGCACTAGTGGTAAAGAGCAAGCCCGCCAGTGCAGGAGGTGCAAGAGATGCAGGTTTGATCCCTGAGCTGGGAAGATCCCTGGAGAAGGAATGGCAGCCCACTCCAGTGTTCTTGCCTTGAGAATCCCATGGACAGAGGAGCCTCGTGGGCTACAGTCCACAGGGTCACAAAGAGTCAGATACAACTGAAGTGATTTAGCATGCAGACACTATCAGACAGATACAAACCCAGAGCTGAAATACTGTGCTTGTCCCTTCCAGGAGGATGAGCTGGAGCATGGTGGGGAACACAGGAGGAGCACAGGCCCAAATTCGTTTAGGTGACTAGAGAGAATGGTCTGGTAGGGCTCTCTAGTGGAGAAGACGTCAGAGCTGAACCATATAGGAGTCAGGCAGGAAGGGGAGGAAAGGGCCGTGATTCCAGGCAGATGACACAGCATCTGCAAAGCCAAGAGGGAGAAGAAATATGGCGGAAGCAGGTTCATCCAAACCTGAGAGATGTGCTCCCCATTGTATGTATGTGAGTGGTTCATGTTATAGCAAAAGCGTTACGCTGGGAACTGCACAGATCTCAGGCGAAGAACAGTCATTCCAATAGAAAAGTAGAGACACCGCTTCTCTGTGCCTTTTTTTTTCTCCCTCTTTTGGGGGCTGTGTAGCTTGTAGGATCTTAGTTCCTGACCAAGGATCGAACCTGTGCCCCTGCAATGGCAACAGAGAGTCCTAACTGCTGAACCACTAGGGAATTCCCTATATGTCTTATTGAATTCTAATTCAGTAATGTAGATTTTATAAATCAAGTTTTCATGGTGTTAGCAAAATGTAAAGCAAGACCTGAATGCTGGCATTTTCCATAAACAGTCATTTTAGGAAAAGGAAGCTTGGCAAGGTCTGAAAATGTTTTCAGCATGGGCTTCAAAGCATTCTGATGAAAGTGAAAGTGTTAAGTCGCTCAGTTGTATCTGACTCTTTGCAGCCCCCAAGGACTGTAGGCTCTTCTGTTCATGGGATTCTCCAGGCAAGAATACTGGAGTGGGTTGCCATTCCCTTCTCCAGGGGATCTTCCCAACCCAGGGACTGAACCCTGGTCTCCCACTTTGCAGGCAGATTCTTTACTGCCTGAGCTGCTAGGGAAGCCCTAATTTTTTCTAATGCCTTGAATTCTGGCAAGCACTCTAAGGTTGCTACATATTGAAAGGAAGCTAACGTTCAGGCTCGACAGCAGTATCAGCAAACACACTTATATGAATAGAAGTTTGGAGAACAATGTCTTTTTCTCTCTAAAAATAACAAAGATTTTACGTCTCTTTAGGAGGAGCAGTGGCCCTTAGGGGTTTGGTGGACAGTAAGACTGATGTTTCTTTACGGCAGAGTTTTGAAGCTTCAGGCACAGTTTTCACTGAGCAGAAGTCTATAAAGCTTATACATCAAGGGCACTTAGGTGATGATTGCAAAAATTGCAGTGAGAATTAACTACAGTGCTTAGTCAGGCCGACATTTTAGGCATTTTCTTCCTGTTCTTTTCAGCAGCTGGTTTTATGGCAGGTGTTTCCTATGACATTCAGGAGCAATAACCAGAAACACGGCATCGGGGATCTTAATAGGATGAATGGTTGAGGAAGACAATGGTTTTCCGACACCCTGTTGAAGAATTACCCACCAAGCTTCCCGTTTTAAAAATGAAGTGCTATTTAGAGAAGAACCTCTAGGAAGAGAAATAGATATACAGAACAATGCTTGCAATTAGACCATCATTTACCCTGAAAGTTTAAAAATTTTTTAAGAATTATTTTAATGGAGCACAGACAGGTGTATTTTTCTGTCGTCTCTCTGCCTCATCACTCACTGAGTGTTTCTGAAGTCCATGTTGTACTTTGAATGGTAATATTTAAGACTTTTACACCAAGGAAAAAAAATTAATTCTTGGTAATATCTATAGTTGGAAATATGTGAAACAATTTGTTTTCAAACACAACAGTTATTACAAGCATTTCAACATCTTTGTAAAAGCATTGATTCCCAAAATTCACATTTTATCTACATTTCTTAAGGTTATTTAATTTCCTTTCTAGCCTTTTTATTTTTCCTATCAGTATATGAAAAATGAGAATATTGACATGTGTCTATAGATAGGTATATTTATAGATTCTATATATACTTAGTCCAGAAAATTCAAAAACACAAGGAAGAAGAATCACAGTGCACTGAATCTGTTCTGGATTCAGTGCCTTGTATTCTTTATTTCCACTCTTGATATATAAAATACTTAAAATCTGGTATACTTGCTCAGTCATGTCTGACACTTTGTGACCCCATGGACTGTAGCCCGCCAGGCTCCTCTGTCCATGGGATTCTCCAGGCAAGAGTACTGGAGTGGGTGGCCATTCCCTTCTCCAGAAGATCTTCCCCACCTAGGGACTGAACCTGGGTCTGCTACACTGCAGGTGGCTTCTTTACTGTCTGAGCCACCAGGGAAGCCCAGCTTAGGCACAGAGGGGAGTTTTTAAATAAAGGAACTATGGAACTTTGGAAAAGATTTGATACTTAGGATATTTTATTTGCAAAGTAGTAGAAGGCACGAACGAGACTTTCAATTAAAGGATCTAGTATTTCATGTAACAGAACATCTAGAGGCAGCTGGTAAAGTGAGCAGTCAGCGGTGTCGGGAAGGACCCTCCCTTCTTCACCGTGTTCAGAGCAGCGGTCTCTTTGGCTGGACCACTTCAGGGTGCAAGATGTTGCCACAGCACCGGCAACCTATGCAGAGGATACCACCCACAGGCAAAAAGGCCACCTGAGAAAGCCTGTTCTCACGCCTCAGCTGACCAAGATTGCATCACATACCCATTTTTAAACCTGTTGCTGGCAAAGAGAATGAAATTAGGATGGGCTAATGGCAGTTCACTCCTGAGATGAAGGCTCTCACCTTTATTGAACACAGGACCTTGGCTTGAGGAAGGCAACCAACATTTCCTCCCCAAGGGAATTTGGTGATCTGGCCCTTGGAGTGATGTAAGATGTGATAAACAGGAAGGAAGGTTGATGAGATCTGGGTTTGGGGCCTGCCCTTCCACCTACTGTCTTTGACACCTGGAAATTATGGGCATAATGTTAGGCCCTTATAAAGATTAATTAAACTAACATAAGACATTTAGTTTCATGACTGTTACAGTCTCAGTAAATGGTAGTGGTGGGTTGATTCACGGTCATCTTTAATATCCAATTGTGAGCTTCTGAATTTGAAAGAGTCTTTTTGATGTAAGAACAAAACTCTTAATGGGAACTCTGTTCCAGCAAAGGAGACTAATAGTAGCACTGCTTTAGAAGAATCCGCTTTCCCTTTTCTTGGAACAGAAACAGTGAACTGGAATGCTGAAGTACTGGACAAGGCTCACGAGATCCAGCTGTGGTCCCTTGCCATGTTCTGTTTGAGGCCAAGGGCCCCTTCCCTTCATCACCCGAGACAGAGAGGCCTGCCCTTGATTACTCTCACTGTCCCTGTTCCCTCCCAGCCTGATTGAGCTTGTGCTGCAGCCTCAGGGCTGTTAAGCCTCAGAGCTGTTAAGCAGATGCACTTGAAGACAGAGTAGACCCTTAGAAGTAATGTGCACTTACTCCTCTGAATGTTTTGACTGTTTAATTCTGCTCTTCCCTAAAGTTACATCTTAATCGAGACTATTCATTAATGCAGTGAGAGGCACTGGAAGCATAGTTTACTTTCAGACAAATGTCAAGAGTAAGAAAACATCTGTATAATGTGCACAATACCAAATTCAGTGCTTTTTTCTCATATATATGAGGGCAGCCCTTTGTAGCCATAAGAAAGCCAGCTGCTGTAAGCCTCTTGAATTTCTCTGGGTGAACATTCCAGCATATGGCATCATTACTCTATTGCTGTAATTTATGTAAATATGTTGCCAGACATGAATTAAAACTTATCATTGTAAATCTACAAGGATACAGCTATAACTCACACAGATTTATTACCTGTAGCCATGTATATCCGGCCTCTGGAATTACAGCTTCTACTGTAGACAGAGGTTGAAGAAGAAGGCAACAACGTACATGCCTTTATACACTTCCAGCAGTCTGTCATTCATCGGCAGTGGTGCGAATACAAAATACAGCAGGTGGGCCATCTTTCACGCAACACAGTCTAATTGGCAAATTTCAGGAGAAAGCTGAATAGAAGATCACCAAACGAGGAGTCAGAAAACTTAGTCTGAGACCCAGTTACTAAGTTCATTACTTAAATTCTATGAGCCTAAGTTTACTAGGTATAAGACGGGTTTTTCAAAAATCTGTTAATTCTACCCCAAAACAGTTTGCATGTTTTTTGTCAGGTAGCCATTCTTTCATTCATTCACTGAATAGACATATACTGAGTGCCTGCTGTATATCAGTTCAGTTCAGTCACTCAGTCATGTCCGACTCTCTGCGACCCCATGGAAACCAGTACACTAGGCCTCCCTGTCCATCACCAGCTCCCGGAGCTTGCTCAGACTCATGTCCATCGATTTGTTGATGCCATCCAACCATCTCATCCTCTGTCATCCGATTCTCCTGCCTTCAATTTTTCCCATCATCAGGGTCTTTTCCAATGAGTCAGTTCTTCACAGGAGGTGGCCAGAATATTGGGGTTTAAGCATCAGTTCTTCCAATAAATATTCAGGACTGCTTTCCTTTAGGATGGACTGGTTGGATCTCCTTGCAGTCCCAGGGACTCTCAAGAGTCTCCTCCAACAACACACTTCAAAAGCATCAATTCTTCGACACTCAGCTTTCTTTATAGTCCAACTCTCACATCCATACATGACTACTGGAAAAACCATAGCTTTGACTAGACAGACCTTTGTTGGCAAAGTAGTGTCTCTGCTTTTTAATATGCAGTCTAGGTAGGTCATAGCATTTCTTCCAAGGAGCAAGTGTCTTTTAATTTCATGGCTGCAGTCACCATCTGTCATGATTTTGGAGCCCAAGAAAATAAAGTCTGTCACTGTTTCCATTGTTTCCCCATCTATTTGCCATGAAGTGATGAGACTGGATGCCATGATCTTAATTTTCTGAATGTTGAGTTTTAAGCCAATTTTTTCACTCTCTTCTTTCACTTTCATCAAGAGGCTCTTTAGTTCTTCTTCACTTTCTGCCATAAGAATGGTATCATCTGCAAATCAGAGGTTATTGATATTTCTCCCGGCAATCTTGATTCCAGCTTGTACTTTGTCCAGCCCGGCATTTTGCATGATGTACTCTGCATATAAGTTAAATAAGCAGGGTGACAATATACAGCCTTGATGTACTCCTTTTCCTATTTGGAACCAGTCTGTTGCTCCATGTCCATTCTAACTGTTGCTTGTTGACCTGCATACAGATTTCTCAGGAGGCAGGTCAGGTGGTCTGTTATTCCCATCTGTTCCGGAATTTTCCACAGTTTGTTGTGATTCACGCAGTCAAAGGCTTTGGAGTAGTCAGTGGAGCAAAAGTAGATGTTTTTCTGGAACTCTCTTTTTTGATGATCCAGTGGATGTTGGCAGTTGATCTCTGGTGCCTCTGCCTTTTCTAAATCCAGCTTGAACATCTGGACATTTATGGTTCACATACCGTTGAAGCCTGACTTGGAGAATGTTGAGCATTACATTGTTAGCATGTGAGATGAGTGCAATTGGGTGGTAGTTTGAACATTCTTTGGCATTGTCTTTCTTTGGTATTGGAATGAAAACTGACCTTTTCCAGTCCTGTGGCCACTGCTGAGTTTTCCAAATTTGCTGGCATATTGAGTGCAGCACTTTCACAGCATCATCTTTTAGGATTTGAAATAGTTCAACTGGAATTCCATCACCTCCACTAGCTTTGTTCGTAGTGATGCTTCCTAAGGCCCACTTGACTTCACATTCCAGGATGTCTGGCTCTAGGTGAGTGATTACAACATCATGATTATCTGGGTCATGAAGATCTTTTTTGTGTAGTTCTTCTGTGTATTCTTGCCACCTCTTCTTAATATCTTCTGCTTCTGTTAGATCCGTACCATTTCTGTCCTTTTTTGAGCCCATCTTTGCATGAAATATTCCCATGGTATCTCTAATTTTCTTGAAGAGATTTTTAGTGTTTCCTGTTCTGTTGTTTTCCTCTATTTCTTTGCATTGATCATTGAGAAAGGCTTTCTTATCTCTCCATGCTGTTCTTTAGAACTCTGCATTCAAATGGGTATATCTTTCCTTGTCTCCTTTGCCTTTAGCTTCTCTTCTTTTCTCAGCTATTTGTAAGGCTTCCTCAGACAAGTATTTTGCCTTTTTGCATTTCTTTTTCTTGGAGATGGTCTTGATCCCTGTCTCCTGTACAATGTCATGAACCTCCATCCATAGTTCTTCAGGCACTCTGTCTATCAGATCTAGTCCCTTGAATCTATTTCTCACTTCCACTGTTTGATCATAAGGGATTTGATTTAGGTTATACCTGAATGGTCTAGTGGTTTTCCCCACTTTCTTCAATTTCAGTCTGAATTTGGCAGTAAATAAGGAGTTTGTGATCTGAGCCACAGTCAGCTCCCGGTCTTGTTTTTGCTGACTGTATAGAGCTTGCCCATCTTTGGCTGCAAAGAATATAATCAATCTGATTTTGGTGTTGACTATCTGGTGATGTCCATGTGTAGAGTCTTCTCTTTTGTTGTTGGAAGAGGGTGTTTGCTACGACCAGTGTGTTCTTTTGGCAAAACTCTTGTTAGCCTTTGACCTGCTTCATTTTGTACTCCCAAGACCAAATTTGCCTGTTACTCCAGGTGTTTCCTGACTACCTACTTTTGCATTCTAGTCCCCTATAAAGAAAAGGACATCTTTTTGGGGTGTTAGTTCTAAAAGGTCTTGTAGGTCTTCATAGAACCATTCAACTTCAGCTTCATCATTACTGGTCGGGGCATAGACTTGGATTACCGTGATATTGAATGGTTTGCCTTGGAAATGAACAGAGATCATTCTGTTGAGATTGCATCCAAGTACTGCATTTTGGACTCTTTTGTTGACCATGGTGGCTACTCCATTTCTTCCAAAGGATTCTTGCCCACCGTAGTAGATATAACAGTCATCTGAGTTAAATTCACCCATTCCACTCCATTTTAGTTCACAGATTCCTAGAATGTCGATGTTCACTCTTGCCATCTTGTTTGACCACTTTTAATTTGCTTGATTCATGGACCTAACATTCTGGGTTCCTATGCAATATTGCTCTTTATAGCATCGGACTTTACTTCCATCAGCAGTCACATCCACAGCTGGGTATTGTTTTTGCTTTTGTTTTACTGTATATCAGGTACACATTATTTTTTTAGGCTGAAAGAAATCTTTATTTCTAAGACTGGAAAGATGAGGTATTTTACAGAAGGATATTAAAGGGCTTTGAAAATTGCAAATTTCATACAAGGGGAAATAATTATTACTTGTAATACTAAACCAGTGTTCTTTGCAGGATAATGTATTAATATTTGTGTGTAGTTCTCCATGGATGGTTCTATCTGTCTACAAGTTCCTTTTATAGAAAATCACTGGGCATTTAAGGCTTCCCTGGTGACTCAGTGGAAAGAATCCACCTTCCAGTGCAGGAGGTGCGGGTTTGAGCCCTAATCCAGGAAGATCGCCTGGAGGAGGAAATGGCAACCCACTCCAGTGTTCTTGCCTGGGAAATCCCATGCACAAAGGAGCCTGGCGGGCTACAGTCCCTAGGGTTGCAAAGAGTTGGACACAATGACTGAACAACAACAACAAACTGGGCATTGAATATTGTTCTTCCCAAATAAGGTTACACGTCAGAATTGTGTAGAAAATTTCAGAAGAGATTGCTCCTGCCTCAGCCCTTCTGAATTAGAATCTCTGAGAAAATGACCCAGACTTTAATAAGGTACTTCCAGGTAATTCTCAGGCAAATTGAAGTTGAGAAACAAACAAAATAACAGATTATGTGAGAGATAAACAGTTTGAATTTAAGTCCCCATGGTTTAGAAAATCAAATGATTTTTAAATAAGGAAAAATAGTTGGCATTAGATCTAGAATCATATAGACTAAAATGGAGCCTTAAGATGAGTGGAACTTGATCAGGGGTGGGGGTGTGGGGTATTACCATTGAGAAAGCAGTACAGAAATGTGGAGGAAAGGTTTAGGGGAGAAAACCCATTGTAACCCCCCACCGCCAACAGAGTTCTTACCTTTATACACTACTTACTCACATGTATAACTATTTGTAGGTATTTGTAATCATAGTCTATACAATACTAGATTTGCTTTGCAATGTTGCATAAAATCATAAAATTTTAGTTTACGAGGTCTTAGTTATTCCTCTCTATGCAGAAATTTTTCTGACTGTGCTGAGCTGAGTTGAGGCCAAAATACCTAGATTTTCATACTGCATTTGAGAATTTTCCTGGTATGTTAACCCATCCTGACAGAGCTTTAAGAAACTACTGTTGAGTATACATTCAGCCTCCTTTTCTCTCCAGAGTCCCCTTTCTGATGACTTTTCTTCAAATTACAACAGAAAGGGGGTATCTCTGCCAGATAAAGTCATTAACAGAAAAGTTGCTTATGGAAGTCACCTGTGTCTTGTTAACCCGCTCTAGCTTTGTCCCCAATCAGGAGTTTTCTCCAACTACTCAGATCCAGCGAACAATTCAGGATTTCCCTCTCTCTGGATCTGTCTCACAATACGGGAGGGTCTTTTGTCTTGCTATAGCATCTGTTCAGATTATTTATTAAGTTAATAAATTTCAAGTATTTGCTGTGTACCAGCTCCTACATTAGTGCTGAGTTCAGTTCAGTCACTCAGTTGTGTCCAACTCTTTGTGACCCCATGGGCTGTAGCACAGCAGGCCTCCCTGTCCATCACCAACTCCTGGAGTTCACTCAAACTCAGGTCCATCATGTCAGTGACACCATCCAACCATCTCATCCTCTATTGTCCCCTTCTTCTCCCGCCTTCAATCTTTCCCAGCATCAATGTATTTTCAAATGAGTCAGTTCTTTGCATTAGGTGGCCAAAGTATTGGAGCCTCAGCTTCAACATCAGTCCTTCCAATGAATATTCAGGACTTTTTTCCTTTAGGATTGACTGGTTGGATCTCCTTGCAGTCCAGGGTACTCTCAAGAGTCTTCTCCAACACCACAGTTCAGAAGCATCAACTCTTCAGCAACTTTCTTATTCTTTGGCAGCTTTCGTTATAGTCCAACTCTCACATCCATACATGACTACTGGAAAAATCATAGCTTTGACTAGAAGGACCTTTGTTGGCAAAGTAATGTCTCTGCTTTTTGATATGCAGTCTAGACTGGTCATAGCATTTCTTCCAAGAAGCAAGTGTCTTTTAATTTCATGGCTGCAATCACCATCTGCTGTGATTTTGGAGCCCAAAAAGTAATCTCTAACTGTTTCCATTGTTTCCCCATCGATTTGCCATGAAGTGATGGGACTGAATGCCATGATCTTAGTTTTCTGAATGTTGAGTTTTAAGCCAACTTTTTCACTCTCCACTTTCACTTTCATCAAGAGGCTCTTTAGTTCCTCTTCGCTTTCTACCATAATGGTGATGTCATCTGCATATTGGAGGTTATTGATATTTTTCCGGGCAATCTTGATTCCAGCTTGTGCTTCATCCAGCCTGGCATTTTGCATGATGTACTCTGTATGTAAGTTAAATAAGAAGGGTGACAATATACAGCCTTGATGTACTCATTTCTCGATTTGGAATCAGTCTGTTGTTCCACGTCCAGCTCTAACTGTTGCTTCTTGACCTGAATACAGATTTCTCAGGAGGCAGGTCAGGTATTCCCATCTCTTCCAGAATTTTCCACAGTTTGTTGTGATTCATGCAGTCAAAGGCTTTGGAGTAGTCAGGGGAGCAAAAGTAGATGTTTTTCTGGAACTCTCTTTCTTTTTCGATGATCCAGTGGATGTTGGCAATTGATCTCTGGTTCCTCTGCCTTTTTTAAATACAGCTTGAACATCTGGACATTCACAATTCACATACTGTTGAAGCCTGGCCTGGAGAATTTTGAGTGTTACTTTGCTAGCATGTGAGATGAGTGCAATTGTGCAGCAGTTTGAGCATTCTTTGGCATTGCCCTTCTTTGGGATTGGAATGAAAACTGACCTTTTGAGTCCTGTGGTCACTGCTCAGTTTTCCAAATGTACTGGCATATTGAGTGCAGCACTTTCACAGCATCATCTTTTAGGATTTGAAATAGTTCAACTGGAATTCCATAATCTCCACTAGCTTTGTTTATAGTGATACTTCATAAAGCCCACTTGACTTTGCATTCCAGGATGTTAATGCTACTCACTGCTGAAATAGTATATTTCGGTTTAATGCCTATGAGGAAATTTATGCTTCCTCCAGAGACATACTAGAGCTGCTTTTCTTTTCCAAGTTGTGAGTCCAGTGATATTCCCAGAATGTGAGACATTTACATATTTAAGGAAAATTCTAAGCATTTAGTTTGTCAACGTGTCCTTAATAATATACTAGAAGTTAAGCACCAAAGAGAGACTTTATAGCAAAGCAGCAAGAGACACGACTGGAGAGGTGGGCTGCGGCTAGGCCACACAGGCCCCTGAGTTATGATGAGAAATTTTGATATTATCCTTAGTGCAGTGGAAAACTATTAAGGGTTCTAAATTAGAGGCTTGATCAGATTGACTTGTGGTATGGAGAATGGATTGAAGGAAGACAAAAGTGGAAATAGGAAGACCAGTTAGTGACAAGGCTCTTCTAAAAGTATTCCAGGTGAGAGAGAAATGGACTGATTTGAGGTGAATTTGAAGATAAAACTGAACTTGCGATGAATCCAGCATGGTTATTGAAAGAATGAGATGCTAAGGATAATTCTCAAGTTTTTGACGTGAGCAACTGAATAGATGGGAAGTACTGAAAGTGGAACAGATTTCCTGAATAAGTGTGGTGGAGAATCAGTCACTTAGTTTTTGATGTTAACTTTGAGATGCCTGTGAACATTCATATGGCACTGTCAAATAGGAAACTGCGTGCTTGTCTTTGGAGATGATCATTTAGGCATCACTGGCCTGTTCGTGTATTCAGAGCCATAACAGTGGGTGAGTGTATGTAAGAAGAGAAAGCAGTGGGGACAGAGCCCTTAGAACGTTCCACATTTAGAGATGACATGAGAGATACATTCACAGAAATAAGAGACTGCATGGTTTGGAGACATGAAGAAAATCAGAAGACTGTGGTAACAAAGAGGAGAATGTCTCATGAAAGAAATGCTGCCAAAAGGTCAAGAAAGATAAAAATTAAGAGAAGGCCATCAGATCTGGCAGCCGCAGAGCAGGCAGACTTGTGTATACCATTCCTTAATGAGAGAGAAAGGAGAGGCGACTAGGTATAAATGCGGTATCAAGAGAGTTGCTTTTTCAAAATAGGTATTTTAAAATAATCTGTAGGATATTTGACCCCCACAGGGTGAACACCTGACTCAAGAGTTTACCCAAGTAGAACATTCAGCAGTACAAAGGGGTTTAAAATTAATATGAAGGATGCTGTTTGGGATTGGCCGTGAATAAAAGACTCCTACGTGTTGTCTGGGTACTGAGATGTGGTGACACTATCATTCTGAGCCATTATAATATCAATCCAATGCCAACTCAGAGAATTCCAGCAGCATTCTGTCTGTGCTAATTAGAGTAATGCAGGGGTCATCAAGAGAGATCTTTGAAATCACAGCCTAAGACAAAGAGCAGTGCCTTCATACCTGACTTTAATAAGTCACTTGTCCAGGGATTTCAAAAATATGTATTACTTGCAAATCTGTTGGATTTCAGAAGCACTCAGCTTCTAAATATTCTTAAATGAAATTATTCAATAATCCAGTACTTACAGGATTAAAGGGCATATCCCAGAGCACTATTTGGCTATCTATGCATCATATATATTTGACTCATCAACTATATTTATATTGGGTACAAATATATCCTGGCCAAAGCATTCTTTTCATGTTACCAAGAAGGAAGTATCAGTTTTGATGGGCACTGTTTTTAGAGGCTTTCTCTTCATTTCCTCAGAACAAGACAGAAGTTTGCATTCGGTTTGCATATCTGAATTTCCATTAAGGAAATGCAACTGGCTTCATGGCTTGAAACTATATTCCTATCATTTAGCCCTTTCACTGAAGAAAGCATTACTCTGGTCTTTCACTTTTTCCATAAAGCAAATAGAGAGCTGCTTACAACAGCCTTTGTCTGGCTTTGGCATTGATTTTAAATCACCTGGATTGATCATGTGGTTATGGGACGTTAAAAAATCCCACCAAACACCAAAGCCTCTAAACACAATTAGAATCGAGGGGTTTTTAATCTGTGAGCCGTGTGTCCATAGGAGTACATTTTAAATTATCCTTAACTTCTGCTCATGTTTGGTGGGAAAAAGCACTACCCTGATGTATAGCGTCTGGGGTTGTAGGGATGCTCTCTGAGCACATAAGAAATGTTCCTAATTTTCAAAACGAGGGAGCATCTGAAATCTTTGTCTCTGAGTGTCTCACTGCCTCCACAGTTGCCTCAGCCAATAGGAGAGGGATATGCAAAGCAGCCAGCTGTCATGTCACACACCAGGCAGTCACTGGACAACAGCAGGACTTAGGCAAGCTGATCCCAACTGGATTTGACAAAGAGGTGGAAGGTCTAAAATTAAATAGGTCAACACAAATTCTCTAATAATAGGTATATGAGAAGGGACAACGAGGGATCCCATAGGAAAACCGCTTTTTAAAGACCGCTGATATTATTGCCTTTCATTTCAGATCTCCTGTTATCGGTGGCATCTAAGTCTGAACCATCTTATTTGGTGATGAAGGACAGTTTCTATTTTCACGAGTTACTCTTTAGATTATTTCCACAAGGTTAACGTTTTCATGAAATAAGTATTTATAAAGAGTCTTAACTATTTTCAGAAGCAGACTTCTTTTTTAAAGGCAGATGTTTTTCTGAGGCTTGCTGTGGTGCTTCAATTTTGTTGTCATGGTGACCAGATAATATAACTTTTCAAAAATGGAAATCTGCTTTTAACCATGTTGTACTAACCTACTAGTCTTAAATGCTTAGTTCATAGCGGACAGTTTCTACTCAATTTCTTCCCTAGCTAACCTTAGAGTTCAGTTTAAAGACATCAGGTTTCAATAATTACACACACACAGAAAACTCCCTTAGGTCTCCTAATCATATGACATAGTAAGCACCAACAAAGGAATTGTGGTTTTTGAATTCATGTTCTTTCTAGTTAAACAATTGTGTTGCCAGAATAATGTTAATTTTGGAGCATTCTTGCTAAACAATATAGTAGTATTTTCCTTAGTACCTGTAACTAATTGTCAATGAATAAAAGAAAAAAGAAACAAGGAGGTGTCTTACGAATAGGCTGAACAGATAGGTAAAATTCTTTTAAAATTCCATAAAGTGCAGGGCTTTGTTTCCTAAATTCACCCACAAGCCATTTTACACAATTGTTGTTTGTTTTCTTTTTTAATGTGCTTTTAATATTCATTTGAAATTGTAACAGTAGGAACATACTATAGTCCTTCCTATAATATTATGTTGAGAGGTGTTTACATATTTCATGCTTGATCTTCTGTACATTTTGATCCTTAAAGATGTTATTTTATCTGCTTGGGGAAAAAAAAAAAGAAACTTTAATTTTGAAAAATAAGAAAAAACCTTAAGATGTTTTCCACTGTTCTTTTTCTTCCAGCACATTTTCTTCACATTTCAAGAGAGATGGCTTTACATAGTAACTTAGAAATAACACCTAATGATTAACAGAATGATGGATGTGATGAATCACCTTTTTCTTTGGAAATAATAAATCAAGATATTCCTACCCATAAATTTTACTGGAAAATGTGAAATATTAGCATCATATATTTAACAAGGTGTCAGGTACAAAAACTGTCGTCAAAATGTTGCCCTCATAACCAGTAAGATGCATTAAAATGTTATGTTCCATTTTGGGGAACAATTCAAGTAATTCAAATATAATTTACAATTTCCTAAATTTAGTATAGTTTTACTTTTTGTCTACTCTTCGAATCGATAATACTGCTTGAGCATTATCAATATTGGGCCCCAAAGTTAAGGAACAAAAGCCTCCTGATGTAGAATTCCATTCACAAAAATCCTGATGAAGCTTTCATTTTAGGATTATAAACTGAAATAATTCATAAGCTCAGGTTTGCCCTTTTCATATGTAAGTGATTCTATCCTGGCCCTCGTTTAGGTAGCGTTTTCTTTCCAGGCTGCGGTTTCATTTTTAGGCAGACTGTTCAGTTTGGATTTTTTTTGGAATCCTATTGGAAGGGTGAATCTGTGATTACATGAAAGGTTAGTTGGCTGTTCAGTTGCCCAGCCAGTTCGCTCTATTTCCAGTTGGGGGTGTTGTTCCTGGAGTAGCCGCAGTGCATCGTGGGAAGTGGAGCTGGGCAGTGGCCCCCGCCCCCGCCCCCCTCCACCCCGGGCTGTATTGATTTGCCCTTCAGCTGTGTGCGCTGCGGAGAGAACCTCGGGCCTTGTTGTTGATTATCTGCACAGTGTCTCTGGGAGCACCATTGACCCACTGTTGCTGCCTGCCTGTGGCTCTTGATTTTTCACACCGTCTCCATGACACTCGTAATAAAACATACTACCTTATTGCCGCTCAGCCCTGAGAGCTGACTGACTCAGCCCAAGAACGCCGTGATGTTTCTGGAGAACGTTTATTGTATATGGGGTAAAGCGTGGCGATTTTAGGATTCTGCCTTGTGTAGTTTAATAGGTATCTCTACAGCAAGATTTCACACACACTATTATATTTTTATTGTCTTGCAACCACCACTAGCTTTACGTATATTGTTAACATGAAACTTTGCGTTATGAGTACAAAACCATAGTTTTAAAATATTGTGCTAATGAAAAGCATATTCTGTGTTCACATTAGGCTTGATATGTTGCTGTGATACTCAGTTTCAAAAGTGAGTTTTGAAATATGTCACCAAGAGTGCACCATGATTTATTACTACAGTGCATGATGGTTTTTTGAACCATCTGGTTGTATTTAATTTCCATATTTCTAATTTGCTATTGTCAAAATCTCCTCCATTATACATTTCAACTTCCGATGGGGTCACAAGTTAGAAGAAATCATGTACAATCTTTCTTCTTAGTTATCTTGGAAAACTTAATGGATCTGCATAAAACCCGGGCAACAAAATTGTCTCTCGTTGGAGTCTGGTTGTTTCTCAGCTAATTTATTTCTGATTTATGTCTAGGTCGTGTAAATTGAACCCAAGGACAGAAAAATCAGAGGAAAGGCATTTCACGTCTCATTCCATCAAATTAATGTTTTCTTTTAAATTAAAAAATGAGTTCTTTGTGATTCTCCATGCCACACTTCATGAACTTCTAGGGCAGAAGATGGCAATCGCCATCCTGAAACCTTTTGAAATCTAGGTACCAAGGCTTGACAACATTCATTCACCTCTGGGATAATTAACGGGTGCATTTGGCCCATTCTTATGCAAGCATTGTTCTTTCAAAGCCGACTTTTACGTACATGGATTTCAGAGCCACAGTCTGTCAGGTTTGAGTTCTCTGTGTGGGAGGCAAGTATCTAGTTTCCAACTCTGGTCACTATGGTTTTGAGCCCTCCCACCTGATAGTTTTCCACAGCGCAAGGTTTGTGCCCCACTTAAGTATCTGTGTGTCTTTGGACCTTCAGAACCCCTTTAAAATGTATGTAAAGCTTCCTCTAACGGAGTCATAGTCATCAGGTATTGCAAAGGTTAAGCTTTATCATCAGCATCCAAAAAAAAACAAGAAAGTGAGGTTTCATCAAAAACTTCCATCCTCACAACCTTTCGACCACAATTTGATGATTATTATTGATTATTTCACAGCCTTTCACTCACGCTCTGCCACTGTGGCCAGCCCTGATATACAGATAGGGCTTCAGTCCAGCTAAAATAAGACTCCATCTTGATAATGGACTGAGATGAGATGCTGTTATTTGATAAAGATAATTGATGTTTCACAGTGAATTGGAAAGCAGCTTCAAGAGCACTGTATTTGGAGCTGTATTCTGTCCACAAATATGGCAGTTGTTTACAAAAATAGAACAAAAGAACTAAAGTTAAATATTTGGACATGGTTTTTTAGAGCATTTGGTGTTGTGATTTTTTTTTGTTTGTTTGTTTGTTTGGTCATGTCTGGTTATTTTAAGCTGTAGTAGGGAAAAAAATAGGAAAGGGCATATCACATTATTTTTCCTCTTTGGTTTCAGGTTAGTATGTTAAAATCTTAACACAGCATGGGTGTTATTGATCAGTGTCCTTGCAGACTTCATACCTAAATTCGGTATTTGGACTATGATGCATCACTGTCATCCATAAACTGGGTATCTTAGGTTAAAGTTAAATTTCATGTTGTCGTTCATCTCTTGAACATTTTACATACTGCATGGAAACACAATTTAAATTATTGATCATAAACGTCCTGTCTCTTGGCAAATGCAGTCCAAGTAATCTGTGGACGCAGGTTAGGTTTCTCCTCATTTATTATTAACAAATTTCTCTAAAAATAACATGTAACTCGCTGTTTGTGTTTGTTCATCATGCTTCCTTCAGCCACCAGGTTTAAGTTGATTAAGGTATCATTCATCTTAGGTAATGTTCATCCGATTTCTTTCAGTCTTATCACCTTTGTAACCTCTAATTAAGCAATAAGGCTTGACAGGGAGTATGGTTATCATGAGATAATGACACCCCAAGTGTGCTGAGCGGCACAAGGTTCAGCTGAGTGCTTCTGAACCTCTAGGGGTGTGATTATCTCACGATAAACATGCCAGGTTGCTGCTCATTGACACCAGTGTTGCGTGCGTGTGTGCATGCATGCGTGTGTGTGTGTGCACACACACGCTCACACACACAAACTACTGTAGTTGTGGGGAGATGGACTTGTCCTCACCCACTTTCTCAGCCCTCCAAACTGCTAATTTTATAAAAATTATTGCTTCATATCTCAGACTTATAAAGTGTAAATCCATAAGCTTCTATTTTATTGTCTCAGTAGCATCAGTTAACTTACCAAGTACATCTTTCAACAAAATACAGATTTACTCTTCTTAAGAGATAAAGTTTCCTCAGAAAAAGATCTCGTGAAAAGCAAGCGTATCTTTTGTTGTTACCATTTTACAGCAGTTAGTGGACTCCACTCCAATGAATGGTAAAAAATGAGGCATTCTTGTAAATGGAGAAGCAGCAGGTATGTGCTATCATGCAAATGAAGTTATTAAATAGTTGAGAATGCTGCTGCTGCTGCTGCTGCTGCTGCTAAGTCGCTTCAGTCGTGTCCGACTCTGCGCGACCCCATAGACGGCAGCCCATCAGGCTTCTCTGTCCCTGGGATTCTCCAGGCAAGAACACTGGAGTGAGTTGCCATTTCCTTCTCCAATGCATGACAGTTGAGAATAATACGGGAAATATTCACTGGGCTTTTTTGGTTTGGAAAATCTTTTTAGCTTATCACAAGTAACCGTCACAGTTAAAAATAGACCGGAGCAGGGGAGGAGATATATAACTAAGTATATATAATATAACTGTATTATAGTTATACAGCTGTATAGTTAGATTTTCTCCCTCATACACCCAGACCTTTGTATATGCTATTTCTTCATCTAAGACTTCTCTTTATTTCCACCCACATATACCATAGGGCCTCCCAGGTGGTTCAGTAGTGAAAAATCCACCTGCCAAGCAGGAGACCCAGATTCCATTCCTGGGTCAGGAAGACCCCCTGGAGAAGGAAATGGCAACCCACTCCAGTGTTCTTGCCTGGAGAATCCCAGGGACGGGGGAGCCTGGTGGCCTACAATGCATGGGGCACAAGGAGTCGGACACAACTAGCATGCGTCACGGATACCGTCTCCCTCCTTCATTAAATTAACCGTGGTCCTCACTCATTCCTAATTACAACAACCACTTACTTCCTCTCTGGGACACCAAACCGTATTTTGGGGGACTATCTGGTTGCTCGCCTCTTTGTTCTCCTGAGATTGAAATCATGGCACGTACGTTTCTTAGCTTTGATTACAACATGTGAAAATCGTGTTTTATAAATAGTGGGAGAAAAACTAGTTGAATGAAATTTGAATTCATCTCAAGGGAGGTAAGTGATCTACCTCATTGGGAGAAGGGGAAGGAGAACTCGATAAAATTTTTACACATCATGAAAGAAGAGAAAGTGAAGTTGCTCAGTCGTGTCTGACTCTTTGCGACCCCCATGGACTGTAACCTACCAGGCTCCTCAGTCCATGGAAATTTTCCAGGCAAGAGGACTGGAGTGGATTGCCATTTCCTTCTCTAGGGTGTCTTCCCGACCCAGGGATCAAACCTGGGTCTCGCGCGTTGCAGGCAGACGCTTCACCGTCTGCGCCACCAGCAAAGCCCATCTTGCAGACCAAGCAGAGCCTGTTTGTGGACCACACTGAGCCTGTGGGTGGCTGTAGACTCGGAGAGAAGGACGAGTTGTTACAGGCTGAGGAAGAAAAAGGAATCTGTGTCTGCTGAATTCTCACAGTCTTACACCTCTATTTTAAATGTAGTTTATTACAGAGGCTCAAGATGTTATTTAAATTGTGAATACCAATACCCTGCTTTATAATGGGATCCCAGAGATCTCTAAGGGAACAAACTATTAGTGGAAAGAGAGGGTCTACATCTTTCAGTTCAGTTTCTCATTATGATTTCATGTATAATTTAATACAATGTTCAGACAATTCATGCCTTTCAAAATATATTATTATTTATGTTATAAATATATTTTGCCAGATTTTTAACATTCTCCATTTCTTCTCTAATTATTATATTAATTAATACTGAAGACATGAGGCCTGCTCAGTGTAAAGTAACCTCAAGCTTTTGCTGTTTAATTTTATAAAGCGCTCATAATGAAAAAGAATAATTCAGCTAATCAAATAACAACTTCTCTTTTCCTTACCTATCTTGATTAAGACAGCTGGTCTTCACTCCTGGAGCCTAAGAATTCATCCCAGGCTAGATAGGTGTCAGTAGCAAAATGCATTAATGTGAGTGCTTTAGAGCTGGGTAGATGGGGTGCCCATTTTCTCTGTGGAATTAACAACAGCACACAGTAGCCCAGCATTTTGTGAATTAGTTTGTCTACGAGAAGAAACTCTGATATCTGTATAAAGATGAAGTCTCTGGAGTGTTTTTTAACGAGATATCTCAAAACTGATAGAACTAGTATCAAAATAAGTATGGGATTTTGTGGGGGCCTTTATTCACAGAGATTATTCCCAAAGTTGTGAGTTTTCTTATGCTCTTTAAAATTTAAATTAAAGCTTTAATTTTGTCTAAAAGTAGAAAATAATACACTTCTAGCAATAGTGAGCATACTCATTAATAGTTAGCTATGTAAAGGTCTTCCTTAATTAGGAGTATGAATTTATTTTATTTATTTTTTTAGGAGTATGAATTTAAAGTTTTATGATTAAGACCATATAGAACATATAATGCTGATGGAGAACTATTCTAAGCAATGTGCTGTGCTGCGCTTACTCGCTCAGTTGTGTCCGACTCTTTGCGACCCCTTGGGCTGTAGCCCACCAGGCTCCTCTGTCCATGGGGATTCTCCAGGCAAGAATATGGGAGTGGGTTGCCATGCCCTCCTCCAGGGAATCTTCCAAACCCAGGGATCGAACCCAGATCTACCGCGTTACAGGTGGATTCTTTACCGTCTGAGCTACCAGGGAAGCCCAAGTAATAGGTAATAATTATTTTGAAAAAAACAATGTAATTAATGTAAACATAGCCAATGAAGCCTGGTAGATCTCACTTTCCCTGTTTGCCTTGTCTTCCCAGCCCTGCCTGTGACTTCCGAAGGCCAATGTAGCCTATCCTCAAATATCCCACTAAAGTAGGAGCTCAGGGATAGAATGGTCAAGGAAACATGTAGTATGCTTTTGTGTAAGTTTTTCATTAAGAGCCATGGCCCAACTCTGGATAGTTATTTGCCTTTTTTTTGGATCTTGAATGAGAGAAATGGATAGACCATAAGCTGGTGCTATGATAGTTATGAGTCACGTGTTCTTCAAGCTGGTCCAGACCAGCTTCACCAGCTTCAAGCTAACTCACTACTGTGATATCCTAGTATTTCATAAAATTATATACCTCCCAAACTCAAATCTATATTGTAGTGACCATGTGTCCCGTCTATTTTCACAGATACAATTTTGCTGTAATGAGATGGAGCTGCCTGGGAAAATAGTAAACTTGCTGACCACTCTGTGACAAATAGGTTGAGTGAAATAGAGTCATTTGGGAAAACAAAGGAAGCACGTAGTGGCCCAATAAACTGGCTTCCTGAGAAGGAAAGTAGGGCTTCCCTGGGCTCAAATGCTGAAGAATCCACCTGCAGTGCAGGAGATGTGGGTTTGATCCCTGGGTCAGGAAGATGCCCTGGAGACAGGAATGGCAACCCACTCCACTATTCTTGCCTGGAGAATCCCATGGAGAGAGAAGCCTGGTGGGGTACAGTCCATGGGGTCGCAGAGGGTCAGCCACAGCTGAGTAACACTTAAGAAGGAAAGTAGAAAAACCTCTTTGGAGTTATTTTGGAAATACTCAGATCATTTAGATATATATCTGTGAACTTAAGAAATTATATCTGATAGCAAGAATTTGGAATTCAAAAAAGAACACAGTTTTTCTCAAGTTTCTACCCAATACTTAAGGTCTTATCAAAGAACAGTTTGGCATATGGATGCCAAGGTTGACATAGTAATCAATTTAACTGTTTTCTTCTGGAAAGATGCCATGTGCTGTAATGAGATGGGGCTGCCTGGAAAAACAGTAAACTTGCTGACCGCTCTGTGAAGCCACATACTATGATTTTAAATTTTTATTATCGTAAAAAGTGTGACGTCATGTCTAGGGTAAAGGCTCTTTAAAAATTGAATTCATCTCAAAAGAAATGCAGAAACATATTTGATCTACCCCTGTCTCCCTGGATAGACCTTTTCAGGTTTAATTGTGTAAATGCTGCATTTTAAATGTGTTAGAGGAGCCCTTTTGTTCAGGCTGTCGAATGGAGCGTCTGTCTGGGGAACATGTGGGGATGTGGGGGGGTTGTGTATTTTTCCTTTTCACCCTAATTTGTAAGAAACCCTTTTGTAGGAATGGTCCTCTCCTGTAAAGTGATCAGTCACCTCCCAGAATGATCCTCAGATTACTGAACACTATTGGTGGTGATCAGGCAAATAAATTGCTATTAGTCAGTTCTATAGCAATTGCTTGGGGTAACAGACTCTTTCTTGCTAGCCTGTCACTTGGTTTTCCATTTTTGTTGATTACAGTGGGACCAGCGTGGGACTGCTCTGGCGGTCCAATGGTTAAGACTCCTCACTGCCTACACAGGGGGTGTGGGCTTGATCCCTGGTCTGGGAACCAATATCCCTCATGCCTCTCGGCACGATTAAAAAAAAAAAATAGAACCAATATGATTGCTCATTCGTTACTATTTAAAGGCATTTTTGCTACATTCTCCAGGTGTTTGTGGGGCTTCCCTTAACTACTGTGTAGCTCAGTCGGTAAAGAATCTGCCTATAATGCAGGAGACTCAGGTTTGATCCCTTGGTTGGGAAGATCCCCTGGAGAAGGAATGGCAACCCACTCCAGTATTCTTGCCTGGAGAATCCCATGGACAGAGGAGCCTGGCGGGCTACAGTCCAAGGGTCGCAAGAGTTGGACACAACTTAGCGACCACACCACCACCACCACGTGTGATTGTAGGCTTTGTTGATGTAAATGGAAATCCTTGGAAATTCTTGACTTCTGCTATGCTTGTAGCATTCCTGAGTTTCATATTTTCCAACTATTCCGTAACTTTTGACTACTAATGATGGCTTTACATTTTCTTATGAGTAGAAATAATGTCCTGGGATTCTTTTTCTTTGTGTGTGTGTTTTCCTTCCTAAACTTCTCCCTGAATAATTGTAAATTCTCATGACACTGCCTGAGTATGTTTACATTTGCAAGTGCATTATTTAATAGATTCTGTGGTTTAAAATAAAATATAGCAAGATTTTCACATCCTCTGTTGGTAGACTGTCCATGGGCCATACCCCATGTATTGTGTTGTTCGCTCAGTTGTGTCCAGCTCTTTGTGACCCCATGGGCTTTTTAGCCTTCCAGACTTCTCTGTCCGTGGAGTTCTACAGGCAAGAATACTGGCGTGGGTTTCCAGCTCCTTCTCCAGGTATACCCCATAGTGACCACTATTAAAAAATAAAATCCAATTGCATACTACTCTGGCACACATTAAATCTTTCATATCTCATAGTAACATGGCCTTTCTTCATTCCAGCATAAAGTTCTAGGCTTCAGGATTGTAAGAGAGGACTTTACTAAAATGAACCATAGGCTGTTAAGGGCTTCCCTGGTGACTCAGATGGTAAAGAATATGCTAGACAGTGTTAAATGCCTAGGAGATAGCTAGTAACTTATTAATTCACTGAACAAATGTGTTAGGAAGCAATGGCACATTACTTAGATGAATTAAATTCTCAAAGTATTAGAATGTAAACCAGTAAGGTGATTTAGGGGTTTTTGTGTGTGTGTGTGTTTTTAAGTTAGTCATCAAATACTCTGTTGTAGTAATTTAAGCTAGAGTATGAGGGATAAAAGCAATTCCTTTTGAAATTCAGACTTCTGGATATTTGGAGTCTGGTATAATGCTAAGGACAGTAAATTCTGAAGGCAGTGACTCATGTCCTTAGTATCTGTGTATAATTCTAGCTATAGGATAAGTGAAGATAGAAGAAGACCTTGAGAAAGCTGCTTTTGGTGAAATCCTGCCAGTTACCTGAGAAACACTCATTTTACTTGGATTCAGAGTTCAAGTTTTTGAGTTCCTCTTCAAAATGATTATTTCCTGACAAAAAAACAGAAAAACAAGTTGAAGGGTGTAAAATCAGTGACTTTTTTTTTTAAGCATAGTATAAATGATTAAATGTTCATTTCTTTGGGGAAAAAGACTCTGACTGATAGCCAGAGCTGAATCCTCCTGGGACTAGGTCTACCATAGACTCAAAGAATGTTCCAGCATAAGTCATCCTGTGAAATTCCAGCCTCCCTCTAATGAGGCATGTAATTGTCTATCCCGAATCACACCTAGTTCTTCTTGAACTCAGGGGCTTACTCTTCTGTCATCCCTCCCCTCCAGTAATTCTCTCCAGACCCCTCAAATGGAGTCTTTTTATGCCAGAAAGCATTATAGAGTTCTTTCCCTTGAGAGTTCATGAGAACTACTAGAACCGTTGAATGCCTCCGATTTCTGACACCTCCCCACCGCCCCTGTCTCCTCTCTGTACTGACACCCCACATTCAGTCAGAGCATCCGCTGCCTGAGTGCATGTAATATCTACACACTTCTGGGTCCCCTCCCCACCGTCATCAAGGGCATGATCATGGAGGTGGAACCTAGCCTACCCGTGAAAGGATACTTTGTTCAGTAAGCCATCCGCGAAGAGACTCAGACCCATAAGACAGGCATCTGGAATTAAGGCCTCTTCAGTAGCTGGACTGCTTGCCACTTTTTGAGGCTTAATGATTTATTTTCTGATATATGTAATTTTATTTGTTTTTGGCTCACTTTCTCTTTGTGCCTGAGCGGGCTTTTTTCTAACTGGTGAGCGGGGGCTTCTCTCACCTTGCAGTGCTCGGGCCTCTCTCATTATGGAGCACGGGCTCCAGGGTCCGCGGGCTCCCATAGTTGCAGCTCCCAGCTCTAAAGCTCAGGCTCAAAAGTTGTGGCTGCACCGGACCAGGGGTCAAACCCATGTCTCCTTCACTGGCAGGAGGATTTTTACCACTGAGCCACCAAGGGAAGCCTGAGGCTTAATAGTTTCAAATCAAAGACTAGAGCAATGAATTGAGAGGACTGTCCAAGGGATGGGAGCATCAGTGTGTCCACTAATTTAAAGTGAGTCCAGAAGTATTTAATAAACAGCTGACTGTGATCCCTTCCCCTCCTCGTTCACTCATCTGAGGATCCTTTTTTTTTTCTTTTTTCTTTTTGGTAATACAAGTTGACTGAGACTCTGTTTCTGCTCTTGCAGAGCCGGTAGCCAGGCATCTATGGTTACTACTTTTTTTCTTCTTTTTTCAAGGTGAACCTAAATAAAAGGAGTTAGATTTTTCTTTTGTTAGATTCTTCTTTCTTAGGGAAGAAACTGGGCTTTTCCTCTTGGATTCTTGGGCTTGGAAAGAGACTTTTTTTTTAATAGTTCACTAATTACTGAAAATACTTAAAAGTTCAATTGTCAAAAGAAAAGTAAAAAGGTTTTAAGGTCAAATTTGCCAGATAGATTAAATTTCTTAATGCAGGAATATAAAATATATAGTTGTTGTGAAAAATAGATGCACCCAATAAAATATAAGCTAGGATATATATAAATGCAGGCTACTTAGTAGATTGGGAAATCAAGCAGAATTAGATATTGCCTGGTAAAGATTTTATTTTCCCTTCAATTTTGAGGCAGTTGGTCCAATAGGGAAGAGAGCCTCCCAAGGAAGTTAGAAATGCCCAGAACTATTCAGAAGTGAAGCTTCCCCGGTGGCTCAGTGGTAAAGAATCTGCCTGCAGTGCAGGAGACACGGGTTCAGTCCCTGGGTCAGGAAGATCCCCTGGAGGAGAAAATGGCAATCCACCCCAGTGTTCTTGCCTGAAGAATCCCATGGACAGAGAAGCCTGGCGGGCTGCAGTCCACGGGGTCACCAAGAGTCAGACACGACTGAGCACCTGAGCACACACACATTCAGAAGGGCACAGAGAAAGCTGCCTCATCTCTCACTTCTCTTTTGTCCACCACTACAAAGTGGGACTTAAATTCTGAGGCCTCACAGCAAGCAGCAGGGTGTTCTTTAGATATAATATTCTTTATTCTTTTTAGCCTGCCATATCATGTAAGCATTTACATTTTTTTTTGCTTGTTTCTTTAATATTTCACTTGAGAGGTAGAAAAGAGCCTGTGATATTCAATAAAAAAGTACCTGCAAAGAGCCTTTAAAATGGCACTTTTCCAAACCTAAAATAGAAAGGATCACATTTCAGTGATGCAATGTAATACTAGTGCAAATTAGGTTATGTAAATCCAGATTTGCTTGAGTGTTTTGTAAGAAATTGTGACTTGAATGAGATCTCAACAGAAATCAGATTTAAAACAAACCTGGATTAAACAATGAATCATTCAGAAGGAAGGAAGCAATTACTTTTCAGAAACAGCATGTATCCTTCTCCATGGTCTCTGGCAGAGTGTTTTCAAGAATGATTTGATCAATAACCTCACAGTAGTGGCAGATATAGAAAAGAATAAATGTTTATCACACTTGTAAACATCTGAGGCAAAGCCGAAGTATTTGCTGAAAAGACAACATCCATTTTTGAATTTCCCCATGGGTTGGGGCAAGGCAGAGGTGGGGGTGGCATTTACTATTAAATCTGTAAGGTCTGCAAGGTCGGGTATTAATGACTGGAACCAGGAGTTAAATTTAACAATGCAATTTTATTATAGATATATCTGTGTGTTTCCTGGCAAAATGAAATAAGCTGTGCTGAATTGTCCAAAGGGTGTTTCATTTCCATGCGGACAGCTTACACACATCTTGGCAACCAGGAGGAGCTTATTTGTGCCTTCTGAAAAACAAACAAATGTAATCAAGCCTTTGAAAGCATTCCACTTGTATTGTTTCTTAGTTGATTCATACTTCTTAATGTTTTTAATATTCTTAATTCTTAATATACTTAATTCTTAATATTTCTTACTTAATGCATCTTGGGATATTTTTTGACACTTGGGCTGATATCTAGATTCCAGCTTTTTCAGAAGAAAGGTGAATCCATGGTTTAGATTATAAGCAGAGGAGGGCAGAGCTGCTGAGACTAGCAGGATGTGCAGTGCTTACAGCAAGAACCAGTCAACCTTCCCCATCTTCAGCTGTCCTTTTGTGCAGTCTGTGGCCTCAGATGAAACAGTGATTATGTGTATGGCCTGTGTTTGAAAACACAGCTTTAACACTAACTTCAGAGAAGCCTTTTTTTTTTTTTTCCCCCTGATAATCCTTATAGTAAGGATGAGGGACAGAGGAGAAAGTAAACTCTTCTTGTCTTCATGTTGCTTTAGAACACCGGAGTGAAGACAAAGCAGGTCTATACCGGGCAGAGCGAATCTGCACACGGTGGACGGGAGCGTGCCCCCATCCCAAGGGTACGGGGCTCCTCTGAAAGGGACAGTGCGGCATCCAGAGCCCCCAGTGCGCAAGCAGCGAGGGCCCAAGGATTGCGGGGTTCCGTGTGTCTCCCCGCCCTCGGGCCTGTGAGAGATCAGGTTTAAACTGCAGGTCTCCCGGGAGCCATGTGTGTTCCCGGGACTCTTGCCTCATGGAGCAAAGGTCAAGTGCTGACATCTTTTGACACGTATATTTGACACTGCAATTGTAGGCATAACTTGAGGTTTTTATGCATTCTATTTAATAAAATCAGGTTGGAGGAGACGCTCTTGAAACACGGAGGTGGGGCATACTTTGTGTGGGACAAAACGGTCTACAGGGAAAGAATTGAATTCTCTGGTACTTGAAACCAGTGTGGCCTTTAGTGGCTTTGGATTAATCATAACTTCATCCTCCTTTTACCAGGCAGTTTGATTTTGTGACCACGCCCCCCCCATATAGAATTCTATTAAGGAATGATGAGTTGACGCTTGGATGTCCATGTCAATGAGTTAATTATCAAATGATACAATAGCTGTGAGAAATCTGCAAAATGTCATCAAAGTCACTAAAAAATAAAATTGACCAGATGGTACATATCAAAAGTAAATCACCTTTTTAAATCCAATTAATAGTATTTTTTTGTAGGACTTGAATGTGATTTAAATGATGTTTACACACACACAAAAAAACTAAGGACATTATTCTACTTATAAGAAAATACTTTTTAAAATAATAGTAATATGGAATATTTGAGGAACTGCAGGTCTTGTTCATGATCATCCCAAGTTCTTGATAGTATATTAGAGCATTTAATAGCTAAGGAAAATAAGCTTTTAGCAGCAATATCCCAAGCTAGTGCCAGTATGAATAATGTGTCATGTAGAAGGGATAGTAATTTGTCCCATGATTTCAAATACGTGGGAATGGCTCCTGCCTGAAGAAGTCACAGTTATGAGATTGTTTATGGAGTCTTACATTTAAAAATACAGTATGATAAACTTTACAGAGAATGTCAGTGAAAACGTCCTGACAGTACAATCCTTTAGTTTAATGTGAGTTCATAGGCAGTAACAGAGCTCACAATCACTCTATATTCTGCGACATCCATCCTTGTATTGAGCGTATTAGAAAGAAACCTGGTAAAGAATTTAGGATTGGAAGAAAGTTTTTGAATACAGAACTTTAGAAAAGTTAAATTCATGGAATAGATTGACATAATAGATCTAAATATTTTAGGAATAAATATTAGGAAATAATATCTATAAAATGATGATAATGGATTATACCTTAAACCTCAGTTGGGAAGAAAGAGTTGACCACAGAACTCTTGTAAATCAGTGTTGTGAGATGGCTAAAATAATGGGAAAGGAAAGTAGGAACTGTTTTCAACCTTTCTCCATGAGGTTAGCCCCTGTGTTAGTCTGAAGCATCTAAGTCCTTGAAAAATATCTAGAAAAAAGGATTAGGAAAAACGAAAAGTGTTCCAAAAAATGTAGGCCAGGGGAAAAAACACTCAGCAATAAAGGTTTTCTTTATGTTGAGAACCAAGGAGAGAGAGGGATACATTATGGTAGAGAAAACAACCAATGAAAAATAGCCAAGACTAACGGGAATTTAATGCTTTTGCATTATCTTCTTATATAATAAATTCAACAACACAGAGAGATAGAATGGAAGATGGCAAGAAAAATAGAAAACTACAGATAACTCCTGAGTAGGGCAGAAGTAGGGCTCCGGAAACCCTCCAGGGCACTTTCTGGACAGCGAGTAGGCTCCGTCCGCTGGCCGCTGCAGGCTTCTCTCCCGTCGGCATCCACTGCAGCTCACCGGGCTCAGAATTTGCTGTGCCGCATTTCTGCACTCTGGACCTGCTGTGCCACTGGCTTGAAGATCACCGTTCCTTAGGAACAGTCTCCACATGAAGAATTTGGAGTATCAAAATATTTACGGAGTCCTCGGTGGCTCAGCAGGTAAAGAATCCGCCTGCATTGCAGGAGACACAGGGTATGCGGGTTCAATCCCTGGGTCAGGCAGATCCCCTGGAGAAGGAAATGACAACCCGCTCCAGGATTCTTGCCTGGGAAATCCCATGGACAGAGGAGCCTGGCGGGCTGCAGTCCATGGGGTCACACAGAGTCGGACACTGCTGAGCACTACTAGCAGATAGAGATGGGAATGTTTAAAGAGACTCAGCCAGTGAAAGTTCTGACAGTGTAATCCTTCAGTTTATAAAGTTGTTTTAAAGAGATTTATTAGTATTTGTATTTAATTAACTAGAATTACATTCATATTTTTAAAAGCATATCATAAATCAGAATTTATTCAGTGGCCAAGAAGAGAAATCTTAATGAATAGTACTCCAATCTAATTTCACTGACCCTGTGTTATTTAATGTCTTATTTTTCTTAATGGAGAAGGTATGTATTAAGGTTGATACTAAATTATTTATGTCATTCTCCCTTCGTTGAATGTTATTCTTGTTTTCCATGCCCCTTTATTGGGTGTTATTTTAGGTGCCATATTCTGTAGACAAATTCAGTTGTTCTAATAGGTCTTAACCATTTTGGTTTTCAGTAGTTTTGTAATCTTCCTTTCTGAGAAAGAATTAGTATGTTGAAAATCAGTTAGCTTAAATAGCAGCTCCTTAATTGCGTCACTCTTACAAGTTTGCAGAGAAGTGGAAAGCCCTTTTAGACAAACACATGTGAAGTATGTGGCTTATTCTTTTCTTAGAGCTTGATTGCTCTTCTGGAAAATGTTCAGAAGTTTTCCTCATGTAAAAGCTGGATTGTCCATTTCAGTACTAATGCCATCTATTACATATGAGTCTTAACATCTTTCTAGTATATAATCTTTAATGTATGGAATTTTCTATTTGCAGATTCTAGAATTTCAAAAATACTTTACTAAATCCTGTACCTTTTGCATTAGCATAGTATTTATGGACAGTGATAGATATAAATTTAGGTTTAGGGCTTTAAAACAATGAAGTTAAGATGGTTTGGTACAGCAGTCCTGAATCAATAGCCAGTATTATAAATTGAGCAAAAATGTATGACTAGATTTAAAAGGAAGAAATGTTTCTCGTGGCATGCGCAAAGCTACTATAGAGTGGTGAACAAGAGTTCAAGGAAAAGAACACTCCCGCCGGATTTACAGGAAGGGTATCCCGACTGAGAAACAGTTCAGTTCAGTTCAGTGGCTCAGTCGTGTCCACCTCTTTGCGACCCCATGGACCACAACACGCCAGGCTTCCCTGTCCATCACCAACTCCCAGAGCTTACTCAAACTCATGTCCGTTGAGTCGGTGATGCCATCCAGTCATCTCATCCTCTGTCGTCCCCTTCTCCTCCTGCCCCCAATCCCACCCACATCAGGGTCTTTTCTAAGGGCTCAGTTCTTCGCATCAGGTGGCCAAAGTATTGGAGTTTCAGTTTCAGCATCAGTCCTTCCAATGAATATTCAGGACTGATTTCCTTTAGGATGGACTGGTTGGATTTCCTTGCAGTCCAAGGGACTCTCAAGAGCCTTCTCCAACACCACAGTTCAAAAGCATCAATTCTTCAGTGCTCAGCTTTCTTTATAATCCAACTCTCACATCCATACATTACTACTGAAAAAAACCATAGTTTTGACAAAATGGACCTTTGTTGGCAAAGTAATGTCTCTGCTTCTTAATACGGTGTCTAGGTTGGTCATAGCTTTTCTTCCAAAGAGCAAGGGTCTTTTAAATTTCATGGCTGCAGTCACCATCTGCCATGATTTTTGAGCCTCCCCCCCAAAAAAATAAAGTCTCTCATTGTTTCCCCATCTATTTGCCATGAATTGATGGAACCGGATGCCATGATCTTAGTTTTCTGAACATTGAGTTTTAAGCTGACTTTTTCACTCTTCTCCTTCACTTTCATCAAGAGGCTCTTTAGCTCCTCTTCACTTAGGGCCATAAGGGTGGTGTCATCTGTATATCGGAGGTTATTGATATTTCTCCCAGCAATCTTGATTCCAGCTTGTGTTTCATCCAGCCCAGCATTTCGCATGATGTACTCTGCATCTAAGTTAAATAAGCAGGGTGACAATATACAGCCTTGATGTACTCCTTTCCCAATTGGGAACCAGTCTGTTGTTCCATGTCGAGTTCTAACTATTGCTTCTTGATCTGCATACAGATTTCTCAGGAGGCAGGTCAGGTGGTCTGGTATTCCTATCTCTTTCAGAATTTTCTACAGTTTATTGTGATCCACACAGTCAAAGGCTTTGGTATAGTCAATAAAACAGAAGTAGATGTTTTTCTGGAACTCTCTTTGTTTTTCGATGATCCAGCTGATGGCAATTTGATCTCTGGTTCCTCTGCCTTTTCTGAATCCAGCTTGAACATCTGGATGTTTATGGTTCACGTACTGCTGAAGCCTGGCTTGGAGAATTTTAAGCATTACTTTGCTAGTATGTGAGATGAGTGCAACTGTGCAGTAGTTTGAGCATTCTTTGGCATTGCCTTTCTTTGGGATTGGAATGAAAACTGACCTTTTCCAGTCCAGTGGCCAGTGCTGAGTTTTCCTGGCGTATTTGCTGGCGTATTTAGTGCAACACTTTGACAGCATCATCTTTCAGGATTTGAAATAGCTCAACTGGAATTCCATCACCTCCACTAGCTTTGTTCATAGTGATGGTTCCTAAGGTTCACTTGACTTCACATTCCAGGATGTCTGGCTCTAGGTGAGTGATCACACCTTCGTGGTTATCTGGGTTGTGAAGATTTTTTTTTTTTTGTATAGTTCTTCTATGTATTCTTGCCACCTCTTCTTGATGTCTTCTGCTTCTGTTAGGTCCACACCACTTCTGTCCTTAGTTGTAGTTAAGTTTCCCCAGGAGGAACGGTGGCTGTGCCGTCCTTTGAGACCATTGAGGAACTGGAGGATGGGTTCTGGGGACCAGCCAGGCCCCATACGCTCAGGAATTAGCCTCGTGCATTTCTCAGCACTTCCAGGCAACAGTGCCAAAAGCATCAGTTCCTAGGCCAACCCCTCTTTCCTCCTGCATCTGTTTTTCTCTGTGTCCTTATTGGTACCTGATTTAACAAGGTGTAATTCACACGTAAATTCACCCACTGTCAATGCACAGTTGGATGGGTGTTAGCCAGTGTGAACAGTCTTGTCACCCTCCAAAACTTCCTTATACCCCTTTGCAGTCAGTCCTTACACCCTGGTGACCCCTGATTCTTCCTGTCACTGTAGTTTTGCCTCATCGAGAATTTCATGTAAGTGGAATTATTCAATATGTGTTTTTTAGTGTGTGTCTGAATGATTTCACTTAGCGTCACGTTCTTACTCATCCACCTACCTATATTTTTAGTCTGTTTCTTTACTAATCTCTGATTTTAAACTTCTCAACAGAGTCCCAGTGCATACTCCAACTAGAAAACTGGGCCCATTTACACCAGAACAGAAATTGTTTGGCCACACTAAGTAAAGAAAAACTAAAACCAAACAAGTAATTATTTCAAGTCTTTTTTTTTTTTTTTAGTTTATTCTTTATACCTTATTACTAGTCATTGGAGTTTTTACTTCCTTTGTCTTCCCCTTCCTAGGGTGCTTTCTAGCATCTGTACTTTTTAATTTAAAGGAAAGATTGTTTTTGTTTTCAGCATCTTGTGGTAATTCCACATCTCTTGTAATAAGGAACTGTGCCCTGAGGTGCCTCAAAACGTGACTAGAAATCAGTGGATCAGAAAATGTGTATATGAAAAAATAAATTAAACATAACTTAAACCTATATGTGACTGTATTATAATTTTCTTCACACATATATTTCTAGTACAAGTAAGTTATCTAAGTGAATCTACCTTTTTTTGCTTCCTAGAAAAATGTAAGCTGTGCGCTGAGCCTATTGTAGAAACATAAGACAGGCGGTAGTTACTCCCTTCAGCTGACAACTGTAGCTGCATAATCCTCCTCAGAGTATCTTAGAATGTTTTCTCCAGCCTGTCTCTAAATTGAGTGTTATCTGCATTCTGCACCTCACATTATTTGATTAGAAAAAGATTGGATGGGATACAAGAAATTATTTCGTAAGTAAAAAGTATCCTGTTTCTGAAACCCTTCTTTCCACAAACGAAGGCGACTAGGAGAGTGAGATAACGTGCTGGCTGTCACACCCAGTGATGTAATATTTAGAATATATAATCGGGCCTTCTACAAACACGTGTAAAATGTCCTGTAACACTTGAGTGGCTGCAGCTGTCATCTCATTTTTTCTGGATTAAGTTTAGTCAAGAAAGAAGCTGCCTCATTTTCTAGTTGTCATTTGCCCAGGAAGTAAAAGCAAATTGTAATGAGGGAATCACAGCAGGAGAACCTCCTAACAAATGAGAGGCATATATTGACTGGCAGCCAGCATGCCATTTCAGTGATAAATGTATTTTTATACACTGCTGTTCAAGGTCATTCTCTGTTGTCCTTGAGTGTGCAGCCATGAAAAATCATGCAGTTCACATTCTAAGCAGTTCTAATAATCAGTGAAAAGATGCTTTACTTAAAAAAAAAATCAGTCATTAATTTTATACAGCAGTTAGATCAATTCAACGTCTTTACACTTCTATGGTGGTTTTATCTTACTTTTGTTGAAAACTGAAATCAAAGTGATCAAGGGAAATATAAATTCATGACATGGTGAGGTATATTTGTGTAGATTTATTATAAAAGGAAATGGCAACCCACTCCAGTGTTCTTGCCTGGAGAATCCCAGGGATGCGGGTGCCTGGTGGGCTGCCGTCTATGGGGTCGCACAGAGTCGGACACGACTGAAGCGACCTAGCAGCAGCAGGAGCATTACAGTGTTCACAGAGGCTAAACTTGAATGTGGACAAATCTCAGTAATTAAATATTCTTTGTTTTATGGTCCTGCAGTGTTTTGTTTTGTTTTGTTTTTTAATTTTAAAGAATTTATGGGCTAGGAAGTCCAAAACACAACAGCTTTTATCTTAAGACCTGTACCATTTGTTTGAGATAGATTTAATGTTAAAAATACTGAAAAGTTTACTTTTAGATTCACCCAAATCCCAAGAAAATGTTTTCACTAACTTTTTGAACATGTTAGTTACACTTAAATAAGTATTCTGATATTATTCTGGGAGAAAATGATCAAGTTATTTACCATTTTTTCCCCAAAACTAAACCATACTTATCTAAATATTGTGACCAAAACCATGGTCATTTTAGTTATGAATCTTATATCATATGAATCTAAGTTTAGAGATGAATTGTTTAGATACGAATCTAGTATCTAAAGGTTTATTCAGTTCAGTTCAGTCACTCAGTCGTGTCCGACTCTTTGCAAACCCATGGACTGCAGCACGCCAGGCCTCCTTGTCAATCACCAACTCCCGGAGCTTTCTCAAACTCATGTCCATCGAGTTGGTGATGCCATCCAACCATCTCATCCTCTGTCATCCCCTTCTCCTCCCGCCTTCAATCTTTCCCAGCATCAGTGTCTTTTCCAATGAGTCAGTTCTTTGCATCAGGTGGCCAAAGTATTGGAGTTTCAGCTTCAGCGTCAGTCCTTCCAATGAATATTCAGGACTGATTTCCTTTAGGGTGGACTGGTTGGCTCTCCTTGCAGTCCAAGGGACTCTCAAGAGTCTTCTCCAGCACCACAGTTCAAAAGCATCAATTATTCGGTGCTCAGCTTTCTTTATAGTCCAACTCTCACATCCCTATGTGACCACTGTTAAAAGGTTTATATATGAATCTATAAACAGCTATATTTGTGAAAGTCAATTGTATGTAAACAGTGATGGTTTAGATCTCACAATGTCTTTTAGTAAATATTTTTTTAAATGTTATTGCTGGGTTTAAACGTCCCTGTTACAGTATGTGTTCACAGTTAGTATATATTCACTGAAAATCCCAGGGCTCTTCGTGGTCTGTCTTCAGCCTTATTCTCCATCCATGTTTATCTTTCTCCATGCCATCCCTTCTACCGTAAGTCCTAATCATTCTGAAGACTTTTTAGTTTTTCTTACAATGTACACTCTCTCTTTCTTTCAGTCTTGTGATTATATTACACTCTGCATGGAGCACTTGCTGTCCCCTACTTCACCCCAGCATACACATAAACACACACAGACACACTGACCCCCCGCACCACCACCACCACACCACATAATCACTCGTGATCATTGCCCAGAAAATCTCCACGGTTTCTTAATATAATCTCATAGCTTAAGTCCTACTGGAATGTGACTCCCAACCAAACCCCTCAACTCTTAGAGGGCACAGACAAAGCCTTTGTGCCCACTGGGAACCAGGGGGAAGGAGCATTGACCTCCCAGGACGCTGAGTCAGCCCCGCCTTTGAGTGTTTGAGGGTCTCCTGTGGAGGCATGGGCTGGCAGTGGCCTGCAGTGGGAACAGTGGTCCTGGCAGCAGCGGTCCTGGGAGGCACGTGTTGGCATTAGTCCCTTGAAGGTCGTCGTTAGCAATACCACAGAGCCTGCATATAGAGGGGCAGGAAAAGAAGTGTCAACTCTGGGGGAGTCCAGTGTCCAGGAGTTTAAGACAGGTAAGCGCATACTTTGCCCTGACATCCCACATATATTCCTGCTGGGCTTTGCATACATATGCCCTCTATATATGTAAAGATATTAGAACTTATAAGAGTCTGGTATCTACAGTAGATAATTAGGTTCCTAGTGTCTGACTTGGACCTTGAAATGCTTTTCTCAGAGAAACTGTTATAAATAGTGCTTAGGAGATTGAGCTGGCCCTGCAAATTCTGCAACAGTAAGAATTCTATAGACTTCTGGAAGCTGGCCTGGAAATCTGGTTTTTGTTGCATTGTTTCTGTAGATAATTGTGTTCTGAGTTCTAAACAACAGAATTCCAAACCTGTTATTTAATGACTACCTTTTTGGAAATACTACTGCAACAGCCTGCACGTGAAAGTTTCTCCCAGCGTGTGATCATTAAAAATTTAAAAAGTGTCTAGATTGCATGTGGAATAACATGGAATGACACAGCCTGTCTTGAATGTACAAACTACAAATAGAATGATTTATTATTTCTTATATTTTAATGCAAAATTAATCTCAGGAATTTAAAACGCAAAGAAGTTCTCACAGTATTAATTTATTTTCACCTCGTGTGTACCGTTGACTGACTTTGGACTCTGACTTTTTCATATGTAAAACTGGAAGTATGAATCCGAATTCTCATGAAATTTTAAACTTGCGAAAGATCCAGAAGTGGACTTTTCTATTCTCTATTAACTCAAACCTTCACTGTGAAGGTGGTTTTAAGAGTGTTCTCAGGCTGACTGGTTGTTTGCTCAGTAGTGTAAGTTACTGTTAAAGCAGTTTTAAACTCTGACTCCTGAATAATGAGAAGTTTAAAACCTATGATTTTTAGTGCAGTCTTATTCTACAATGCCGTATCTAAATATCTATCTCAATTGACTGTTAATGAAACATTCACCATGAAAGTGTTGTTGTTCAGTCGCTAAGTCAAGTCTGACTCTTTGTGACCCCATGGACTGCTGCACGCCAGGCCTCCCTGTCCTTCACCACCTCCTGGAGTTTGCTCAGACTCATTTGCATTGGGTCAGTGATGCCATCCAAGCATCTCATCCTCTGTCGTCCCCTTCTCCATCCCTCAATCCTTCACAGCAGTAGAGTCTTTTCCAGGGTGGCTCTTTGCATCAGGAGGCCAAAGTACTGAGCTTCAGCTTCAGAATCAGTCCATCCAATGAATATTCAGGGTTGATTTCCTTTAAGATTGATGGTTTGATCTCCTTACTGTCCAAGGGACTTTCAGGAGTCTTCTCCAGCACCACAATTCAAAACCATCAATACTTTGACACTCAGCCTTCTTTATGGTCCAACTCTCAAAATGCTATTTTTTAAATGTTTCTTCAGCCATATTATTGCCTTTTGAAAGAAGCTTCCCCTTTGAAAGAGCGCACCTGCCTTTTATTTATTTTATTGTTTTACAAAAATGATCGGTGAGTCTCTGTCTTTTCCAAGCTATAGAAGGAACTAAATGTGTTAAATAGCGTTTCTCTCTTTTTAAAAAAACAGAAGTAAGTTGGGGGGTGGGCATACACTTGTCACGTGGGGCACTATTTAAGCATTTAAAATGATCCAACAAGTCTCATCTCTGAACAAATACCTTTATAAAAAAATAATGTAGAGGGATAGCAGATGTTTCATACTAAGAAAAGAAAAGCTGATAAACTTTATGATTTCAAAGACAAGCTAATAGAAAGTCTGGAAGGATGCATCCCAAAGGGCTCATGGTAGTTCTTCTGAGGCATGACACCTGATTAGTGAAAAATAGTTTTTTCTAGGTAGGGTTTCAGTTTTATAACAGGTACTTAAAAAAGAGTGGTGAAGTTATAGGTAATTCTTCATTTCCTTTTTTTGTGTGTTACTCTTTAAAAAAAAAAAAACATCCAAAATAAAAATCATATACCTGTTAAAACCATTTTTGCAGAGTTCATATATATAATCTATTAAGCCTTCAGACATATGTCCAAACTGCCTTCTTTATATATTGACTCCTAAAAACAAAGTATTGTATTAAATGGAAGGCTTGAAGGCTTTTGCTTGACGTTTATATGCTTTTGCTCAGTTTTGCTCAGTGGATAAAATTAGTGTGTATACCATTAAGTATGCTTTTAATAGTATCTGTTATAAGGAATAGAATACTATTTTAAGGCACACATCTGTGCATTACATACATAATAGCAGTTTTAAGCAGATTAGTAACAAAGCACATTCTGAGTTAGAAACAGAGCTTCATATAATTCATGTTTGCTTGTGAAGAGAATAAATTAAACCATCAAAACAGTTGTTTCCCTTAAGGACTTATAGTGATCTGGGTAGCTCGTCAGTGCTGGAGAGGGCAACAAGTGGGCTAGTGGTATTGATTTTCACCTTGTGTTACAAAAACATTTTTTCATTGACAATTATTAATTGCTTATTAAGTGCTAAAGAGTTTGATGGTCCAAATATTGGATTTTATAATGAATTGGCCTTTTAGTTTGCCTTATCATTAGGCAGTGTTATTGCATTAAAGATACAAAAGGTTTCAAGCAGCATATCTCCCATTCTAGGGGTATCAAATGAATATTCCTATAGAGCTTATTCTCAGCAAGAGGATATTTAATTCATTTTCCTTTTCATATAAGTGAATTTGCTTTGACCTAACTATAGGGAATGCTTGCCTATGTATGCATTGTATGACTATGTGCTCAGTAGCATCCAACTCTCTGTGACCCCACAGGTCTTTGCAACCCCATGGACTGTAGCCCACCAGGCTCCTCTTGTCCATGAAATTTTTCAGGCAAGAATACTGGAGTGGGTTGCCATTTTCTTCCTCCAGGAGATCTTCCCAACCCAGGGATCAAACCTGTGACTCTTGCATTGGCAGGCAGATTCTTTACCACTAGCATCACCTGGAAAGCCCTATAATCAGTGGTAAATTGTCTGATATATCTTATATTGATTCTAGTTTATGAATCTAGTAAATCAGTGAAAGTTCAATCAGAACAAAATTGGTGACTATGATCATTAATATGAGTCTTTATAAATCATTAGTTTGATTTAAATATTTCTCCTTTCATTTTTGAAAAGGATCTGTATATCAAAGTGAGTAACCAAATACATATGTGTGTATATTTGCATACACTCACATATGCAAAGACGAAACAAGTTCCATTTTAAAATCCCTTTTGTTTTTCCCTTTAATAGTATATCTTTTTTATATAATTATATTCAAAGAAGTCTATTAGCCCTATTATATAATGACCTTTCTAAAATATCAATATTTATGGATAACTGATGAAATTTAAACAAAGTTAAAATTACAGAAATGGGACTGTCAGTGTTATCAGTTAATTAGTACTGGTCATTTGGAATTAGAAGTTCAATTCTAATTCAAATATATGCTTTTGATCCTAGCAACTTGCCTTTTTAATAAATTATTTCCTGATCTGAGTTAAATAATTACTACTTGATAAAGGGTGATTTTTTAAAAGATAAGATATTATCAAACTTCAAAGCAATTTTGTTAAGTATTAACTGCAGTGAATCATCACAAAATAATCTACCTAAAAAGTGACTTGTATGCTGGGGACAACTTTGAAAGCTTTCATTTTAAAATATTAGCTAAAAACTTTGAGACTTCAAGTCTACAAATTGTAAAATAAACCAGCCCTTTCTTTTCTGCCCACCCCTTAAGTGGTAGTGTCCTCTGTCATTTCAGCCACATCTTTTCACTCTGCCTGCTCTTCATGGGTTATCTCAGCCCCTTACACGCAAGCATTTAACAGATGTTCATGGAGAGACTGGCATGTGCCAGGAACAGTGCCAAGTGTAGGATGTATGCCTTCAACGTGTGTCTGTGTGCTAACAACTCCCAAATCTGTCTCTCCTTTCCGTATATCTTGCTTGTCCTGAGTTCCACATTTTTCTTTCTAATTTTCTGACGTATTTCTAACTACTTACTCAAGTCCTCCACAGTCATACCTACATGTCCCAAACTCAGCTCGTTATTTCCCCCAGATGACATCCCGCGGACTCTTTCCCTCCCCGCTAAGTGCTTTGAGAGCACTTTCTTTCTCTTATGCTTCCCTGTCCAGGAAACAGCATCACCACCCGTCCAGCTGGACGTCTCTTCCTGCCCGCATCCCGATCTTCTTTCAACTCCTAACTTACCTGCTGTATTTGCCTGCCACCCATTCCTTTTTTCCTAATTTCTCTCCCTTCTCTCTGCCAGAGTTTTCCTAAAACTGGTCTGATCTGACTATCCCCCTATTTAGAAACTTCGGGAGACTCCCTGTGGAGTTTGGAGCTATAAACCAAGTCCAAGTTCTTAGCACAACCAACAGTGGTTTATCACCTGGCCACAGCTGGCTTCTTCCCTCATCTCCAAAGCCCTCTCCTCATGTCCCTCCAGCCTCTCACGGTTCCGCTGGCAGAGGGACAGAGGGTGCTCAGCGTGTCCTGGCCCTCGCCCGGGTCTGCACTCTCCCAGGTCTGTCCACAGTCACCTGCTGGCGTTGAGTCTTGCCCTGCAGGCTGGCTGCTCCGTTAAAGACCTCTCCACCACCTTGTCACCACACCTCGTTCTGACACCTCCTGCCCCTGAACGGACACTGCTGCTTATTCCTCTGTCTCCATGCCACTGTACTCACATTCTGGCATGCCAGTTCTTGTATTACATTCTGGTTGCTTACTGGCAACCTGTCCTCCTCTCCTCCTCACTTCATGATCAGGGGTCATATCTCATCTTTCTACTGATATCTAACACAGGTCCTAGAACATAATAAGCTCTTGATAAACATTTTAAACTTGTTGTTGTGCATTTCTCCTAAGAATATTAAATCTGGTGAGTTAGGAAAAACAGATATCATACTTATTTTTACAAATAAGCAAATTGTGTCTCAGAAGATTTTGCCCACTTCTAAAACCAACAAGGATCAACTTTAATCCATTAGGTAAACGTGAGGTAGTCTGAGAATAAGTCAGGACTAACAAGTAGTATCAGTGTTATTTGGCCTTAGTAACTACTGGGGAATAATTTCAAACGCAATTGCTCTGTGAAAAAAAAAATCCTACATATATTATTGTATTGTTTTATTACTATTTTAATATTGCAAATATGGAATGATACATCAGAGATAGGAGGATGATTTTATAGTGTTCTAATTTTGCATCTCTTGACTTAAAGAAATAGACCTTGTAATTAATAACCTAATTAATTAGGTTATGTTCCAGACTAATCTGATTTTCTGTTTTAATAAGTTAAAGAAGCATAAAAACCACCCATAAAAGTATAAAATTCCTGAACCTGTATTGTGTATTAGTGTATATACTCTCAATCTCAGAAGCAAGTATGAGCCAGAAGATACAATAACATATTGGTTGATACATGTATGAATTTTAGAAATGTATATAATGCTTTAGGTTTCTTTAACACTTTCAAGTCATTTCTCTTTTTGGAAGGATGAAAATATTAGGTTCTTTTGAAATGTGATTTTAAAAAATAAATTCCATATTAGTGCATTCTGCGTAAGGCAGTTTTGTGTCAGCGTGCCCTGTACCAGGCCACAGAGAGTCAGGAGGGCAGGTATGTGAAGGCCTTATCGTGAAGCTGTAGCCAAAACCATCTGTGTTCACCTTGACCCGAATCAGAACCCACAGAAATGCTGAGGTCCATCTGGATGGACGTTTCCTCTGTGATGCGATTGCTGTCCCCACCGGCTCCTGTGTGTCTACTGAAGGCTGCTGTGGAAGGGCTTGGAGTCTTGCAAGGAACTCTAAGTGGCATAGTATTAGCTTTAACAATATACTCTCCTCTATCTTCTTTGAAAATTTACATAACCGTTTCATGCTGGCCTAATTTCTCAGGAATCCTTTTAGTATTTAACAATAGAATTTCTTTTTTTTTAACAGAATTTTCATAGTCTGAGAATAAAAAGGCAAAAGTTTGTTCATTTTAAGACTTCTAGTATATATTTGAATAGAAGTATATTTAAAGTATGATCAAAAATATTTAGCTTTGGGTGTGAGATCTATAGAAAATATTAGTGTATTTTAAAAGCTACAGAAAGTTATACTTTAATAAATGTCTTAGAATTATTTCATACCAGCAGTGTGAATAGTTGATAAAATTAATTCATTCACTATCCCTTTTATTTGAACCTGAAGCACATTTATCTAAATCATATAGGCACTCAGTGTTTGAGGATCCATAAATAATCTTTAAATATGACTATTTAAAGTGTTAACATGTAAGAAAAAATGTTATGGTTGGAATTATGTGTGTACCTTTTCTTTATTCTGTTGTTGTAGCTTGAGAGTCTCACACAAACACAGTCCAAACGTACTACCATCATTTTATTAGCCAAGAAATGGTGGCGATCATGTTACAAAATAATTGCAAGTTTGTGATGTTTGGGATTTTTGGCAAACATAATTTTCAAAGGATATTTCTATAAAATTGATCATTTTAGCACATAAAGAAAGGACATATCTTTCTAAGTTGGTGTTTTTAAATGACTTTATCCTGAAAATGCTTGCTCTATTAAACCAGAAGAGGGGTGTGTGTTTGTGTGCAGGTGCACATGTGGTCACCTCCTCATTATCTGTAACAAAAAAGAGGAAGAAAGAGTCAGACAGAAACGATGAGGCTTACAGAAGATTTATTTGAATCTGAAAAAGTTCCTCAGTTGAATAGAAGGGAATAGCCCCCAAAAACCAGTACATAATTCTTTTCATAGAAATTGCTGTTAGGATGGCTACAATATTTTAAGATTGGAAAACAACTGTTGATGTTAATGGTCACTTTATTTGTTCATTTGTAGATCTGCCTTTTTAAATTTAATTTTGATAATGTACAGCTGATATGAGTGAAAACATCAGCCTCAGTATCCTAAAATTCTGAACTTCTTACTAATGCCTAAATTACAGTAGTGAAGCAATCTTGAGTGTTTATTGAGTCTCACTATTCCTGGAAAAGTGTGTTATACACATACATGTTGGTTATAATCATCCACAAAGAAGTTTCAAAAACTATTGCCCATGTCTTAAGGATTGCCAATATGTAGATATCAAAAACACCTTTAATTCGTCAGTGTCTGTCAGTTTATCCCCAAGTGACACTGAAGTAGCCCTCAGTAACTGAAAATGTACAGTAAATGCTGCAGCTGTTTTAGGGAACAGAGTCTGTTTACTTGAGGCATTTCATCTTATAAGAAAACTTAAGATAGCAGACTTTTATTATATTTCTCCTTAGATCTATTTTCCATTAAGATGTTAAAATGATACCAAATCTGCTTTTCTTTTGCCCTAAATGTATATTCTTTCCAATTGAATCGTTCCAGTACCTGTTGGATTGAAAAATGCCACAGTGGCTTGACTCTCTTAATATACAGTAGGCATAATGTGAAAGAAAAAAAAAAAATACAGCATCGGCTCAGCCCTCCATCAAGAAAACAAATTATAGAGATAACCCATTTTCAACCCTCAAATCTCTGTTCAAAATCACTGTAGAACCGCCAAGGGCCGCATCTAGGTGAACACGCTTACACCGCAGCAGAGCAGACAGCCAGCAAGAGACGCTGGGCTGTCTCCAGCGCCAGCACACGTTCGGCCTGCATTTCCCATCCACTCATTCTAGTCAGTTCTTCTGGTTTCTGTATTTTGTGTCCCCAGTGAGAGCGAGCCGGGCCCCTCATTTTCCTTTGTCTGCCACGGTTGCCATGGGCTCGGGGACTCTGCCTCTCCCCACACGTGTGAGGGCTCTGGGCATCAGGCACCTGCGTGCCAACAACTTTACCAGCTTTTGGAGCCAGCTGCAGTTTTGTGGTAAAATTAAGCATAGTCCTGGCCTCCTGGGTGGTGTGATGAGCAACTCTGATGACAGCCAGTTGCCTGGTTCCAGCACTCAGTCCAGTTTTGTAGTCCCACATTTTGAGGATGTGGCTGACCTTTACAATACTATCCAGCTCGATGAGGTCACAATTTGAAAACTTGGAGAAAGTTTAAGGAAAATCTACAGAAATTATTCTAAGAGTTGGAAGATGAGCTCTGAAAGGCAAAGGTTATATTATAGTCACTAAATTTTTTTTTTAATCCTAAAAATAATAAATAAGGAAAAAAGAAGCAAGTTGCAGTAACAGCATTCAAGTCTATGAAAAGTCACCACGCCAAGACTGGTGATCATGGGCTTCCCTGGCTTCCATTGCAGCAGGCGTGGGTTTGATCCCTGGTCGGGGAGCTAAGACCCCGCATGCCTTGCTGCCAAGAAAAAAGAAAAAAAAAACCAACATAAGCTTGGTGACCAGCTGTTCTTCATCTCTTCTGAGGCTGGAACCGAGGAATCAGGCTCACACTACAGCATTCTGGATTTAGATTTGAAAAAGGAAAACTTTTCTGATGGCACACACCATTAAACACAGAAAAGGGCCCTCAGGGGAAGCTTTGGAATCTTCTCGAGAGGGAGATTTGTACACGTCTACACCCGTGGCGGATTCATGTTGATGTATGGCAAAACCAATGCACTATTGTAAAGTAATTAGCCTCCAATTAAAACAAATAAATTTATATTTTAAAAAATAAAAATAAAGTTTTTTTAAGGAAAAAAAGAAAGTGAATTTTCATCCAACCTGCTTTAAGGCAGCCCTGTCCACCTACAGAAAAGAATGGGTGGCCTCTCAGTGTCATTGGCCACGTCTTTCGGCCGTAAGATCCCACCCACAAAAAGGCAGCAGAAGGCTCAGTTCACAGTGGAGTTTAAATTTTACTCCAGCCTTCTAATTGGCTGTAGATGAGACTTTCTGAAAATACATTATCGTCTGCCTAAGTCGTTTGTCTCCTCGAGCTGGTGAATGTTGAGTACCTAACACGGTTTTCACAAATCGGTTGCTTCAGAGAGAAGAAAGAGGGAGCTTTATTTCTTGAACATAATTAATTCTTAACTTGTCAACTCTTTGGAAATGGCCCTTTTCTTGACGAGCCATTCCCTGGCCTAACAAACGAAGCCATCCATCAGCGCGGTGTCTCTGTGTCCCCGGACCCTGTCTCTCCCTGCCAGTCAGCCCGGAAGTCAGCAGCCTGTGCTGGGGTGTCAGAAAGGCACGCAGAGCAAGCCCTGCTCCAGCTTCCTCACCCACCCTTTCCTGACTGTGCCTGCTGCCGGGAAGAGATGCCAAATGTTTGGTGGGTGTGTCAGGCACAAGCGCGCCCTGAACCTCACTTAACATTGTTTGGTTTTTGGTGGTTGTATGTTTATTTGTTTTTATTTTTTGGCCAAGCCTCGCAGCACACGGGGATCTTGGTTCCCCAACCGGGGATGGAACCCTTGCCTCCTCTGGCAGGAGTGTGGTGTCTTCATCACCAGGACCCCCAGGGAGGTGCCTGTTGTTTGTTAGCACTAAGGGACCAGCAGGGCTTCCCCTCCACCTGCAGTGCTGGAGACCTGGGTTCCATCCCTGGGTCGGGAAGATCCCCTGGAGGAGGGCATGGCAACCTACTCCAATATTCTTGCCTGGAGAATCCCACAGACAGAGGCGCCTGGCAGGCTGCAGTCCATGGGGTCCCGAAGAGCCAGACATGACCCAGCAACTAAGCACACGTGCTGGGAAAATGTGTGCATTTGTAGGTCTTCGCTGTTACCTCTCCTTCTTGGAGCTGATCCTCACTTCCTCAGCACCCACTTCCCTGTATATCTGGCCTGTCTCCAGCTGCTTCCTGCCTCTGTACACAGAGGGATGCGTCATCCATTCTCACCCTGAGCACAAGGCCTCTGCCACGCTTGTACCAGTACCTCATGAGAGCAAGTTGGGTGCAGTCGAGTCCTCCGTTTTGGTCTCGGTTCTCCAATTTGTCGTTTGGAAGCTGAATAACAAGAAGTCCAGGAAGAGACAACAGTTTTCTAGAGAATATTCTAGACCGTACTAGTTTGTATCGATGCTGACCAAATCATTTTGGAAGTCCGTGTCTCTCCTGCCCTGTATGACAGGGTTAACTATACTCCTTTGCTGAGCACCCTGAACGTGCCTGTTAAAAACCGCTGGGCATGTGCGAGTGTTGTTCCGTATTAATCCTGCTTCTCAGCTCCTTTTCTTTATAAGCAAAAGCGGGGGAGAGTGTTTAACAGTTCAACATTCTTGTCTCCTGCTAGGGATAATTGCTTGATTTATTTTATTGTTCATAGAACGTCTTGAATTAGATTAATTTCTTTATATTCCATTTCTGTCTTTTTAAGACAGCAATTTCTCTGACAAAACCTATCGCAAGGGCTATGATACTCACCCACATCTAAAAAGCAGGCCCGACCTCCTTTTGTTTGAAAACCTGTTGTTTGGGGAGAAGGTTCTTTCTACTCAAGCATTTACAATCCCAAACCCTTGAGTGTGCGGAATCACAAAGTGCTCTCGCAGTCACTGCCGTCTGCACACAGCTGCATCGTACTGGAGGGGAGGTTCCAGTCAGCTCAGAGGGCACCTGCACCGGTCCAGGAGAGGTTCAGAGACCCCCAGCAAAAGACATCGGAGACTAAAGTCAGCTCAGGGGGTGCCCGCACTGGTCCAGGAGAGGTTCAGAGACCCCCAGCAAAAGACATCATAGGCTAAAGTCAGCTCAGGGGGTGCCCGCACCGATCCAGGAGAGGTTCAGAGACCCCCCAGCAAAAGACATCGGAGGCTAAAGTCAGCTCAGGGGGCGCCCGCACCAGTCTGGAAGAAGTTCAGAGACCCCGGACAAAAGACAGTGGCAGCATTTCCATTGCACTGGGGGCTGGAGGTCTCTCAGGCTGAGATTGTAATGAACTCACCAGATGTACCAGACCATTTAAAAACAGTGAGCTTCCCTGAGCTACCGTGAGTGGTACTTGCTTTCTTATACAACTACAGGTCTGTCCACCCACTGATGCTGCCATCAGTACCCGGTGGTTTTTCTCTATGTTGCTTTGAAAGACAGCCTGAGGGGCACCTAGCTGGATCGGGGTTGGGGTGTGTGTGTGTTGATGTGCTCTGATCTAAAATGTAGTCCGCCTTTGTTCAAAACAGACTTTAAAGAAACTAACCCATTAAGCTTAGCACCTAACCTTGACAAGAACAACAATAAAGGAAAACAGGGCTGTGATTAGTGAAATGAGGAGGAAAGTATTTATTACTGGACAGCTAGAATGAGCACAAATTTAGTTCTGAGTTTCCTGGCAGGAAAGCAGGTACATGTGAGATTATGTACTTATCATTGCATGATAAAAGAAAACAACAAAATTTATCTGAAAAGGTAAATATCTTCCTAGCAGACAATTCCAAGATGAATTTAATTCATAGGATCTTCTGTTAGAGACACTAGATAACATAATGAAGGGTGTCTTCAACTGACATAGACGTATTCAAGTAGATACTTTAAATACTATAAAGGATGAAGATATAATAGGCGGTGAAGAATCCGCCTGCAGTGCAGGAGACACAGGAGACGCAGGTTTGATCCCTGAGTCAGGAAGATCCCCTGGAGAAGGAAATGGCCACCCACTCCAGTGTTCTTGCCTGGGAAACCCCGTGGACAGAGGAGCCTGGCGGCCTACAGTCCAAAGGGTCACAGAGTCAGACGTGACTGAGCAACTCAACACACACGTGAAGATAAGATGTGAAGCAGGAGGAGCCCGCGTGCCTGGCTTTCTGCAGAGCCGTCTTAGCCAGCCTCACAGCGAGGTGCCGGGCTGGCACATCCTCTGGAGCACATGCTGGTTGCTGGTTAAGGAAGGATGCTCATGGGAACGAGGCAGGCTTGACATTCTGTGTTGAGATTTAGGGGCCCAGACTCCTGGAGGAGGGGTGACTCCACCTCTGCACGGAGTTGGGCTTTTGGGGAGGGGGTATTTGCCAGCAGGGCAAGCTTTCATCTGAGCTTTCAGTGTGCTCACACTTTAGATGCGTACCAGGACCCCAGAGCATCGAAGAAGCTATGTTGAATCAAGTGTTTTTAATAGGAAGGTGGCATCACATGCCGTGAGGGACCAGGCAGGAAATAAGGGGGCCAGGCAGTGGGTGTTGTGTGCCCAGACCCGCTTGAGTCAGGGCTGGGACTGGTGACATCAGAGCAAATGCCAACAGGGCCACAAGGCCACAGGGCCCCCTCAGCTCAGCCTGGCCCGGGGTATCAGGGGCAAACACGGGCCCAGGGTGGCCAGAGTGGAGGCAGTCTGGGCTGTTTCAAGAGAGGCTGGAAATCTTGATTTTAAACAATGTTTGATGAATTAGAGTATAGGCTCAGAAAATACATTTTACAATCATTTTGCAGGCCAAACCCAATATATCTATAATCTAGTTTCATATATGATTAGGGCTTTATTTATTTTATTTTTTCATTAAATGGAGTACTCAAGTAATTGATTTATGGGATTGCTTACATTTGTCTAATCTCTTTTTGGCATTCCTGAGATATAATTGACATGTAACCTGTGAGGTTAAGGTGTAGGTGTACAACATGATGATTTGATACACTTCTATATTGCAATATGGTTACCCCCCTGGTGTTATCTAATACCTCCCTCCCATCACACAAGCACCATTTCTTTTTCTGTGGTGAGAACATTTAAGATCTGCTCTCTTAGCAACTTTCAAGTATATACATCTGGTCATCTTTAAAAGAGGAGCAGCACAAATATTAAGAGTATTCATTGAATTACTATGTGCCATGCACTACTTTGCCAACAAAGGTCCGTCTAGTCAAGGCTGTGGTTTTTCCAGTGGTCATGTATGGATGTGAGAGTTGGACTGTGAAGAAAGCTGAGGACCGAAGAATTGATGCTTTTGAACTGTGGTATTGGAGAAGATCATTGAGAGTCCCTTGAACTCCAAGGAGATCCAACCAGTCCATTCCTAAAGGAAATCAGTCCCAAATATTCATTGAAAGGACTGATGCTGAAGCTGAAACTCCAGTACTTTGGCCACCTCATGCGAAGAGTTGACTCATTGGAAAAGACTCTGATGCTGGGAGGGATTGGGGGCAGGAGGAGAAAGGGACGACCGAGGATGAGATGGCTGGATGGCATCACGGACTTGATGGACATGAGTCTGAGTGAACTCCGGGAGTTGGTGATGGACAGGGAGGCCTGGCGTGCTGCAATTCATGGGGTCGCAAAGAGTCGGACACGACTGAGTGACTGAGCTAACTAATGCATCGTGCCGAGGGCTGTGCATGTGCGAACTCGCTTAATCTTCACAAAGCTCTTCAAGGTAGGAACCATCAGCCATTGTCCCCACCACCATCATCGTCATTGTCTCTGCTTTGTTGGCGTGGGTGCACTCAAGGTTAAGGAGCATAAATAACTTGTCCCAGGGCCCACAGTGAGCAGTGGAGCCCAAACGCAGGGCAGGCAGTCTGACTCGGAGAGTGTCCTCTGCCAGCCCAAAACCCAGTGCTGCCAGTGCAACATTTTTTCCTGAGTGTGGAAAGCAGGCATCATTTTGGATCCCCACAGCACCTTGTCTAATGACAGGAAAGAGCGAAAGCTGGAAGCACAGAGGGACACATCTGTCCCCCCATCCCCGTCCCCTTTCTCCCTTCCTCATTGTCATCACTCAGATGTGAACTGTAAGGAGAGTCCTACTGAAATTTACAGTCTGGGTGTGGAAGGCAGGGCGGGAGGGGGCCGCTGAATTTTTTAATGATACGGCGACCACCGAGACTCAAGATGCAAGTGGAAACAAACCTTCCTGGTTTGCCTTAGTTTAAGGGAACATATTTCCCCATCCTTTCTAGACCAAGAGAGGTAATCAGCCTCCAGTTGTAACCAGTCTGAATATTGGTTCATGTAATGAAGATACAGCCTTTAATAGTTTGTGCAGATACATTAATACAGTATTATGCTGATTTGTTTAGTATCCCAGTATTTTCGGTAACTATTAATATCATTAGACATGAGTGTAATTTTTTGTTAGTAAAGACCTTTACTCAGAGACCGAGTCTAAAATACTACATCATTCTTTTTTTTTTTTTAATTTGTGATTAAATCAATGATAGCTATTTGGCAGAGGCTCGAAATGATCCCTGTTAACTTGTTTTTAATGGCATTTGATTTATATGTGTGTTCAAACCTCCAACACATGCGTGCATGGATGTGTACTAATTGTGGCCATATGCATTTAAACATAGTATAATTTGGGGGAAATGAAGCATAAAATGTGAAAAATGTATAATTATTAAAGGGTTGAAATGATTGTTTTTGACTCCTTCCAGAGCCGAGATGTTATGTGATAGAGCTTTGATTGTTTTTCATTACAGATGAAGTTCCTGGATAGATTTGGTGATCAGTTTTTTTAACTTTCCTAATTAATTGTAAAATTCTTCCCTCAAATAGACATAAGTGGATGAACACATTGGTTTGCCTATTAATATTTGCTCTTCCTTTGAACTCATGCTATATCCTCCCAAGTAGGAAGCAGGTGGACCCCCCAGAACAAGGTCAAAGCCCCTGGATGAATCAGTGAGAGAACTTCAGCTGCTTTTCCTCTTTTTCTAAGCTAAGTTTGACTCAGTGGACATGAGTTTGAGCAAACTCAGGGAGAAAGTGAAGGGCAGGGAAGCATAGCCTGCTGCACTTCTTGGGGTCACAAAGAGCCGGACATGACTTAGCGACTGAACAACAGCAAGTTTATAAAGAACACACCAGTTTCTGGTATCCATGGCATGACTTGTTCAACTTTGAATGTATTTGCATGTTTAGGTGCAGTAGTTCTGTGCAGTGCATACAGTAAACGACTCATGATTTTATTTCAGACAATCCATGGACACAAGGGACCAATCACCGCAGTGGCCTTTGCCCCGGATGGACGGTATCTTGCCACCTACTCGAACACGGACAGCCACATTTCTTTCTGGCAGGTGAGCGTCGGTGCTGCAGGGTCTTGATGTCTGCCGCATGGTCCACTTTTGCTGGGGGAGGCTCCCTGCTGACCTGCCCACCAAGGCCTCCTCGTGCTGGCCCTCCCTTCAACAAATATCGAGTGTTTATTGCTTGCTGATGATGGGCCAGCTGCCGGCACGCGGGCTCTACTGAGCACACAGTTGGCAGCCCAGAAGGAGGTGGGGTCTGCTCTCACACAGCTTTCAGTCTAAGGGAAGTGAAGTGAAGTGGAGTGAAGTCGCTCAGTCGTGTCCGACTCTTTGCGACCCCATAGACTGCAGCCTGCCAGGCTCCTCTGTCCGTGGGATTTTCCAGGCAACAGTACTGGAGTGGATTGCCATTTCCTTCTCCAGTCAGTCTAAGGGAGACACAAGTAAATAAGCAGCTACAGTCCTGGGGGAACCTGGGAGTGAGGTTGCAGGCTGGCTTCACAGAGGCAGTACCACCTGAGCTGAGGCACGGTGATGCTGAGGAAGGGCCAGGTATTCAGGCAAGGAGGGGTGGGTGTTTGGGGAGAAGGAGGCGCCTTTAAAGCTAAGTAACAGGCCTGGAAGGATTCGGGGTGGAGCAGTGGAGACCTCTGCTCAGGCTGTTAATTTACACAAGGCATTCAGACAACAGGGCACAGGGTTTAAGGCAGAAGCAGCCTCGCAAGAACTTCATGCTGTTTGTATTATCCCATTCTCATTTGTGTTCTGAATGTCACGCATGCTCTTCATTCCCAAGCCATTAAAACATTTTCAAAAATCTGAGTACCATTGACTGGCAGTACACGAAGATACCTCTGTTTAATGATGATTAAAATGAATATTAATTAATTCAAGGAACTGAGCTTTATAGTAGAACTTGTTTCATCCTCAGTGATTAGTCTCCATCCCATCTTCCTTTTAAGTATCTTACTCCTGATAATTACAAAAAAATTAAACATTACCAACCCCGCCCCCAAGTTAACTTAAAACTTTGTTGCCTATCCTAGGATGCAAGTATGTTTTATGAGATGCAGTGCATCACTTTAAACGCTTAAAAAAAAAAATTAAACAAATAAAAGTTTAAATAAGACTTCACAACTTGAGGATGGTTTTTAAAAAATCAATAGCTAATAAAATGTAAAACAGATACAATAAATTGCTCAATTAACAGCATGCCGTTAAAGCATGACAACTACCAAACCTGTCTTGAGCTTTTCCTACTCTTCATCGAATTTAGTTTTCCAGTTTATTTTCTCATTATCCTTTCCTCCAGAATATATCTCCAGCATATTAATTGGCTCCTGTTAAACTCTTTTTCTTAGAGATGTCACCCAGTCTTCGTTTTTCGCATTGGGTAACCGCAGGACTCATATTTATTTTAGTGAAATCCCACAGCGAGTCCATAAACTGAACTCTCGCAACGGTGGTTCTTCAGACGGTGTCCCTGCAATTGCTCCTTTCTGCTAACACTGGTTTCTGTGACATCAACTGTACTTTGACGCCCTTGATAGACATTTCCCCTTGTTTCCCGTTCTCTTGAATTCTGGAGGCGCATTCTTGTGAAACTCCCTCCATCTGGCGCATAGCTGGTGTAGAAGCACTGGGTGCTCGGCTAAGCCTTGGGGGCCTGGAACCAAGCAGTCACCGGTCCCTGCTTCCTCAGGGCTTTGTGTTTGCTCTGTGCTTTCTTCCTGGGAATAAACAAAAACAGATCTCCATTTTGTTGTTCAATTTTTCTTGCTGCTAAGAAAACATAATTCCTTATATACATGCATACACGCTGTTGCTTCAGTTGTGTCTAACTCTTTAGAACCCCATGGACTATAGCCCTTTAGGCTCCTCTGTCCATGGAATTTTCCAGGCAAGAATACTAGAATGGGTTGCCATGCGCTTTTCCAAGGAGTCTTCCTGACCCAGGGATCGAACTTGCCTCTCTTGCATAGGCAGGTAGGTTCTTCGTGGCTAGCACAGCCTGGAAGCCCAATTCCTCATATAATACCTCCTAAATTTACCAGATGTGAAACTTTCCCCAGTATTTTCCTGAATGTCTAAGTGGTAAACCTTTTCCCCCTTATCTAGATCTTCAGGGTTCTGTCTGGATATGTTCATGCCTTTCTTAAATATTTTTCTGTTTTTATCAGAGTTGCTGCCTAGCTCATTGATGGAATTACGGTCAGCATGTACCTCACGCCTGGAGATCAAGATCATTCCATAGATGCTATCTCTTTGAAATAACCTCTTTGCTCTATCCAGTTCAGCTTGTGCTGTTGCCCCTGGACTTCACCAGATGCACTTCACCCTGGGAGTCTGTGTGGCTCTGCCCTCAGGGGGCCCGGCTCCTTGCCTTTGTCCAGACGTCTTCTCCCTAGGCCACCCTGTGTTACTTGCAGGGATGGGTGTTCAGCAGACAGAGCGCCCAGGCAACTCAGGCAACACCACATCTTTCTTACCTCCAGTCCCAATGTCAGAATTTAAAACACAGACCATTTCTTCCCTACTTAAATCATACCCAGCTTGGTCCTAAAACGTAGGAGAAGACACAGAAGCGTCATTTCACCTTTCTCAAGAAAATACAATAAAACCTCTTCCAGGAGCATAGCAGGGTTTTTATTTGAATAAAAGAGAGTCAAGAAAGCAGTGTTGGATCTACCGCGCTGCACCCAAATGGACTTGGCTGATTTATTTAGACGCATATTGTTTAGGTCTAGTGATGTATGATAATACTTCTATATTGTTCCAGTAAATGTACTGCAATATATTTTGAAAACTTAATGAAGCCTTATTAATACAGTGCCTTACAAAAGCCATCAGCTATTAAAATCTCTTCTGAGAAATGAGTGTTAATGAGAAATACTAGTTGGGTAATTGCTCAAGTGAGACTTAGTAAGAGGTTTGGATGCAGCATTACTTACACTGAGAGTAGCATTAAAGCCCTTCCTGTTTTGATGAATTACATCTGTTTCTGTGTCTATGTGTTCAGAAAACAATCTTCTCAGAACTGGTTTTGTGAAGCATTATTTTTAAAGGGAAAGGAAACGCCACAGTTGCCGTTTAGTTACTTTACACACTCAGCTGCTGAATGATGTAATCTGGCAATCTTTCAAACCCTTCGATTCTCCAACAACATATTCCTACTATTTGAATATTGCACTTCAGTGTATCCATTGATATTTGAGCCAGGAGAGCTTTGTAATGAACTATAACCACAAATCTCTCACCTAAATTTTACCACCACCCTCCAACAAGTAAGTATCCTTTTCCAGAGATGCTAATAATAAATGAGATGTGTAGGACTTGGATTTGTTCTTCATTTATTCCATCCTACATCCGTTCCAAACTACTGTTCAGCCATTTGAAATGGATGATGAAAATCTATAGTCACTAACATAAAAAGATTGCCCTCGACATTTTGTTGAATGAAAAAAGCCGATTGTCCAGCTGCCTTTTATTTATTCTTATTTTTAAAAAATTTTGGCTGCACGGTATATGGGATCCTAGTTCCCTGACTAGGGATCGAACCCACACTGGAGAGAAATCTTAACCACAGGACCACCAGGAAATCCCTCCAACTGCCTTTTAATATGAGCTGGTTTATGTAAAATTCCTGAAACCTATTTCTCCTTCTGTGGACATACACTTCCAGACCTAGAAAGAGATTTACCAAAATGTTAATGATTATCTCTGGAAAGTGACATTTCAGGAGATCTTTGCTTTCTTTTTTATACTTCTCTTTATGATTTGAATTGTTCATGATGAGGATTTATTTTCTTGGAAGTGAAGAAAAAAGCTAAGGTGACCAAATATAATTCCATGGAGTTTTCATTCATTCAAGACTCAGGTTGCCTTCACTTTAGCATAATTTGTAGGCAGTCTCTGGCCAAGAAAATGTTAGTATTGAATAACAAAGCGACTGGTTGTTTTGGTGATGGTTCTTTTATGGAATTATTGGAAAATTCATACCCACCCTCACTACTCCAGGTTCCTCTCTTATTTGCAGAGATCATAGGGAAAGGATGGGCCGAAGAGCAACAAATCACAGTTAACACGAGAATATTTATCTTTCCAGCTGTTTCCTACCGTCACCATTATGTACCCTGCAGAGATTCATGGAGCCCTGTTCTGAGGCAGGAAGGCTGTTCAGTTCAGTTCAGTCACTAAGTCATGTCCGACTCTTTTTGACCCCATGAATCGCAGCACGCCAGGCCTCCCTGTCTATCACCAACTCCCGGAGTTCACTCAGACTCACATCCATCAAGTCGGTGATGCCATCCAGCCATCTCATCCTCTGTCGTCCCCTTCTCCTCCTACCCCCAATCCCTCCCAGCATCAGAGTCTTTTCCAGTGAGTCAACTCTTCACATAAGGTGGCCAAAGTATTGGAGTTTCAGCTTTAGCATCGTTCCTTCCAAAGAACACCCAAGACTGATCTCCTTTAGGATGGACTGGTTGGATCTCCTTGCAGTCCAAGGGACTCTCAAGAGTCTTCTCCAACACCACAGTTCAAAGCATCAATTCTTCACCAGTCAGCTTTCTTCACTGCCCAACTCTCACATCCGTACATGACCACTGGAAAAATCATAGCCTTGACTAGATGGACCTTTGTTGGCAAAATAATGTCTCTGCTTTTGAATATGCTATCTAGGTTGGTCATAACTTTCCTTCCAAGGAGTAAGCGTCTTTTAATTTCATGGCTGCAGTCACCATCTGCAGTGATTTTGGAGCCCCCCAAAAAAAACAAATCTGACACTGTTTCCACTGTTTCCCCATCTATTTCCCATGAAGTGATGGGACCAGATGCCATGATCTTCATTTTCTGAATGTTGAGCTTTAAGCCAACTTTTTCACTCTCCTCTTTCACTTTCATCAAGAGGCTTTTTAGTTCTTCTTCACTTTCTGCCATAAGGGTGGTGTCATATGCATATCTGAGGTTCTTGATATTTCTCCCGGCAATCTTGATTCCAGCCTGTGCTTCCTCCAGCCCAGCATTTCTCATGATGTACTCTGCATGTAAGTTACATAAGCAGGGTGACAATATACAGCCTTGTACTTCTTTTCCTATTTGGAACCAGTCTGTTGTTCCATGTCCAGTACTAACTGTTGCTTCCTGACCTGCATACAGGTTTGTCAAGAGGCAGGTCAAGTGGTCTGGTATTCCCATCTCTTTCAGAATTTTCCACAGTTAATTATTGTGATCCACACAGTCAAAGGCTTTGGCATAGTCAATAAAGCAGAAGTAGATGTTTTTCTGGAACTCTCTTGCTTTTTTGATGATCCAGCGGATGTTGGCAATTTGATCTCTGGTTCCTCTGCCTTTTCTAAAACCAGCTTGAACATCTGGAAGTTCACGGTTCATGTATTGCTGAAGCCTGGCTTGGAGAATTTTGAGCATTACTTTACTAGCATGTGAGATGAGTGCAATTGTGCGGTAGTTTGAGCATTCTTTGGCATTGCCTTTCTTTGGGACTGGAATGAAAACTGACCTTTTCCAGTCCTGTGGCCACTGCTGAGTTTTCCAAATTTGCTGGCATATTGAGTGTGGCACTTTCACAGCATCATCTTTCAGGATTTGAAAGAGCTCAACTGGAATGCCATCACCTCCACTAGCTTTGTTTGTAGTGTAGTGATGCTTTCTAAGGCCCACTTGACTTCACATTCCAGGATGTCTGGCTCTAGGTGAGTGATCACACCATCATGAGTATCTGGGTCATGAAGATCTTTTTTGTACAGTTCTGTGTATTCTTGCCACCTCTTCTTAATATCTTCTGCTTCTGTTAGGTCCATACCATTTCTGTCCTTTATCGAGCCCATCTTTGCATGAAATGTTCCCTTGGTATCTCTAATTTTCTTGAAGAGATCTCTAGTCTTTCCCATTCTGTTGTTTTCGTCTATTTCTCTGCATTGATCACTGAGGAAGGCTTTCTTATCTCTGCTTGTTATTCTTTGGAACTCTGCATTCAGATGCTTGTATCTTTCCTTTTCTCCTTTGGTTTTTGCTTCTTTTCTTTTCACAGCTATTTGTAAGCCCTCCCCAGACAGCCATTTTGGTTTTTTGCATTTCTTTTCCATGAGGATGGTCTTGATCCCTGTCTCCTGTACAATGTCACGAACCTCTGTCCATAGTCCATCAGGCACTCTATCTATCAGATCTAGTCCCTTTAATCTATTTCTCACTTGCACTGTATAATCAAGGGATTTGACTTAGGTCATACCTGAATGGTCTAATGGTTTTCCCTACTTTCTTCAATTTAAGTCTGAATTTGGCAATAAGGAGTTCATGATCTGAGCCACAGTCAGCTCGCGGTCTTGTTTTTCCTGACTGTATAGAGCTTCTCCATATTTGGCTGCAAAGAATATAATCAGTCTGATTTCAGTGTTGACCATCTGGTGATGTCCATGTGTAGAGTCCTCTCTTGTGTTGTTGGAAGAGGGTGTTTGCTAGGAGCAGTGCATTCTCTTGGGAAAACTCTTATTAGCCTTTGCCCTGCCTCATTCCATATTCCAAGGCCAAATTTGCCTGTTACTCCAGGTGTTTCCTGACTACCTACTTTTGCATTCCAGTCCCCTATAATGAAAAGGACATCTTTTTTGGGTGTTAGTTCTAAAAGGTCTTCTAGATCTTCACAGAACCATTAAACTTCAGCTGCTTCAGCATTACTGGTTGGGGCATAGGCTTGGATTACTGTGATATTGAATGGTTTGCCTTGGAAACTAACAAAGATCATTCTGTTATTTTTGAGATTGCATCCAAGTACTGCATTTCGGACTCTTTTGTTGACCTTTGGGAAGGCTGTTAGACCCTACCAAAGGCATCCACCAATCATTTGAAGGACAGCTCAACTTTTAAAAAGGAGAACCCAGATATAATCATGGGATTTTGGGGGAAAATCTTTCCATCTGTCACATTCCAATAAGATATTCTCTTCTTGTCCCCTTTTGCCTTCAACCTATTTCTTGTCCATGGCTAAAGCTAAAGGAAGGAATTAAAAAATAAGGCTGTGTCTGAGCCTATTGGATGCCCCTAGCATTTTGAGTCACAAGCAGAAATCAAGCCTCCTACACATTTTCATAGAAAATCCATAAAGAAAGAAAAATACTTTGTAGTTATTTATCAACTGAGAAATTATTTAAAAAAAAAAAAAAAAAGCACAGTATGCCTGTTGATGCCAGTTCATTTTAACCGGCGGTTTTTGGGATAATTTGGATCTGTTCTGTAAGAGAAGTAAATGATGATGGTCTGTTACTCTTTGTACCTGTGAGAACTAGCAAATCAAGCTCACCATCATTATTTGTATTTAAACTATTTGGGAATCTCCAGAAAGCAATAAAGCCCTGGTTTTTATCTTTAATGGAGTTTCTAGGAAAGGGAGAGAAGAACACAAGGAAAGAGCCCCTTAGAAGATGGCCAGAAGGTACTGCCTTGGCTTGAAATGTTAACTGTCCTTTAACAGAAAGAGTTAATGATAATCATACATTTGGTTTTAAAATGTGACCTCGTACACTAGTGATTTTTTTTCACCTCTGTGTTGTGTTTGGCACTATTATTAATGCAGGAAAATCAGTAACATTAGTCATCTTAAAAGGGTTATTACTCAAGATGATTTAAATTGTGAAAATGTCAGTGGAGCCTGCACGCGTCCTGCCAGAGATGGTGTGATTTACACCCCCTGACACCATCCTGCTGCTGGGAAGGGCTGGGGCGAGGAACGGCTTCTGTTCGGCAGTGACCCAAACACAGGGCAACAGCCCACCTTCCGTGTCCCAGGAGCTGCCCAGGTTCCCAGGCCAGCCCTCCATCCACACTGGGGCATCGTCTGCATGCTCCCCACAAAGCCGAGCACCACCCAGGTGGAGATGCTGCTGGAGAGAAGAACTAGGCACACAAGTCAGTGCAAAGAAAAATACTATTTCCAAAACCACCTTCCTGACCTGACCGTCAATGTGCTTGCCACGTGACTCATGTATCAGTAGCACAAAAGCTGAATACTGAAAAAATGTTAAGTACTATTTAGAAGCTAAAGGTTTCATCAGATTCAGTCACTCAGATGTCAGTTCACTTAGATAACTGCCATTCAGCGTTCAGCACTGTGACCTGAATGCACAGTTGTTCATGAGCCTTAATTTCCACATTTTCCATTTATGTGAATGGATGAAGAGAACCTCAAATTCCAGTTAGAGCCAGAAAAGCCGCCCCAAAAAAGGCAGAAATCACCAACTGATGGAACACACCCTGCAAATGAAGTATTAGAGTGTGCTCTTTTTTAGCAGCAGAGCAGTGGGCCCCACATGCAGTGTTGAGAGGTGGTTGATTCTTGCTTTTTCCTTCAAAATAAACTAGAGCTTTCCAGAAACTGAACGTGCTTAAAGCAGGTGAGGAGGGAAGGTGTGGTGGGAGTGGAGCTGGGAAAGGGGTTGAGTTTTGAGTTTCCATCTGGCTCACCTATTACTCTGCTGCTTAAGTTCACTTCATTTTCCCCAACTAAGTCCCCAGACTTGTCTTCAGGGCTCATTCTTCAGGGGGTGCAGGGAGCACTGTTACTAAAGAACCAGAAAAGCCTGCCATTTGAAATACCCGCAGTTTCCAAGTACTGTCTGATTGAACCATTTTATTAAAATGTATCGCTTAGCTCCCTTCATAAACGTGGTTGGGGGGTAGGGGGGAGTCTTCCCTGGAGGTCCAGTGGTTAAGACTCAGCACTTGCAGTGCAAGCCGAATGGGTTCCATCCCTGGAGGGGGAACTAAGATCATACATGCTGCGCAGCCAGAAAAAAGGGGACAACCCTGCCACAGCAGGTAGTGACATTAAAAAAGAAAAAAAAGGTGGACGGCTTTCCTGCTGCCCAGTTCTACCCAGCAGGTAAAATTTCTCTGGATTTATGCTTTTTCTGTAACAGCATCAGAACAATTTCAAATAACACTGGAAGGAGCCCTTCAGAGGTTGAGAATCAAGCCTTATGTGAACCTGAATCCGGTGATGGAGAAGGTGACCGCAGGGCTGTGTCCCTTGGACCCCTCTCCATGGCGGGGAAGGGGAACCGGCCCTTTCGGTGACTCGCTTTCCCCCGTCCCTGTGTCCCCCCAGATGAACACGTCCCTGCTGGGGAGCATCGGCATGCTGAACTCGGCACCCCAGCTGCGCTGCATCAAGACCTACCAGGTGCCCCCGGTGCAGCCCGCCTCCCCCGGCTCACACAACGCCCTGCGGCTGGCCCGGCTCATCTGGACCTCGAACCGCAATGTCATCCTCATGGCGCACGACGGCAAGGAGCACCGCTTCATGGTCTAGCGCTGCGGCCCTCGAGCTCCATCTCCCAGGTCTCCAAGCCCAGAGCCCCCCTCCCTCGGCGCCCGCCCCCACCCCGCGCCAGGGTCATCGGGGGCAGCGGGGTCTGTGTCCTCCCGCCTCCACCCCTGCACCGGGAGGGGCGGCTGGCGGTCCTGTTGCTCGGTGCGCCGGGAGCCCGAAAATCAATAATCGCTGTGATTGCACTGCCAGCGCAGATCAGCAGTTTCCGAGCGCTGAACCCCACCTCCGAACGTGGTGGGGACCTGGTCGTTCTGACACTGGGTTTTATAGTCGCGTGGCAGTCCTAATCATTGACACTATTTTCCTTTGGATTTCCTAAAAGATGCTATCGTTTACCAGAAGGATTCTGTGTTTACACGATCTCTCTTTTTTTTTCCCTTTCTGGGAGATTGCTTGGAAATTACTCAATTCAATTTCCTAGGGTTTAGCCACTACCTTGTTTAGTAACAACTAACCAATTGGAGATTAATGAGAAAATACACACACACACGCACAGATTTTCATGGAGAATAGTTTCCTGGACACCCAGCCTTCCAAAATGCTCATATCCTGCTCAAATGATGCTATATTTAGTAGTTAAAAATCAAGATCATCACTACTGAAGATCTAGTTAATATAATCATCCAGTCACTAGAACTAATCTCTGAAATGGACTTTTGTAATAAAGATCCAAGTTTGGAAGCATAGCATACGCCTGAAAAGAAGATTCTTGTGTCTATAGCTACAGATCTTTTTAAGAAGGAGCTTACCCCTTCCTTCTAGAAACTTCACAGATCTGCAGTTCCCATATGTCAGCTAGCATTTAATAGTTACAGTTCAGCCTTCAAACCACTACTGACCAGTTAAAGGAAAGCCAAGACAATATTTCTTTTAAACAAGTGTCCTAGAAAATCATTAACTATGGCACAGGCATTCGGTCACCCTCAGTGTCTGCGGGGCATCAGTTCTAGGACCCCCGAGGATACCAAAGCCCACATGTACTCAAGTCCCTGGTATAAAATGGCAGAGTACACGAAGGGCCGGCTGTATATACACCTGTGGGGGGCTCAGTCAATCTGAACAAGCCCTGCCGTGAGGGTGTTCATCACACTTCTAAGTAAACTTTAACTAGGGCACTGTCCTCTCCTTCTGTCAGATTATGCTGGTTCTTTGCTCATAGTCATGGGGAAAAAAATCCATAAAATAATATTTTGGATGACTTGCTCCTAACAACCTTGATCTGTATATAGTTGGGAGTTTGGCTGGTTGGTTGTTGATTCGTTGGTTAATCAGGCAAAATGGTTTATTAAATACAAAAATAGAAAATGATTTATTAAATTCAGAAAAAAAATATGAAGTTTACAAAGAAACCAAAAGTGGTAAAGGGAGCATCTAATTAAAAAAAACCTAGGTTGACAGAGTTCTTATAATACACAAAAGAGTATGATCACAGTCCAGGAACAAATACAGCTGTTACTTTATTGAAACAGATTTCTAAAGAACACGTTAGGAAATCAAGTCCACTAGAACAACTCTTTCATAGTGATGAGAAGTATGTCATGTCTGTTGATGGCAAACCCACTCTATACCTTGGTTTTAGACTTTAGGTGTTCTTCAAAAATGAATTCCTGCCACATGCATGTACATTGTATTTATAGAGATCATATATGTAGCTTCCCGGGAAGAAACTAAGAACTATACACCGTAGACTTGGTTTGGTGAGCGAGCTGTTGTGTCCGATATAGACAGAAAACCTGAGGAGAACACAGAGGGGCTCCCATTTTTCCAGTGGTTTCCCGAGTCTTCAGTGCAAGTACCCGGCACATGTTTACCTTATGAACTGAAATGAAGATTAATTTATTCTAGACTACAAAGCTGCTTTGGAATGATAAAGTACAGGTATACTTTAGAGATTTTTTTTTTTTTTTTGAAAAACAAAATGTTCACTGCGTCAAGAGGAAGGTGTGAGACTTGTGGGCAGGCCACCCCCAAAGAACAGACCGCACACCCCACAGAAGTTTAGAAGAAAGCTGTGAGGACCTGGGCAGTGGGGCTCAGCCAGCCACACATCCCGGCTGCAGAGACAACCGTGATCGTTGGCGAGCAGAACATGACCGTCGTAGGACGCCGAGGTGGACAGTATCTGCTGGTTAGACAGTCACCTCTAACTGCTACACTAACATTTGCATTCTTGCCCCACAAATCTCTCCTTGACTCTTTGAACAACCACAGCTACAAACTTCATCACAGCTCAGACCTCTCAGCACTGAGGTCAACTTTCTGTTGTCATCACAGCGTACGCTTTTGGTGTCTTACTGATTTTGATTTTGTTGGCGCTGTACTTGGACCTGTCCTTGTAAACGTAGAGACGTCTGTGTGGCTTCATTGGTAAGTCCAAGCTCAGGATGCCGTGTCGTGACACCTGTATGAAAACGTGATGATCGAACTCGCTGCATCCAGCACATGAAGTGAAACGTCTGCCTCTCGAGATGCCTCTTGATGACGCCACTTGACAGATTCCAAATGTGCTGACTGTCCCTGTGTACATATGTGTGTTAAAATAAAACTGAACTGTACTGAAGGTGGTTTTTCTCATTAAAAACGTGCATTCTTTTTAAGCATTCTCCATTGAGATCTCCCCCCACCCCCACCTTTGGTATTAAAGTAAGCCTTCTATTTCTGTTTGGCTATTCATTTCCCTGGAAAACCAGCTTCCAGAAAGGTGAACCTGTCTACAGAGGAGGCCAGAGCACGGAGGAGTCCTCCAGGACTGTGGAAGTGACAACCAAACTCTCCTACCAAGACTCCACGGCGCCCTCTGTGGCTTGGGCAAGGGAATTGCATGCACGTTGCTTTATCTCCACCCTAAATTGCTCCTAAATAGACTGTTCATTGTACCAAATTATATCTCGGCAGATTTGATGACATGGGTTGGCTGCCCTGCGGTGGGGGGCTGGACTGAGATCATTAAATCCATTTCACTTAATATTCCATTTGGCGTTGAATTTGAATCCCTGAGGTAAAGGGTGAAATTGGTTTTCAGGAAAAAGCGAGAGAAACAAAATAGGTCCTCATTGCTCACAGAGGGTTAGACGTGTCTAGTGACTGTAGCTCTTTTCTGATTTTCAGATAAGAATTTGAGTCAATCATCATGTAACAATACAATTTTCTTTAAGAAACAGGCGGGCTTTTAAGGAGTTGACTTTACCATCACTGGCCCTATTCAAATGCCCGGCGTCCATCCCAGGAAGCGTTTGAATTTCTGCTGAGGTCTTGAATGTTTCCTTATAGGGAAAACAGGGGCAGTAACAGTCCTTTGTGATTGGTGATCACATAAACTGATCAAACGTGGAAAGGGCATGACATTAATAGGAAGGTAAAGCCGAGCAGTGCTGGGTGAACTTTCACCTTTCACCCCTTTTGGCTGACTGACAGAGCTGAGTGTTGAAGAAAATCAATACTTTGGAGCCAGGAGGGGAATATTTCCAGCCTCTAACTAGAGAATGTATTTTGACAAGGCCAAGATAATCCAAGCTGCACAGGAGAAAGAGAAAAGAAGACTCATTTTTAAAGCTTGACACTTCAAGGTGTTTTTGTACAATGGTTTAGAGATCGTCAATACATACAAATACCAAAGGTCGAAAAGAAAAGCTAGAAGAATTTCAAAAATTAGATGTTCAGAGCTTTCTGCCGTTTACAAACTAAAAAAAAGAAAAAAAAAAAAGACCACAGAGAGGTTTGTGCTTGGAACCATTTACATGAACAGAGCTCACAACTGTGTGCTTTAAGTCCACCTTCAACCAAATCTTAAATTTACAGAGGCAGCACTGTGAAATATGGAATGCCTAAAAAGTGACTTAGATTTCTGGGTTTTGCACATGTTTTCTTAGATGAGGATTGTTCTTTGAGTGGTTACATTGTCCTTTGAGATGTGTTAACACATCATTAACATCTCAGAATCTCATTTTTTTAATTCCTACTGCGGACCTCTGTGGTGGTCCAGTGGCTAAGAATTCTCCATGCAGTGCATGGGACCGGGACGTGATTTTGATCCCTGGTAAGATCCTGCAAGCCAAAAAAAATTTTTAATGCTTCTAATTCCAGATTCCTGTTGCTCCTGCCCTGCAGACATGTAAATCTTAGTCCCTCCTTCACATCTGAGTCCCGCCTTCACGTTTGGTTCAATTATTTACATGAGAAAAGGGCCCCTTTGGAACTTCAGTTGTTTCCAGTTTTTCAAATCCCTTTTAAGCAAATTGTTTTTACAAGTATTCTAGTTAGTGCTCTTCTAAGCAAGAGGCTTGTGCATCTCTAGGAAGAAGGTGAGCAATTCACTCCCTTACTAGCAAGATTAGATCCATTTGTTCTGTGGACAGGTACGTCCATCAAATGGATATAGATTTGTTTCTTTCCTATAGATAAGAAAGAAGTCGAATCGTGCCCTACCTTCCAGCCAAGTGCAGAAAGACAAAGGAATCCTGAATACGTGAAGTAGCTAAAGTAACAGTCTGGTTCCTCAAGGACAAGCAACACTAGGCAGTTGTAAACATATGCTGATTGTATAAATGATTAAAGTAACAGTGAAAATATACCCTTAACTTGTATACCTTATTTCCCACTTAAAAAAAAAAAATCTTTCAGGTGGCACTAATGGTAAAGAACCTGCCTACCAAAGCAAGAAACATTAGAGATACGGGTTATACCCCTGGGTCTGGGGAGGATCCCCTGGAGGAGGGCATGGCAACCCACTCCAGTATTCTTGCCTGGGAAATCCTATGGAGAGAGGATCCTGGTGGGCTACAATCCATGGGGTCACAAAGAGTTAGCCATGACTGAAGCGACTTAGCGCACACACACACTATTCTGAATAGATCTGGCTGGAAATTTTTGTTCTCTTTGTTTCAAAAGGAGAACACAGCCAGCCAAGACTCCTCAGTATTCTGAGATTTCCCAGAGAAGGCCAGGAATCCAGCTCGTGCCTGACCTGCATGTGTGTTCTCCGTCACTAAGTCTCACCCAACTCTCTGCAACCCCATGGACTGTAGCCCCCCAGGCTCCTCTCTCTGTGGGACTTCCCAGACAAGCATGCTGGAGCAGGTTGCCATTTCTTCCTCCAAGGCATCTTCCCAACCCAGGGATCAAACTCACGTCTCCTGTGTCTCCTGAATTGGCATGCAGATTCCTTACCACTGAGCCAGCTGGAATTTGCAGTAAGTATCGTGTAAATATGTATTGCATTTGTTAAATCCATAAGAGTATGCCTGTAAACTGCTTATAAGAATAGCACATAAGCACCCAAGAAACGTGAGCTAATACTTTTAGTAGGCATTAGAAGTCCTTGTGAAGCATGAATAAGTAAGATCGTAAATTATGTGCATTCTTTGGAAAATGCTGTTGGGTTTTCGTGTTCTATTTTATCTCTACGTGGACTCCAGTAATATGTCTGAACATCTTTCCCGAAGAGGAGTGTCTGTGGTTCCAGCTTTGTTTACCAGGCTCCTTACCATGTTGCTATGTTGCCATCTTGCTCCTCACCAAGACTTGTAGACACTTGAGGAAATACCAAAAATCTATACCAGTGAGTGGATGGGACTGGTTGATTATGGCTGTTGAAGTTATGACTGATTCCTGAAAAAAGAAGTAGTTTGCCACATTAAATTTAGGGTTTATCTTAGCATCAAGGATGACTTCAAGTTACTTATATGAGCAGCTTTGAAATATGCATCATCAAGATTGAACAGGATTCTGGATAAAGTATTATTGAGTAGATTTCACAAAATCTCTGAAACAAAGGAAACTGAATGTGTCATTTCTGTTGCCAGTATCTTCTTTTTTTGACTAGTGTCAGAATGACTTAGTACTTCATTTACCTAGATGTGAAAGAGAGTATCTAAAACTTGAGCTACGCAGTAACACTTTTAAGTTTCAGTCAAAATTTATGAAAATTTTAAAGAAACTGCAGTGAAACATCGTTCAGTCTGAACATTTACTGAATCTTAGTATATGCCAAGAATATGTTCTATTTTTCCTCTCATAGGTAGGCTCACAATCTATCAAATAAGTATGAACACGATGGAATAAATGTGGAAAACCGAGATGGGAAAAGAGCTATGCAAATACAGAGGTGATTGATTCTGGTAGGAGAGTGTCAAGTTAGGCTTCTAAGAGAGGAAACATTTAGGCTCGGCCTTGGAAAGTAAGTGGACTTCCCTGGTGGCTCAGATAGTAAAGACTCTGCCTACAATGCAGGAAATGCTTGTTTGATCCCTGGGTCAGGAAGATCCCCTGGAAAAAGGAATGGCTACCAATCCAGTATTCTTGCCTGGAGAACCCCATGGACAGAGGAGCCTGGTGGGCTCCATGGGGTTGAAAAGAGTTGGATACGACTGAGTGACTAACACTTTCACTTTGAAGAATAAATGGAAATTAATTAAGAAGATGGGAGATGTTGTAAGGTAGGAATTTATGAGTGTTCAAATTATTATGTGATTTGGGTGTGTATAAACTACTTCATACGATAACCTGTGGGGGATCAGTGGCTGGTACTGACAATCCAGGCAGCTGTCCAACTGTAGTTAATAATACAGCTACAGAAAACAAGACTCCTGGCCTCAAGAACATCTGACATCTGAGGGACTGCCATGGTGGTCCAGTGGCTAAGACTCCACGCTCCCAATGCAGGGGCCCGGGGTTCAATCCCTGGTCAGGGAACTAGACCCTACAAACCACAACTAAGAGTTCGCATGCGGCAGTGAAGACCAGGCACGGTCAAATAAATAATCACTTACAAAATGAAAAAACACCTGACGTCCGAAAGTCAAACCCCCTTCTCCCAGAAGGTTAGAGCAAAAGCCTTGATAAAAGATGTCTCTTTTCCTAGTTTTCCAGATTTCATTTTCTTTTTTAAGTTATTCTTGTTTTTTTTTTTTGTAAATTAATCTATTTTAATTGGAGGCTAATTACTTTACAATATTGTAGTGGTTTTTGCCATACATTCACGTGAATCAGCCGTGTTATGCATTCTCCTTATCCTGTCTTCTGATGGGTAGCAAGCACAGTGTGTGGCTGCCTGCCCTGAACACCGCCCGGATTCTTACCTCCCTCCACTCTCACCGCAGGACTGAAGCATTTATCTCCCCAGCTGCTGGAGCGTTGGTGTCCAACAACTCTGCGGAGTCCTTGGCTGCAGCTGCTTCACAGTCAGAGAGCTGTCTGACTCAAGGTCCTGTTCATTCTCCTGGGGATTAACCACATCCAGGGATGGCTCAGGGAGGAGGTGTGAAGGCCCAGCCCCTGGCTATTTCAGGACAGCGCTGAAGGGCCATCCCAGCTCCAGGACTTGGCGGGGCAGTGGCTGAAGCTTTCACCGAGCTGCGTCACAGTTCAGCTTTCCCTCCACTCTGTCCTGCTTCCTTCACTCCTCTGTGGCACTGACCTCGAGAACACGGTTCCATAGGCTTCCTACATGCAGGTCTCTCCCAGTCTGCATCCCAGAGAACCCAGCTTTATGACAGTTGGTACCAGGGGTGGTCCAAGGAAACAGATCCTAAAACACAACTTGGGAGCTGGGTCACTGGCAGTGAGGATGGCATCCCTGGTGGCAGGTGAGCGCAGGTAGCCTCTGGGACGCTGGGGCCATGTGATTGTGAAACTTACTCCGATGGTGAGTCAGGACGGATAGCATTCTAATGGAAGGGGATGCGCTGGAGGGTGTAACATGGCGAGTGTTGGAGAAATAAAGGCAAAGAGATAGTATGAGAACAAGGGATGGCTGTCTGCTGGCCACACGGGAAAAAAGACAATGGAAAGCTGAGGGTGTCATCAGTTAAAGTCTAAATGTGACGGCCAGAGCCACTGCTGGGCCGTATCTCAGGGGAGCTTCATTTCCTACAGCTGATCATAAGCTGACGGTGAGACCTAGGGCTTGTTTTTGTGAAGCAGAGCTCCAGAGGAGGCGGAAGTCCTAGCCTCCCAAGGTCTGCAACCCCGAGGTCAGAGCCCTGAGTGAGATGGACAGCGCTCCCTAGGTTGATGCCCCTGAATGATCTTGAAACCCCGGGTTCCCGGGAACCCTCCAGGCCTGCCCGAGTGGCCTGCTCCTTCACTTGAGGCTGTGGGGAGGCCTCTCGTTAGAACGATACATGTCCTTCACATCCTCTCCCGGACAGCAGACCAGTTGTTGTTAGTTGCTACGTTGTTTTCCGACTTGTGCCCCCGGGGACTGTAGCCCACCAGTCCTCTGTCCGTGGGATTTCCCAGGCAAGAAAACCGGAGTAGGGTGCCATTCCCTCCTCCAGGGAACCTTCCTGACCCAGGGACTGCGCCTGCGTCTCCTGCTCTGCAGGCAGATTCCTTACATGGAACCACCGGGAAGCCCACCAGGCGTTCGCAAGGGTCCAGTCACAATAGCATTTCGCTGCTGAGGTACAGGCCCTGCTAAGAGGAAAAGAATGAGATTTCAAAGCAGCACCATCCAGCATGACCCTGCAGGAACTGGGAGAGTAAGGGGCTGGATTCTGAGGGTGCTGGACAAGGGGAGCCAGAATAAGAAATGAGACCAAAGAGAGTTAAATGATAAGGTACAAACCTGCTGCTCAGTTTGGAGAAAACAGTGGCTGTCAAGAAGAAACAGCCTAAGACTTCCCTGGAGGTCCAATGCTGGAGGTGTGGGTTCAGCCCCTGGTCTGGGGGCTAAGATCCCACATGCCTTGAGGTCAAAAGACCAAAAGATTTTTTTTTAAGCAACATTGTAACAAATTCGATAAAGACTGTTAAAATGGTCCATATAAAAAAGTCTTAGAAAAAAGGAGGATGGCAGATGGTGGAGGAAAGAACCAAAAAGCTGAGCGATGGGACTTCTGGGGGAGAGAGGCTGGGAAGAAGCCCCGCAGATGACTGGTCCGCAAGAAGGGCCAGGGAGCATCCTGCTTGCCAAGCAACACAGATGAGAAGGCTCCCCCATCACCTTCAGGCTGAAGGCAGAAGAGGCTGCTACAGACCTGGGCCCCTGATCGCAATGGGACGGTAAGCTCCTGAAGGAGGAGAGACCCAAGGGGGCAGGCGTCCTGGGCAGCAGGACTGGAGTGGGAGACGAAGGGACCCACACTGCGGAGATCTTTGGGGATGGTTAATGAGACGTGCCTTCCTCAGGGCAGAACGCTAGTGTTCACTCTCTCCACCCCGGATCAACCGAGAATGGATGCCAGGAGGCTCAGGCAGCCACCACCCCCGAAAGCAAAATTTTCTGCCTGGTCTGTAGACCTGAAGGGTGTCATGATCAGGAGCTCAGATCCTCACGGATGAGGCTCTGGGTTGGCAGGTAGTAAGCACCCAAGATCACCCAAGCACCCAAGATTCTTGCCGGGGAGGAGGGGGACTCAGAGGGGATGGTAGAGGAGACAGCGGCTGTGAGTGGTGGTCTCGGGGCCAGCTGCTGCATCAAGGGCTGTCGTTTGTCCCACTCCTGTTTCTCAGTTCCTCCCAGAATCCCAGACGATTCAAAGCAGGTGAGGCAAAGAGTAACTGTAGGGGGTGCCGGGGAACCAGGTACCGAATCGTTGACAGCTGGTATCTCTTGGTGACAGTTCTAGCTACCTAAAGTTCAACTAACAGGAACTGCCTGGACTAAAGAGAGCCGCTTTCCCCAAGCCCCCCACCCACCTTCCCAAGACAGCTGCATCAGGCAACCGGTCATGGGAGGGCAGAGACCCCACTCTAATGGCTTCTGTTTGGGACAGCTTCAAGGGGCGACAAAACAGCCTCAGACCTGAAGGCTTTGGCTGAAACCTCTGTTGCAACTGAATCTCAGCCCAGTATTTCCCTCTGCCCATTTTTGCTTGCCTCACTTAGGTGTTGATCCGGAGAACACGTCTTGATACACTGCCTTCCAGCAAATCTTAGTCTCACGGTCTCCTTCCCAGAAAACAGAACTGCCCAGGTTCAAGTCGGGCTCGGCCACTCATTAGCTAAACAACCCTGCTTGGCCCTCTGTTTCCTTGTCTGCAAAATAGGAATAATAATCATCCCTACCTCACGGTCTTGTTGTAAGGCTTAGAAAAAGTTGATACCAATTCTCCAATTAAAAAATAAATTTTTTTTTTTAAAAAGTTACTATATGGAGAGCACTTAGTGTCGGGCACATAGTATATTTAATAAATGCTAACTCTGCTAACTATTATTATCTTTACACTATAATTATGAGATTTCAGGTTTTCTACTTCATTTCCTGTTACCATGTTACAGAAAAGTATGCATTTCAATTAATTTTTTCCCCGTGTTTTATTCCTTTCTTCAACCCAGATCAAAGTACTGACTTTTAAAAAGCAAGGGCGGGGGTACCGTGAAAGGGGACTCACATTTCCGAGTACTCCTTTTGTGCCAGATACTGTATTAGCTGCATTCATTATTCTGTTTAATTCTTAATCCAAAAAGCCATGAATTATTATCTCCCTTTCACAGATGAAAAAATTGCAGGTCACATAAGATAAATGAGCAAGATCACATAGCTAATAAAAGCCATATCCAGTATTTGAGTCCCAGCCTCTGTCGCCAAGACTCCGCCTTCTCTGCTCTTCCCAGGTCCCTCCTGTGACAGGAGCGGGGAGGCAGCCGTCGGGGGCCCTGGAAGCCACCCTCCTTAAGAAGCAGAGGGAAGGCGGTGGTGGAGCAGAAATGAATGTTGGTTCATTTAGGCCATGAGAGCCCGTTATTTTCCTTCCTTTGGGTTTATGGCCATTGTGCCGAATTATAAAAGGACAAGAATTAGCTTCCTTCTCAGTGTTGAGTAATATGACTATTTTACCAGGAAATGGTGGAGTTAAAATGCATGAGTTGTCAACGTGCTACATTCCACGGAGGGATTTTTGTCGTAACTCAGGAACCAGTTTTGTTCTCTTATGAAATGGATGTCTCGGGGAAAGTGGAACTTGATTTGCAGAAACGGGTCCGCATTTTCACTGATGACTCAGCAGCTTCGGTGCCGCGGGCCAGTCTGTCTCCTCACCTTCCCAGGGTATCACCTCTCCGATCTCTTCTCCTGGTTGCTTTTGCTGGCCTCTCATCTTCCTTAGGATATATAAAAGGCACTTCTGATACCTAGAATTTTAAAAATGGAATCAAGAATCAAATGTTCAGGGCGCAGCTCACAGGAGACTTGATCTCCCATCTAGGAGCACAGAACTGACTTACTGCAAAGAGGAGACTGTCGGGACAGAGGCCGCTCCAGGCTCTACTGTCACATGCTGGGGTTTTCATACTCTAGGCTTTCTTGTCCCTGATGATCTCATTCCAGGAAATACTGGAATCTATCAGAATTTTCTGGAGTAAACTGGGACACAGCACCATACTTACATCTATTAGCCTCAGATTTGTCCCTAGAGCATGTGCCGGGCCCTGATTCGTTATACACGAATCTTATGTCTCTTTCCTAACGAGTCCCAGGCTCCTCTGGGGATGGGGGGTCCTGGCGCATTTTGCCTGCCCCTTTATTGCCAAAACATCTCCTGGTCCCTCCCCACCCTTTCACATTGAGCTTTCTTCTTGTTTCCAAACCTTTTAGAGGAGGAGGGGGGATGAGATATCCAGAAAGCAATTTACCATTCAGTTTGGCTCTAAATTTCTTAGCAGCTGGGGTAGAGGTAAGTTAGAGGGTTCTAATTATCTCATAAAGGAAGACCCATACTGACCAACTTCTTATTCTTCCTACATTCTAAGTGCAATATATTGCCTACATCCGTAAGTAAAAGAATTTGAAGGGATAAGTAACATTTACTGGGACGATGTTAGGTGTTTGACACATATATATATGATATCATATGAGTCTCTCAAAAATCCTGTGAGTTAGTCTTTGTTTTTCTGTAGGTTAGAAAGCTGATACACTGACAGGTTAAGTAACTGACCTAATTAGAAGTGGGGCTAAGATTCAAATCCAAAGTGCTCTTTCCTCTCCATCAGTGGACAGTGTCTTCCAGGCCACTTTTGTAGTAGCTTTAGAGACATGCTCCATTCTGATGTTGACCTCAGTAAAACACCAAGGACCTCAAAATTCAATCTTCATTTATTTATCCCACAATGACTCATTGAATACCTATTATTTTCCTCACTTGTAGAGAAGGCACATTAATACAGCCCAGGCATTCCCGTTGCTCATGCATCTCAAAAGCTGTCTGGCTAATGCAGTGTATTTCGTGAAGTCCATCATGAACATTGCTCACACACAGCCCCTTCCTTCTAACTTACTTAAGTTAGATGCACTAACTTAGCGAAATTTTCTGTGCTTGTGTTCAGCTAGGGTCCCCCACAGTGGACACAGGCACTGGGTCTGGGTGGCCTCCCCTGGGCAATCAGGACTCTGCTTTCTCACATGTTTGATGCCGTGCTTCCAAGGATCACCCCTGCCTGAACCCCACCAGTCCCTGACCTCTTTCTGCTTTCTTTTCTTTTCCTCTTCCAGCCCTTGTCTTTAGAGTCTCCTTCACTGGATACAGTGATACAGCACAGAGAAAGAAGGAGGGAGAAAGGAAACCGGTATCTGCCTCCCAAAACATGCCCCCTGACTGTGGAGTAAGGAGCCTGGCTGGCCATTCAGGCAAATGTTCCTTTGAATATACACATTCTGGTAGATTCGACTGAACATTCAAGTCATTCATTCATTTGGGGAATATTCGTTGAACATCCCCCATGTGCCAGGCAGTGGACTAAGAGTTAAAGAGTGAGTGGTGAATGAAACATTCATCACACCTGCCCTCACAGGGGCTTATGTTCTGGTGGGGTGAGGTGGGGCCTGGGGATGGAGCAACAACCTCGAGTTGTAACACAGTCTGTGAAGAGGAAGGAGAGAGGAAGGCCGGACAACCCCGGCTGGGGCTGCGAAGTTGACGGCAGGTCTCTGGAGAGAGAGGAGTCGGATGCCTGAGGAGCAGGCAGGAGAAGGAAGGCCTTCCAGGGGAGGGAGTAGCATGCGCGGGACGTTCTCGAGACAGAGAGGAACGGGGATGCAGGTGCTGAGCCTGGCGTGCTGCCGGAGGAGGAGGGAGTGCAGATCACGTCGGCCCTGGTCAAGGGCGTCTTGAGGTGTGATGCGACGGAGCTGGGAAACACTCGGCCGCCACGTGGAGAGTGGGATGAAGGTAGGTTAGGGGGAGGAGCACAATGAAAACAGGGAATACTGTTTTACTTTGTGTAACAGCATCACCACATTTATGGCATGAACAGCACGATCTTTTTTTTTTTAAATGTTTATTCATTTATCTGACTGTACCGCATCTTAGTTGTGGCAGGCAGGTTCTTTAGTTGCAGCCTGTGGGATCTAGTTCCCCGACCAGGGTTCGAACCTGAACCCTCTTCACTGGGAGCAGAGTCTTAGCCAACAGGACCACCAGGGAAACCCCTAATACACCTTCACGATCTCACCGTTCCTCTGGGTCAGGAATCCCCAGGCACCGCTTCGCTGGGAGTCTCTGCCTTTCACAGGCTGTGACCAAGATGTTAGCTGGGCTGCGCTCTCACCTGAGCCTCAGACAGGAAAGGATTCACTTCCGAGCGAGCCTCTGACAGGAAAGGATTCACTTCCGAGCGAGCCTCTGACAGGAAAGGATTCACTTCCGAGCGAGCCTCTGACAGGAAAGGATTCACTTCCGAGTGAGCCTCACACAGGAAAGGATTCACTTCCGAGTTCATGTAGTTGATGGCAGGATCCAGCTCCTTCTGGTTGTAGACTAAGGGTCTCACCTTCTTGCTAGTTTGCTGGAGCCCGCTCTCAGCTCTCACAGGCTTCTCACGGGCCATTGCCATGTGGGGTTTCCCAACACAACCACGTCCCACAGAGGGTGGCTGTATAGCTGGGTCTTGAAGGATGAATAGGAGTTGCCTAGAGTAGAACTTTTCCGGCAAATGGAATCTGTCATCAGTCCTGGGGACTGAACCTTGATAGATTTAAGCCAACAACACTAATTCAGTTCCTGATAGTGCTTAGGAAAGGCCCTTAATGCCATTCTGGGCCAGTGAGATGTGAGTGGACAGTTTGGGAGGGGAGTCCTTTGGGAAAAGGTTTTCTTCCCTGATCAGAAGACATTCAAGTAGAAATTTCTGTCTGTGGACATAGCTGGGTGACTATGTGACATCAAAGAACCGTACAAGCCATCTTGGGCCCACCTTGGTACTGACCTAAGGCCCAAGGCAACCCACTGGAAACTGCAGAGCAGCGAGATGGAGGACACTGGAGCCTTTGGCAACACCCCTGGGTTTCTAGAGCAGCCAGCCCTCCAGTTGCCCACCTGCAACTTCCTGCTAGATGATGAAAGCAGTTTCCCATGGGTTAAGTCACTTGCACCCAAAGCTTGAAAACAGCTGGTATGTTGTCCAGTGAGCTGGCATGAAGTTGTGCCAGGCTCAGGAGGGTCACAAAGAGTCGAACATGACTGAGTGACTGAACAACAGGAGGTGAGGCCAGCAGGCAGACCTTCATGGCCAAGGCCACAGGAGGACTTGGCTTTCTTCTGTGAGATCCAGGGAGAACTCAGTGATTTCAGTCCTGCTTCTTTGCTGATCCTGGGTGAAGAATAGATAAGAAAATGAAGAGCATTGTTGCAGAAAGACCAGGTAGGAGACAGCTGCGACTCTAACCAAGAGTCTGAGAACCGCAACTATAGAAGGCGCTCTATTGTTTAGTCGGTCAGTCGTGTCTGACTCTTTCCCGCCAGGGCCCTCTGTTCATGGGATTCTCCGGGCAAGAATACTGGAGTGGGTAGCCATTTCCTTCTCCAGGGGATCTTCCTGACCCAGGGATCAAGCCCATGGCTCCTGCACTGCAGGCAGATTCTTTACCGCTGAGCCACCAGGGAAGCCCAGCTACAGGAAATAGTTTATGTATTGCTTCAATCTTTACAGAACTCCTCCTATTCCTTCTAATTCATATAATTTGCATAGTCTGTTGAGCATATATTGTTGTTTGTTGTTGTTTAGTCGCTAAGATATGTCCGACTCTTTGCGACCCCATGGGCTGTAACCCACCAGGCTCCTCTGCCCACGGCATTTCCCAGCCAAGAATACCGGAGTGGGTTGCCATTTCCTTCTCCAGGGGACCTTCCCAACTCAGGGATCGAACCCGTGTCTCCTGCATCTCCTGTACTGCAGGTGGGTTCTTTACTGCTGAGCCACGGAAGCAGCGAACACCGTAAGAAAGAGCTAAGGGACTTACAAAGCCAAATTTAGGGGATTTAATGAGCTTAAATGTCACTTTTCCCCAATGGGAGGGACAGGTAGCTAACTGTGTCTGCCGGCCCAGACAACTCACCATTCCTGGAAAATACCACCCACGTAGAGGCCTCAATGCCTTTATTCCTAAGTCCTCTCTCCCGTGGGAGTAAATTGCCACTCACATAATCCGACATAATAACATCGCTGATTTGGGGAAATCAGATTCAATTTACACCATTTGGACTTACAGTACCTCGATCAGGAGCATCACCCCCAGGAGTGAGATCCACCTGTACAAACTGCTTCCCTGTGACCCCCCCCCCCCAAATCCCACCATAACCCACTGCCACCCTCTGAGGGGAGTGGTGCTCAGAATTGCTTCCAACGGATTGATTAAAACCTTGGCCAGAGAATATAAAGCTGCAGTTTCACATTGGATCTATTTTCTTGAAGAAAAGGCAAAGCTTCATTGCCGGCTCAGAAATGCACTTAAAACAATGCTTGTTGTGTTTCCCTTCCAAGCACTTATGTTTCGTGCTTTTTGTAAAATACAGAATTCAGTAATGAAGAGGAGCAGGTATACAGAGGGAGCAACTACATTCTTCACACTGAAAACCTGCATAGAATGATTTTCTTGCTTGATGGCACCTTTCATAAATGTGATTTCACGTGGGGCAACACCTTGAATTAAGCTGGATTGTCCCCGCTTGATGATGGGGAGAGGGGCTCTGGCTGGTTGTCACGCGTCCCCAGGATCCCGTGACACGCTCGGTTCTCAGTGAGCTCTTCTGAGTATTGGAAAAGAGAAAAGAACGAAGGACTGGACAGCTCATTTTGCGGAACTGGTGCTCCGGCGGAGAATGGCTGCTTTTTACAGACGAACATTGGCAATAGACTTGATGACGGGGCGTGCTGAACCCCAGGGAAGTGAAATGTAGCCCTCCCTAAAAGAGATTCCTAGACTTTTCACAAGTAGACCTGTATTACCAAAAGATCGTATTTATTTATCTTCATGATATTTTGAATTTTGTTAATTAAAATACGTTAGAAGTTTGTTTGTTCTTGTTATAGAAGGAGAAAATTCTCCATTTTGCCTCTTGACCCACCAAGCCTAAAGTATTTACTCTCTGATCCTTTACACTGTAAAGGAAAAGGTGTAAAGTTTACAGGACAAGGTGGCTGACCCCTGGGATAGAGATCCCACTCCAAACGTAGTCCAACCTCCAGCAGCGTCAGCATCCTTCCAGGGGGTGGGGGGTCGTGTTAGAGATGCAGAGTCTCAGGCCCCCCCAGACCTTCTGGGTCAGAATCTGCATTTTGACAAGTTCCTCAGGGGACTACTCATGTTTGAGAAGCCCCACTCTGGAGTCCTGTAGGAATCTCGCTGGAGTTGTTGATAGTTTCATTAGGTTAAAGGCTTGGGTTGAGGGGGGCTGGGAATGGGCCCGACCACCCAGGGTGCCCCAGGGTGGAGGCCAGGCCTCTCATCGGGGGTACCGCTCCTCCAGGAAATGTCCCAATGCCAGGCAGCAAGCCTGGCAGGCAGGAGGCCTGGAGCCCAGACCCTGAGCCTAAAAGGCAGTTTTATACCCTCCCTGGGGCCTCAGTTTTCCCTTCTGCATCATGAAGGGGTTTGGAGAGTTGATGTCAGAAATCCAGCGTGGTTTCATCATACGCCTTGGTTTTTGTTTCTGTCGTCTCTTTTGTTTTTCTTTGGGAAGGTTGACAGGGCATCACCTTCCACAAACCCGGTAGGTGATGGGAAAGACAGGACAAGAGGTAAAGCAGCCTCAAGGGGCGGGTGGTGCAGTGAGACGCTGGGCTCGCGATGTTTCATTTCACATAGAACAGTTTCTGTAAGGTTATTCTTTCTAGTTATGGTTTTCTTCTTGTAATAGGGGAAAGTGCTGAGGAGTCAGATTTAAGGACACCCTGTACCACAGGGCCCCGGGTGACTTGATGGCTTTCTGACCAACCCCATCCAATCAGAATGCTGGGACAGTAATGGGTTCACTAGTCATCTCAGTCACCTTCTTGGTACCCGGCATTTGTGAGGCAGCAGGGATGTGACTGTGAAACGAATTAGACCCAGTTCCTGCCCTCACGGGGCTTACATTCCAGGGGGAGAGACAGATGCTGAGTAGTGCTAGACTGTGCGTGTGCTTGGTTGTATCTGACTCTCTGTGAACCCACGGACTGTAGCCCACCAAGTCCTGTCCACGGGATTCTCCAGGCAGGAAATACTGGAGTGGGTTGCCACTTTCTACTCCAGGGGATCGTCCCAACCCAGGGATGGAAACTTGGTCTCCAGCATCTCCTGCACTGGCAGGCAGATTCTGTAGTGCTGAGCCAGCGAGGAAGCCCCATATTTAGTAGTAGTTATAAGCAAAAAGAGAGAAGGTGGATGAACATTCCAGGCTAAGAAGAAGCAGGTGCAAGGAGGGAGCCTGGCCTTTTTGAGAAATAGCAGCCAGGATGGCTGAGGATGGAGTGTGTGTGGGGTGGGGGCGGGAGGCAGGAGAGGAAGACAAGGCTTGGGGCAGTTTGACAGAAGGGTCAGGTCACAAGGGGCCTTCTGGACTTGCTGGTGGCTCCAATCCTTGGAGCCTCCAAGGATTGCTGTGGACAGGGTATCCAGCAGGAGAAGGACATGACTGGAAAGGCAGGAAAGAGGCCATTGGCTGTCCCATGAGATTCAGTTCAGTTCAGTTCAGTGGCTCTGTCATGTCCAACCCTTTGCAGCTCCATGAACTGCAGCACGCCAGGCCTCCCTGTCCATCACCAACTCCCGGGGTTTACTCAAACTCATGTCCATTGAGTCGGTAATGCCATCCAACCATCTCATCCTCTGTCCCATCCCCTTCTCTTCCCTCCTTCAATCTTTCCCAGTATCAGGGTCTTTTCTAACAAGTCAGTTCTTCACATCAGGTGGCCAAAGTATTGGAGTTTCAGCTTCAGCATCAGTCCTTCCAATGAAAATTCAGGACTGATTTCCTTTAGGACACATGAGATTGAAGAGGAATAATCTTTAATCATTACATGACTTTGGCACTTTTGAAGAGTGCAGGCTAGTTAGTTTATAGACTGTTTCAAATTTGGATTTGTTTGATGTTTCCCTGTGCCTCGATTTGATGACACATTTTTGCAAAAAAACTGTGGCAGTGATGTTCATCCTTCGTGGCACGTGGTGTCAGGGGGCACACTCATGGTGATGTCCACTCATCCACCCCCTGCTTGAGGGGCTGTCTGCAATAAACTGTGGAACTATTATTTCCTCCTTTCAGTTAACAAGGGTCTTGTGGGGAGACACTTTGAGATTGTGCAGACATCCTGTGTTCCTTCTTGAGGTCCTAGGGGAGGGTCTCTTTCTGCTTCTTGCCAGCTTCTAGGGGCTGCCCATGTTCCTTGGCTCATGACCCACTTCCTCCACCTTCTGAACTGGTGACACGGCATCTTCTCTCTCTGACTCTGCTCTCCTGCTCTTCCATTGGCACATCACGTTTTTGGATACATGGCCCTTCTATCTCCTTGCTCTAAGGACTCTTGGGATTATATCCAGCCCACTGGGATAGCCCAAGATAAACTTGCCATCTCAAGACCCTTAAATTAGTCACATCTGCAAAGTCCCTTCAACTGTGTAAGGTAATGAATGCACAGGTTCCAGAGATTAGGATTTGAACACCTTTGAACGTGCTTAGTCGCTAAGTTGTGTCCAACTCTTTGCAACCCCAGAGACTGTAGCCCTCCAGTCTCCTCTGTCCATGGAATGTTCCAGGCAAGGATACTGGAGTGGGTTACCATTTCCTTCTCCAGAAGATGCTTCCGACCCAGGGATTGAAGCCGCATCTCCTGTAGCTCCTATATTGCAGGCAGATTCTTTGCCGCTAAGCATCATCTGGGAAGCCGCTTGGACACCTTTGGGAGTTCATTATTCAGTCTACCACACCTATCGACACTATCATGGGGAGCTACACTCTTTAGGATGAAGATTTGCTACTCTAACAGAGGACTAAAGCCCAAAGCGGCTTACACAAAAGAGAACTATTTATGCCAGACAAGTCCAGGCATGCAACTCAGGGCTCGGATGGTGCCCCCGTAGCTCAAGGGACCCGGGCTCCTTCTGTCACGCTGCTCTGTTGCCCTCACCACAGGGCTTGTGTCTCATGGTCGGAGATGGCTGCTGCAGCTCCTGCCATCAAGTCTGAGTTCCAGACAGCAGGAAAGAGAAAGAAGACGGGAAGAAGCACTTTTTCTTCCTTTAAAGGTAAAACCCTTATTTGGCACACATCAAATTCATTCACGTCCTGGTAGTCACAAGGCTGTGCAAGGACCTCTGGGAAAGTTTAGTTGGAGCCATGTGTCCAGGTAAAATATTACTGAGAAATAAGAAGGGACTGTAGTAGTCTTGTCAAGAGAGAAAAGAGGGCTCAGTGATGCCTTTTGACTGACTTGATGGCCAGGAGAGAACAGACAAGGTAGGGGGTGGGAGGTGCACACTGAGTTGCAATCCTTTGGACGGAAAGCTCAAGGTTGATGCTGAGTCTTATAGACAGGCAGAACCAGTGATCAAGGTCCCTGGAGGGAACGTGCGGCAGCCTCGCTGGTACCAGCTCCGCGTGGAGAGTGGCCAGGTGGGAAGCAGGCGCAGCTTAGAGACAAGTGGGCCTGGACTTGCACTGGCCTCTTCCTCTCGCTGCTCTGTGGGTCTCAGTTTCTCCATAAAGCAAGTGGGAATCACAAAATGGACCTAGGGACTGCTGGTCGAGTCAATGAAACGACCTAACCCAGGGCTAGCAGACAGCAATACTCAAACAGCATAGCTAGTTGTGATGTCCACACACTCTGTGGCTCTGTGCTGTTAGCAGCTACATCTCAGCTCTTAGAGACAGATACCCATGATGGGGCCCTTTAAGCGGAAGGCTTTTGAGAAATGCTCTGATGATTTGGTTCTAGCTGTTATCCAGCTATAATTTTTGTGTTTGGAAATTCATTAAGAATTCATTTTGATGAATCCCGAATGCATGCACCATGAAAAACAATTAGCATTAATAGTGTAAAGGAAGGAGATCAATAAATAGATTCATTTTTAAACTGTAATAATTTATTTGCTTCCTGACTTTTGGGAAATACTGCATCTTCGGGTGACATGTCGACCGTTAAATAGCCGAACCGCAGTGATTTATGGAAGGAGGCTGATCTGCAGCACACAGACCCTGCCCAGAGTTGGCAGCACCCGCGAGCAGCCGGCAACCACGGGAAAGGAACGGGGAGGCCTCCCTTTTTAGGAGCTGCTGTAACTGGACAAAGTGTCCATCGGGCGTCTCTCATCCTTACATGCTTCCTGAATGCGACACAGCAGACGGGAAGAATTATGGAGACGGGCGCACCAAAGGCAGGAAGAGGAAATCTGGCTTCCGTCAGACAGTGAGCGAGGGAGGGAGAGAGGGGTATTTGAAGACGCGTGGCGAGGCTCTGAAACACGATGTGCCGCTGCAGTGTCGGCCCTGGAGCAGGGAGGCACGGGCAGGAACGTCAGGGTGCAGAAACGGGAGGTGGTTCTAGGCTGAGCAGGAAGGAAGGGACAGAGAGAGCAGGGTCCCTCAGCATGGGAAAGGGTGACATCATCACTCATCACGGCTGCTCCATCCTTTCTCATGATCACAAGGGGACCACAGAGGCCTCTCACTCCTCCTAAGATGCTAGAGCAGGCTCTCAGAGCCACAGGAGGCGAGGGTTTGCTTAGCATAAAAGGGTAACGGGGTTGAAAGCAAAACCACAGCCCCGCTATTTTGTAGCTTCCTATGGGACGTCATGGGGCTCCCCGGGTGGCTCAGTGGTCAAGAATCCACCCGCCAATGCAGGAGATGCGGGTTTGATCTCTGGGTTGGGAAGGTCCCCTGGAGAAGGAAACAGCAACTCACTCCAAAGTTCTTGCCAGGGAAATCCTATGGACAGAGGAGCCTGGCGGGCTCCAGTCCATGGGGTTGCAAACAGTCAGACACGACCTAGGGACTAATCAATGACAGCAGAACATCATGGGGGCAGCGGCGGGTAGAGAAGCCTGTGGGTTCCGCCTCGGGGGACAGTCGGGCTTGGGAGTAGGAACAGCTTGATGGCCCCGCCCTCGAGGCCCAAAGGCTGCCCGCCAGGCTCCTGGGTGAGCTGCTAGAAGGGCTGAGAGCTGCCTGGTTTGGCAGGTGGGTGCAGATGGCCAGGCCCATGGGGGGACCGGCACAGATTACATTTTAAGGTGATAGTCACCTTTGACCTTTGGGACCTCCGGGGCCTCTGGTCATCCATCTTAGAGCCGCTGACCAGCAAGCTCTGGGCTATTTTTATGGCCAGCAAACATTGCACATTGATTGAATTGATTGAAATCTGCATCTGGTTCACGGAGGAAGCACAGTGCCTCAGCCCGAACGTGCAGCTCGGATTTCTGCTTTTGTCTCCGACCCTCTCCCAGCACTGAAGGGAGACAGAGACACACGTGCCAACCACACACACACCCACACACCCACACACATACACATAACCACAAACGGGGATAAACCTGACCACATTTACTTTCCCCCAGAAGATTTCCTGGTGCAGTGCTCATTTCCTGTAAAAAGTTAAAAGGAGCCTCGGAGGAATTTAGTTGAGAAAAAGCAGAGGTGTGTTTAATTCAGGGAGAATCCACACAAACACACACACACAGAGCTACCAGAATGCTCTATCAGGAGCTTGAAAGGTTAGAAAAAAAAAAAAAGCAAGCAAACAAAATCTATCCGGGATTAAAAACATCTGGTGAATTTGCCACGCGGCAACTGGGCTAACGTGCTAAGTCACTTCAGTCCTGTCTGACTCAGTGACCCCATGGACTGTAGCCCACCAGCTTCCTCTGTCCACGGGGTTCTCCAGACAAGAAGGCTGGAGTGGGTTGCCATTTCCTTGTCCAGTGGATCTTCTTGGCCCAGGGATCGAACCTGCATCTCCCGCATTGGCAGGCGGCTTCTTTACCACTGAGCCACTGGGGATGCCCTCCGTCACGCCTAGTGCTTTCAGTTTTTTGACTGAGCCCTGACCCAAGAACGTGACCTAAAGGGAAGATTTCATACCCAGTCCCAAGGCCTTTATCCTAGGAAGTGACCACAGCCATTGCATTTACGTTTCGGAACACTGGCTTTGCTGACCTCCCGGGCACCTGGGCTGGGGTCCTCAAGGTCCAGCCTGTGCCAGGCGTGTGCGAACCTCAGCCCCATCCTGGACTGATGGGCCCTGGCTCTGAGCATCCCAACCAACCGCTGGACCATTTTAGTACCTCCCCTCCCTCCCCTAGCATGGGAAGAACTCAGTTCTGAAATGTTCCTCCTTCCGAGGCTCTTTTTTTGGGGGAGAACAGGGAGTCGTGAGAACGGCACCTCTGTTTTGGCTCAGCGCCCACGTGGGGTGACCAGACCAGGTGAGGAAAGGAAGGGACTCGAGTGGAGGAGAGGAACCCTCCCCACCACAAGCCTCTGAGCAGAAGCCAGGACAGTCTGCACGTTCCTGGGCGTCTGTCCCCTCCTCTCCTCTCCTCCCCTTCTCTGTTCCCTGATGTGTGTGTGCAAAGTTTCAACCATGTCCAGATCCACATCCCCGTGGCTGCACAGCTCTCAGAAACGGGTCCCCACAAGTCCCAGTGGACGCTACCCTGTGGTCGCCGGGAGTGACTTCTCTGTGCGTGCTAAGTCACTCAGTCATGTCTGACTCTTTGTGACCCTATGGACTGTCCGCCAGGCTCCTCTATCCAGAGGATTCTCCAGGCAAGAGTACTGGAGTGGGTTGCCATTATTTCTGATTTGGAAGGAAAAAAAAAACCCTGGTCCCCACTTTCTCCTTTTTCCAGTCCATGCCAGCTTGGGTCAGGAAAGAGGGGGTCCCCCCAAGTGGGGAGGGGCCCCCAGGGAGTCCTCTCTCAGGAGCGGTCAGGTTGGGCAGCTGGGGGCTCATGCACCTGGTGGCAGGGCTCGGTGGTGACCGCGGGGCAAGCTCCGGGGTGCTCACAGGATGCTGCGGACCCAGCTCAGGTTGGTGAGACATACTGGCAGCTTAAGGCTTTGATCTAATGCCAGGTTGAAGACAGGTTCCTGGGGATTGGCTCCTGCAAAAAAAAAAAAAAAAGGAGAAAACCTAAAAAGAAAATCAAAAGAGAGTTTCAAGGGAATTTCCTTAGTGGGTAATGAGGCGACTTGGCAGCCAGGAGCTGGGGCCACCTGGCAAGGTGGGCTTAGTAAGGAGAGGCCCCCAAGTCTGCGGGGTACGGAGGGTATGGCGCTTCTCGAGGGGCTCCACCACAGGGCCCCACCGGCTGACCACACAGGCCACCCCATGCTCACCACCATCCTGTTCTCAGACTCCCAGGTGACCAGGAGGCTTAGGAGCAAAACCACAGACCCTTGGAGCTAGGCTCCAAGTGCGAACCCTCATTCAAGTCCCAGCCCTCCTCTTTTCAGTCGTTGTGATCTTGGGCACTAGTTACCGCTGCTGCCCTCAGTGTTCCTTTCTGTAAAATGGGCAGTATAATTTTACCTCCATGACGCTGACAAGGAACAGCCAAGCTCAAGTGTTAAGTACCTGCCTCGCCCCTGGTGCAGGGCTCTCCACTGCTGACAGTTTGGGTGGATGGCCTGTTGCTCTGCGGGGCTGTCTTGGGAAAATATCAGGTGTTTAGCAGCAGCCCTGGCCTCTACTCAAGGGATGTCAGGAGCCTTCCCTAGTGGTGATGACCAAAATGTGTGCAGACCTTGCCACGTGTGCCCTGGGGGACAGAACCGTCCAGCTGAGAGCCAGGGCCCTGCAGAGATGCGGGTCTGCAAGTGTCCACTGGGTGGACGGGGGTGGAAGAGAGCACTGCCCTCAGCGACCACTTCCCATTACAAGTGGAGGCTTTGGACAAGCCTTCTGGTCTCTCTGGCCCTGTTCTTTCACTTGTTCAGTTCAGTTCAATTCAGGGGTTCAGTCGTGTCCAGCTCTTTGCGACCCCATGGACTGCAGCATGCCAGGCCTCCCTGTCCATCACCAACTCTCAGAGTTTACCCACTGAGTCCCTCACCTGTAAAAAGGGGGTGATAACATACCCGCCCACCTTAAAAAGCTCCTGAGTTCACAGGCTGATCTCAGTATAACTGTGTTTGTAAGTCAAGTGTTACCTGAACATAAAGCGGCCTCGCCTCTAGAAGGGGGACCCCAGAGGACATGGATTTTGTCCGCCTGGCCCACTCACTGTCGAGGTGCTCTGGAAATGGGCCCCACCCGAGGGAGCAAAGACTCCACAGACTGCCTCAGGTTGCGGGGGGCGAAGCCAGGCTGGGCCCAGCGGGGCTCCTCCCAGCCATGAAAGTCGATAAAATCGACTCATCCTGACCCTTTGACCCCTGCAGCAGGGCTGTCACTGGGAGGTTGGTCTCCAACTGGAGTGTGCATGAATATCGGGGGGCCTTGTCAGCAGTGGGGAGCACCAGGTGGGGGGGCCTGGGGGCCCGGGAGGCTGCCTTCGGACAGGGGCCCCCTCCTGGGCGGACTGGGCTGCCCTGCCACTGCACAGCACTCCTGGGGGGCGGTGGTTCCCTGGGCCCCAGAGCGGAGGTCCTCGGCCCGGGGCGCCTCATGAGAGCAGCAGGCAGCTCTCTGGCTCTGCTTCTGGCTGTGGCTGGGGGGCGGCGGGTTAATGCTCCCTAGGGCATCTCCAGGAGCAGGGAGCAGGGAGCAGGGACCCTGGTGGCTGAGCAGACCCCCAGCAGGCTCAGCGACGCTCCCCTCACCCCTGCCTCTCCAGGGGCTGATGGTCACCCCTGTGGAGCCGGCCCATCCCCACCCCCAGGAGACCAGGGCCCAGCCCCCAACACTATTCATGATCTGGGGAGCGGTGAGGGGGCTTCCTGCACCCAGGATTTGCTTTCCGATTAGCTTCATTTTATTGTCTTGGTTTGGGCTGGGGGGGAAGCTGAAGAGGGTTATAGACAGGATGTTGGGCCTGCAAGCAGGAACCTCTCAGTCATGCCCGAAGAGAGAATGATTAAAAACGGGTGGCGTGGAGAAAGGCAGGAATATTTTTGTTCAGAAGCATGCCCAGTGCTGTACTGTGGAAAAGGGAGGCAAGCGACTGGGCCCAGCCCCTCGGTCTGTTCGGGCAAAAGACAGCCTGCCGGTCCTCCGAGACAGCCATCAGCAGGAAAACGCATCAGCTGGGGAGAGGAGACACTGGCAGGCTACTTGGAGAATCCCAGATTGTCCATCCCCGGAACAAAAGTAATCTTCGCTGACATTCAGGAGGGAGAAAGGGGAGGCTTGACAGCTTACTTCAAAAAAGCTACTAATGAGTAATAGTTGGCCACTGCCTTACCTATCAAAACAAAAGTCTCAAGACTCTTTGTGTGCACCATATTTAAACTGATCTCTTACTCTAAAATTCAGATCACGAATGGCTGACGGACTATTTCTTTTCTACAGTCCTGATTTAAATAAGATTGGCTTGTGGCTAAATGGAAAAAAAAAAAAAAAGCTGAAGGGGGCCTCAGGGTTCAGGAGCATGGGCTCTGCTCCAGGAGGCCACACGAGAGAGGGCCATGAGTCTGAGACCCTCGGCCCTGATCATCTTTGCAGAACGGGCTTTCCTTGGGCGTAGTAGGTCCTCAATAAATTCTGCTTTAATAAAGCAGAATTCTGGAAACTTGTCAGCAATATCTAAGCTTCGCCCAAGCCCCCAGTGGTATGTAAATTCTCCTGTGGCTTTAAACTGGCCTGGAAGCTGCCTCTGACTGACAGACTCTAAAGCACCCTCGAGACCCAGAAAGTTCCTGAAGCTCCCAGGAGCCTCCTTGGTTCTGCTTCTTAGGCAGAAACTCACAAGCTCCATGAAAACATAGCAGGAGACCCTCAATTAAGAAACGTCCTTTTTTGTGTGAGCTATTCAAAAGCCGTAGTTAAGCTAATTAGAGCTCTTAATAGCTTCCTTGGTTACTGTTTGGCTGTAAGACTTAGGGCTTGAGAACAGGTGGCCATGCCCGCCCCCCAGTCTCCTTTACCCTCTCACCCCAACCCCTCACCCCCCACCGCCCCACATGGCTCTGGGCAAGCCCCTCCCCTCCTTGACCCAAAAACCAAGCTGCCTCTGGGCTCTGAAGGGGTTGGGTGCTTCAGGCTTCACACTGACTGTTTTCCAGGCACCAGAGGTTCCCAGCTGGGCCCTCCCCAGCACCCTTTTCCTGCAGGAAACCATTCCCTTTACAGAGACGAACCTCTTCTGTTTCGTCCTAACTTTCTACTCTGTCATGCTCCTTGCTCATCAACATTTCCAGGCATTCCTGAAGCTTCGCAAAACACAGAGGGTAGAAGAGAGGGCTCTTGGATGGGGTGGGCGACTGTCCCAGCCGCTAGCTGATTCCTGTCATCTGCATGGTACAGTGGATGGGGTTAACGATGCGGGTTTGGTCCTGAAACCTGGGGTGTCAGGGTGGGGGCTGGGGTTCAGCAAGAAAGTTCTTCCTCCTTCTGAACCACACTCAGTCCCCTCTGTGCCCACCCAGAAAAGTGAACGGGCAGCGGCCTGGCTCGAAACCTCCTGCCCTGCAATGAGGACTTGTACCTGCATGCCACGCGCTTGCCCTTGGTGCTGTGGTTGGACCAGGGAGTGGGATCCGGGGGGTGGCCTGGTGGGACAGAGAGGCGGAGGCAGCCACCAGCGCCGGAGGCCGCACCCGGCGGGCAGGGCCAGCGTGGGGACCCAGGCTGGGACAGACACGGAGCTTTTACAGGTCGGCCGACTTTGAGGTCACAGTCAGATGTCCTCCGCCGGGGCAGGTGGCCGGTGACCTGGGATGGCTGCCATCTGGGTGCTATGGTCTGAACGTGATTTTGGAGTCAAAGCTGACTCTGGGGAGCATCCACCCACTTCCTGCCCATCTCAGAAGGGAAGGCCATCCAGCTCCTTACGTGTGAGGGCAGGGCTGAATTTAGCTTCTGACAACTGGTGAAGCACCTCGGTGGAAACCTGGAAAAACTAAAGCAGCGGCTGTTGTTGTTTCAGTTGCTCCGTCATGTCTGAATGTTTTGTGATAGGAGCCCGCCAGGCTCCTCTGTCCACGGGGTGTCCCGGGCAAGAAGACTGGAGTGGGTTGCCATTTCCTTCTCCAGGGGGTCTTCCCGACTCAGGGATGGAACCCACGTCTCCTGCACTGGCAGGCAGGTTCTTTACTGAGCCACCTGGGAAGCCCAAAGCAAGTGACATCTCCTAAATTAAACCTCAGATGACACGGCTCTAAAAGCCTCTGGGAATCATCTCATTCAGCCTCAAAAAACCAAAGCCCATGGGGACCAATGTCTTACCCGTCAGGACATAGCTGACTAGAGGCCTTGGAGCTCTTTCTTCTTCATTATAGGTGCTCAGCTCTACCAACCCCGGTGCCCACTTTATAGGACAAATATCTTGTGATGATCTCTTATCTATCTTAATATTACATTTATAGATAATATAACTGCCCCATATATATATAATAGAAATCGATATAATGCCCTACATGTACTATAAGGGAGAAATATAAGGGAAGTCATTCATAGAGAAATAGTTCAATAAACAGATACCCAGGAACAACTATACTCAGAGCCCATCACCATGAATGCCGTGGCCGCAAATGTAGACTGATGGAAATATACTGTACTGGCGGCTTAAATGCCTTTAGTGTTGTCATTATCGATTATGCGATTTCCTAAAACGGTAAACAACTCTCAGTGAAGTTACCACCAAGATGAAATACGACCTCCTGTTTTTTAGGAAAATTTTAGTCCAGGTTCCCCAGAAAACAGTATGAGGCAGGAAGAAAATGACACTTTCTCTAGAGGTGTCATCCCCAGGCAGCAAGAGTGAGGGATGGAAAAGCTACGCGGGATGATATGATGCTGGGTAAGCCACTTCTTCAGACACACTGCTGGCGGGCTGAGTAAGCCCAGTTCCACCGGAAGTTGGATCAGATGTAGAGATTACACTTAAGAATGTTTTTTAGTTGCTAAGTCGTGTCTGACTCTTTGTGATCCCATGGTCTATAGCCTGCCAGCTTCCTCTGTCCATGAGATTTTCCAGGCAGCTATACTGGAGCAGGTTGCCATTTCTTTCTCCAGGGGATCTTCCCAACCCATGGATCTGAACCCCTGTCTCCTGCATTGGCAGGTGAATTCTTTACCCCAGAACCACCCGGAAGCCCACACTCAAGAATAGACCACCCGAAAAAGGAAAGGAAGGAGAATCTTCATGCCCCTTGGCTGAAGTTGGTTCCATGAGGAGTTAATTCTCCGGCCCCGCTGGGTTGTGTTATCTGGTTCTCCAGGCAACTGCACCTTTGTTCTGACTCCACAAACAGCAGAAATATCTGGACACGAGGGCACAGGGCTGACTGGCCTCAGTTGTGGCACACAACGCCCTGCAGAGTCAGGTGGACCAGGACGCTGACGATCTGGGTCTGGGAGTCTGGCACAGCCCAGAGGATCTGAGGAGGTGAACACGCTGAGTCAGATACAACAGGGTGACTGCATTCCTGGCAGAGTCAGTGCATCTCAAAAACTGTTTTGTGTTCGTGTCTTTTTCTTTTCCCTTAAAGAGTCACGTTTCAGGCTCAGATTTTTTGAACGGCTGGTGGAATGTTTGAGAATTAATGTAGAGCACAGGACGAGTGTGTGTGGCTGGGACTGTTTGGTAGATTACAGGGAAATCACAGCTGATGTTTGTAAGTTTCAGGCATTGTTCTGGGGGCTTGGTCCAGATGAGTTCACCGGATGTGTGTAATAACCTTAGGGAATTGGGACAGTTGTTGATGGGGAAACTGAGGCGATACTCTCAGCTCCAAAAGTCCCAGCCTCATCAACTAAGCACCAGTCACGTCCCCCACCAGTCACGTGCCGATCAAAGCATCCCCTATGTCAGCCCCTCCCCTCCCCCACCATTGGAGCAGCAGGCTGTGTTCTCCACGGACCTATTCTCTTCACAGACACACAGCCTGATCGGGTCCCCACTCTGGGCCCAGGTTTGCTGATCTCGGGCAGGATCAGGGCTGAGATGTGGTGAGAGGTGCCCTGGGCCAAAGGCTGGCTGAAGGAGGAGGAGTTTGGACCATGTGCAGAGTCCACTTCAATACCCTTCTAGACAGCAAGGAAGGCTGGCCCGCTGGCCAGAGTTGTTTCTGAAGATTTTCAGGAGTTATCATTGCTGTCGCCCAGATTCTAATGGGGCACCAGAAAAAAGTTTTTTTAAAAATAGAGATACCCAAACCCCAAAGCAAACCAACCTTCTGTGTCTGTCTTCTGACAGCTCAGGCATTGCTATTTGTGGCCAAAAGCCAGCTGGGGGGTCACCAGGCCCATGGAGCCGCTGGTGGGCCAGTTGGAGCCCATCTGAATCCCCGTTCCCAGGGCGGCTTTGAAACGCAGCTGCCCCAGAAGTGCCTGGTGATCGTGGCCTCCCAGAGCCTTGAGGGGTGGTTTCTCCCCACAGAGCTTCTGGCAAGCATCTGCACTGGGAACTCTAGCCCCCAGCCTCCTGGTGAGTGGTCTCAGATCTGCCAAGCTGCGAGGTGTGGGGTACCCGGGGCAGTGGGGGTGAGGAGAGGAGGGGAGGCTGGTGGCGTCCACCTGCATTCTGGAGGCAAAACTGTCTCCTGTTTTCTCTACCAGCCGAGGTGACATCTGAGACTGTCAGCCTCTCACTCACTCCTGGGATAAGTAAAACAGTAATGATAATAATGGCTCCGCCTCACCTGGCACTTACTATGTCCCCGATACTGTTCTCAGCACATTATGGATGTTAACCCTGGCAACAACCCTGTGAGGTTATGTGTATTCATAAACTGCCCCCATTTGACAGATGGGAAAACTAAGGCATGATGAGTTTAAGTGATCTGTCCAGGGTCATGCCATCCATTGGCTACCAGGCTTCCCTGGTAGCTCAGATGGAAAAGGATCTGCCTATACTGCAGGAGCCCCAGATTCAAATCCCTGGGTCAGGACGATCCCCTGGAGAAGAGAATGACAATTCACTCCAGTAGTCTTGCCTGGAGAATTCCATGGACAGGGGAGCCTGGCAGGCTACTGTCCATGGGGTCGCCAACAGTCGGACACAGCTACATGACTAACACTTTCCCTTTCATGCCATTCAGGAAATGGCTCACGAACGTGCCCCCCGCCCCTGGTGCCCCCACCCCTGGTGCCCCCCGCTGCAATCCAGAGCAGCACACAGCCCCCCCGCTCTGCTCCGAGCAGGGGACAAAGGGCTTCAGCAGCCTAGGATCGTCTGAGCGCGCTCTTTCTCTCTCCTGCTCAAGCCAGCCTGGGTCTCTGTCTCGGGGGGTTCCACAGGAGGCCTGCAGCCTGCTTCCTCGCCGTCATCACCTCGCTGCCCAGGCTGACTCATCCTTCTGCTCCGCTCCTCTCAGCCTCCTGCTCTGCTTTCTGCACCTCCCCTCCCTGGCCCTTCACCCCTCACCCCGGGAGCCTACTCCTCTTCATCCCCTGGGCTCCACCCACAATCCCCCGACCCTCTGCGATCCTGGCCCCTGGAATAACAGACCTCCTGCCCACAATGTCCTGGGCCCTGGATGTTCAGGGTCAAAGATGAGATGGTTGACATAACTAAAAAAAGCAAAAAAGCCCGTGTGGTTCTCTTATTAAAATAGGCAGCTATTTCGTTTCATGCCGACTTATGATGGTGTCCATACTCTAGGGAAAAAGCAAAAAGAGAAGAAAAAAACAAAACCAGTGTAAAGACAGTTTTCTGTTTGGAATCAGATAGATCCCTGTTTCTTTGCACTGGAAATTCTGGAATTTCAGGCCTAGCTGCCGGGCCCTGGGTCCCCCTCTCCTCTGACAGGGCCCTGGGGGTCCCAGGGTTTCAAGGGCGCCTCCCCAGCCGCCGGCTCACGCCCAGGCAGAGCTGAGCGTTGGCGCAGGTGGGGTCCACCCCGAGCGGCTCCCAGACCCCCGGGCGCCCGCTGCCCAGGAGCAGGGCGCCCAGCGGCCCCTGTCCTCTGCCGTCCGACTCGCGTTCTCCTGGGGGCACAGCGGGGCCCTGCCGCGGGGCCTCTGCCCGGGGAGCCAGGGATTACGGCGGGCGGGGCCTGAGCGGCAGATGGTAGCGCTTAGCGCCCAACTGCTCTCCGGCGCTTTGAACATCTTGAAAAGATTTCTTTAGAAGTTAAACTTGGCTTGGGAGCGACAATATGGTTCAGCCTGTGGCTTTGAAAAGGCCTCGGGGTGGGGTGGTGGCGGAGGGGGAGGCCGTTTCATGTCCCCCGCGCCTCACTCGGGCCCTTGTTTGCGGAGCCTCGTTTCTTTTTTTTTTTTTTTCGCGTGTCTTGTGCCCACAGTGGCCCCTGAGTTTCGACTCCATTGTCTGGGAGTCGTGTCTGCGCGGTCGCCTGTGCCCCGCCCCCCCCCGAAAGGCCAGGCAGGTCTCCGGGCCATCCTCCAGGGCACATTTAGATGCCTGGGGCAGCTGGGCAGATTCCTGTCCTGGGGTACTCCGCACAGCCAGTGTTTTGCTGATGCCATGAGTTCAGCCCAGGCGGGGCTTGCGGAGCATCCAAACAGGGCTTTGGGTCCCAAATCTTTTGGCACCAGCCAGGACCAATTTGCAGCTTCTTGAATCCTGGAGCTCATGGCTAATTGCAGCGGAATAATACCCTCCAAATCCCCATCCTAGGCTTGTCCTATTTAACGAATCCTTTGAGGGACAAAGGGTTTGATCATCTCTAGGCTCCGATAATACCTCTCCTCCCCATCCCACAGTTTTCCTGTCCTCAATTTGGTCCCTCTGAACTCTTTCTGGAAAGAGCCAAGCTTCTCCCCAAGGAAGTCACCCAGGAGCATCTTCGGGGCAGGGAGAGAGGACTTTAAATTGGCAGAAAAGAAACGTGATTCCCGGCTGGCCTGGCCACTGCCGCTCACAGCAGCTTCAGCAGCTAGAAGCAGGCTCCATTGACCATTCATGAGATGTCAGGTGGGCTACAGATGGGAACACGGCATTATTGATTTTTACTAGCCTGCTAAAATTGAAAGGGGGAAAAAAAACCCTCCTTAAAAGCTCCCGGTTAAGCTTTGTTTCCTAAATGATGATTCCAGGGCTCCGACTTTGTCAAAGGCAAATTTAAAATATCAGGGCTGTTGGAGATATAATAAAATGAAATCTTCTTACAGCCCTTAACTTCAGAGAGGAGGGGATCTCTGCTCAGGCTCCGGGGGTAGGGACGAGGGAGGAGAGAAAAGGGAGGCTGAATCCCAAGGAACAAAACCAGGAGGCCCTTCCTGCCTCCAAGGCAGCCGCTTTGATAAGATCGCTGCTGCTGCTGCTGCTGCTGCTAAGTCGCTTCAGTCGTGTCCGACTCTGTGCAAGCCCATAGACAGCAGCCCACCAGGCTCCCCGTCCCTGGGATTCTCCAGGCAAGAACACTGGAGTGGGTTGCCATTTCCTTCTCCAATGCATGAAAGTGAAAAGTGAAAGTGAAGTCGCTCAGTTGTGCCCGACTCTTAGCGACCCCATGGACTGCAGCCTACCAGGCTCCTTCGTCCATGGGATTTTCCAGGCAAGAGTACTGGAGTGGGGTGCCATTGCCTTCTGGAGGTGAATCTAAAGTAATGAATTCCAACCACTCTAAACTGACACCAGTTCCCTGGTGAAGGGATGACAGAGGACAGGGTCCGGGCGCCTCATGTGCCCTGTTGAGGGCACTGACTTGGAAAATGGGGAAAATTTGGGGTTAGAGGAATGTGCTCTCAGGGGAGGAAGCTGAGCCCGCCCCCACCCACCCACCCCCACCCCCACCTACCCACCCCCCCCACCCCCACCTACCCACCCCCACCCCCTGCCCTGCAATACTTATTTAGAGGTTGTTTCCTCTGTAGCTCATCTTTTTGAGAGGTTGCCTCTTTCCAATGATGGGGAGCCCCTTGCCAGCACACTCATGGTGGTTGATGGGTTAGTCACTAAATCATGTCCAACTCTTGTGACTCCACGGACTGTAGCTTGCCAGGCTCCTCTGTCCATGGGATTCTCCAGTCAAGAAGACTGGAGCAGGTTGCCATTTCCTTCTCCAGGGTATCTTCCTGTCCTAGGGATCGAACCCAGGTCTCCTGCATTGTGAAGTGAAAGTTGTTCAGTCGTGTCTGACTCTTTGTGACCCCATGCATTGCAGGCAGATTCTGAGCCCCGAGGGAAGCCCACTCAGGGCACAGACAAGTCCGTGGAGGGATCCGCGCCTTGGTCAGCTTGCTGGGTTGCTGCGGTCCTTGGCACCCTCTTTCTGATTGCGTGCTGCGGTTGGGTCATTTTCCTCCAAATCTTTGAAGCTGGCAAAGCCTCTCAGGAGAAATCTCTGTGAGTCCACCAAAAGCTGTGTGCTCGCATGGTGGTTTCCTTGGAGGGAAGACCTGGGTCCCTATAGCCTCCCGAGTGTGAGTGTGCAGGTGTGGACATGCACGTGGGCACACGCCCATGTATGCATGTGTGTGCACGCACGTGCCTGTGTTTGTGCCCAGGCAGGTCTTCGTCTGCCTGTCGGACTGAGTCGGGAATGCAACTTGGCTGGTGCCCACTTCCTCCGAAGTTGCCCAGTGGCGCTGCAGCGCTGTGGAAATATACGGGCTGTTGACTGATTGACCTTTCTCTAATTAAAAGAGCACGGAGCTGGGAGTCACGAACCAGGGGATCTGGCTGATGCACTGACCCGCAGGTATGCCCCTGAGCTCCGGACAGCATTATGCTGGGGGCCACGGGGGGGTCGGGGAAGCAAAGGCTGCCCTCCTGCCCGGGGATGACAGAATATGTCATCGGTTTCTCTCACATCCTGAAGCCTCAGAACTTCAGAGCTGGAAGGGGCTCTGGGAGCCTGCACCTGCTTTCTTACCTTGTGGACGAGGCAGCAGAGGCTCTGGGGGCCCATATGACCCTCATCAGGCCCCTGGGGCACCCTGGACTCCAGTCTCTGATGTCCAGCAGCCGGATGGCCCTCCACAAGCACGTGGGCTTGGCACTCAAGACGCAGATGGGAGGGCATAAGTCTGGGCTGTCCATCTTCTCTCTCAGACGGGAGGGCCATTCACCAGCGCTGGGAAGCTCAGCACGAAGGCCTCAGGAACCTCTTTCAACCCGTCACAGAATGGCAGAGACTCAGTTCAGTTCAGTTCAGTTCAGTCGCTCAGTCGTGTCCAACTCTTTGCGACCCCATGAATTGCAGCACGCCAGGCCTCCCTGTCCATCACCAACTCCCGGAGTTCACTCAGATTCACGTCCATCGAGTCAGTGATGCCATCCAGCCATCTCATCCTCGGTCGTCCCCTTCTCCTCCTGCCCCTAATCCCTCCCAGGATCAGAGTCTTTTCCAGTGAATCAACTCTTCACATGAGGTGGCCAAAGTACTGGAGTTTCAGCTTTAGCATCATTCCTTCCAAAGAAATCCCAGGGTTGATCTCCTTCAGAATGGACTGGTTGGATCTCCAGCAACTCAGGTCCTCCCTTACAGTTCCCTTTGCTTCCACAGTAACTATTAACAGATCCCAGGGGCTTTGTGGAGTGCTCTTCACTCTCCACCTATTGTCTGAAGTTTACAAATTTGCTTTTAATTAATTAATTAATATTTTGGCCATGCCGTGCAGCTTGCAGGATCTCAGTTCCCCACCCAGAGACCGAGCCCTGGGGCCACGGCGCTGAATGTGCCGAATCGTAGCCACTGTGCCGCCAGGGAACTGCCCTCACCATCATTTTTAATTCTCAGAAGAGCATCACGAAGTGAGTCCATGTGAGGACCCACAGAGAAGGGGTGTGACGCAAGATGGCGTGTGCTGCTACGATTTCCGTGCAGATGGATGCCGGTTCTGCTGGTCAGAGCGAGACAAAGCGGTGTTTGCTCTTGCTTCCCACTGGCTGGGTAGCATTTATTTGTTTACTGCTAAGAGCACTGGCTATGTCTAGGTTAATGGTGACAACGTATGTTCCAGCACCCCTTCAGAGAGCCGAGGTTGGGTGATTGGACCCATTCATTCCCAGTGCCTAACCCTATTTCAGGAAGGGATGGCAGCATCTTTTCAAGGCTCGTGGGCGCGTGAGCAGAGAAGCTATGATAAAGTCTGTGCCATAACACACAAAACAGGATGCTCCGTGGAGTCATGTGGTTTGGGGAAATCTTTCCTCCCCACCCCCAAGGAAGACGAATGGCTTTTGAAGAAAGTTATTTTTTTCCATTTTAGAAATTAAAAAAATAAACTAAGATTGTAATTGCCTCTCGTACGCCTTGCACACAGTTTCAAGGTGCTATCAAATTCCTTTCTTTTCTGGTCATGAAATCTCTTCTTGGTCAAAGGTGGTCACCTTAAAGTATCGTGATGATTAGTCGGAAAGATGCAGTCAGTACCGTGCACTGCCCTCTTGTCTGTTGTTATATCGTTTATCTCCCCCAGTGTTTACACCGGCATTGCCCCCAGTTACAGTGTTTGAACTCTTGGTTTGATGTTGGGGGAGCTGTTTAGCAATGTCTTCAGGAGTATTGGCAATGGCGACCTAAAAAATATCCATGGAGAGAGAAGGAAATGGTTAGTTAGTCTCTAGTGAGCTCAGGAGTTCCACCCAGACTCCATTTTGCGGACAGAATTATGAAAGGGCCAGAAATTTCCAGATCAACTTCTTGTATACCATCCTCCCACCCGCCTCCACCCTCGCCCCCTTTCATTAGGGTGACTGGTGTGTCCCTGACCGTAACCAAGGTAACCAGGGCCCTCCTGGAATCTGTCTCCAAGTGAGAGGACGGGCGCTCAGTGAGGATTTAACTCAGAGGGGACCCTGGTGACCAGGGACGCTCGGAGGCTCCCTTCCAGGAGCCGCTGGGGCCGAGTGACAGCTGAAAGGCTGCAAGTGTCCCCGGGAGATAGAGGAGGACTTGGCGCTATGGATAGATTTTTATCACCCTCCTGAATACTTCCAATTACAGGCATTAGTTCCGAGGCTTTGTTTAGCAATTGGTGCCACAGCAATTGGTTTTTGTTCATTGATTTACATGAATGCATATTGTGGCTGGCTTCTCAGGATACATAATTTGCGTCATTGCTTTTGTTCTGTGAAGCTCTTTGGGGGAATGTGGGAGAATGGGACTATCACAGGAGGGGTGCTCTCCCCTCTCCTGGTGACCATGGTTAGTGGTGGTGGGGGGGCAACAAGCTTCTTCTGGGGGGGTAGGGAGGCAGGATCCCGGTCCTGGCTCTCTCTGTCTGTGGCCCCATGCTCAGAGCAGGCTTCCTCGATCTCTGCAGGACTGGGCCATCCTGTGCCTTGTAGAATGCTGAGTGGCATCCCTGGGCTCTGCCTTCTGGATGCCAGTAGCACCCCTCTGCCCACATGTGACACCCCAAAGTGCCTCTAGACATCTTCGCATGTCCCCAGAGGGCAGAGTCCCCTCTGGTTGAGAACTTCTGGCTCAGGATAACCAGGGACTCAAGCAGACCTGGGAGCCTCCCATGTGGCTCAGTAGTAAAGAATCCACCTGCCAGTGCAGGAGACACGGAGACTGGGCTTTGATCCCTGGGAGAAGGGCATGGCAACCCACTCCAGTATTCTTGCCTGGGAAATCCCATGGACAGAGGAGCCTGGCGGGCTACATCCATGGGGTTGCAAAAGAGTTGGGTACAACTCAGACACTAAACAGCATACAGCAGGCAGACTCAGACTTGCTACAGGCCCTGGTTTAGGACCTAGAAGTTAGGTCTCCTGGGAACTCCGAGGTGTGAGGAGATTGGGGAGGAGGATGAAGCTGGACCAGAGTTCACCCACCAGAAGGAAGAAGCTCCCACTAGAAAAAAGATAAAATTAGCCAACCCTTCTATACACCTCACAGCAACCCAACATTTTGCCTACGTGGTCTAACTTAATTTTTACAATCAACCTATGCAATCAGTTGATTTCACTGCAAGGAGATCCCAGCAGTCCATCCTAAAGGAGATCAGTCCTGAATATTCATTGGAAGGACTGGTGTTGAGGCTGAAACTCTAGTACTTTGGCCACCTGATGCGAAGAACTGACGCATTGGAAAAGACCCTGATGCTGGGAAAGATTGAAGGCGGGAGGAGAAGGGGACGACAGAGGATGAGATGGCTGGATGGCATCACGGACTCGATGGACGTGAGTTTGAGTGAACTCTGGGAGTTGGTGATGGACAGGGAGGCCTGGCGTGCTGCAGTCCACGGGGTCGCAAAGAGTCAGACACGACTGAGCCACTGAACTGAGCTGTGCAATCGGTGCTCTGACTCATCTCCTCTTAAGGATGAGGAAACTGAAGCAAGGGGGAGTTCCTTATGCTCGAGGCCACAAATGCTAACTGGGAGCAAAGCTGGGATTTGAACCCAGACCCCATCGGCACCCTCCATTTCGACCCTGGATTGTTTATGGCCCTGGAGAAGGCCAGCAGGGGCTGGCGCTCGGAGCCCCGTGTCTGCAAGTGGACCCTGCTGGCTCCCTGGTGGATCCTGTGATTTCATCTGTGGCAGCTGTTCCCTCTGCCAGGGGGTGGCTGGCCAACCTCACCACATGACAATGCTCGGGGGAAAAAGCTAGAATGACCCTGCTTCGTCATGTTGGTGACATGACATGCTCACCCTCCAGGGGAGCGCCAAGAGCCTCCTGGGTTCACAGGGCAGAATCCCAAGAGCACTGATTGGCAGTGACGCCTCCCAGGCCCGGTTCCTTTCTCCTGGGCTCATCCACTCGCCCTGTGAAAAGCGTGGCTTTTTCAAAAGATACATCAACCTCCCCCACGTGGGAGCCTTGTTTACCAGACAGAGATGCTGCGGAGTTGGGACAGGGGTGGGGACGGTAGGGGGGGCTCGGGAACACGCTAGGTGGAAGGGCAGGGGTCAAGAAGTGGGGTCAAAGGGCTGAGACCCTGGGGAAAACGGGAGATTAAATATCCTCCTTTTCAAATCGAGAGGTTGGGATAATTAATTGGTCCCTGAACATGAAAGCGTCTGATAACTGTTCTGGGCAGTGGCCATTCAGGGTCTCCTTTTCTGCAGTCAGACCAGCCTGATGACATGGTTTGGCCTGAGGGAGGCCTTTGCCAGCCTCTGTGCCAGCTTCTGGGTCCCCTCCCCTGGAGGGATGGGGCCACCCAGGGCAAGGACAGCGGGGCCAACCCTAGAATGACGCCTCCTTTGCAGGCATTCATCTATCTGAAGCTTGGGGAGGGAGGGAAGGCCAAGGGATCACTTCCTTTACACGCACTGGGTGGATCTGTGGGTGACTAGGTCCCACTTTCAGACCTGGAAACATCCCCATGAGACTTCCGTCCTTGGGGTTCTTGGTGAGAGTTGGGTGACTGGTTCTCCACGGCATGTCTGTGATGGGCTTCCCTGGTGGCTTGGATGGTAAAGAATTCCCCCGCAGCAGGAGATCTGGGTTCGATCCCTGGGTCAGGAAGGTCCCCTGGAGAAGGGAATGGCTCTCCACTCCGGTACTCTTGCCTGGGAAATTCCATGGACAGAGGAGCCTACAGTCTCCTCTGGCAGGAGGAGGCTACAGTCTTAGAGGTCGCAAAAGAGTCAGACACGACTGAGGGGCTAATCCCCACCCTACTCCTGATAACACAGCAAAGCCAGGATGTCCCCACAGACCCTCACTAGCTGTCCCTAGAGGTCGGGCTCAACACTATGAAGCCACTTTACAGATGAGAAGATCAAATCTCCCTGAGAACATGCTAGCTGAGCTGAGACACAGTCTGAGGCTCCTGACTGCACAGTCGTCTCTCTCTGTCTTCACCCTGGAGCACAGGTGCCTGTGGGACAGGCAGGCGGCGACTGTGGGGATGAGGGTAGGCCAGCAGGGCGGAGGGCGCGGCATTCCGAGGGTTGGTCTGTGTAGCCCCAGCTTGGCTGGGGTGGAGGGGCCAGGCTGGAAGTGGCAGGACTGCTCAGAGCAAGAGCCAGTTCCAGGAGTCAGGAGGCTAGGGGGTGGGGACAGAGCTGAGCTGCCAGGGTTGAGGGAGAAAGCCTGGGGGCCAGAGGCCCTGGGGGGCTTCACGCCCTCCTGGGGGGGGGGGCAGCCCCCTGCCCCTCCCCCCAGCTTGCAGAGGGATTCCTTGGTTACTGCTGGAGCAGGGGCTGAGGGCCGAGGACCCAGGCGGGGTGGGTCTGCGCTGAGTGCCCTGGAAACGGAGTACCCTAGAGGGCTCTCTGGTTTCCCTTGCTTCTTCATGGAGCCAATCCCTGGCCTCCGCCTCTGCGTGTGTGACGGTCCTATGCGAATTACACTTATGGACTCGAGTTTTTCTAAAATTCTATAAATCGTTATCCTGGCCTTCTCCCACGGGTGTTTCAGGGAGGGGGCACCTGCCCCGTGGCAGCAGGGGTCTGAGGGGGCGCAGTGTGTGGATCGGGGTCTGGCCTGTTGGCTGGGAGCCGGGCAGGGGCCGGAGGAAGCCTGGGCTCTTTGGTGGGCTCAGTTCTTGCACGATGCAAGTTCCAGCTCAATTCCAATGCCCTCGCCGGGGCTGGAAACTCTGGCACTTTCCAGAATTTTCCACCCTCGCCCCCTCCCCCCCCCCCCCCCACCCATACACACGTACTAGCACATGCCGTGTCCCTGGGCAAGACCTGATTGATTTGCGGCTGTTGATCTGTTTAATGTCCCTTCTCCCCAGACACCCATCTCGGCGGGCAGAGGTGCTCTATTACCTTGCAGGCCTGGCTGGTGGTCGCTGACTCCCCACACCCCTGAGGATTCCTGGGGAGGTTACAGGTGCAACCAGCAAAATGAAAATCCATAGTTTTTAAACCTTCATGAATTGAGAACATAAACCTGGAAGATGGATCTGGAGTCACTAACGGGCCCTTGCTCTGACGGGCCCATCAGTCCTCCAGGCGCATGGCTGAGGGTCCTCTTCCTGCGGTGCCCCTGACGGACCCGGGAGTCCTCCCCTGCCATCCTCCCCAGCCTTGGGGCAGGGGTGGGACGCAGAGGCAGACAACCTGCCCGAGGAACGGCCGGGTGCCCAGTGGAGGCTAGAGGAAGCAGGGGGCTTGGAGGGGGGCCTGGGGCCTCGAGGCCAGGGCCAGGACTTTGACCTGTAAGTGGCTACATTTTCTGGGGGAATAAGGGGGCCCTGTCCCCACAGCTGGCTCCAGGCTGGACCCAGCCCCAAGCTTGAATATGCTGCCACTGATACAATGGGGGCCTGTCCCAAGCCAGTCCAGGCTCTGGATGAACAGCTGTGCCACTGGCTGAGGGCGCAGGTGGAGAAGGGACCAGCTCTGGGGTCCCGACTGGTTCTGCCATTGGTCCGCAGGTTCGGGTGCTGACCCCTCAGGGCCCGCGAGCTTGCCGGGTCCCCTGCCATCCACACAAGTCACTGCCTCTTCTGTCCACTCTGTTTCATGCAGTCACTGCCCCAACCTTACTGGCCTCCTTTCCTTCACAGCGTTGCTCCCAGTCGGACCTCTCCTGTGCTTTACTTATTCGCTGCTTTAACAACTGACTCCCTACTAGGATAAAACTCCAAGAGGGCAGGGGTTATGGCCTCTTCTGTTCACTAATTTTTTAGTGAAACTGGAAAAGTGCCTGGGATGTAGTCAGTGAATAAATATGTTATTTGCTTATTCAGTGAATATCTCGGGGGAGTGAGGCTCACCCGAAGTTTAACACAGCACTTCTGCTTGCTGTTTCTGACCTGAGCCTGCCAGGACTGTCCTGCTCAGCTGACCCGGCGTTTGTGCTTGGCCACACAATATGTCTCTGCCCATCAGGGCTGTATTTGACGACGACATTCTCAAGTCCAGCCCAGACTCAGAAGATTAGAGACGTGGAGAAGAGAGATTTACTGATGAAGTGGCTGCTCTGGAACTGTGGCTCAGCATGGTCCTTGTGCTTGATTGCAATAATGGCAATCAAGTTCTTCACACCCTTTGAGTCTTTTCCCTGACACTGCAGGGAGGGTGACCTGCTCTGCTGTTTAACACCGGGGCAAGTTACGGGTTCAGCCACGTAACTTGCTTTGGCCAATGGGATGTCAGCAAACACAGAAGCAAGCCAGCTGAACTGCCTGGAGGAGCCTGGCCAAGATCAGCCAGCGACCAGCCTCCTCTGATGCATGAGCTGTCAGCAGCTCAGTAGAGCCCCAGAGTTGACCCTCAGCTGACTCCAGACACTTGGATGCAAGCAAGTATTACCGTTGTGCGTTGTTGAAGCCTTGGGTTGCTTGTCACTGGCATGAGATAGCAATCGATAACTGATATAGGACCTCCACAAAATCATTCTTAAATTCACCGATTAGCCCCTGTATTCACTAGCGAATATTAACATCACTTCCACACTCTCCTGGCCTCATGCTTCTCATCCCCAGGCTTCTGATAGTTCTCAGACCTCATCCAACACTCTAGTTCCTCCCATGTTCCCTCTCCATAACCTTTCCCTGCCCTTCCCTCCCTCTTATACACCAGCGGTTCGTTACACTAATTGTCTCTCGCCATCTCTCGTTCCTCCTTTACACAGCGTGAACAAGACGGCAAGAAGATGAAAGCACGGAATGTCGGTGAATTGACTGTTCACCTGGAAGACTGAGATACAGAATGAATGAATGAACCAGAAAATGGAAAACATTGATTATTTTACATTTTCATCCACCCCACGTTCATCATAGATGCCCTCACATTGTGGCAGGACAATTATTAACCTGTCTTAACTATACCAGGAGAACTTTTCAGTGGCTGCTTTCGTTAAAGGGTATTAATGTAAACTGCACAGGGCTAGAGCAGGAACAAAGGAGGAGAGGAAGAGGGAAAAGGTGGCTTTTCTTTCTTTTTGCAAATGAAACAGGAAATACCAGATATATGCACTCATGTATGGACTGTCGTAAGCTGTGATGGTTGCCTTGAATGAGATCAACAGTTTCTAGGTAACCTTGTGGCCTGTGTTCTGAAAAGGACAGGAGCGAGAAGAGCTTGAGTGCAATAAACAGAAAACAAAAGATGGGGAAGGAAGTGGTTGTGACCGAGACACGAGAAAAGGGAAAACTGAGAACAGCCATCTGAGTCCTTGGCTGGGAAGGATGGGAAAATTCACCTTTGGTCATCCGGTCAGACTCACTCTACTTCCCTGAGATGTCTTGGCTGGTCGTGGCTGGTAAACTAGGACAACTGAGAGATTTAGAATTAGGGCTCAGGAGTGTCGGTTGGCCTCGGGACTGTGCACACGGGTAATGGCAAGGGTTGTGAAGTTTCTTGTGTGCTCCATCCAGGCAGGGAGGCGGAGACAACTGGGAAAGAGACAGAGAGAAGGAGAAGGAAGGTGTATGTGGGGCAGAAGGGAGACAGCATGGGTGCTGGGGGTTCCTGCCCGCATTCTTTCTTTCTTTTTATTTTTATTTTTTTGCATTCTGCATTTTGTTGTTGTTTAGTTGCTAAGTCATGTCCGACTTTTCTGCGACCCCATGGACTGTAGCTCGCCAGGCTTTTTTAATTTTTATTTTTAAAATGTTTTATACAATTTTTAAAGGTTGCACTCCACTTAGAGTTATTACAAAATATTGGTTATGTTCCCTGTGGTGTACAAGACATCCTTGTGGTCTATCTTACGCCCAGTAGCTTGTACTTCCCACACCTCCAGTCCTGTGAGCCCCTCCCTGCCAATGGTGACCGCTGGTTTGCTCTCCGTGCCTGTGAATCCACTGCTTTTTTGTTAATATGTACTAGCTTATTGTATTTGTTAGGTCCCCGCATAAGTGATACCATACTGTACTGGTCTTTCTCCACCTGACTTACCTCACTTAGCATAATGCCCTTCAAGTCCATTCCTGTTTTTTACTTACACTGTAAAATTATTTCTTAGGCTTTTCCTGCATCACGAGGAGCTCTGCCTCGTGGCCAAGTGTGAGAATCCCTGCAGCAGAACTATAAGAAATGCAAGATGAAATCCAGTTGCCACCCAGGGCATCGACTTGGAGAGAGAATCAGAAAGCTTGCAGAAATGCTCATTGAACGGGGTGGGGAGGGGGGCAGAAGGCTTTCAATAGATTTCTCTGAGGAGTCCTCTAAATGGTTTCTTCAAACCACCTTAGCTGCACCTTTTCTCATTGAACCAGTATAACTTCATATTGTTGGAACTGATCCTTTGATGCTCTGGGTGTTGTCGGGGAGCCCTGCCAGTAAGTCCTAACCATCGCCTGACAGTCAAACCTCCTTCTTCCCTTGGCACCTGAATACATTCTTTCCCTTATCCTTGCCTCCATATCCGCCAAGCCACAGGGCAGGGGGACAGAGGCAGAAGGCAAACCTCACATTTGCTTAATAATAGTTAACTGGGACTTCCCGGGTGGGCCGATGCTGACTCCATACCTCTAATGCAGGGGGCCCAGGTTTGACCCCTGGTCAAAGAACTAGATCCCACATGCCCCAACTACGAGTTCACCTGGCACAACCAGAGCTCCCCCTGCTGCAAATAAGATCTGGTGCAGTCAAATTACTAAAGAAATATTTAAAAATGATAATAGTTAACTCTGCGTGTGTGCTAAGTTGCTTCCGCCATGTCAGACTCTTTGTGACCCTGTGGACTATAGCCCACCAGGCTCCTCTGTCCATGGGATTCTCCAGGTAAGAATACTGGAGTGGGTTGCCATGCCCGCCTCCAGGGGATCTTCCCGACCCAGGGATCAAACCCACGTTTCCTGTGGCTCCTGCACTGCAGGTTCTTTGCTACTGAGCTACCGGGGAAGCCCCCATAGTTAACTCTACACCTTGTTAAAAAAAAAAGGGGGGGGGGGGGGAGAAAGAGTTCGAAGAGTCAGGCAGTTAAAGGAATCCAAAGTCATGTGGGGAGGACTGGAGTCCTTCACTCCGCGGACACCTAGAGAGCCGGCCCCAGGAGAGAGAGAGAGGGCAGGAAGGCAGCCTTCTGGGGGCACGTGGTGAGAAGCTGGGGCCCTGCCTCCCACCACGGGGCACAGAGAAGCAGCCAAACCCTGCAGACCTCCTTTACCCTCGGATGCTAGGGGTGGTGGGTGGGGCGCAGCGAGAAGAGGCGGTCAGACCCCCTCCACGTCCGCATGGCTGTGGGGTGAGGTGGGGGTGATGGGATGTTTTTCTCAGAGCTGGAACCACAAGCTTCAGAGAAAAACAGACCCTAAGTGTCCCCCAGGGCCCTTTGGCTCTGATGCCCTGGGTCCCGAGGGCTCACGAGTCCTTCCTTGCTGCTCCGAGTGCGGTCTGGAACCCACGGCACCGTCTCCCTGGGAGTGTGACCGCAGAACAGAACCTCAGTGGACTCAGCTTCAGACCCACTGTCTGAGAATCTGCGTTTTGGGGAGAGCCGCAGGGGACTAGCATGCATGGGCGAATTGAAGAAGCACTTTCAAAGGTGGTCGGTGATCCCAGGGCTAGATGACAATCCCAGTGTGAAGGAAACAGAGTTTCACAGACAGTTTATCCCTCACACAGCACGCACGACACAGTCCCCTGTCCACCAGGGACCTCTGGATCGTCTGCCTCTGACCTCCCCACCTGCGCCCACCCATCACCTCGGTCCCCAAAGCCCCCAGCCAGCCCTCCATCCCTGGAGACCAGTTCCAGCGTTGTTCCTCAGGGTTTGGCTACATTGTCTCCTGATTTGTCTTCCCATCAAGTTGATCATATTTGCCTTTCCAGAAATGTAGCTATGATACAAAATTATTAAATGGCAGGAAGTAATGAGACAGAATTTTTAAATGGTAGGAAGGGGTCAAAGGAAGAGAAAGTAACCCAGATTGATGACCCACTCTGTCATCTTTTTTTCTTAAGACTATTTTTTAAAAATATCTATTCATTTGGATGCACTGGGTCTTAGCTGCAAAGCATAGTTGTGACATGTGGGATCTAGTTCCCCGACCAGGGATCAAACCTGGGCCCCCTGCACTGGGAGTGTGGCGTCTTAGCCACTGGGCCACCAGGGAAGTCCTTCTGCCACTGTTTCAGCCACGTTACCTTGGGTCCTCTCTGACGATGTCAGATGCAGATCAAGAGAAAGAAACCAGAAAGAGTTTTGTGCTTTGGCTACTTCCAGCCCCCTGGCAGGGGATGGGGGCACAGAGCCCGCCCTGTGGGATCCTAGGGGAAGCCCCAGGGTCTCTTGAGGGCAGAGGAAGGGAGGGCAGATGTGGGCAGGAGCCTTCATTGTAGGAACAGGCGAGGCAGGGTGAACCGGGTTAGGGTTGGCTAGTGTGTATAATTCCAGCAGGCTCTGGGCACAGGGGCTGTCCCTGGATGTCTGACCTTGGGGTGGTTAGAGCAGGTGCAGGGAGTGGCCTGGACTCTAAGACCTCAATGAGGGCGGTGGCAGGGGGTGGATTTAACCGGCCATTCAAGAAGGGAAACTGACCTGCCTCCAATCAGGGCCTCAAAACTGGGTCAAGACAGTGTTTTAAAAATCTACATTATAGTTAGTCCCCAAATTAGGTATAATTCCAGGTTATTTCACCCGATCTTAACACATAGGTGATGTTGTTCCTGTATGTCCTGCTTATCCATCTCCAAACTTGGCATAAACAACAACCATTTATTATGCTCAAAGACAACAGCCCTTGGGACATAAAACTGTGAGGACAGGAAGCTGTGAGGGCATTTGTTCTCTGCGCCATCATATTGGATTCTCTTAAATGGCCGGAAATGACTCAAACAGCTGGGACTGAAAGAGCTGGGGCTGGAGGCCCAATTGACAAGCTGGCCGGTGGCCGGGCTGAAGGACAGTCCTAGTTGAGACGGTCAGCCAGTGTGCTGACGTGGGGCCCCCCAGCACAGTGGTCTCACGGCAGTCAACCTTCCGGCGTGGAGGCTGATGGCTCCAAGAATGCGTGCTCCTGGTAATAACCGAGGTGGAAGCTCTATGTTGTTACAATCTAGCCTCAAAGTCACCCATCGCCTTTTCATCCCAGGGCTTAGCTCAGAGCAGTCACAGGCCTCCTCCCCCAACTAGAGAGGCAGACCAAGGACCTAGACTCCACCCCTCCACAGGCTTTGTGACGGTGATTTAAAACTGCCACAGCGTGTTAGAGAAAAATGGAGGTCCGAGGAGGTCAGGGAACCTGCCCAAGGTCAGAGCTGTGCAGTGAGTCGGAGAATATCAGACCTGATGGACTAGGAGTGTCCTGGCCTCCACGACAGGCCCCGGAAGGGTCCAAGAGAAACATTCAGTTGCAGAGACTGCTCTCCTGTTTTCTAAAAACTTTACGTCTGATTTCCTCCTCCTGAACTCCTTTCCTGATGTTCGTATCTCCTGAACAGCGAGAGGCCAGGGAACACCAGCAAACCGTGAACGTTTGCTGTTAATACCTGTTGTGAACATCTCCTCTGTCCGCGTTTTTAGTTAATTAATTTTTATACTGGGAGTTCCTTGCTGCACGGGGGCCTTCTCTCGTTACGATGCCTGGGCCTCTCTGCGGCAGCTTTTCCTGTTGCTGCTCTCAGACCCAAGGGCGCTTGGGCTTCAGGAGTTCCTGCTCACAGGCGCCAGAGTGTGGGCTCAGTAGGTGTGGCACTCGGGCTTAGTTGCCCCTCCGCGTGTGAGACCTTCCCAGACCAGGGATCGAATCTGTGTCTCCTGCATTGGCAGGTGGACTCTTTACCACTGAGCCACCAGAGAAGCTCCTCCTCTGTTCCCTTTAATCTAACCCCGCACACACGTGCAGTGTCTCCAGATGGATGTGGTAGCCCTGGGGTCAAGAGCTGGAAGCCACGAATCCAACTTCCTGTTTGAAATCCTCTCTCTGCCCCTTTCTATACATGTGAAGGTCATGGCCAAGTTATTTAAACTTGAGTTGTCTCTGTTTTCTCAACTGTAAAATGGACATAGTAATCTGCTAAGACTGTGGTGGGAATTAAAAATAGACAAAGTGCCCAGGGCGCCCCACTCCAGTGCTCTTGCCTGGAAAATCCCATGGACGGGGGAGCCTGATGGGCTGCCGTCTGTGGGGTCACACAGACTCGGACACGACTGAAGTGACTTAGCAGCAGCAAAGTGCCCAGAACGTTGCCTGGTGCAAAGTAAGCACCTGGTCCGTGTCTGCGGCGTCACTTGTGTGTCGGGGAACGTCCGGCCCTTCCCTCTCTCAAGGTCAGTACAGGTGGACAGGCACACAGGTCCCAGTCGCGCCTGATGAGTCAGGATGTGTGCTGACATGGAGATACTGATGGTTCTGAGAGGAAACCAGAGGGAGCCAGAAAAATTGAATATTGACCAAACTGTAAAACTGCAAACCCGTAGTTATTTAGTTTCTGGAGCTCTGCCTAGACCGCCAGTCTTTGAGAAGTGGAAGTGGAAGTCGCTCAGTCGTGTCTGAGTCATGGGATTCTCCAGGCCAGAATACTGGAGCGGGCAGCCTGCTCCTTCTCCAGGGGCTCTTCCCCACCCAGGGACTGAGCCGAGGTCTCCCACATTGCGGGTGGATTCTTTACCAGCTGAGTCATGAGGGAAGCCCAAGAATACTGGAGTGGGTAGCCTATTCCTTCTCCGGGGGATCTTCCCCACCCAGGAATCGAACCGAGGTCTCCTGCATTGCAGGCGGATTCTTTACCAGCTGAGCTTCTACTCCCAATAGCCATGACCCCAGCGTCAGTGCTCTGTAGTCATATTTGGGCTTCAGTGATTGCTAAAGATCATCCCACATGACAAGGGAGGTTTGCTGAGAAACCCATCTGAGGACTGGAAGCTTCTTCACTCCCTTCCTAGACCTCAGGGCTCAGCACATGAGTTGGTGTGTAGCTGGGTTGAATTCACGGCTTGATTCGCACAGCTTTGCCTAGCCTTTGAAATTGTTGCCGAGGGCTCCCTCTTGCCTTCCCAAATCCATGCAAGCTTCCTCAAGAAGGGAAAGGTGGGCTCCTCTCTGCCTCCTGCTAAAGTTCTCGACTCCTTGGGGTTTTTGAGAACTTCAGGCCAAATTCCACAGCATACAATGTGCCTTTGTAACCTCAAAGAAACACTCCCATGGAGGAATTCACAGAGGAAACACTCCTGACGTGGATAAGTTGCAGGCAGTGTCAAGACACCATCTGGGGACAGAGTTCTTGCTTTCTTTCCCATTCCCAATGCCCACTCCAGGGCCTGGCACACAACGGAGGTTTCATAACGATTTTTCGAGTGAATAAATGAGGGAAGTATGTGGTTGATGTTACCAAGCTGGAGATCAGAATCCAAGACCTAGTTTTGGGTAAAAGAGCTCAGCCAATACGCTGTGGAACCAAGAGCACAGGTGTGAGGTAGGTTACTCATCTCGGCTAAGAGACTCAGATACCTGAGCCAAAAGTGTAGGGGAAGCATCAGTGTTCAGAATCACATGGAAGAGGATGGTTTTGGTTGCTAATAACAGAAACTTTCATTTGAATTGAAGAGGGAATGGCAGCCCACTCCAGAATTCTTGCCTGGAGAATCCCATGGACAGAGGAGCCTGGTAGGCTACAGTTCATAGGGTCGCAGTCAGACACAACCAAGCGCGCGCGCACACACACACACACACAATTAGTGAACGTGTAGACACTCCTAGCTAACATTTCCAGAGGTGGGCGGATTCAGGAATCATTGATCCAGCAGCTCAGAAGGATCTAGATCCCTGCTCTCCCAGGGACCCGGTTTCTCTGTTCTCCTTCTCTGCCACTGGAGTTGATGCCACCCAAAGGCTGACTTCCTGCCTAGTAGCTAGTGGCAGCTAGGGCTACCTGTGTGTTTGTGCAGGTCTGGCAACTGGCTGTCCACAACTGCAGAGCAGGAAGCGTGGGGTTTGGTGTGATAGACCACCCTGAACCAACCCCCGTGGCCAAGGTAATGTCAGAGAGCAGAAGGATGAAACTGCATTAACTAAATCAGTAACCAAGGGAAGGGGAAGGGCACCTGGCTGGACTCCAAGGTTGCTATGCCATGATGGGGCTCAGCCTGGATGCTGGGAGGCAGCTGCAAACCAGTGGAGGAGGAGCCGAATGAGAGCCCTCTCCTCCAGCCCTCTACCAAGGATCAGCACCCCCGTGACTGCTTCCTGGTGTCACTGGTGCAGCCTTGAACAAGAACATGGGGATTAGCTGATTATGCTTCCTAGGCTATTCATAAAAATTCCATTTTCATTTTCTGAAGCCCTACTATACTCTTAGAAGATGAGATGATACTTTTGTGCATCTATAATGTGGCAGATTTATGGAGAAGCGGGACCTCAAGACACAGATGCTAGTCCTGACCGACTCTGCGGCTCTGTGGATTGCAGCACACCAGGCTTTCCTGTCCTTCACTGTCTCCCGGAGACCAGACACAGGTGGGGGTTCTTTCTTTTTTAAAGATCTTCCCCCCCCAGCAGTTTGGGAAGTAGGTGTCATCCCTCTTTTCCATATGAAAATGGTGGCTTTGTTACCCCAGTGGGCAAGGTTGAGATTAGATGCCAACTGTGTTTCATTCCCGAGTCCAAGCTCATCCTACTTCAGAACCATATTTCTTCTTGCTGGGTTCAGTTCAGTTCAGTTGCTCAGTCGTATCTGACTCTTTGCGACCCCATGGACTGCCGCATGCCAGGCTTCCCTGTCCATCACCAACTCCCAGAGCTTACTCAAACTCATGTCCATCGAGATGCCATCCAACCATCTCATCCTCTATGGTCCCCTTCTCCCGCCTTCACTCTTTCCCAGCATCAGGGTCTTTTCCAGTGGGTCAGTTCTTCACATCAGGGGGCCAAAGTAATGGAGTTTCAGCCTCAGCCTCAGCTTCTTGCTGCATAGGAGTGATTTGAACTTTGTGAGAGCTGGAGTTATAACCATCTGCCCACAATGCACAGCAGAAGGAGAAAAGTGCTCCGAGGTATTATCAGCAAAGGAAGTCGTGATTCATTTTAAAAGAGAGTGGATACAGATGCAGACATGTTCATGTTTTAGGGGAGATACCAGGAACAGGCTGGTGGTCCTAGGCATTGGAACAACGTGTACAAATATTTCTTTACCATTTTCTGTCCGGATCCCCCTGCGCCCCCCCCCCCCCCCCCCCCGTATTAAGCATGTGCTTCCAGGGACCACCTAGTATCTCTCTGTCCTCTGCCAGCTTCAGGGACCCCACTGTGTCCCTAAGGTCCCTAAGCAGATTTCTCCTTTTGGAAGCTTAAGCCCTAGGTCTTAAGGACCTTGGTGGGGCCTAAAGCTAACAACTTGGTCAAGGTAAGAGCTGAAAGGCTGGAAGGACAGTCCGGGATCATGTGTTTGCATTTTGCAAGGAGAGCAGAAGAGTTGACTACACATATGCCAGCAGAGATACTGGCACAAAACCAGTGCAACTGCTCTCACACTTCAACCTTGAATTTTTCCTCCGCGCTTTACAATCCTGCAGGTCCGGGAGGGGGCGGAGGCGCGGGCGGGGCTGGGGGAGGGTGGGAGCCGAGGAGTAGGCTGGAGAGGAAAGCTGTCCCAGGAAAGGAATGTTCGTCTAGAGGAGGGCCGGGAGGAGAAAGGAAAGGAAAAGTAAGCCTTCCAGGGGCTAAACCAGCAACAATATTCAAACCAGCACGGCCACGCTTCCCCACTGCGCACACACGGACACACACAGACACACACACAGACACACACACACAGACACACACACACACGCTGCAAATTGCTAGCAGGCATCGTCTGGAGCAGCCTCGTGCAGAAAGGTGTCACGGAGATGGTCCCCAGGAAAGAAGGGCTTCCCGCGCCCCTTTTACACCTGGGTCAGGCAGTAAGATCGCTTGCACGGGGAGGAGGTGCAGCTAAAACCTTGAGAGAGAAAATTCGAGATAACAAAATAAAACGCGCCTGCCCCGGGGTGTAATCAGCCTTAGAAGAAGGTTGCAGGGGGTGGGGGCGCGGTGGGGGGTAGGGGGCGGGCGAGGGCGAAGAGAGAGGGAGGGAGGAAGGAGGGACGGGGGAGAGAGGGAAGCGGATGTTCCCCACGGAGCGACGCTCTCTGCTCTCAAATGCCCTCCAGAAACGGGGAAGAAAAGGCGAGCCCGGCCTGCTGTCTTCAGGAAGCCTGCCTCTCCTCCCACTCCGCCCTTTCTCTCCGCGCAGCATTATGCTCTGTTGGTGGCTCTGGGCTTTGCAAAATGTCGCGATATTCCCTCCCCCAGCCCCGGCCTGGCCCCCGCGCCCCCATCCACCCTGGGTCTGGCTCCCCTTCACCTCAGCAGGAATGGGCTCCCGACCCACTCAGGCCGAGGCAGGGGCCCTGAGGCTCAGCCCCGGCGTCCAGGCTGGGTTTCGCTTTGCCCCCTTGCTTGGCGGGGCTGCCTGCACATCCCCGCCCCATCTGTGTCCCGAGCATCCCGTCGGCTCCCTCCACCCTCCGCCGCGCCGCCCCGTGTCCCCCGGCGTCCCCCTGCCGGATGCCCCGCCCTCCACCACGCGGGCCTGGCCCTCCTGTCGAGGGGCAGACCTCGGGGTCTCATCTCTCATCCCCGCACCATGGACGTCCGGTAGGTAGGGCCACCCCCACGGGGAGATCTGTTGGAGAAGATTCTCGTGTCTCCACCTCTTCAAGGAGCACCAAGGCTCCTGGAGGAGAAGGCCCTTCTCCAGGGGCTCTTTCCTCTGTAAGCCGAGGGAGAATGGCTTCCACGAAGGGGTCCTCGCGTTCCTGGTTTTCAAAAATAAGAAATTACGACTTGTGGTTGGAAGGGTATTCGCCAGGGTGTCAGAGACCCCTGCTCTAAGAGGACCTCTGCCACTAACTGGCTGGGTGGCTCCGGGCAGCCTTTTTGTTACATGAAGGGACCATGTGAACCCCTTCCCGCTCAACACCCATGACTAGGGAGAGCAGAGGTCCCAACATCCTAGCTCAGTAAGGTCCAGTTTTGATGTTTACTGACCTGCTGCATTTCGGGGGTTGGGGGGAGGGAGGTGTGTGGGGGAGGGAGGAGTGGGGGGGAGGGGGTGTGGGGGGGGGAGTGGGGGGAGGGGTGTGGGGGGAAGCATTTAACCCTTTTCTTAACTTCTCCCATCTTTAAACTTTGGCACAGGGAGCATTCAACGTTGAGACATTCAGTTACAAGCCCGTCTTTTTTTTAATGTTTAGTTGTATGAAGTCATTTATTTTGAGCTGTGCTGGGTCTTCCTTGCTGCCTGGGTTTTCTCTGGTTGTGGCAAGTGGGGCCACTCTCTAGTTGTGGTACACAGGCTTCTCATTGCAGTGGCGCCTGTCGTGGAGCACAGGCTCTGGGACACGCAGGCCTGGGTAGCTGCGGTCCCTGGGCTCTGGAGCACAGGCTCCGTAGCTGTGGTGCATGGGTTTAGCTGCTGCAAAGCATGTGGGATCTTCCCAGATCAGGGATTGAAGAAACCGCTGGGCCATGAGGGAAGTCCATGAGCACCTCTTTTTAAAAGCGCAAAGAGGCATTTTCTTTATAAATTGGGCATGTTGGGTCAACGATGCAGGGCTGAGTGGTGACCTCCCACTTGACTGGACTCCAAAGCCCTCGGGTGGGTGTAAAGGCTGCATGAACACAGGTAATCGTGCGCCCCATGAGCGCAGCCCACATGAGGGACTGCTCTGAATACTTTCCGAGTGTTGCCCTGAGCGGGATGCCCTTCACAATGGCTGCTGACAAGCACATGTGCGGGAGCAAACTAGAGCCTGAAGAATTCCTGGACGCTCTGATAGGTGCTGAAAAGTTGTCAGGCTTTAGCAGAGGTGAAATCTGAGATTTCGGTTTCCTGCAGAGAGCAAAAGGAGAGGGCAGGAATATTGAGGTGAAGAAGTCAGACAGTGGGAACCAGACAGTGATACCTGGGGGATGTGGGGATGGGGGGTGGGGAGATGGCCTGGGAGCAGCGACAAGAGAAAGAACAGAATCAGATGCATCAGCTTGTAAGAAAAGTGATTTTGTAAGGTGGGGGCATCTAGGGTGAACATGTTCTTCGACCTTCTGTGTGGCTGTGGGACCTGGTTTGTTCTGAAGGAAGATGCTTGCTTCTCATGGAGAGAGCCTACAATATGCGTGAACTGCCTGGAAAAGGATAAAATCACATAAAGTACATTCTGGAGGAGTTGCTTCTTCTCAGAAGTTCTATTCTCAGCAGGGCTTCTAGCTTTGTGCCCGTGGTCAGAGAAATTTCCTGTGATAAATGACAAGACCTGTGTGGCCCAGAGTCTTGGCTCTCCAGCTCTTTCTAAAGATGACCTACCCCACCTCTGATGTTTTCAGAGAGCTGACTCCTCCCCAGTCATTAACTTTCACCACACCCGCTGTCAGCCAAGAGTTCTCATGACCACCTTCCTTTGACAGTGGGGATGTCTGGCAATGTCATTCATACTGTGAAGTCTTGGGAACTTACTCTGTTGTTTCCTCCAAATACTAACACTAATAGTAACACTTTTGACACCACCTGGCAAATAGTTGGCCAGTGGGCCTCCTCTAACACCCTACACCTTCCGATATAGAACAGACTTCTCCATGTGTGCATAGACCTGTTGAGTGCAAGTTCTGAGAGAAAAGGTGTTTTCATGCTTGAAACAAATGAACCTGAACCATGTCTTCAAGGTTCAGGAAAGGCTTCATGGAGGAGACAATGCCCAAGGAGGGTTTTGAGGTGTAAATAGGAGGTCCCCAAGGAAACAGAAGGCATTAAAATGGCATCTTTGGGAGGCAGCTTAAATTCCACCTTGGCTGTTTTCTAGCTTTGTGACATGGTGCACATTTCTTAACCTTTTAAAGTCTCAGTCTCAGTGTTTGAAAAATGAGGATAAGAATGGTACTCATGGAGTTATTGTAGAAATAATATGAGGCCTGGCACAAAATAAGTGCTCAATAAATATTTTTGATTATGCTTTCTTGAATTTGAAATAGGCTTCCACAGAAACCTGTTGAAATTCTCGTTGGCCCCTATTATTGGAGATCTATAGAATACCTTTGTCCCCTATAATTTCAACCTCAGAGGAGACCTCAGATTAATCTTTGAGATATTTATTGAGCATCTACTATATATCCCAGGCTCTTTCCGTGGCACTGGGGTATAGAGACAAAAAGCTCTCCTTGCCCTCTAAAGGACGGAAAGTAAATGAATTAATCTAATATGCCATTTTCAGGGAAGTAATTGAGGTTTGACAGTGAAGAGAAAGGGTACTGCAGAGCGAGGCACTAGCACTTTGCAGGATTGGGTGGGAAGTATCAGGAGAGGCTTCATGGAAGAGACAATCCCCAAGGAGGGTTTTGAGGTTCCCGGGGAAACAAGAAGGGAAGAGGATATCTGAGGAGTAAAGAGGAACATATGCAAAGTCATACTGATATAAGACAGGAAGATAAAGTTACGGAAGGGTAAGTGAGACAGGACTCCAGGAGAGGAGCGAAGGTCATGAGCGGTCCTGCTAAGCAGTGTGAAGCAGGGTGGGTGGATTCTTGGCCCGCTAGTGGGTAAGTCTAAGGAGGAATGATCTCGAGCCATTCCGCTGGCAGAGTGGAGGATGAGGTAGAGGGAAACATGAGTGGAGGGGGTGAAATATGGTCCAGCTTCTCTTAGGAACTGCTTTTGGCTATTTTGGTGTTAACTTTCTCTAATCCCACTCCAGTGCTTTTGCCTGGAGAATCCCATGGATGGAGGAGCCTGGTGGGCTGCAGTCCATGGGGTCACGAAGAGTCAGACACGACTGAGCGACTTCTCTTTCACTTTCCACTTTCATGCATTGGAGAAGGAAATGGCAACCCACTCCAGTGTTCTTGCCTGGAGAATCCCAGGGAGAGGGGAGCCTGGTGGGCTGCCGTCTCTGGGGCTGCACAGAGCCAGACATGACTGAAATGACTTAGCAGCAGCAGCAGCAGCGATCCTTTTCAAATCTGGTTGTTCTGACTTAAAAATAAGTCCCTAAATAGTACAGTTTGGAAATGAAAAGAGCTTTGAAAGTTGTCTTTCTCTCTTCCTTTCTTCTTTGACAAATCAATGCTGCCTATATTTATGGCATGCAATATGATACATACATGTATATATGTGTCCATATCTCTCCCTGCCAGTACTACGCTTTTTGATGACAATAGCTCAATACTACAAAGTATATTTTGAGGTCAGGAAGAGTGATGCCTCCAGCTTGGAAGTGTTCTCATAACTCATTTGGTGCCAGTGACTTGACCTGAAGCAATTCAGTAGCTAAATCTGAATGGAACTGACAGAGGGCTATGTATAATATTTTATTTATCCTATTTGGTGTAAATATTAATACATTTTGCTGCAGAAATATCAAAGTTTGATCATAGGGTGCTACCACAGATTCTCTGAGGGTATTAGGTAATATACGGCATATGCAACTGTGTTCTTCTTCTAATAGTCAAAAAATTCTGACGTGTGAAACACATCTGGCCAGAAGGGTTTTGGCTAAGGAAAGGTATGCCTAAATGAGATCTGCCTGCCATGTGAAGGAGTAATTATTTTCCCTGATATAAACTTCCATACATCCCCTCTCCTACTTCTGTTCTTTTTTTTTTTTTTTCAATCTCTTGTTTCTCCTGAGATCCTGATTCATGTACACACTCAGAGTCCGGAGAGTGGATTTTGTATGTTGGTCAATGGATAACCAGAAGATTGACTTCACCAGAACCCTCAGGGAGCTTATAAAACACATTTCTGGGCCCACATTCAAAGATTTTGAGTGAGTGAGTGAAAGTCGCTCAGGTGACCCCCTGGACTATACAGTCCATGGAATTCTCCAGGCCAGCATACTGGAGTGGGTGGCCTTTCCCTTCTCCAGGAGATCTTCTCAACCCAGGTCTCCCTCATTGCAGGTGGGTTCTTTACAAGCTGAACCACAAGGGAAGCCCTCAAAGGTTTTAATTAAGTTTAAGTGGAGTGAGCTAGAGATTTTTGGACATTTTTAGAGCCTTTCACATGAATCTTATTCCCAAATAGCTTTGGTTATTTTCAAAGTAGCAGGAGTGGCTTCCCTGGTAGCTCAGTGGTAAAGAATCTGCCTGCCAATGCAGGATATGCGAGTTCGATCCCTGGGTTGGGAAGATCCCCTGGAGAAGGAAATGCAACCCACTCCAGTATTCTTGTCTGGGAAATCCTACGGACAGAGGAGCCTGATGGGGCTACAGTCCATGGGGTCACAAAGAGTCGGACACGACTTAGCGACTAAACAACAACTCAATAGCAGCGCTTTAAAAATCAGTGGGTTGCTCTGAGTATTTGGCATTATGAGAACTTTTATTCAGTGTTTTTTTTTCCCCCTGAGCTATAAGTCTCAAACTCAGAATGAAGCTCTGTTCTCTGCTATGTGGAGAAATGAGGTCCATAAAAAGAGGGAAGAAGGAAGCCGATACTCAAGTGAAGCAGAGATAAGAGACAGACAGCAGTCCTGATATTGTCATATTCTTGGTACCAACTGTTTCTGAATCCCAGATGGATCCTTGCTCTTCTGAAGTCTTGGTTGTTCTGTGAAGTGTCCCCATTTTTTTTCTCTCTTAATATCTCATTTTTTTTACACTGAGCTGGTTTCTGTCATATGTAACCAAAATATAGTCCTGACCATTATTGTTGCCAAAGTATTAAGTAGCTTTTTAATTTAAAAAACTAGAACTAAAAATAATCATTAAAAAGTAAATTTTTATCTGTGATTGCCGGATGAACCTCAACACATCTCCTGGAACTTGAATACCACTCTTCTGATGTACAGTTGAGAAAATCTTGTCACAGGAGACACTAAAGGAGTTTATCTTGGCCACGTACCTCTAAGTCAACGCGATGTGCTACACTCTAGCCATGCACAGACTGTGAGGACAGGTCTCTGACGTTTTTTTTAGAGTAATAAGATTATGTTTATCCTAATTCATTCCTGTTTTTAAAATACTCCTGATAATGTCTATCAATTTTTAGGAGCTTGCCTGCCTTGTTGAACTTGAGATTTTATATATATATTTTACTATATATAATATATAATAAAATAATATATGATATATATAATTATATAAACATAATAATATAGTATATATACTATTTTATATATATATAGTTCTCTAGGCTTTACATGAGAGTCTCACGAAAGAGCTTTAACTCAGACATTTCCTTCTAGATATTTTTGCTCCACATCCTGGATAACTTGAGATGCAATATTGGGCTGTGGCTAGTGGTGTGGTGGAGCCAGTTTGCACTAGCTCACAAGAGCTGGCTGTATGAATATGCATCTCCTCCCACCTTCATATTCAATAACATCTTTGCGTAGCTTGAAGTCAGCCCTTGTGGGAGTACTGTTTACATTGTGGAAATTAGAAAATATTACAAATCATGTTCCCTCCCCTGGAGAAAAATACTTGAAATTTGTTAAACCTTTGCCAGCACATCACTAGCTACCACCCACGTGATTTGACAGCCCTTCTCTGGGGAGTCACCAAAATGGGGAACAGATTTTGATATGTCTGTTTTAAGTATATATGAAGATTTATAATTTCTAATTACTGTTTCACTAAATTTCATTTGCCCAAATAGCCCACCAAGTAATGAGATCTGTTACAGAGGATTTTTAACTGCACTTCCCACTCAGGATGTACAGTTGGGGCTCTTGCTAATACCAGCACCACGGACAGCACCAGCAAATCCATAGTATGCCAAGATTAGAAGAGCCAAAAATATTTCAAAGTTCAGGGTCTGGACTTGGCAGTGGGTTGAACATTAGAAGAAAGTGAGGAATCTAAGATGAAGGAAAACTTAAATGAGTGTTTGCTAATATCCAGGTCCTCTGCTAGATGACGTTCCCAGGATTCAAGTGTCAGGGTAAAAGCAGAGCCTAGAAACCAGGGATATAAGCAAAACATGAGAGCCCCAACTTTATTCAATAATTCTCAAGGGCAATTAGTAAGAAATAAAGTAAAGATTAATATTCCACGGTACAGTTCAGTTCAGTTCAGTTCAGTTGCTCAGTCGTGTCCGACTCTGCGACCCCATGAATCGCAGCATACCAGGCCTCCCTGTCCATCACCAACTCCTGGAGTTCACTCAGATTCACGTCTATCGAGTCAGTGATGCCATCCAGCCATCTCATCCTCTGTCATCCCCTTCTCCTCCTGCCCCCAATCCCTCCCAGCATCAGAGTCTTTTCCAATGAGTCAACTCTTCGCATGAGGTGGCCAAAGTATTGGAATTTCAGCTTTAGCATCATTCCTTCCAAAGAACACCCAGGGCTGATCTCCTTCAGAATGGACTGATTGGATCTCCTTGTAGTCCAGGGGACTCTCAAGAGTCTTCTCCAACACCACAGTTCAAAAGCATCAATTCTTCGGCGCTCAGCTTTCTTCACAGTCCAACTCTCACATCCATACCACTGGAAAAACCATAGCCTTGACTAGACGGACCTTAGTCAGCAAAGTAATGTCTCTGCTTTTGAATATACTGTCTAGGTTGGTCATAACTATCCTTCTAAGGAGTAAGAGTCTTTTAATTTCATGGCTGCAGTCACCATCTGCAGTGATTTTGGAGCCCCCCAAATAAAGTCTGACACTGTTTCCGCTATTTCCCCATCTAGTTCCCATGAAGTGATGGGACCAGATGCCATGATCTTCGTTTTCTGAATGTTGAGCTTTAAGCCAACTTTCTCACCATGGTATGATAGAAAGGCAAAATATGAAACGGGTGGCCAGGTAGTAACTGACTCATGGGAGGTAGGAAGATGAGCGTAAGCAAGTATAATAAGGAGATGGCAGTAGCCAGGTGGCTTATACTCTAGGCAGAGATAGCTGTGGTGAACAGAGCACTGGATGGGTCTTGCCCTGGCTCTGCAGCTAATGTGCTAAGTGACCTTGGTCAGGTTACTTGACCTGTCTGAACTCTGGTCTCATCTGTGTAATAGAGACTGAATTTTATGATGTCTAAAGTTCCCACTGTCTCTATATCTTTGTGGAGGGTTTTGTCCCAGCCAGGAAATGTCTTACGTGCCTTCTTAGGAACTGGAGTACAGTCTGTAAAATGGAATCCTCCAACTGGAGTAGAAATTGAAATGAGGTGCATTGAGATTTGAGATTTCACATTTCATCGAGATGATAAACTGGAGGTGGACTTTCGGGGCTTCCCTGGTAGCTCAGTTGGTAAAGAATCCTCCTGAAATGCAGGAGACCCCAGGCTGATTCCTGGTTTGAGAAGATCTGCTGGAGAAAGGATAGGCTATCCACTCCAGTATTCTTGGGCTTCCCTTGTGGCTCAGCTGGTAAAGAATCTGCCTGCAATGCGGGAGACCTGGGTTCAATCCCTGATTTGGGAAGATCCCCTGGAGAAGAGAAAGGCTACCCGCTCCAGTATTCTGGCTCAGAGAATTCCATGGATTGTATAGTCCATGGGGTTGCAAAGAGTCAGACATGACTGAATGACTTTCACTTTCAGACTTTTGAGGAGAAGAAGAAAAAATGCCAACATCCTGAAGAGACTCAAACCCTAACCCATAGCTATCCCCAACTGATGATTCATTAAATGAATTAAAACGGAAAGATACTGTAATTTTCCTGTCTAGTCCTTAGTACAGAGTTATCACCCAGAAACCAGCTCTGCATTTACAGTTATTTGACATCAAGCATCACTTACGCACCAGTTTTTAAAGTCTAAGTCTAATCCAGATACACAAAGGAAAAAACGGAATTCTTAAATACAACACAAACACCCTAGTGAGAAGTTCAGAAGCTATGTCTACAGAGAAATAGCCTCAGAACTGACAATAGAGATCAATGAACATGAGTCAAGAAAATCAGTCAATTATTTACCAGGATTAATGAAAAAATGAAACTGAATTTCAGAAAACTTCACCTGGGTTTGTATTATTGATGTTCATAAAAAGCAGTTAGGCAAGAAGGGAACTGTATAGAGTTCAACTGCTTCTCTTAAGAGTTGTCACCCTGTCTATGAATGATAGGTTAGAATCAAGCACCACATTTTGTCAAATTTGGAATACAGGGGCAGGCGATCTGTTATGAGAAGATCATGCATTGAAATGTGATCTAAACACTGTTCTGAAATGCAAGCAGATATTTAAGGAGCCTCTGTGACGGCACCGAGGACCCATTTACAGCACAACCCATCACAGAAAAGAATTACTCCAGGCCCTGATAAATGAGCCCAACTGTGCTGAAAGAGAGGGACTCATGTCTGGAGAATATCACCCAGCCCCCCTGTTGTGAACTATCGGTTTATCGAAATACGATCTTATATGAAATGTACAGTTTCTTCCTCAAATGCTTACATGACTTAAAGCTGACTGCCTCGGGCGTGCAGAAACCCAAGCATAAGATGGAAATCAGTGTCGTTGCCCATATCAGAAACCATCTGTTCTTCATTCTCCCCTTTCAGAGACTGTATCAACTAGGCATTGTGAGATTATGTTGGACCCAACTCTATAGAATCACAATAAGAAGTGTTCTTGTTTCAAAGATTTTTGTTTTTTAAATAATACCCTAGATTGTCCTTTATTTATTGGCTGTGCTAGGTCTTTCTTGCTGCGCAGGCTTTCCTCTGGCTGCGGTGAGTGAGGGCTACCCTTTGCTGCAGGCTGCAGGCTTCTCGCTGCAGGCTTCTCTTGCTGCTGAACACAAGCTTCAGGACCAGCGGGCCTCGGTAATTGCGGCTCCCCGGCTCTAGGGCACAGGCTCAGCAGTTGCGGAGCACAATCTTATTTGCTCTGCACATGTGGGATGTTCCCAGGTCAGGGATCAAACCCGTGGCTCCTGCATTGCAGGCAGATTCTTTACCACTGAGCCACCAGGGAAACCCTCAAAGACTTTTGTTTGTTTGTTTGTTTTTGCCTTACATAGTCTGAAACTTAAATCATCATAAAAACTTTAAACCCTTAGGGAATGAAGGAACCTAGAAAGGACATGCTCTGGTCGATGGTCGCCTTAGTTCAGTTCAGTCGCTCAGTCGTGTCCGACTCTTGGCAACCCCATGAATCACAGCACGCCAGGCCTCCCTGTCCATGACCAACTCCTTGAGTCTACCCAAACCCTTGTCCATTGAGACACTGATGCCATCCAGCCATCTCATCCTCTGTCATCCCCTTCTCCTCCTGCCCCCAATCCTTCCCAGCATTAGGGTCTTTTCCAGTGAGTCAACTCTTCACATGAGGTGGCCAAAGTATTGGAGTTTCAGCTTCAACATCAGCCCTTCCAAAGAACACCCAGGACTGATTTTCTTTAGGATGGACTGGTTGGATCTCCTTGCAGTCCAAGGGACTCTCAAGAGTCTTCCCCAACACCACAGTTTAAAAGTACAATTCTTTGACGCTCAGCTTTCTTCACCATCCAACTCTCACAGCCATATATGACTACTGGAAAAACCACAGCCTTGACTAGATGGACCTTTGTTGGCAAAGTAATGTCTCTGCTTTTGAATATGCTGTCTAGGTTGGTCATAACTTTCCTTCCAAGGAGTAAGTGTCTTTTAATTTCATGGTTGCAGTCACCATCTGCAGTGATTTTGGAGCCCCCCAAAAAAACAAATCTGACATTGTTTCCACTGGTTCCCCATCTATTTCCCATGAAGTGATGGGACCAGATGCCATGATCTTAGTTTTCTGAATGTTGAGCTTTAAGCCAACTTTTTCACTCTCCTCTTTCACTTTCATCAAGAGGCTTTTGAGTTCCTCTTCACTTTCTGCCATAAGGGTGGTGTCATCTGCATATCTGAAGTTATTGATGTTTCTCCCAGCAATCTTGATTCCAGCTTGTGCTTATTCCAGTCTAGCATTTCTCATGATGTACTCTGCATAGAAGTTAAATAAGCAGGGTGACAATATACAGCCTTGACGTACTCCTTTTCCTATTTGGAACCAGTCTGTTGTTCCATGTCCAGTTCTAACTGTTGCTTCCTGACCTGCATACAGATTTCTCCAGAGGCAAGTCAGGTGGTCTGGTATTCCCATCTCTTGAAGAATTTTCCACAGTTTCTTGTGATCCACACAGTCAAAGGCTTTGGCATAGTCAATAAAGCAGAAATAGATGTTTTTGTGGAACTCTCTTGCTTTTTCCATGATCCAGCGGATGTTGGCAATTTGATCTCTGGTTCCTCTGCCTTTTCTAAAACCAGCTTGAACATCTGGAAGTTCACAGTTCATGTATTGCTGAAGCCTGGCTTGGAGAATTTTGAGCATGACTTTACTAGCATGTGAGATGAGTGCAATTGTGCAGTAGTTTGAGCATTCTTTGGCATTGCCTTTCTTTGGGATTGGAATGAACACTGACCTTTTCCAGTCCTGTGGCCACTGCTGAGTTTTCCAAATTTGCTGGGATATTGAGTGCAGCACTTTCACAGCATCATCTTTCAGGATGTGAAATAGCTCAACTGGAATGCCATCACCTCCACTAGCTTTGTTTGTAGTGATGTTTCTAAGTCCCACTTGACTTCACATTCCAGGATGTCTGGCTCTAGGTGAGTGATCACACTATCATGATTATCTGGGTCATGAAGATCTTTTTTGTACAGTTCCTCTGTGTATTCTTGCCACCTCTTCTTAATATCTTCTGCTTCTGTTAGGGCCATACCATTTCTGTCCTTTATCGAGCCCATCTTTGCATGAAATGTTCCCTTGGTATCTCTAATTTTCTTTATCTCTAGTCTTTCCTATTCTGTTGTTTTCCTCTATTTCTTTGCATTGATCGCTGAGGAAGGCTTTTTTTTTTTTATCTTTCCTTGGTATTCTTTGGAACTCTGCATTCAGACGGGTATATCTTTCCTTTTCTTCTTTGCTTTTTGCTTCTCTTCTTTTCACAGCTATTTGTAAGGCCTCATCAGACAGCCATTTTACTTTTTTGCATTTCTTTTCCATGGGTGTGGTCTTAATCCCTGTCTCCTGTACAATGTCACAAACCTCCGTCCATAGTTCATCAGGCACTCTATCTATCAGATCTAATCCCTTAAATCTATTTCTCACTTCCACTATATAATCATAAGGGATTTGATTTAGGTCATACCTGAATGGTCTAGTGGTTTTCCCTTTCTTCAAGTTAAGTCTGAATTTGGCAGTAAGGAGTTCATGATCTGAACCACAGTCAGCTCCCAGTCTTGTTTTTGCTGACTGTATAGAGTTTCTCCAACTTTGGCTGCAAAGTATATAATCAATCTGATTTCGGTGTTGACCATCTGGTGATGTCCATGTGTAGAGTCTTCTCTTGTGTTGTTGGAAGAGGGTGTTTGCTATGACCAGTGTGTTCTGTTGGCAAAACTCTATTAGCCTTTGCCCTGCTTCATTCTGTACTCCAAGGCCAAATTTGCCTGTTACTCCAGGTGTTTCCTGACTATCTACTTTTGCATTCCAGTGCCCTATAAAGAAAAGGACATCTTTTTTTGGTGTTAGTTCTAAAAGGTCTTGTAGGTCTTCAGCTTCTTCAGCATTAGTGGTTGGGGCATAGGCTTGGATTACCGTGATATTGAATGGTTTGCCTTGGAAACGAACAGAGATCATTCTGTCATTTTTGAGATTTCATCCAAGTACTGCAAGGTGGCCTCAGGAGTAGATAAATGTCTCTTGGGAGAACTTGAGGTTGCCTGAGGGAGGCTAGGATTCTCACATGGTAAAAACAACTCCTGCTGACCCCAGTGATCCCAGTGTCAAGATGACCGTCATCCAAGCCTTCAACCAAGTCTGAGGCTGGCACACCATTCCTGTACGAGGCACTGGTCACACAATACCTGCAGAGCCTGACATGGTGCCCACACTTACCAACCTCACAGGCTGGTAGGAGGGGCTGATGAGCAAAACTAGCCCAGTGGAAAGGCAGCTGCTTCCCTAGTGCTTACACCATCAGCATTCTAAATCTTCCTCCGAGGTCCTAAACACATTGAAAATTTGAGAAATCTTTGGAGTAGCAGAATTATCATTGAGAAAAAAGAAGATCAAAGATTTATAGGGAGCATTCTGGAATAACCAGAATTGAACTAAAGATAAATATGCTCTTCTCATTTCTAGGACTTCATTATTTTTGGCTCACTTTTAGCTCTCGAAATTACCCACACCACCCCCCGCCCCCCGGCCTCATAGCTGCCAGTGGAATACATTAAAGAGCTGTGATCAAAAGCCCTCCTCCAGAAGACAGCCCTGATTAATCCAATCCAGCCACGAGCGCTACATTAATTCTGCGTCCCTTCATCACCGTGGTAAGTCAAGGATTGCCCTTTTGGTTTGTCTTCTCTCTCCCATTCACTAGCCCCTCAATGTGTCCTCTGCCTCCATACAGTCTCTTTTGCAAGTTTATATAGGCAAAGAACATGTGTCCTAACTTTTCTGAATTATCCCGTGCCACTAAACTGAGTACTTTGCAACCAGGATATGCTTGGTCAATGCAGACATAGCTCCTCTTTCATCCTCGAAGCCTACGTGTTTGTGCTAAGTCGCTTCAGTCGTGTCTGACTCTTTGGGACCCCATGAACAGTAGCCTGCCAGGCTCCTCTGTCCATGGGATTCTCCAGGCAAGAATACTGGTGTGAGCTGCTATACCCTCCTCCCGGGAATCTTTCCGACTCAGGCATGAGTGATGCCTGAGAATCAAACCCATGTCTCTTATATCTAACCTGCTTTGGCAGGTGGATTCTTTACCAGCAGCACCATCTGGGAAGCCCTCGAAGCCCACGCACACACGGTTATTCTGAAATCAGCGCTGACGACCATCGCTGCCTTTTTCCTTCAGTACCTTGCGTTCCATGATCAGACCAGGATTTCTTTCACCTTCAATTCTTTCGCTGACCCTTTGGAATTTAACTGACTCACTAACCAAGCACTGAAGGGCGGGTACCAGCAAGTTACTTTAAAAATCTCTTTTCACCTTGGTTATAGCTTATGGGAATTTGCTGTACGGCTCAGGAAACTCAAGCAGGGGCTCTGTATCAACCTAGAGGGAGGGGCTGGGGAGGGAGATGGGACAGAGGTTCAAAAGGGAGGGGATGTATGTATACCTATGGCTGATTCATGCTGAAGTTTGACAGAAAGCAACAAAATTCTGTAAAGCAATTATCCTTCAATAAAAAAACAATAAAATTAAAAAAAAAAAAAAGCCTCTTAAGACTTTGAGGAGTTTGTCGTATGCTTGCCATGGTTAAAAGGGAGCTGGCAATAAACAGCGTGTGGCAGGAAGTAATGAGTTGTCCGTGACCATGAAATGGTTTTTGTGAAGGGCTCTACGGAGGCGCTGCAGGAGGGCGGTGTGCATCGAGGGATGTGCATGGTGTTGGTGGTGCCGAAGAGCAAGCCACTGTTTAGAGCGACACCCGTGTCCCAGTGTCAACAGGGGCGGGGGTTTTCAGTGACTCGTATGATGAAGAAAGAGGCATGATTCAAAGGCTGTCACTGTGGGAAGACTTGATGCTGTATCAATGGCACACCAGTGACCTGCTTTAATAGGATGCAAATAACCTTGTCAGGTGGCAAATGTGATGCAAGCTGTCATATTCTGAGACCAAATGGTTCGATTTGTTTGTGTTCTCAGTTCGTTTCATTCTATATGTGTGGAAAACAAGAGATGCTTGTTCCTTCCTCCGTTCAGCAAGCAGCCTCCTCATTCCACAGTTTTCTCATTCCTGTTTGGTTGTTGTGGGTCCGTCGCTCAGTCGTGTCCGACTGTCTGGGACCCCATGGACTGCAGCATGTTAAGCTTCTGTGTCTTTCACTATCTTCCAGAGCTTGCTCAAACTCATGTCCATGGAGTCGATGATGCCATCCAACCATCTCATCCTCTGTTGCCCCCGTCTCCTCCTGCCCTCAATCTTTCCCAGCATCAGGATCTTTGGTACTTTGTGTGCAATGTGGCTGTGACCTTTGGCTGGGGGCTAAGGGTGGACCTGTCTGATCACACAGCCCCATAAGATGGTTTCCACTCTGGCTTCACTGACTCCAGCAATCCCTGGCATGCTGCTAAATCTTTTACAACCAGCTTCCTGGGTGTGGGGGCAGGGAGTGGGGAAAGAAGCTCAGCTTAGTAGCATTTCCTGATTTCCACGGTATAAATATTCCCATCTGTGCTGATCTCAAGCTACTAGATGACATTATTGAACGTGGTGTTGGAAAGATGAGCCATTTGGCTCTAGCTCTGCACTGCCAGCAATCCTAACACGTACCCATGGCTGGGCATCCTTATAAAGAGGGCACAGAATCAACATCCTGATTTCCTGCTCATTGTGAGGTGAGGAGGGCAGCTGTGTACCCCAGAGTCTTGTATAGGTATTCCGTACATCTTAGGTGGCGAGGAGACCAGCATGGCCCCTTTTAGTAGAATGACAGTATTCTTTATAATCTTAACAGGGACACTTTCATGATAAAAGGGGATGTTGTTAATGTTTATACTAGGACCATGGGCACAACTAGGGCTGTGCCTGGAAAAGCTAGGACTATGTGATTCAGTTCAGTTCAGCTCAGTTCAGTCACTCAGTTGTGTCCGACTCTTTGCGACCTCATTAATTGCAGCACGCCAGGCCTCCCTGTCCAGCACCAACTCCTGGAGTTCACTCAGACTCACGTGCATCGAGTCAGTGATGCCATCCAGCCATCTTATCCTCTGTCGTCCCCTTCTCCTCCTGCCCCCAATCCCTCCCAGCATCAGAGTCTTTTCCAATGAGTCAACTCTTCACCTCCTTTAAAGCAAAATGTGAGCTTAGTAGGGAGCAAGGCTGTATCCATTTGAGGCCTCCCCTGTCTTCCCCATCTCTGGGCTTGGTTCTCTGTCCAAGGGTCCTGGAGTCCCCACCCAGCCTGGCGCTGCAGTCAGTCTGGCAGGGCCAGAGTCCACACAGCTCCGAGAGTGGTGTATATGTTCAGACTGATAGCTTCCCTCGAAGCATATTTTCAACCACAGCAAATGCCCCTTTCTGTCCCAGCAACTGTGTCAGCAGCTCAATGCTACTCTTGTTGGTCTAAGGCCAAACTTCCTATCCTTCTCATAAAAAAATAAAAAACATATAAGATCTTATGGGAGGAAAAAAAGAGTCCAGTAAATAATCCTCTCTTTAAAGGACTCTAAATTTGCTTTTAGTCCTTGCTTATGAGTGTGTGGACATATTTATTGATGGAGTTGTAATCAGTGCATGCAAACTATTGGGGGTTCTTCTTGTTTCCATTGAGCATTATTTCACACACTCATTTCCATATATTGACTCAGTCCACACGCCTATCATTTTTTATGGCGACATAGCATTCCATCATGTTGACATGCTCTAGTTTCACTCCCTGTTTTCCCAAGAAAATGTCCCGGCTTCAAGCTGGCTGGCTGTCATGACTGCAGGCCGGCAGGGAGAACTCTGGCTGGTTCCTGTTGTGAGAGGAACTGAAAGCATTGGGCAAGGGATCAAGTTGATCAGTAACGTGTTTCAGTTTGGGGACTGAGTCTCTAACCAGTCCCTGTGACCTATGCAAATGAGGCTCACTGAGAGACAGTGGTAAACGTTTGGGGTTTCTTTCTTTTTGGAGATAGCATGTCTCGCCTGAGCAAAATAATTGCCATTAAAATTTTTTTTTAATTAAAGTATAGCTGACTTACAGTGCTGTTAGTTTTAGGTGTATAGTGTACAGCAAAGTGACTCAGTGATATATATATATTTATATATTTTATATGTATAAAGAAATTTATGTGTATTCTTTTATGGGTTCTTTCCTGTTATAAGTTATTAAAAATATTGAGTAGAATTCCCTGTGTAATACAGTAGTTTTTCATTGTATATCTGTTAATTCCAAGCTTCTCGTTTATCTCTCCTTTGCCCCCGTTCCCCTTTGGTAATTGTAAGTTTGTTTTCTCTGTTTGCGGGGTCTATTTTGCAATAGTGCACATTTTTACATGTTAAAGTTCAATGTTAACACTCCCCTGTCTTCTGCTTTTATAACTTCAGCTCCTCTGCGGTCCCCGACTTGACCAAGAGAGGCCACACATCAATAAGTACAATTAACAGAGAGCCAACCAGCATTAACGTAGGCATGGGGTGACTTTTAAGTTATGCCTGAGAAGACAGACATTTTAATAGAGCAGCATCCGGGTAAAGTCTGCCGACTCTTCCAGAGAAACCCTGGGCTGTCCAGTGGCTCCTCCAAGACCACAGAGGCTGAAAGTAGAGAATTCTGCTGTGCATGGTGAAGTCCTTGGGCTTCACAGTTCGCTTCCCCTGCACTCCGAGTCCAGGCCCAGCTTGGGATTTGCTTTGGGTGAGTGCTGCTTTGGCGCCTAGGGAAGATCAATAAACAGCGTAAGGGAAGAAGATGATACTTAAGCGCAACCTTTGGCCTTGAACCTAAGGCTGAGTTCATTAAATTTGATTATCTTCTTGCTGGGGTTAAAGTCTCGTCTTTGTACAGTGAACTCGCTGATTTCGTGGGGGTGAGTAATCTAGAGAGGAAGTTTGACTTACCTCCCACAGCACTTACTACTTGGCAGCCTCTGTTTTAAGCACCTTAGGCATGTGTGCATGTATGCTAAGTCGTTTCAGTTATATCTGACTCTTTTTAGATCTATGGACTGTAGCCTGCCAGGCTCCTCTGTCCATGGGATTCTCCAGGCAAGAATGGAGTGGGTAGCCATTCCCTTCTACAGGAGATCTTCCCAACCCAGGGATTGAACCTGGGTCTCCTGAAGTGCGGGCAGATTCTTTACCATCTGAGCCACCAGGGAAGGCCACTTTAGGCATATTAATTCCCTAAATCCCCACAACTGTCTGAGGTATATACTATTACTCTCTCCATTTTATCAGTGAAGGAAGGAGCCAAAACCTGGAAAGATTAAGCAACTTGCCAAAGTCACGAAGTTGGCACAGGGCAGATCTGGGATTAGAACTGGGATTAGAACCCTGGGTTTGCTGCCAGGGTCTATGCCTTAAGCTACCACACTGTTTGAATGAAATTCCAGTCTTTTCATCCAGAAGTGGGTCTGTCCTTGCTCTGTCCTTGCTCTGCTCCAGGCCAGACGACACCATCTTCAGCCTCCGAGGAAGAAGCACATTCAGGATGGGCTGATTCTGTCCATCTGAGCCTTGTGGGCTGAATGAACAATTGCAAACACGCCCAAAAGTGTTGTCTTTAATTTCCTTCCTGAACAGATTTTTCCTCTGCTGATGAAATCTGTCTCAATTTGGGGATGGGTGGGGAGGTAGGGGAGCCTATAAGGATTTGGTTTCAGAAGGTCTCATGTATCTTCCAGGAAAAATATGGGGAGAGATTTTATGCCTCAAATGTGGCGAGAGACTGTATTCTTTCATGGCTTATCCATCCATCCATCCTTCCATCCTTCCCTATTTTTCCGCCCACCTCCATCCATTCATCTGTATCTGCCTGTTCATCTACCTGTCTATCCTATCTATCTAATCTGTCTCTATCAACTATCTATCACCTCTCTGTGTATCTATCTAGCCATCATTTTTGCAGGTTCATGATAGCAATGTTGAGGCCACCAATCTGCATGCTTCCTGGTATCCCACCCCGCCGCAGCCCTGTTTATGGCCACCGTAAAATGTCTGTGGAGAGTCCAACGGCTGATTTCCCAGGGTCTTTTTCTCCTGTCTGAGGGATCAGGAAAAAAAATCTATCAGCTGGAGAAATTAAGCCATTTTTCTTCGGGGGAGAGAAATGGAGGAGCCAGCGCTCCACATTAAAATGCTGCAGTGGATTCCAGATGAATGAAAAATCGGTCTGCATAGTGATGAGTCTTGAGGAGCGATTTGGAGGGTTTGTGGCTGGCTCCTGGCCAAGGCGCGTGGGGTGTGTTGGGCGGGGGACAGGACATCAGGCGGGATGAGTCAGGCAAGCGGGTCTCTGGGACTTTCACTCATGGGGAGCCGGCGCCAAGGCGTCACCCTCCTTAGTCTCCCTGCCATTTATTTTTCCAAAAAGCTGGTTGTCCAGGTGGTTTTATCAGAGAGGGGCAATTGCTGGGCTCCTCTTCCAATTGTCTCTCTTTACGCCCTCCAGATGCCTGACCGCAACCTCACTGCCCCTCACAACTCACGCAGGCCAAATCTGCATGAAAGAGGGGTTCAGCCTTCGGAGGGGGCGGGGCCTGTCACAGAGGAAGGACATTAGCCCAGCTTCAGACAATTAACCCAAATATGATCCAGGTATAATGCTATGACCGGCCGGAAACCTAATCAGGGCCCATCTGTGGTCCTTAACAAATATGAGCAGCCGCTCTGGTGACAGTAAGCAGGTTACCGGGAAGCCACAAAAGCAGAATTCATTTAAGGATGTTGGCCCTGACCGCGCCCTTGCTGGGGATTAGCTTCCTGTGGGCTCTCAGACGCCCAGTCTTCCTGATCTGTCCTGGCTCTAAAGGGCCATTTCTCACCTAGGAGGCTCTTGGGAGCAGAGGCTGCTTTGTCTTGTCACTCCCTTTTCAGGGTGAGTCTCCTGCCTACAGCCTTTGCTCACTTCCTCCAGAGGCATCCCATCATGGGAGGGGAGAACGGGGCCCTGGAGAACTTGAATGCAAATCTGCTAGGGGGGTGGTTACAGCATCACTGATAAGGTAGGAATGGCGATGCCTACCCTGCAGGGCCGCTATCTCCACCTGGCAGGCGTTCCAGCAACGGGAGCTGATGGGTCATTATTCTTTGCTGCCTGGCGTGAGTGGAGGGGCGGCGAACTCCTGCTGTTCCCAAGTGCTGCCTGACCTACAATGTCTACAGCTCACCATCACTTTCATTTATGTCTAATTTCATTCCAGAGAAGTTTCTGTGCTCTACTCCCTGAGGTCCTCTGAAAAGACACATATTCATGGGAGAGGTAACATATCAGACCTGCCCTTTTCACTTTTTCCCATGAAGTTCGCTAATAACAGAGGGGTGTGAATGTGTAAATTCTGGGTGGGTGTGTCGATTGAGCCATAAGGCATAGCAAGTGTGGGATTTCTGTGAGTTTTTTTTTCCTTAAAAGTGTATGCCAATTTTGAAATCTACCTATAACCTAAGGATCCTCCAAATGATTTATTTAGAAAAAGTAATCCTAAAGGAAAGTCTTCCCGAGTGACTCAATGATAAAGAACCCATCTGCGATGCAGGAGATCCAGGTTCAGCTCCTGGATTGGGAAGATCCCCTGGAGAAGGAAATGGCAACCCACTCCAGTATTCTTGCCTGGGAAATCCTATGGACGAAGGTGCCTGGAGAGCTACAATCCATGGGTTCACAAAGAGTCAGACATGACTGAGCTACTAAACCACCACCACCATCAATCCAAAAAAAAAAAAAAAAAATCAATCGTGAATATTCATTGGAAGGACTGATGCTAAAGCCGAAGCTCCAATACTTTTGCCACCTGTTGCCAACAGCAGACTCATTGGAAAAGAATCTGATCCTGGGAGAGACTGAAGGCAAAAAGAGAAAAGGGTGGCAGGGAATGAGATGGTTGGTTGGCATCACCGACTCAATGGATGTGAGTTTGATCAAACTCTGGGGTATGGTGAAGGACAGGGAAGCCTGAAGTGCTGCAATCCGTGGGGTTGCAGAGAGTCAGACACGACTTAGCAACTGAACAGGAACAAACATTAGATGATGCAGGAAGAGGCGTGATGATTGCCCATTGGTCCAGGGATTCCTAACACTGCTTTCTAAACCTGCTGCGTCAGAATCACTGGGAGAACTTGAAACCACCCAGGTACCCAGACACCATGCCTGAGAGCTTGACCCATGTTTCAGAGTTGGACCCTGGCAATCTGGGTTTTAGGAAGTGTCCCTAATTCCCTACATGATTCTGACTTGAGGTCAGGCTTGGGACCCACTTCAGAGTAAATGCCCCCAGCCTCTGCCAGGTAATCTGCAGAGAGATGCGTGTCTTTAAATGGAAGAGGAGGGTGCATGGGAGCAGAAGCTAGGTGTTGCACTCAGAAGGGAGGTAAGGAAGGCTCACAGGAGGTGAGGACATAATATAACCAGAAGTTCAGGGGCTGGAGGAGGAGGGCAGACACCTGTCTGAAGGCTGACTCCTCCCCACCATGACAGCCAAGTGGGCAAGAGCTTTTATACACAGAGGGTGGGGGCGGGATGCAGAAACAGCGCAGTCAGCTCTGACAGTCATCCTGAGACTGGTCATCGGTGGTCTGACCTGCATTATCTTGATTGTTTTAGGTACAGCTATTCTTCAGCACTGGTTGTTTCCATTCCTTGAGGCCAGTTCTCAGAACTGTGGCAGACTATGTCATGGGGAAACAGTGTCAGACTTTATTTTGGGGGCCTCCAGAATCACTGCAGATGGTGACTGCAGCCATGAAATTAAAAGACGCTTGCTCCTTGGAAGAAAAGCTATGACCAACCTAGACAGCATATTAAAAAGCAGAGACATTACTTTGCCAACAAAGGTCCACCTAGTCAAAGCTATGGTTTTTCCAGTGGTTCTGTATGGGTGTGAGAGTTGGACTATAAAGAAAGCTGAGCACCAAAGAACTGATGCTTTTGAACTGTGGTGTTGGATAAGACTCTTGAGAGTCCCTTGGACTACAAGGAAATCCAACCAGTTCATCCTAAGGGAAATCAGTCCTGAATATTCTTTGGAAGAAGTGGTAGTGAAGCTGAAACCCAATGCTTTGGCCACCTGATGTGAAGAACTGACTCATTAGAAAAGACCCTGATGCTGGGAAAGATTGAAGGCGGGAGGAGAAGGGGATGACGGAGGATGAGATGGTTGGATGGCATCACCGACTCGATGGACATGAGTTTGAGCAAGCTCCGGGAGTTGGTGATGGACAGGGAGGCCTGGCGTGCTGTGGTCCATGGGGTCGCAGAGTCAGATGCGGCTGAGCGACTGAGCTGAGCTGATGTCACATCGTGTAGCTCACTTCTCCACCTGGCGTTTCAGTGTCTATACTTCAGCTCATAGGACATGGCTCAGAGTATTGCCTATAGCCGTTGAGAAGCAACTAAAGGTCCTTGGCTATGCTTAATGAGCATAGTATTATTTGGTCTCCTCTGATTGGGCTTCCCAGGTGGCTCAGGGGTAAAGAACCCACCTGCCCATGCAGGAGACTCAGGAGACACAGGTTTGATCCCTGAGTCGAGAAGATCCCCCTGGAAGAGGGCATGGTAGCCCACTCCAGTATTCTCACCTAGAAAACTGCCACGGACGGAGGAGCCTGGTGGACTGCGAGCCACGGGGTCACGAAGAGTCGGACGCGGCTGAGCGCACATGCACCTCTTTGACTGTGTCCCTTCGTTTCCATGTTCTTGCTTCTCTGATTAAACTCATTTTTAGACCAAAACCTTTCCACAGACAAAAGGCGGGCTGAGGATGGGGCTGGGCGGACAAGGGGGGAGCATAGGGTACTGCTCCATTTCAGTAAGACAGACGAAGAACTGGGGCTGAGAAGTCGGTGAGATGGGCCTTTTATAGGCAGATTCCACGTTTGTGAGTTCTGCCTCGGCAGGATCATCATTGAGGTCAACTCTGTCCGAGCCTGTGGCTTCTTGTGGATTGGTGGCCTGAACGTGACCAGCCCTCAGGAAGGTAGAAGGCACCTGAGCTGGACTCTGACCAAGCGGCTGGCCCTGCCCCGCCGGGGCCTGGTCCGAATTTGGGTTCTGAGTCAGGCCCAGGTGGGGAGGTCCCCAGGCTGCCGCTGGCCACACGGGCACTGCAGAGGCCACGTGGCACTCTTTCTCTGATGGTGGGGGAGAGGTGGAGGGGGGTGCCTGGACACTCTGGAAGCTTCCCTAGGCTCCAGGTCCAGACGGGACTTCCTGGTTAAGCCTGGCCGGGGCCTCCCCCTGCACTGCTGGGACCTTCCCTCTGCCCCTGTGTGGACTCTTCCCATACCCCACGCCCCCTGACCCAGGCAGGACCCTGTGCGTTTGCTGTCCCGAGCACAGGGGCCAGCCAGGAGCACCCCACTTCAGGTTTTCCAGTTTGCCGACCAGGCGGGCCCCAAGCCTGGGTTTCTGTGGAGGCAGGTGACCGCCGGGACTTGACCTCTGACCCTCATCCCTCGGCAGGGCCAGTTGTCAAGGAGATGACAGGATTGAATTCCGAGTTAAGGGACCGAATCCTGTCTAATTTTATCTTCACTCTCTTTCCCTTCCCTGCCCTTCCTCCCTCTCTTCCTTCCTTTTATTTTTTTAAATCCCATGCAGCCTTTAAAAGAATGGTGGTCATTTTTGAGGTGGTGGCCAAATTATTATCTGATTAAAGTAAGACCTTTTGTTGGCTTTTAGGAAGTCCTTGATGTAGAATTATTTTGCATATTATCCACACAGGATTGTCTTACATTATTGATTGCTTCCAAGCACTTGGCTGGACTCACTCACCTGTAATCCTCACAACATCCTAGGAAGACTTTGTTACCTCTAACTGTCTGTTATAAAACATAGAGATTAAAAGGCAAAGCCCACAGCTAACCAGTAACTAAGCTGGGTCTGCATCTCAGGTATCCAGACCCGCAGTTTGGAGCCAGCCAGGACTTTGGACAGGATGTCTAACCATCTCTGGGCTCCTGGAGGCATTACACCTCTGGGCCCGGGTCAGTGCATTCAGTCAGCTGTGCACCAAGAAGTTTGAGCTCATTTTGGTGCTTAACTGTTGATACTGGTCTGCTAATACTCAACTTATGGGATACAATGTCGTCCATATCCTTTGTTAAAAGCTGTCCACTTTCCAAGACAAAACTGGAAATGGTGCCTCTTGCTTCTCCTTTCAACACCTATTTCCTTCTGCTCATTTTGAGATAATAAAAATGCATGATATTTCTAAAACACCACTTATCAGGCTTCTTAGACATTCACCTAGAAACCTGCAAACATATGAAATAGAATGATGACCAGTGGGGGAAGAGTCGCCTGGTCCTCTTGGAGGGTGGTGAAAGAGTCAAGCCCACATAAACTGTCCTTTTCTGTTCACCTGGTACCTATGAAAAATCTAGGATAAACCCTCTCTACCCATTACTGTTCCACAACCCAGAAGCATTTTTGTTTGTTCTTATTTCAATTTTTAGTAAAGAACAATCAGCTGGAAAGGGCGTGGCTATACCGCATAGATGAAAGTGAAAGTTGCTCAGTCCGACTCTTGCGACACCATGGACTGTCCGTGGAATTTTCCAGGTCAGAATACTGGAGTGGGTAGCCTTTCCCTTCTCCAGGGGATCTTCCCAACTGAGGGGTCAAACCCAGGTCTCCCGCACTGTAGGTGGATTCTTTACCAGCTGAGCCACAAGGGAAGCCCAAGAATACTGGAGTGGGTAGCCTATCCTTCTCCAGGGGATCTTCCCGACCCAGGAACAGAACCGGAGTCTCCTGCACTGCAGGTGGATTCTTCACCAACTGAGCCACCAGGGAAGCCCACGCCTGGCCCGAGGATCCAGGCCCAGCTAAGGTGGTGCCTTGCTTCCTTCCTGCCTCTGCTGCAGCTCTCTGATCGGAACGTCCCCCTCAGGGCCTCCTCTCGGTGCCCGTCCCTTTAGCCTCACTCCCACTTCAGATGTGCCCAGCATGAGCTCCCACACACACGGAGCCGCCAGGTTTCTTCCTCCCATGGAGACTTCCTCAACCTGGGCCTCCAGTTATTTTCAAGAAGACAAATTAGACTTTTCTCTAGGGTGACCACATGTCCTGACTTGCCCATGACTGTTGGTATGATTATGACAACGTAATCATGAATTGTGTGTTCCTTTTTTTAATTGGAGTGTAATTACTTTACAGTGTTGTTAGTGTCTGCTGTACAACAACGTGAATCAGCTAATGTATACATATATCCCTTCCTCCTTGGACCTCCCCCTCACTTCCCCCATCCCACCATCTAGGTCATGACAAAGCCCTGAGCTGAGCTTCCTGTGCTTTATAGCAGCTTCCCAGGAGTTGTCTGTTTCACACATGGTGGTGTATATATGTCAGTCTTAATCTCTCACCTTGTCCCACCCTCCCCTTCTCCCCTCTGTCTGCATATCTGTTCTCTATGTCTGCATCCGATTCCTGCCCTGGAAATATGTTCATCTGTATTATTTGTCTAGATTCCACGTCTATGTGTTAATGCACGGTATTTGTCATCAGAGAATTGTGGTTCCTTTTGACTCAAATTGGGATCTTCCCTGGTGGCTCAGATGGTAAAACGTCTGCCTACAATGTGGGTAGACCTGGGTTCAATCATTGGATTGGGAAGATCCCCTGGAGAAGGAAATGGCAACCCACTCCAGTACTCTTGCCTGGAAAATCCCATGGATGGAGGAGCCTGGTGGGCTGCAGTCCATGGGGTCGAAAAGAGTCGGACACGACTGAGAGACTTCACTTTCTCTTTCTTTTGACTCAAATAAGATATCCTATTTTGGACACTAGATTAACTTTGTCTCTCAGTTTTTGGTCTCAGGGGCAGGGCACCTTCATTGACATTACCTAAGTGTGACGCTCCCATCTGAAGTCACAGCAGGCTATGGAGAGAGACCTCAGGAGGTGAGCATTTCATACGGCTTGCCCCACTGAGTTACAAGTTCTTTTATCTTGCATTCCTCAGAGCTTGGGCTTCCCTGATAGCTCAGTCGGTAAAGAATCCACCTGCAATGCAGGAGACCCCGGTTTTGTTCCTGGGTCGGGAAGATCCACTGGAGAAGGGATAGGCTACCCACTCCAATATTCTTGGACTTTCCTTGTGGCTCAGCTGGTAAAGAATCTGCCTGCAATGTGGGAGACCTCGGTTTGATCCCTGGGTTGGGAAGATCCCCTGGAGAAGGGATAGGCTACCCAACTCCAGTATTCTGGCCTGGAAAATTCCATGGACTGTACAGTCTATGGAGTTGCAAAGAGTCAGACACAACTGATCGACTTTCACTTTCACTTTTCACTTTCCTCAGCTCTTAAACCAGGGCCTGGAACACACTAGAGTGATATGTGTATGCTCAGTTGCTCAGTCGTGTCCAGCTCTTTTTTGAGACCTCGTAGACTGTAGCCCACCAGGCTCCTCTGTCCATGAGATTTTCCAGGCAAGAGCACTGGAGGAGGCTGCTATTTCTTCCTCCAAGGGATCTTTCTGACCCAGTGATCGAACCCTCATCTCTTCGCTCCCGCGTTGGCAGGCGGATTCTTACTACTGAGCCACCGGGGAAGCACACCCTACAGTAGCCATTCTCAAACTTTTGGGTCTCAGAACTCTTTTGCATTCTTAAAAAATATTGAAGACTCTAAAGGGCTTTGTTTATGAATATTATATCTAACATTTAGGAATTAAAACTAAGAAAAACTTAAAATACGTATTGGCATTGATTTACATTATTGCAGGTCTGTTTAGTATGTTACTTAATAGTTTGTTCTTGCAGAAACTCCAACACATAGTCTCTGAAAAATTCCCTGGAGAGAGAAGGAAAAAGGCAAATAAGCTCTAGAATTATTATTTTAAAAAATAATTTTGCCCCCATGGATCCCTGAAAGCATCTCAGAGACTCCTGGGAGTCCCAGACCATGCTTTGAAAACTGCTTTGCTGTCTAGAGATCATCACACTGAGTGAAGTAAGTTAGACAAAGACAAATATCACATGGGATCGCTTATAAGTGGAATGCAGAAAGAAATCCGTGCAAATGAATAGAACTACCTTATGACCCAGCAATCCCACTGCTGGGCATACACACCGAGGAAACCAGAATTGAAAGAGACACATGTACCCCAATGTTCATCGCAGCACTGTTTATAATAGCCAGGACATGGAAACAACCTAGATGTCCATCAGCAGATGAATGGATAAGAAAGCTGTGGTACATATACACAATGGAGTATTACTCAGCTGTTAAAAAGAATTCATTTGAATCAGTTCTGATGAGATGGATGAAACTGGAGCCGATTATACAGAGTGAAGTAAGCCAGAAAGAAAAACACCAATACAGTATACTAACACATATATATGGAATTTAGAAAGATAGCAATGACGACCCTGTATGCAAGACAGCAAAAAGACACAGATGTGTATAACGGACTTTTGGACTCAGAGGGAGAGGGAGAGGGAGGGATGATTTGGGAGAATGGCATTGTAACATGTATACTATCATGTAAGAATCGAATCACCAGTCTATGTCTGACGCAGAATACAGCGTGCTTGGGGCTGGTGCATGGTGATGACCCAGAGGGATGTTATGGGGAGGGAGGTGGGAGGGGGGTTCATGTTTGGGAACGCATGTACACCCGTGGTGGATTCATGTCAAGGTATGGCAAAACCAATACAGTATTGTAAAGTAAAATAAAGTAAAAATAAAAATTTAATAAAATTGAAAAAAAAATCGGTGCAAATGAGCCTCTTTAGAAAATAGAAATAGAGTCCCAGATGTAGAAAACAAACTCACAGTTGCCAAGGGGGCTGTAGGGGTGGGAGGGATAAACTGGGAGATTGGGGTTGACACATACTGCGGTTGGCGCTCTCAAGGCAAGAACACTGAACTGGTTTGCAGTTCCCTTCTCCAGTGGACCACATTCTGTCAGACCTCTCCACCATGACACGTCCGTCTTGGGCGGCCCCACATGGCATGGCTTTGTTTCATTGAGTTTCACCCTGCTTATTTAACTTATATGCAGAGTACATCATGCGAAACGCTGGGCTGGAGGAAGCACAAGCTGGAATCAAGATTGCCGAGAGAAATATCAATCACCTCAGATATGCAGACGACACCACTTTTATGGCAGAAAGTGACGAAGAACTAAAGAGCCTCTTGATGAAAGTGAAAGAAGAGAGTGAAAAAGTTGGCTTGAAGCTCAACATTCAGAAAACGAAGATCATGGCATCCGGTCCCATCACTTCATGGGAAATAGATGGGGAAACAGTGGCTGACTTTATTTTTCTGGGCTCCAAAATCACTGCAGATGGTGACTGCAGCCATGAATTTAAAAGATTCTTACTCCTTGGAAAGTTATGACCAACCTAGATAGCATATTCAAAAGCAGAGACATTACTTTGTCAACAAAGGTCCATCTAGTCAAGGCTATGGTTTTTCCAGTGGTTATGTATGGATGTGAGATTTGGACTATAAAGAAAGCTGAGCACTGAAGAATTGATGCTTTTGAACTGTGGCGTTGGATAAGACACTTGAGAGTCCCTTGGACTGCAAGGAAATCCAACCAGTCCATCCTAAGGGAAATCAGTCCTGAATATTCTTTGGAAGGAGTGATAGTGAAGCTGAAACCCAATACTTTGGCCACCTCATGCGAAGAGCTGACTCATTAGAAAAGATCCTGATGCTCGGAAAGACTGAGGGCAGGAGGAGAAGGGGTCGACAGAGGATGAGATGGCTGGATGGCATCACTGACTCAATGGACCTGGGTTTGGGTGGACTCTGGGAGTTGGTGATGGACAGGGAGGCCTGTCATCTGTGGTTCATGGGGTTGCAAAGAGTCGGACACAACTGAGCAACTGAACTGAACTGAACTGATAGGACAGGGTTCAGTTCGGTTCGGTTCAGTTCATTAGCTTAGTCATGTCCGACTCTTTGTGACCCCACGGACTGCAGCACGCCCAGGTCCCTGTCCATCACCAACTCCCGGAGCTTGCTCAGACTCACGTCCATAGGGTAGATGATGCCATCCAACCATCTCATCCTCTGTCGTCCCCTTCTCCTCCTGCCTTCAATCTTTCCCAGTGTTAGGGTCTTTTCAAATGAGTCAGTTCTTTGAATCAGGTGGCCAAGGTACTGGAGCACAGCAATTCTCTGTAATGACCTATATGGGAAAAGAATCTTTAAAAAAAGTGAATATACATAGATGTTTAACTGAATCACTTTGCTGTACAGCAGAAACTAACACGGCTTCCCTGGTGGTTCAGATGGTAAAGAATCTGCCCACAATGCGAGAGAGCTGGGTTCGATCCCTGCGTTGGGAAGATCCCTTGGAGGGGGAAATGGGAACCCACTCTAGTATTCTTACCTGGAATCCCATGGACAGAGGAGCCTGGCGGGCTACAGCACATGGGGTCGCGGAGTTGGACACGACCGAACGACTACCCAGAGCACAGCACAGCATGCTAAGTGAAATGTCAGGAAAAGGCAAATATAGTATGATATCACGTGCATGTGGAATCTAAAAGCTAAAACGAATGACTGAATCTCACAAAGAAGAAGCAGACTCACAGACAGAGTGAGCGAACTCGTGGATACCAGTGGGGAGAAGGGAAGCGGGAAGAGCAATATAGGGGCGGGGAGTAGGAGGCACAAAGACTTAGGTATAAAGTAAGCTACAAGGACATGTTGTATAATGTGGGGGATAAAGCCAATTATTTTATAACTGTAAATGGCATATAACCTTTCAATATTGTGAATCACTATATTGTATACCTGTAACTTACATTGTACAACTATACTTCCATTTTAAAAAGAAGATTAAAAAACCCAACACATTTGAGGATGCTAAAGAAAAATTAAGCAGGTTGGGGGTACCTCCCAGGGTCCCGTCTGCTGCCCTCCTGGCCTGGGTCCTGTCCTCTTACTGTCTTAGGTTTCAACTTCTTTGCAGCGGAGGTTAGTTTTTTCCAGTGGGCGTCCCAATGGTCTGGGTTATGGAAAAGCAGAGAAATGGGTTCTGTGTTTCCGTCTGCAACCTGTGAATGGTTTTCTATGAATTCCACAGCTTGGGTCCTGGCACCCTGAGGGGAGTTCACATTCAGACTTCTTCTGTGGGAACCTCAGTCATGAGATTTCAGTTTCACTTGGGAGAACTTTTTCTTTCCCTCTGGTGCTCCAGGCAGATGATGCCTCTCTGCCATTCTCTGAGCCACTGGGAGAGACTTTTTCCCCCCCAAGTCTCTCTTCGTGGATGAGGCAGTTCTTCCACAGGTCTGCTTAGCGTTGGGGTCCCGGGTCTGCTCCCTGTGTGATGAAATCTGGATCCCACTTTGTGTGTGCCATGGGGACCTCTATCTGCCTGGCTCTCCAGCCTCAGTCGGCTCCATTTTATAGCTTCTTTTTGCCTCCTGTTTTCTTTCTTTCTTTTCAGTCTGGCTCAAAATTTAAAACATATCTTGGTTATATTTTATCCAGGACTTCTGTGTGTCTGGAACAGGAGGGAATAGACAGTAACTCTGATTGCTGTGCTGCCAGGATTTTAGAACGTCTTCTTATTGGTTTGTCTCAGCCCCTGAAATGTTCCCTCTGGCCTCCTGAATTGTGGTTAAGAGCACGATTCTAGAGTCAGGCTCTCTGGGTTCAAATTCTGGCTCCACCACTTATAAAATGTGCACCTAGGAAAAGTTAACTAAGCTCAGTCTCCTCATCTCTACAGTGGGACACTCATAACACTGACCTCCTTGGATTGCTAGGAAGATTAAATACGTTAGCATTGATAAGGTGCTCAAACGGGAGTCTGGAACCAGCTGTGATAGGTACTCTGTCTATGGGATTCTCCAGGCAAGAATACTGGAGTGGACTGCCATTTCCTTCTCCAAGGGATCTTCCCAACTCAGGGATCAAACCCAGGTCTACTGCCTTGCAGGCAGGTTCTCTACCACCTGATCCACCAGAGAAGCCCATATTAATAGGTACTAGTTGCTATTTATTTTGGTTTAGGGACTTTCCCTGTTAGTCTGCTTCTAATAAAAGATTCAATTCTTGGAAAGTATATCCATCAGGTTGCTGCTAAGCTGCTGCTAAGTCGCTTCAGTCGTGTCCGACTCTGTGCGACCCCATAGACGGCAGCCCACCAGGCTCCCCCGTTGCTGGGATTCTCCAGGCAAGAACACTGGAGTGGGTTGCCATTTCCTTCTCCAGTGCATGAAAGTGAAAAGTGAAAGTGAAGTCGCTCAGTTGTGTCTGACTCTTAGTGACCCCATGGACTGCAGCCTACCACACTCCTCTGTCCATGGGATTTTCCAGGCAAGAGTTCTGGAGTGGGGTGCCATTGCCTTCTCCATCCATCAGATTACTACTCTGTATTCACCGCTAGTATGTTTAGCTTATTCAATTCTCAACTAGTTGTCATTTTGCAGAGAAGAGATGAGGAACCCGAGGAACTGGAGTCTAGTGGCTGAGCTTCGATGCAGACAGGTGGTTCCAGAGAAGGATGGTCAGGGAGGCTGGTCTGCCCAGGTGTGGACCCAGAGGGAGTGATCTTTGAGAAAAATTGAGGAACTGGGACTTCTCTGATGGACCAGTGGTTAAGACTCTGAGCTTCCACTGCAGGGGGCAAGGGTTTGATCCCTGGTTGGGGAGCTAAGAAGCTGCATGCATTGCAATGCAACCAAAAAGAAAAAAAATGAAAAAAAAATTAGAAATTAACAAAGGAAAGAAGCTATTTCCAATGTTGGCTCTTTCCTACGGTTTCGAGGAAGGAGTCTGTTTTTTTACTGCAGTCTTTGTCTGGGCCACTTTTGCATTTATTTTTTACTGACGAGACTATTACTTCCTGGTAGACATGTCTAGGAAACATTTTTAAATATTCCTGTGGGATGCTAAGCGTCTGATGAGTTTCTCTTCCTGACATTGTAAAGTAAGCCTCAGAGTCTGGACTTCCTGTGCCTTCCTGAAAAACTCTTGGATGGGTCAGGCTGGATAATCACTCTATAAGGGCCGGGAATCTTGGTGTGGACCCTGGGGTCAACTTTGGGGGAATAAGAATACTTGGATGTGCTCCTATTTCATGTTTTGTAGAAAATGAATATATTGGCCAGAGTGAACTTTGTCCCTTCAATAACAGGTATCCATTGAGTACCTACTATGTTCCAAACATCAGCATCCAGGAGGCAACCATTATACCAAATTTCCTAGACATTCTCTCAAATTATTCTCTACAGGCAAAGACACACACACATGCATTTTGCAAAAGGTACTTTTGTGTACCTTGCCTTTTCACTTCACATTGTATCTTATAGGTCATTCCGTATCAGCACATTCTTTTTAATAACTGCATAGCATTCCACCACGTGGATATACCGTCATATATATGAATAACGCCTTGTTGACGGAGAGTTAGGTTGTTCCAGTCATTTAAAAATGCTTCAGAGTATGATCTTATACACACATGGTTCACAGAGGTGAGCATATATCAGCAGGACAACTTCCTAGAAGTAGAATTTTTAAAAAATCCATGTGTATCTTCTCTAAAAGTGGCAAGAGGGAAAAGTTCAGGCTTTTAAATGAATCAGTGGGCTGTGGGAAAGTGGTGCCGCAGGGCGCACTGGCCCGGGAGTGCTTTTTTGCAGATAATCAGCCAGTGAACTCGGGCAAGTCCTTTTCCTTCTTTGAAGCTTGGTTTCTTCACTTGTAAAATGGAGCGCTGGGTCATTCAAGGCTGAGGGAGAAAGGCCCGTGAACTCACGCATCTTTTCAAAGCATTTACCTTCCTAAAAGTAGATTTCCTCTCGATTCCCAGGCTTCTCCGAGCTGGGTGCGTGCATGCTGTTGCTTCAGTCGTGTCTGACTCTTTGCGACCCCATGGACTGTAACCCACCAGGCTCCTCCATCCATGGGATTCTCCAGGCAAGAATACTGGAGTGGGCTGCCATGCCCTCCTCCAGGGGATCTTCCTGAACCAGGGATCAAACCCAGGTCTCCTATGTTTCCTGCGTTGGCAGGTGGTTTCTTTACCACTAGCACCACCTGGGAAGCCCAAAGCTAGGTGAGGTGGTGGTTTTGTTTTTTATTTTAATATTTGTTATTTATATGGCTGTATCAGGTCATAGCTGTGGCAGCTGGGATCTTTCATTTTGGCACATGGACTCTCCTACCATGTGGAAACTTGAGGGAGCCAGAGATAAAGGTTCCCCCATCTCTCACAGGTGTGTTACAGAACAGGGCTGGGCCCTCTGACAGGTCAAAGCCCATGTGAGAAGAACCCAGCTATAAAGCTGAAGTGAAGTGAAGTCGCTCAGTCATGTCCTACTCTTTGCAACCCCATGGACTATAGCCTATCAGGCTTCTCCGTCCATGGGATTTAGGAGCATGGGCTTAGGTGCTCTGAGGCAGGTGAGATATTAGTTCCTCCACCAGGGGTTGAACCCAGGTCCCCTGTATTGCAAGGTAGATTCTTAGCCTGTGGACCGCTAGTAAAGTCCTGAGGTGGTGGTGTTAGGTTCTATTACTTCCTAAGGAGAAGGCACCCTCCACTGCCAGCTTCCATTTTGCAGGAACATGCGGTTCAGTGAAAACAGCCTTGAAGAACTGAGGAGTCTAACCTTATCCCAGCTGGGTGACATTGGGAAGTCCTCTTTTCTTGTATGGCCTTATTCTGTTGCTGAGTGGGTGAACCAGGGGGAGGTTCGGGGTTCCAAAGAAGGTTAAAGCCCATTTCCCATCCACCCCCCCACCACTGCTTTTTTTTTTTTAACACAAGGGACCCTTCACAGGACAAACATGACTTCACTGTGTCCAACTTCCAAACAGGACTGAGTCCCTATAAGCATCCTTCCTTCCTGAGGCCAATGTTTGCTCAGAAGGTTGGGCCAGTCAGGGAGCCCCAGGTAGATAGAGGAGAGATAATTGCTGGTGGGAAAGATTAGACTAATCCCCATAAGCCTGCAAGGCCGCTGATGAAGCCTTTTCTTGGGGTTCTGTCTTGTGACAGATAATCATTCATTACCTGAAGTAAGCCCTGAGGTTTCCCAAGAGTCGGGTTGTTCAGAAAACCCTGACCCAAGTGTGGGCACCGGTCACGATGGCGCAAGTCCAGGAACCAGAGGGTCCCAGTCCTTCACCGATAGGCATCAGTCACCAGCAGCCAAACACAGAGCTCTTGGTTAATGAAAGACTACTGTTGGTTGGTAATGGAAATGTCCACATGACCTCAAATAATGACCTTTGCTTATAGATTTTCTTTATAAATATTTTTGTTCAAGTTCAGGCTTGAGCTTTAAGGGCTGATTAGTGGAGGGGCGGGAGGTGTGTACACAAAGAAAAAGGCTGGGTCTTTGCAAGGGGATTTGACTGACTGCGATGGTATGAAGTTGAGAAACATGAATGAATAGGATTTGCTGTTGTGTGGAAGTCTCCTACCTCCCTCAGGAAGAGTCTCACCTTTCACGTGAATCTTATCCATCCTCGAGCCTCTCTGTCAAAATAATATCCCAGTTTTCCTGAAACTTCAGACTAAAGTGAATCTCCACACTTATGAAATTCCAGAATGGGGAAACAGCTCTGGGGCATCTTAAATTGAGGTCTCCTTCTGCCCCAGACCACCAGAAGTAGAGCGTGTCCCTGGCACCCAACACTTGCAGGCTGCAAGCGGGATGGCGGCCATCTTGGTCAGATCTTGTCCAACCCAAGCCCTATCGCTTTACTTGGTGTCAAGCCTACCTCTTAGCGCGTACTTGGGATTTCTTGGAAGACTTTGTCAGACTCTTCCCAAGCATTGCCTGGAGCTCAACTTTTCTCACTTCTAGAGTTTTCTCACCTGGCCCGGCCCCGTTCTTTACAGAGTGATCCCCAAACACCTTCCCACCTCTCTCCTTGTTGTCTGGGACCTTCTTTGCTTACAGACTCGCAGCCACAGCTGCCTCAGGCTGGGCTTCTGTTCTGGGGTCCCTGTATGTGCACCTGCTCTGTGTCCAGATGCCTGGCTTGGAGACCGAGTCTTTTGGAAAAAGAACCAGCAAGGCCGTTCTGAGGGGACAAGCTGTGAGCTTCCAGAAGAAGGCTCTAAAGGGTCTTTGTGCTCCCGTGGCCATGGCTTCTGCCCGTCTTCTGCAGCTTTCCCCTCCTTGGGTTTCTTCTGGCTCGCAAGACCCCAGTTCTCACAGCTCCACAGCCTGGCAGCGTCACTCTGTTGGTTGGCTTCACTCATCAGAAGGTGGCATGAAGGACTGGTCCACTGATCCTGTTCAGTTTAGCTGGTGTCTAACTTTATGGCTTCCCTGTTGGCTTAGAGGGTAAAGCGTCTGCCCACAATGCAAGAGACCTGGGTTCGATCCCTGGGTAGGGAAGATCCCCTGGAGAAGGAAATGGCAACTCACTCCAGTACTCTTGCCTGGAAAATCCCATGGATGGAGAAGCCTGATAGACTATAGTCCATGAGGTTGCAAAGAGTCGGACACAGCTGAGCAACTTCACTTCACTTCAGCTTTATAGCTGGGTTCTTCTCACGTTGGCTTTGACCTGTCAGAGGGCCCAACCTTGTTCTGTAACACGCCTGTGAGAGATGGGGGAACCTTTATCTCTGGCCCCCTCAAGTTTCCACATGGTAGGGCAGTATTAGGGGGAACTCTTTGGTCTTATCTCTCTCTGTCCTCAGCGGTGTATCTGTCAGGCCATGTTTTCCACTGAAATGCAGGCAATTTGGGCCCATCTTTTTGGGATGGGCAGGCTGTCCCAAACCTGCCCCCTGCCCTGCCCCAAGGGGAGGGAGCTTACTTTTCTTACTTCCCAGCAATGCTGCCCAGGCCTGGGACTGTCACTCCCAACTTGGGAGGCAGGCAGGACATGGGTGGAGACAAGCAGAGTGCTTATAGCGCTCTTCAAACCAGCCTCTCAGAGCCTCCACTTTGGGCAAAGGGGCTGATACTTTGGCCCTAGTAGTAAGGAACCCACCTGTCAATGCAGGAAACATAAGAGACGTGGGTTCGATCTCTGGGTCAGGAAGATCCCCTGGAAGAGGGAATGGTAACCCACTCCAGTATTCTTGTCTGGAGAATTCCATGGACAGAGGAGCCTGGTGGGCTACAATCCATAGGGTCACATAGAGTCAGACATGACTGAGCAACACACACACACACACACACACACACACACACACAGAGGTAAATTGAAACTGGTTATCCACTGGCCAGCAGCCCCAGGAAGGAGGAAGCATGGAGAACACGTCTCCTCACTCCTAGTCAGTAGTGGGAATTAGAGTGCCATGGGTCTCTCAACTGCTCAGTTGCTAATTCCAGAGCTTTCTCTGTGTAATTCCTCATTCTGATAGCTTCCTGGCTGAAGCCACCAGGAAAATGGTTCTTCCTCTGATTTATCAGTCCTTGTTGCTGTTGTTTTTGTTGCTAAGTCGTGTCCAACTCTCTTGCAACCCCATGCACTGTAGCCTGCCAGGTTCTTTCTGCCCATGGGATTCTCCAGGCAAGAATACTGGAGTGGGTTGTCATTTCCTTCTCCAAGGGATCTTCCTGACCCAGGGATCGAACCCAAGTCTCCTGCATTGGCAGGCAGGTTCTTTGCCACTAACCCACGTGGGAAGCCCTCCCTCCTGAAGAAGACTTCCCCTCCCATGCAGGCCAGGGTCATCTCCCCAAGCTCATTAACATGGGGTCACCTTTTGCAACAGCACGACAGTGACTTTTCTCCTTTCCACGTGCCTGTCCTTCCAGACCAAGAAGTGTCAGCAAACATACTTATTGCAGTCATGAGGAGCACGCCTTCAGAAGCCTGCTGGCCAATTTCATCATGCACCTGCTGGAGTATGAAGGTGCCTGGAGTCTTCTGTGCACCTCAGGCACTTATAGGAATAGGTGAATCCAGCTGAGAAATCCTTGGCTGCCAGTGTCATCGGGCCACTGGCCACCCTGCATGACCTTTCCCTCTGCCTTCCTGCAGACACAGAAGTCCCCAGAGGTGCGTTCACCCACAGAAGCCGTGACATAAAGCTAGGTTCTGGTTTTCCTAAAGGGGTTCACCCTTCCTCAGCGCTGTGGTCCTGGGGAAGGTTTGCAGGGACCAGACAAGGCTTTCGTCTCTATCTTTCTCTCCAGCTCTATCTTTCTGCCTTTTCCAGACTTGTTCTTTGTTTTAGGAAAAAAAAAAAAATGTCTGGAGGGGAGGAGCCACGGTGGCTGTTGTCCAAGGGATGTAATTTTAACCCCCTCTGCTCCTAAAAAATCAATATTCCTTTGAGTCTCTGTGAAGAGTGTTTTATAGACTCCCTTCTGAGCAGCCCCAATCTGTAAAGGCTGATATTATCTGATGACCCTTCACTTACTTACACATTTTTTTTTTAAACAAAATATTTCCTGAACCTCACCTTTCTCTAGAACTGAGACCTTATTGCACATATCTGCCTTGTGACAGTATGTCTTATCTGTCCAGTTTGGAAAGAAAAGCACCTCATTTACATACCTGGAGGCACTGGTGGTGGGGGGAGTGGGGATGACAAAGGTCATCAGCTGACGTGGTAGCCTCCAGCTGGACGGGGAGCAGGAGGGAGGGCAGCCATGTTGTCCGTGAAGGGAGGAGGGAGGGCAGCCGTGTTGTCCAAGAAGGGAGGAGGGAGGGCAGCCGTGTTGTCCAAGAAGGGAGGAGGGAGGGCAGCCGTGTTGTCCGTGAAGGGAGGAGGGAGACTCCAGGCTCTCAGCCAAGGTCAGACAAAAAGCCATCAGCTGGAGAACGCGTGTCTCCTGTGATCAGGTCCAGGCTTCACCGGTGTTGCCTCAGACCGAAGGCACCCAGCTTTATTCTTATTGTACGTGTCACTTCACAGCAGAAACAAGCCACCTCCACTCACCTGCCAAATTCCAGAGCTAGAAGAGACTTCAAATGTCATGTCATCAGACGTTACAAACTGATGGCTGGACAGGTCGCCACAGTGCACGTGTCTTTTTTGACCTGAGTAGCTTCTGTGGTTTGTGTCCTTGTTTCTTTCCCCCCGCCCCTGCTGGTTTTTTATTAAACCTTATATTTTATATTGGAGTATAGCCAATTAACACTGTTGTGATGGCTGGTGGCTCAGACAGTAAAGAACGCGGGAGACCTGGGTTCAGTTCCTGGGTTGGGAAGATCCCCTGGAGAAGAGAATGACAACCCCTCTCCAGTATTCTTGCCTGGAGAAATCCCATGGACAGAGGAGCCTAGCAGGCGATAGTCCACGGGGTCACTAAAGAATCAGAGAGGACTTAGCGACGGAACAGCAACAACAAGCACTTTATAGGCACTTTGAGTGACTGTTGAACGCCTCTAGCAGAGCTGGCTATGATTGTTAATAACTAGCACAGAGGAATGAATGCATCCACATCTGTTCCACCCAACCATCATGTTAGCAGTCCAGTGAGACTACTGTTGCTCAAAACTGGTCCAGAACTTGACCTTTGACCTTGCTTTAGGGGCCATCTGAACCAGTCGAGAAAACCTGTCCCTTTTTTTTGTTATCATGTCAAAGTTTCCACACAAACAATACTTACCACCTTATTCAGTTGTGAGTCTCAAATCTGACTCTGTCAACATTGAGGATATCCTATGTCTCTGAACTTGTAAAATGTTCCATGCATTCAATTGTTATTATTATCTGGCTAAATAGCCATGGCCAAATCCACTTTCAGGGTTGAAAAATTGCCGCCATTGAGAATCACCCAAAAGATATTTGAGCAATGAAAGAAATGTCAAGAGAGATATATCAATACATTTTGAACAATGGGGATGTCGTTGGAATAAGAAAGTACTTTAAAGGAAAGTCTTTTCATTTAAATGAATGAAAAAAAATCAATCCCATTGCTATATAGTTACTCTGTGCCTCAAGGAACAAGAGAGAGGGAGGAGAGAGCTAAAGAAGTAACAACACAGCATTCAGAAATAATAAGACCGAAGGTGTATCTCACTTGGTGCATTTCTCTGTGTGACCTGATTCCTGGTTGCCTCCATTTATCACTAGGAAGAAGAGTAACCCCTGGGGTAAACCTTCTCTTTGCTCCAAAATAATGGATGCAAAAACTTCCTCTAACTAGACTTTTCCCAGGGATGGTGGAAGCGTTTAGACAGGCAAGGTTGAGTGCTGCAAGGAGGACCCAGATATGGAGCTGACATTATAGTCGAGGAGATAAAGCAGAACAGGGAAGCAAGACCAGCATCAGGGAGGCGCGCGAAGGGTGGGAGGAGGTCAGCTTCCACAGGTGCATCCCAGAAAGGTCCCGTGGAAGAAACAGCGCTTCTGTTGAGCTGTGAAGTCCTGAGGGCACAGGGAAGGTGTGGAAAGGACTGAAGGGGGAGGAGAGGGAGCCACACCAAGCTAAGAGAGCAGGCTGATTACTTATTAATAAATGACTCAGCTAAAAAGTTACGTAATAGAGACACAGTCTGTGGATTAATCACCAACTTTCCTTTGCATCTTTCCTTGCAGGATGGAAAGAGCAGTGTGAGATTCTAATGCCCTGAAACTCATTTTCCATGCAACCCAGGAAGGTCATTGGGTCCCCTGGCACCTCAGGTTGCACATCTGTTAAAAAAGGGAGGAATACCTGACAGTCCTATCTCACCAGTGGTTCTAAGGATGGAATGACCTAGTGCATGGAAAAAATTATTCATGTATTCACACATCCATCTATCGGGCCCTCTGGGCTCCCATCAGAAGCAGAGGGGGCAAGGCGTGGACATGGAATTCCAATTAGCTCAAGAACTAGAACCAGCTCTATCAGGAGGGAGAAGGGGATCGTAATGACTAGAGACATTTGTGCACTGGCTTTGGAAATGTTCTCTTGGCCCCTTAACTGCTGGTAACTGTGTCTTTTCTGCCTTTTCATTAACTGTGGAAAGAAAAGCTCAATACCAGCAGAGAAGCTTCTCTTGGGAGGAAGTCGGCCAGGATTGGGAGTGAGCACCCTGAAGCTGACCTGGTTCCCAAAAAGAACCAGGTGCCACGACCCTCACTCCTCACCCACAGATGTCTTGCCTAGGGACTTCCCTGGTGGTCTCATGGCTAAGACTCCATGTTCCCCATGCAGGGGTGCCCTGGTTCAATCCCTGCTCAGGGAAAGGGATCCCCCATGCTGCAACTAAGAATTCACACGCCCCAACAAATGATCCACAGAAGAACTGTACAAAAAAGATCTTCACGACCCAGATAATCACGATGGTGTGATCACTCATCTAGAGCCAGACATCCTGGAATGTGAAGTCAAGTGGGACTTAGAAAGCATCATTAGGAACAAAGCTAGTGGAGGTGATGGCATTCCAGTTGAGCTGTTTCAAATCCTGAAAGATGATGCTGTGAACGTGCTGCACTCAGTATGCCAGCAAATTTGGAAAACTCAGCAGTGGCCACAGGACTGGAAAAGGTCAGTGTTCATTCCAATTCCAAAGAAAGGCAATGCCAAAGAATGCTCAAACTACCGCACAATTGTACTCATCTCACATGCTAGTAAAGTCATGCTCAAAATTCTCCAAGCCAGGCTTCAGCAATACGTGAACCGTGAACTTCCAGATGTTCAAGCTGGTTTTAGAAAAGGCAGAGGAACCAAAGATCAAATTGCCAACATCCGCTGGATCATGGAAAAAGCAAGAGAGTTCCAGAAAAACATCTATTTCTGCTTTATTGACTATGCCAAAGCCTTTGACTGTGTGGATCACAAGAAACTGTGGAAAATTCTGAAAGAGATGGGAATACCAGACCACCTGACCTGCCTCTTGAGAAATCTGTATGCAGGTCAGGAAGCAACAGTTAGAACTAGACATGGAACAACAGACTGGTTCCAAACAGGAAAAGGAGTACGTCAAGGCTGTATACTGTCACCCTGCTTATTTAACTTCTATGCAGAGTCCATCATGAGAAACGCTGGCCTGGAAGAAACACAAGCTGGAATCAAGATTGCTGGGAGAAATATTAATAACCTCAGATATGCAGATGACAGCACCCTTATGACAGAAAGTGAGGAGGAACTCAAAAGCCTCTTGATGAAAGTGAAAGAGGAGAGCGAAAAAGTTGGCTTAAAGCTCAACATTCAGAAAACGAAGATCATGGCATCAGGTCCCATCACTTCATGGGAAATAGATGGGAAACAGTGTCAGACTTTATTTTTTGGGGCTCCAAAATCACTGCAGATGGTGACTGCAGCCATGAACTTAAAAGATGCTTACTCCTTGGAAGAAAATTTATGACCAACCTAGATAGTATTCAAAAGCAGAGACATTACTTTGCTGACTAAGGTCCGTCTAGTCAAGGCTATGGTTTTTCCTGTGGTAATGTATGGATGTGAGAGTTGGACTGTGAAGAAGGCTGAGCGCCGAAGAATTAATGCTTTTGAACTGTGGTGTTGGAGAAGACTCTTGAGAGTCCCTTGGACTGCAAGGAGATCCAACCAATCCATTCTGAAGGAGATCAGCCCTGGGATTTCTTTGGAAGGAATGATGCTAAAGCTGAAACTCCAGTACTTAGGCCACCTCACGCGAAGAGTTGACTCATTGGAAAAGACTCTGATGCTGGGAGGGATTGGGGGCAGGAGGAGAAGGGGACAACAGAGGATGAGATGGCTGGATGGCATCAATGACTGGATGGACGTAAGTCTGGGTGAATTCCAGGAGTTGGTGATGGACAGGGAGGCCTGGCGTGCTGCGATTCATGGGGTCGCAAAGAGTCAGACATGACTGAGCGACTGAACTGAACTGAACTGAACTGAACAAATGATCCCACATCTTGCGATGAAGATCAAAGATCCTTTGTCCTGCAACTAAGACCTGGTGCAGCCAAATAAACAGATACATATTTAAAATACACACATATATTCCCTAACTGAAACAAAACAGATATCTTGCCTAGGACTGTCAAATAATCCTGCCTTTTTTAACAGGTGTGCAAACAAAGGGGCCAAGGGAGCCAATAACATCCGAAGGTTACAGGGAAAATGTGTTACCAGGCATTAGTTATCTGTCTCTTCCCTTTTGGTAAACCCCCTAATGTGAAGAGCCAACTCATTGGAAAATACTCTGATGGTGGGAAAGATTGAGGGCAGGAGGAGAAGAGGACGGCAAAGGCTGAGATGGTTGGATGGCATCACTGACTCAATGGACATGAGTTTGGGCAAACACCAGGAGAGAGTGAGGGACAGGGAAGCCTGGCATGCTGCAGCCCTTGGAGTCGCAAAGAGTCGGACACGACTGAGCGACTGAACAACGATCAACAGGACACTCTGCTTGCAGACGGGAGTGTTTTGCTTTTTGTTTCTCTGGACAAAAGGGAAGAACCAAGGGGCTTCTGGGGGAGAGGCAGACACACTGGTAAGAGTGAGCTTACCTTCTTTGAGGAAGACCCCAGAATGGAGCCTGTCAGCTGCCCTCCCCTGGCTTGATACTGGTGGAAAGACTTCTTGCTTTGTCTGAGTTTCTACCTTTCCACATTTCATCTGGGTTCTCGGGGCAGGGCAGTTGCTAGGAGTCCCTGAAGGAAGATTAGGAAGAGGTGAAAAGGTAAGGTCTGGGGCAATATTTACTCTCCCACGGCAGTCTGTGTGACCAAGAGGATGAATGAGGAGAGTACAGATAAGGTTAATCAACACAACAAGCTCATGGCTTCACTGGGACACTGGTTACAGTTTTCCTAAACCCTGAGAATGCATTTTGATAAAGGGGAGACTCATGTGGGGTTTTTCACTCTTGAATTCCCTCAGAAAACCTGGCTTTTCCAGACGCTGGTTTGACACTCTCTGTAAACACAATTAGTCTGGGGTTCTTGCCACACGGTAGTAAAGATGCCTTCAGAAAGGCAGGAGGGAGATTAAATGATTACATTAGTAGAGCAAATATATGTATGATAAAGTTTTATGAGCTCTTCTTCCAAGAAAGGGGCTCTGCAAAAGCAGTATTTTATTATCCTTGTTTTAAGGCTCAGGGAAATGTAACCTCCCTTATTCAGCTTGACCGTTGGTGATCATATTTATCTATTCATGACTTAGCCTTTTTGTTTTTTAAGAAAGAAAATTCAGACCAAGCATCATATTGGTATTACTAACATTATTTAGTAAAGCGTTAAACATCTTGTTTTATACCATTTATATTCTCTTCTAGAGAGGAGCTCAAAATTTCTCTGGCAAGATAGCAAAAGTTAACTGTGGCAAGCAAAGATTAAAATATTATATGAAGGGATTTCTGGCCGACACAATGAGATTTCCTTCTTTGTAGAATGCTTACAGTCATTTCACTGACTCCTGGAGAACTCGATGGGAGCTGATGAGTGAGCTAAAATCAGCAGTCCCCTTTCAAGCACCAGAATCCGATTTAGGGGAAGATATCATTTCCACAGACAGGGGGTAGGGGGGGTGGTTTGGGGATGATTCAAACACATTGCATTTATTGTGAACTTTATTTCTAATCTAATGCCGCTGCCGATCTGACAGCAGGTACCCATCCACGGCCCTGAGGTTGGGCACCCCTGGGCTAAATGATGCTTAGGGCCTTATTGTTGCCTTTTCCATAACAACAACCCTCAGGTAAAATAAAAGCTTCTGTTCAGGGTTTCCCTGGTGGCTCAGAGGGTAAAGAATCTGTCTTCAAGTCAGGAGACCCAGGTTCGATCCCTAAGTCAGGAAGATCCCCTGGAGGAGGGCATGGCAACTCACTCCAGTACAGTATTCTTGGCTGGAGAATCCCATGGACAGAGGAGCCTGGTGGGCTACAGTCCATGGGGTCGCAAAGAGTCAGACACGATTGAGCGACTAACACACACATTCTTGCCTTTGCAGCCAGGGACTTATAGTCTGAGACAGTCAGCTGTTGCAACAACATGCTGCTCTCGTGTATAGCTAAATGAATGTAACACAACTAACTTTTTGCATTAAGGGAAAAAATGTATCTACACCCAGCAGGTGAAAATGAAATTATGGGAGCCGTGCAGTAGTGCCAATCACTTGTGGTTACCTAGTGAGTTGAAGGAAAAGTTCTGTTGTTATATTTTGTTGTATGACAAGATGTCACAATAATTGGTTGTTAGAATGGATCTTTCCAAGGAAGCGGTTAGAGCCTCAAAGTAATCAGAAGACAAGGAATCCTGGTTCTAGGTGTTGTTTTCATGATGTTAGGTTTTTTCTTAAATCAACCTTGTAGAGGCATAATTTAAATTTTACAGTTAAAATGCAAATTTTAACTGTAAAATGCAGATTTTAATGGGCATAGAAAAATGTATCCATCCACGTAACAACCGCCAGTCAAGAATTAGAACCTATCACCCCAGAAAGTTACCCAGGTGCCTTTGCAGTTAATAACTGCCCCTCTATCACATATGAAAGTGTTAGTCACTCAATCGTGTCCGACTCTTCAAAACCGCATGGACTGTAGCCGGCCAGGTTCCTCTGTCCATGAAATACTCTAAGCAAGAATGCTGGAAGGGATGGCATTCCCTTCTCCAGAGGATCTATCCCACATAAGTGCTTCCAAAGAAACATGAATCTGACTTGACCTTCAGGTTTTAGCCAACTGAAGTTGGAATAATTCTGACTTGGTGCCTAGCAATGCCCTAGTGCCCAGGCATATAATGTCAATATAAATAAGGATGCACTGATAATAATTAAACCGGTCCAAACGGGGTACATAGGGTGGGGCTCTGTAACTCCCGGATTTGCTCAGAGCCAGACCTGGAAAATGGCTCCTGTGCAGCGGCCCCTCCTGTGTCAGCCAGGGACAGAGTGACAACAGGGTGAGGTGACTTTGTGAGCCCGGAGAGGACTGCAGGTTGGCCGAGTCAGGGCGTCATGCGGGTCCAGGAGGGTCAGTGGAGGGTGGTGGGTGTTGGGGGATTGGTGTGAGAAGGGAGGTCCTTGGAGAAGTAGGCAGCCCAGCAGGGGTCAGGGCAGGAGGTGGGGGTGGGGATGGGGGGAGCTGAGCCCCTGGACCCAAGGAGCAGGCTGTGAGACCCTGGCCGAGCGGCCCCGGAAGGCCCCTGAAGCCTGGATGGCAGGCGCAGGTCATTTCCATAATTATTACATCATACAGCCTATGTTGCATTAACGTACATTATTTACTAAATAAGTGCACGTTTCAAAAAAACGTCCGACTGTGCTCCTGTTGCCCTTTGGCTTTTGAAAATGGCCTTGGTGCCTCTCAGCCCTTGGCCAGCTCTCCGGGGCTTTGGGGAGCCCTGGCGTGTGAGTGCATGCCAAGCTTCTAATGACAGGGGCCCATTAGCGCACGGGGCTGGATTCCTGGAACCACCAGGAAGATTAGGAAATGGAGCTGAGAATGAGCTGGCTGCAGGCTCTGCCCGGGGAGGCACCCGTGCGCCCAGCAGCGGCTCCCTGGAGGATGGAGTAGGTATAGATGGCAAGGGTGTCCCCAGGTCATTTGGGCAGCGGTGCCACTGCAGGCCAGCTCTGGGCTCCCCTCCTCTCTACCCTTTCTGGGCAGCTCAGGAATCCTTGTGGCCAGCAGGCCATGCTGTCACAATGAGGGGCAGTGCAGCATGGAGGAGGCTTGCCAAGGGGGTGCGAATAAGTGCCCGCCAGATGGCAGGCAGAAACTCAGACTGAAACAGTCTAAGACACAGTCCCTGCCTCAGTGAGAGGGATGGCAGGTGGGTGGGGCCAGTTATCATCTTAGACTAAGAGCCGTCTTATGAGAGGGCTTCCCAGGTGGCTCAGATGGTACACTGTCTGCCCGCAATGTGGGAGACCCGGGTTCGATCCCTAGGTTGGGAAGATGCCCTGGAGAAGGCAATGGCAACCCATTCCAGTACTCTTGCCTGGAAAATTCCATGGACAGAGGAGCCTGGCAGGCTACAGTCCATGGGGTCGCAGAGTCGGACACAACTAAGTGACTGAACAATGACAAATTCGTATGTTGCAGTCTTGACCTTCCCCCTCACCTCCGAAAGTGACTTCACTTAGAGACAGTCTTTCCAGAGGTTACCCTAACCCAGTGTGACTGTCCTCATAAGAAGGGGACACGTGGACACAGATACTCAGAGAGACGAGGACATGCAGACAGGGAGAAGACGGCTGTCTACAACTCAGGGGAGAGGCTGGGAACGGCCCTCACAAGGAATCGATCCTGCCCACACTTAAATTTTGGTTTTCTGGCCTCTAGGACCGAGCGAAAACAAACTGTCATTTAAATCACCCAGCCTTGCAGCCCTAGGAAAGCTAATAGAGGTCCTGCGGCACCAAAGAATATCTAGGCTGGTACCCGCGGGGAGAGGAGGGAGGAGAAATGGAAGGTCCTGTGGGCAGCCAGAGGGGGACTTTGGGGCTGAGGGTGTGGGTGGAGGGTGGGCACAGAGAAAGAAGCCTGAAGGAGCATCAGATGCCGAGCCCAGGAACCAGGTCTGAGGGCCAACAGAAGCCAGTCTCACAGTACAAGTCTCTGGAAATCATACTCTCAGAAATGTTTCCAATTCCACTGGCAACATTGAAAACGCAAGCCACTGACACATTGACCCTGGGAGATCAAGAACTTTTTAAAAATTTTGATTGCAATGATTGATTTATGTGAGTTTCTTGGATCATGTTCATTGTCAACAATAATATGAGCTTCCACGGCTGGTGCAGGGATGGGTTTACTGGCATCTGGGACTGCCCGCGGTTCTCTGGACCAACAGCTGTGGGTGATGCATCCTGCCTGGTCTTGCAGGGTGGCTGGACTCCCCTGCCCGCAGACGAGGTGTGAAGACTGATTGCCTGCTTTCAATAACCAGCTTAACACGGAACTAGCAAACTTCCAAAGTCAAGTGAAAATGAAAGAGAAAGTCCACTCAGGCGTGTCTGACTCTTTGCAACCCCATGGACTATACAGTCCATGGAATTCTCCAGGCCAGAATACTGGAGTGGGCAGCCTTTCCCTTCTCCGAGGCATCTTCCCAACCCAGGGATAGAACCCAAGTCTCCCACACTGCAGGCGGATTCTTTACCAGCTGAGCCACAAGGGAAGCCCCAAGTCAAGTTAGGGGGTAAGGAAATAGGCTGAGGACTTGGATTTTAGTTCATTAATGTCCAGACAACATGGAAACTTTCTGAATGGGAACAAGCCAAGCCAGAATATTTGGTCTTAAAAATCCTTCCTGCGATCATGATGGGGGTCCAGTGGAGAAGGATGGGCACTGGGTAACAAAGCTGGCAGGTAAGATTTTCCTCCGTTAGAATGCACAAAAAGTAAAGCATCTTGGGATGCTGGAAGGACAATACTTGCTTTGCAAATGAGTGGAAGGAGAAAACTTAAAATGAAGAGCTTGGGCCGGCAGTTCTTGGTTCTTAGGAAGGTCACATGAGGATGAATAATGAACTTTCTCAGGGCCAATTCCTGGACAGCGGATCCTGTTTTATTATCCAAAGAAAGGTAGGGTCTATTCTCCAATGTTCTGTAGGCTGTCGAGATGGGGGATAAATCTGAGACCGCCTTTAAATACTGGGTTTCAATTGCCTTCTTTCTTTCCTGGGCAGATATATGGGCTTGTGGTATGATTTAGTGCCCGAGCCCCAAGGAGCTGGAGTGCTCTGTAGGACCAAGACAGGGCTTTCCAATTATTTTTGTGCTTTCTGCCGAGGACAAGATTCAGTTCCCAGGAAAAGGACGCTCAAGCCTGATGATTCTTCTTGGGAGGAAAAGTGAGAGGCCATAGCTAGGGCCGGCCTGGCTTCCCTACTGCTTCGGGGTTTGGGAAGACTGCCTATATAACGGTAATAGTAATAGTAACAGTAACAGTAACAGTAATAATAATAGTTGCGCTTCCCAGGTGGCACTAGTAGTAAAGAACCCGCCTGCAATGCGGTAGGCGCTAGAGACACAGGTTCGATCCCCAGGTCAGGAAGACCCCCTGGAGAAGGAAAGAGCAATCCTCTCCAGTATTCTTGACTGGAGAATCCCATGGACAGAGGGAGCCTGGCGGGCTACAGTCCATGGGGTCGCAAAGAATCAGACGACTGGGGGACTGAGCACATATAATCATAGTTGCTATTTTGCGCTTCAATGGGAGAGGTGTTCATTGCTTAAACTTTCTCCCCTCTTGGTTCTCTTTAACCAGTTAAAGAGCTAAATAAGATCAAAGAGTCACCCGAAGCCTAGGAATCCCTCATAAAACTGGACAGCAGCTCTCCTTTCTGAAATTACACATTCCGTGATCGGCTCTCTCAAGCGAGGCTCCGCTCCTGAGAGGATGGATGGTGGTGGGCAGGGCCGGAGGGCAGCAAACTCCAGAACATGACCATATCCACTCAGGGACCCGGCTCCTGGCAGCTGTGACCTACTGGATTCGCCCAGTTCTCCTTTATCTCCCCGAGCAGACAAGTCACTCCTTCTTTCCCTGGAGCACAGGTGAGGGGTGAGGAAAGAAACCAGAAGTGTTTATTACAACATTTCTCTCTTCTAATTCTGGAGTAAGGAGTTAAAATATAAGGCGTAGGATCAACGCTGTATACCTTTAATAACTAATTGTTGAGGACTTCCCCTGGTGCCAGGTATTCTGATGAGGATATTACATGCATCATTAATTTTTAAGGTGGTTTTGATTTCTCGACAAGGGACCAGAAATCACAGGCTTGCAAGTTCCTCTAAATAGTCACTGGCTCCACAAGCCAAGCTTTGGGTTAGCAAAGTGCTTTTACCCCTAGACAGTCACCAGGGACCATGGTTGGCCATAGGCTTGGTCTGCTGTGGGTCTTAGGGATCGGGAGCTCAGGAGGAGAAGGGATTATCCGAATTTTCACATTCCAAGTACCCAGTCAGTATGATTGGTTCAAGGATGAAGTCTGATCAGGTTAGTTCAGGGTTCAGTTCAGTTGCTCAGTCAAGTCCGACTCTTTGCAACCCCATGGACTGCAGCACGCCAGGCTTCCCTGTCCATCACCAGCTCCTGGAGCTTACTCAAACTCTTGTCTTTCAAGTTGGAGATGTCATCCAACCATCTCATCCTCTGTGATCCCTTTCTCCTCCTGCCTTCAATCTTTTCCAGCATCAGGGTCTTTTCCAGTGAATCAGTCTTTGCATCAGGTGGCCAAAGTATTGGAGTTTTGGCTTTAGCAACAGTCCTTCCAGTGAATATTCAGGACTGATTTCCTTTAGGATGGACTGGTTTGATCTCCTTGCAGTCCAAGGGACTCTCAAGAGTCTTCTCCAACACCACATTTTAAAAGCATCAATTCTTTGGTGCTTAGTTTTCTTTATGGTCCAACTCTCACATCCGTACATGACTACTGGAAAAACCATAGCTTTGTCTAGACTCAGGTTAGACCAGGGGACAAAATACTGGGACTTTCTCTGGACCTTTTCTTTCTCAGAAACCAGCTTTTTTGTTTGTGGAGGTTGCTGATGACGTGGGTAATGGAGGGCTTCACTGGTGGCTCAGATGGTAAAGAATCCACCTGCAATGTGGGAGACCTGGGTTCGATTCCTGGGTTGAGAAGATCCCCTGGAGGAGGGCATGGCAAACCACTCCAGTATTCTTGCCTGGAGAATCCCCATGGACAGAGAAGCCTGGTGGGCTACAGTCCTTGGGGTTGCAAAGAGTCAGATAGGATTGAGTGACTAAGCATACCAATGTTAAGAGTGGGCATTTGGGGGAACCCTAGTAGAGAGACCCAGCTTGGGAGGAAAGCTAAACCAGAAATCAAGTCTTAGTGATCTTGTTCAAAAACTTGGGCCCCATGCGAGAGCCTGAGCTAGACATACTTCTGGCTTTCTAGTCCACTAAGGCTGCGTGTTTTCTCCCCTATTTTGTGTTGGGTTTCTGTTGCACACAACCAGAAAAAGTGTTGGTTAATGTATTTGTGGATCTTCCCAACGGGATGAATGATCTTCAGAGAGTTTATTGTGGAAATGAAGTAGAAAAATGCATACCTAATGTTCTCAGAGCTTCTATGACCACACGTAGCCCGCTCCCACCTCCAGGCTGAACCAGAGCCTCTGAAGATGTCACCACACTCGCCCTTTTACATTTGGGATGAAATGCTGTAGTCATTCACAGGAGGGGTACCTGCAGATGTCGGCCCGCAGCCTTGAGAATCTTAGCTGGGATTGATCAGTCCAGCCTTGGTCACTAATTGGGGATGGGGAAAGGGGTCCTGAAAAAGCGGATGTACTGAAGGCACTGTATTATACCGGGAGGAGAGGTGGACATTATGTCCTCAGGCTGACCGGGGAGGATGCAGAGCATTCAGGGCGGGGTAGAGGGAGCCCTGAAGATGCAGGCAGAGGTGAAGGGGTCAAATACCAAGTTTTCCTCGGTAGAGGTGTGACCAGAAGTGCAGAGAAGACAAATCTCCCGAGGTCCCGACTTGGCAATGAGCCGCCCCTACCCTCAGACAGTCGTGGAAGAGGAGCCACGTCGTCCATCAGGGAAATGGAGTGTGATCTGGGTCAGACTCTAGAGCAATTGTGGGTGGGGGTGTGGGCAGCCTCGATGGGGGAACGGACGCAATCCCAAGTGTGTCCCGGGTGTTCACACGCGTGTAACACGCCCATGGGTGCACGCGGTGTTTCAGAGTCATCAGAGGGTGGGCTCAGCCGACAGGCAGCTGTCAGCCAAGGGGGCCTTCCGCTTGTAATTGAGAAACGGCAGCGTGTTCTCTCTCCCGGAGCAGGATGATAGTAATTAATTGTTCATTGATCCCCACAGGTCATCTGGGGGTCAGGGAAGTTGCTCCAGTGGCCTCCCAGTTTGCCAGGCAGCCAGGGAGCAGTGGTTTGAGACCTCCATGGGAACTGTCCTGTGCCCTAAACCCTGACAAAAGGTGACGGGATAATTATGGTAACCTCGGTGTCTGTTATTACTAATGATACACGAGCGAGCCGTTAAGGAACACCATGCCAGCACACCATCGAAGACGGGAAGGAGGAGCAGGAAGCCTGAGTGGCAGCGGACACTTGTCAGAGTGGGATGCAGCGGCAGGACTGTTTAGGTCACTAACAGAAGCTTAAGTAAGTGTCCATCTGGGTGCGGAGGAGCGCCTGGAAAGCTATGCATACAGGGGTCTAAAGTCTAAGGTGAACTCTTACACTGTCCGAAGGGCACACAGAGTGGATGGATTCAATAAGATTCAGGTCAGGTCAGCAAAGCCTTCTCCCATCCGCCGTGTTCTTCTAGATTCCAATGATCCCCGACATGATCTCCCAGGGATGGGGGGCCTGGTGCTAGGGCCTCAGGTTACATCTATGTTCCCGTGGTGTTTATACAGGTCCTGGGTTACCCTGCTTGTCTGCATCTCTCCCCTCCAACCAGACTGTAAGCTTTGAGAAGGCTAGAACCATCTCGGATGCCGTAAACCACAGCCACCGCCAACACTGAGTGTTGCGTTGTGCCAGGCACATAGTAAGCTCCATAATGCTTGGCACAGCGTGACACACGTACTAGTTCTTAATAAATATTGATTGATTAAAAATATGGAACCTAATTACTGCATCGATCATGAGGATGGTGAGGGGCGGGGGGTAGGGTGCTGCTGTGGTGAAATCTTGGTGGGTTCGCTATTTCCCAGAGGAGAAGAGGTTCAAGGCGTTAACCTTTCTGGTTATCTGCACTTGTATCTTAAAGGCTATGGGGTGAGATTACTGATGGAGTCTGTAATTGTGTGAATTTTTTCAGTGATATATACTATCTCGGAGTTAGGGCAGAACTAATCTAGCCAACACTAGAACAAATTAGTGTCTACATTTCAGAGGCAAAACCATTTTGACTCGGGGGAGAGAGAGTGTTTCGATGAAACCAAGGATCTGCTTTTCTTCTGAAACACGGGTGCTTTCTGTGCATCTGCCTTTTCCTGCCGGGTGGAGCTGGACATGGTTGCCTTTTGCAGCTCTTAGAGGAGGGACAGTTCTCTCACTGAGGAACCTTCCATCTGTTCGATGCCTCCCCCCAGAGCCATCAGCCACCACGAAATCCAAAGGACCCCACCTAAAGGATGCCTTTTGGAAACTTCTTGAAACTCAGTCTTTTGCAGGCTGTGATCTCTGGCTCTCATGGTGTTCCTCCCACCTCTCTGCCTGTTTGTCTCAGCCCCCTTCATGGGCTCCCCAAGCGTCTCTCCATCTCATCCAAGCTCACCACTGCAGCTGCCACCTGTCGCTCTCTGTCTCCAGAGGGATGTCTCTCCCACGCCCAGGTCTCTGTGTCTCTGGAGTTCTCAGGCACCAATCTCCACCTGAACGTCCCAGAAGCTCCTGGAACTCAGTAAATAAACACGGGTAGCATCACGTACACGTCGCTCCCTCTGTGTCTTCGTCTCCAAAGCTGTTCTCCACTTAGCAAACGCCACCCTCAGGCACGTTCCCCACGTCAGAAATCAGGAGTCATGCTGAGCTTGTCCAGCCCTTGCTCCTCACGCCCAGGCGGTGCCGGAGCTTGGGGATGAGACTGGCTGCTGAGTCACTGTGTTCTCACTGTTACTTCGTCACCTGCTGGGCCACCCACATAATTCAGTCCTCACCGTCTCCTCTGTAGGTCATTGGAAAGGCTGCTTAACTTTTCCCCCTTCCTTCCCTCTTATCCACATCCCATTCATTTTCCACCCCACTGTTAACGATCTTTTAAGTATTTAGTGGGCTTCCCTGGTGGCTCAGTGGTAGAGAATCTGCCTGTCAATGCAGGAGATGCTGGTTCCATCTCTGGATCAGGAACATCCCCTGGAGAAGGAAACAGCAATCCACTCCAGTATTCTTGCCTGGAAAAATCCCATGAACAGAGGAGCCTGGCGGGCTACATGTCCCTGCCTCTTTAAACTCCACCAGAGCTTTCCAACACTTCTAGAAGGTCAGACACCTGGCCTGGTTTATAGGGACTGTGATACTCAGGCTCTTGATCAGGGTTCCCTAGTAGCTCAGCTGGTAAAGAATCCGCCTGCAATGCAGGAGACCCTGGTTCAATTCCTGGTTGGGAAGATCTACTGGAGAAGGAAGAGGCTACCCACTCCAGTATGCTTGGACTTCCCTGGTGGCTCAGCTGGTAAAGAGTCTGCTTGCAATGTGGGAGACCTGGGTTCAGTCCCTGGGTTGGGAAGATCCCCTGGAGAAGGGAAAGGCTGCCCACTCCAGTATTCTGGCCTGGAGAATTCCATGGACTGTATAGTCCATGGGGTCGCAAAGGGTCAGACATGACTGAGTGACTTTCACTTTCACTGGTTACTTCTGTGGCCCCCAAAACTGTCTTGCCACATGACTGTCACTATCCTGTATAGACTGATGCCCCCTCCATGGCCCATGAAAGGAACACCCTCAACCACAGCACAACAGTCCTACTCTGCTTTAAGTCTCAACCTCTGAGCAGCTGCCATCATCCTGCTGATCCTCACCTCTGCCACCAGGCAGAGTGGCAGTGTCCTTTCCCTGTACTCCCATAAATGCCCCCCAATATGCCAACACTTAGAATAACAGCTGACGTTCAGGAAGCACGTGCTGCGCCTGGGCTGGATCTAGCCCAGAGCCCACCCTTTGATTCCCGGCTTCACGCTGCCTCTCCTCCAACCTGTCTTTGCCTGAAGATCCGTCCCCCCTACTTAAGTGTGAATTTCCTCCAGGGTCTGGATTTGCTTTGTTCACTTTTTTTTTTTTTTCTTAACCCCAGTGCCTGGCATATCACAGGGGTCAGCAATTTGTAGAAAGAAAGTAGTTCTGGATCTGTCTACTCCAGAGTATATTCGATTTCACAGATTGTGCCTTTTATCATCTAAAATATGAAGGAAAAGTGTATATCTGGCATCTTCATGGCCAAGCAAGAAAAAGCATTCTTATCCCAGTATTTATCTTTTATCTATAATATTTACCTATGAGCTATTGAAAATGATTTTCCAAAATGTGTCATGAAGGCAGAAGGGCAGGACAGAAATTATGTCCTCCTGGAAAAATGTCCCTTTTTCTTCCAGGTATCAGGCTCCTTTTTAAAATTAGCTTCTGAATATGAACGACCCAGCTCTTTAAACTTTAATGTCCCAGCCATTTTAATTGTTTCTTTCAAAGTACAAAAGAGCAGCTGGGCCACATCGGCACTAATCACTTGCCAACTTTCCTTTTTACAAAAAAAAAAAAAAAAAAAAAAAACAGCTAAGCTCTTTCTGAGATTTAAAATCACTCCATCTGAGACCCCTGCTCGGCACCTACGTTTGCACTCACATAAAAGGAGCCTAACTTCTGCTTTTAAGAAATGTGTCGCGAAAGCAACTTTCAGTTTTGTTCTTTTCTTTGAAAAGGATAATAATAAAGTGTACAAATTTTAAAATTTTTCTCTCCTTTTCCTTGGCCAGTATTCCTCTGCCCTTCTCTCCTTGGATTGTCCTGAGATAGTGTTGCCAAATAAAATACAGGAGATTCAGTAGATTTGAATTTCAGATAAACAACAGATACTGTCTTACTATACGACTGTCGAATGCAATATTTGAGATATATTTATATGAAAAATGTATTTGTTGTATATTTGAAATTCAAAATTTATTGGTGCCCTGTGCTTTTATTTGTGAAACCTGACAGTCCTAACCTGGGAGCTTCCTATTTCTACTAAATGGAAAACACTACGAAGAACAACATTCTGAAAACAAACAAGTGAATAAACCTAACAGCATGTCTTGGGATATCTCATCTCACATACATCCCCGCATACTCTCGGGTCCCTGATAAATAATTTCTTTCTTGCGATCCAGAAGGATAAGTGGATATAATTTCTGGACCCCTCAACAACCCCTGTCAATGATTTACAAGCACTTACTGAAAATGAGTATGTTTTTAGGGAACTCATGACCCAAAGGGGAAGGTGGTGCTGTCCCTATTAGGGGTCGCATTCTAGGTTTTATGAAGCCAGAAAGAAAACGCTTTATTTAGGGTGGCTCCGATGAGGAGTGACGATGATTTCCGAGAAGGAACAGAGAACTCAGCCAGAAAGGAGAGCAAGGTGCATCCCTTTGTAAATGGCAGGAACCCCCCCCCCCACAGCCGCCCCTCCCTCCTCCTCTGGATCCAGGGCAGGGGTGGGTCTGGGGGGGTCTGGGCGGGGTCTCGCCTGCCACAGGCACGCCCCCTGGGGCACTGTTTGGCCCTGGGTCTGAAATTGATTCTTTCTGGGTTTCAGGGCAGAGGCAGCAGGTCCTGCTGTCACTTCCAAGACTTTTATAGACTCTGACAGCGGCAGAGGCGCCCTGTCTTTTGTCTTTTGTATTCTGTCTGTGTTCAGCCTCTAATCCACGTGGGGCCTAACATGCAGGGGCCTGAAGGGGAGGGTCTGCTCCAGGGGCTGTGGGCTGGGCGGACAGTCCTGGGAGGAAGTGGGGAGGTCCCCTTGCCCCCAGGCCATCCTTTTAGATTTACACATTCTCTCTGGGATCTCCTTGGGGGAAAGGCTTTGCTGGGCCCCCATCACCTGGGATGACCCAGGATGTGCAGGGCATCCTGAGATGGGAGACGCAGGGAATTCCAGCTGAGGGTGCTGCTCCCCAAGGCACTTCCAGCCTGCGTGGGGACACCAGTATTAAAACAGACAGGCAAGAGAAGAATGAGGTGGAGGTGGTGGTGCCTGCAGCTTCATAGCAGGGAGCAGTTCCCGGGCCTGAAATGGTGCAGCGGCCTTTAGAGGAGAGACACAGGGCTAAACCTTTGAAAGAAAGCTGGGAACCAGACCAGACGTGGCCGTCCGGTCCCCGTGGGAGCGCCGGCTCTAAGGTTCGCTGGTTTCAGTAGTTGCAACACGTGGGCCCGGCTGCCGCGGGGCATGTCGGATCTTCCTGGACCAGGGATCCAACTCACGTCCCCTGCATTGGCAGGCAGATTCTTAACCTCTGGACCACCAGGGATATCCTTCCACTCCAGTTTAAATGGCCCCCGATGCAGGAAAATGTGGTGTAAGTGTGGTTGAGAGCATCTCAAACTCGAGCGAACATCAGCATCACCTGGATGGCAGGGGCTGTTGAATTAGACGTGAGTGGGCCCACCCCCAGAGTTTCTGACGCAGGGGCTCTGGGCGGGGCCTGAGCATCTGCATTTCTGACAAGTCCCCAGGGCTGCTGGTCTGCGGAGCTTACTGTGAGACCCACTGGTCCTGCCCAGGAGGACCAGAACTTCTTCCCTTCCTAGTTCACTGTGTCTCCCCTTCCTAGAAGTGGCTATTCTGTAAACAATCAATCATAAAAGGTGATGCTGGCCAGGAGTGGGACTGCTGAGGCACATGGGAGGAAGTCCAAAAGGGAGGGGATGAAATGCGTACATGTGACTGGCTCGCTTCGCTGTGCAGTAGAAACTAACAACATTGGAAAGCAACTATCCTCCAATAAAGCGCTTCCCTGGCGGCTCAGATCGTAAAGAATCCGTCTTCAGTGTAGGAGACCCAGGGCTCGATCCTTGGATTGGGAAGATCCCCTGGAGAACAGAATGGCAACCTGTTCCAATATTCTTGCCTGGAGACTCCCCTGGACAGAGAAACCTGGTGAGCATATAGTCCATGGAGTCACAAAGAGCTGGATGCAACTAAGAACACATGCACTCATACGCCAATAAAAAGTAAATTTTTAAAAGGCGATCCTGGTATCTGCCTATATTTTATTAAGATTGGCAGGAGGGGTGAAGGAGGAAGAAATTTTTCCCTAGTTTCTTTTTTCCATCTACTCAATCTTTGGAACTTCAGCTTTCATTTTTGGATGCTATTCCCAGCCCCATACCAATCCACCCGTCATTCCAATTCACAGATCATTACAAATAGCCAGCAGGTCTAAAGCATTCAGCCTGGTCTTTCCTCATCTCTGTCCTTGCCGTGAAGGTGCCACTGGCAGGAGGGGATGCCAGTTTCAGGCAGTGTTCTTTATGAAGCCTGAGGGTTAAACACATTCTTGCTGCCCTCCACCATTTACAGCACTAAAACCACCACATTCCAGATAGAAAGAGCAAGAAAGCGGTTAAGGAGGTTGGGCATTTTAGACCTGTCATCAGTTGTCACAATGTAACGGGCAAGCTCTGTGACAGAAAACGAAACCTGTCCAATGAAGATTTTTTAATATTTATTGATCTGGCTGTGCTGGGTCTTAGTTGTGGCATGTGGGATTTAGTTCCCTGACCAGGAATTGAACCCAGGCCCTCTGCCGTGGGAGCACAGAGTCTTAGCCAGTGGACTGGACCACCAGGAAAGTTCCATCCAGCGGGAATCTTAACAGATAGACAGTGGTCCAGCTCTAAGCCATGGGAGGAGCTTGCGTCACTGACTGGTAAGCACACAGTAGAGGGGGCTTCTCACTGATATTTCTGTTGCCTGTTTCTTGCTGCTTCTACTAATGTGTTTGCTTCATTTTTTCCCTGTCTGTCCTCATTGTTAAAACTATCACGTCAACTGAGTACCCTGAAAATCATGAAAAGGAGTCACGAGTGGGGGAAGAGATGCCGAGTGGTCACAGCTACCTTGTTCTGGACAACAGGGAAGAGGGAGGGATTTCCTTGCCTTCCAAAGCAGAACTTTCGAGGTGGAGCATCCTTACACGGTCTGGAAACTGCCTGCTGGGATCGCAGATGGCGCTGGCTGCTCTGCAGTCAGGAAAAGGAGACGCAAGCGAGGAAAGCGGCATTCTGAAAGAAGCAGCAGAACTAGAGGGGAGAAGGAGCCCTGAGAGGCGGCAGGAGGGCCATCAGACAAGGCAGCCCAGGCCACTTGGAAGGATTGGCAACCTGTGGAGTCCAGACCTGGGGGTCAACCAACCCGTTCTCTGTATAATCAGGCTGTTCACAGCCCTCCCCCGGGAAGACAGGTCAGTTGATCCCAGGCCCTTGAGCCCAGCTGCTGGGGGGCGGGGGGTGGGGGGGAGAATCTCCTCCCACGAAGAGGTCCAATGCAGCTAGCTCTCCTCACCCCCAGCTTCCCCCCAAATTTTTCCCTTCCTCGACCCCTCCTCTGCCTTGTTCTTCCCTTGCCCTTGAAGCCCAAAGGCAGGCAGCCTCCTGCCTTCCAGCAGAATTAGTAGCAGGGCTACAAGGGGGTTGATGAGCGCCCTATTTGCTTTAGGACAAAAACTGACTGTTTCCGGGTCTGCTACTGCAGACTCCCTGTTTGCATTCCCTTCCCCGGTTGGAGATGAAGCAGACTGAATGCAGATGCCCAGGGGCACTGCCTTTCTCCAAGTGGGAAGGGCCTTGTGTGGGGGCTTGGAGACCTGAGCTCAGTCCAGACAGCCTAAGACCCCCTGCGTGACCTCAGGCCGCCCCTGTGGCCTCCCCGGGCCCAGTTCCCTGACATGCCCATCTGTGACTCTGCAGCAAATGTGGAAACTCCATCAGGAAGGCCACTTCTGAAAGCCTCCTGTGTGATCTGGAACGGGGAGGTCAGACTCTGACTTGGGAGCACACGTTGATTTTTCAAGTCGATTCATTGTGTCCCAGCGCTGGAGAGATGAGATCACTGAAACCAGTGGTTAGTTTTGAGCCACTGAGTTTTAAACCCAGGACTTCAGGGGGTGGGTTTGAATGGCTGGACATCCTTCTGGGAGATCTTAGGGTCAAGGCCTGGGACTGGGGGCGGGGGCGGGGGCTGGCGGGGCCAGGAAGCCCCAAGGCCGGGTTGGGGAAGCCCGTGCTGAATGGTCAGTAGACTTGATGCCCCTGTCTCCCCAAGGCTCACCCTCCGCACCCCGCATGTGAAGTACATGGTCTCCTCCACGAGATGCACTGATTCGGAAATACTTTAGGCTCCTGGTTTCTGTCAGTCAGCACACGTCACTGATAACTGAGTGTCTAGTCTAGACAACATAAGAAGAGAACAAACAATTCCAGGCAAAATTAAAAAGTAGTAAAAATCACGAATATGTTTATACAACACACACACACACACACACACACACACACACACACACCTATACAGCTTATTGTGAATACGTACATGCACGGTCTCTTTGTCTCTCTTCAACAACTGAAAACAGGTCCTGAGCACTTCCAGGATCTGGGAGGTTCAGGTTGGGAGACTGAGTTTCCAGACTAGATCTGGAAAAGGGTCCTGGCAGACCCCTGTCTGGGCTGCGTGGAGCCGAGGGCCAGTGGCCCCTGGAGACCCTCCCGGGCTTGGAGCCCCTGACCCACTGTCAGCCCGGGGCCCGGCCCGACCTCCTGGGCAGGGTCCTCTCGGCCTGCTCCCAGGCCGCCCTCCCGCTCCTCCCAGCCCTGTCTGGCTGCAGCTCGTCTCCCCAGCTCCCTGACACAGGCTAATTGCTTGTAACCAAACTTGGCCTTGGAAATGTCAGGCGTCATGGGAAGCGGGAGGGGGAGGAAGGGGATCAAAAAGAACAAGAGGAGTTGGGCAGAAGCCACCACAGAGTGGGCAGCCCCCAGGGCCCCCGGGGCCGGCTGGGTTCATTAACTGATCCGGATCCAGAAGGTCACCACCTTGCACAGCGGCTGCTCCAGCCCGGCGGTCTCCAGGTAGCAGCTGTCAGGAGAACACCTTGGAAAGGGCAGGGAAGCGTCAGCAGGCCCTCAGCCCTGCAGAGTGCCCGGGGGCCCGCCCGGGTCAGCCCGCCTCCAAATGCCAAAGTGAAAGCATTTATTAAGCCAGCTCCTTCCAGTCCGCTGGGCCCTCCGCTGACAGGAGGCTGGCTCCTTCGAAGGCCCGGCCTTGACTCTTGGGGGCCGTGGGGTCCCCTTCTTGACCTCCTCCCGCCCCACCACACCTGCTACTGCTGCTCTGGCTGGGGCAGGGCTGCAAGCTAAGAAATGGCAAGCATGGCCTTGGAGCTTGCCCTCAAGAAACCCTGATTTCAGTGCGCTAGTGGTCTCTGGTTTTAGAACTCTTGATGTCACAGTCATTCAGAAACTGGAACAGTGAGGTGTGTTTTCTGGGGCATTGCAGTTCTCTTCAGAAAGGTCTGGCCAAGGGCAGTACCCCAGGCAAAGAGAGGTGGGGCTTCCCCTGGCGGGGTGGAGGGGGGTGCAGGGGGCTTCCCCTCGGGGTGCGGGCTTCCTTGGCTTTTCTGCCCCAATCCCCTCCACTCCAGACCAGCACCACCCATGCACTGCATGGGTCCCCAAGTGCCCGAGTGTCAGCGGTTTCTGGTCCTTCGCATCCAAATATGAAAATTAAACACTCTTGAGATCACCTCCTTGCCTCTCTGGTGAGGTCCCATGTCGTGTTCAGAGGCAGCCCCGAGCACACAACTCTGCTTGTATTGTGACGTCCTAAGCACACAGTGTGGGAGTTACCAGCCAGACTCCCTGGGTTCCGTTTCTCCGCGCCTTCTAGCTGTGTGACCTTGAACAAGTCACGTCACTGCTGTATATCTCAACTTCCCCACCAGCAAAACAGAGTGTAGTGTCTATGTCCATGGGGTTATTGTAAGAATTAAATGAGTCAATACAGGTAAAGCGTTGAGAAACATGCCTGGCATGTGGTAAATAGGATATAAGTTTATTGTGCTATGTTTTTTTCATTTTCTGCTTGAAACCTTTGCAAGCCTGCTTTTAAGGGTAGCTCCTCTTCCCCAAACCCACTGTTAAGACAGAATTCAATGGAATAGCGTCATCCAGCAGGGATTGACCACCTAGTACACAGTGTCAGGCGCTGTGCAGACAGAGACTAGTCAGACCCCGGCGGACGCCCGTCATTTGCATCTCCCCCATGGACGCGGGTCTCTCGCACTGAGGTTGTCAGCAAACCTAGGTGGAAAGCTCCGTGGCTGGCAGATGATGTCAAGGGTCACGGGGCAGGAGCGGTGAAGGGCTGCCAGGGGCTGGAGCCAAGCCCTCTTGACCACACATGTGGTTTTTTGGTTGTTTATTTAATAAGAGTGAAAGAGACTTAACAGGCACATCAATTGAATCCTATATGTGGACCTGGTTTGGATCTTGCTTTGAACAAACCAACTGTAAAACCATAGTTTTGAGACCACTGGGAAAACCTGATCATAGACTGGTTGTTAGGCATGATCATGGTATCATGGTTATGTTTCAAAAAGTCTTTCTTAACTAGAAATATACACTTGACTGTTTATAGATGAAGTGATGCAATGTCCAGAGTTTGGTTTTTTTTTTTCCCTAGCTTTGTTGATATATGATTTACAAATAAAAATTAAATATATTTAGGCTGTAAGGCAATGGCACCCCACTCCAGTACTCTCGCCTGGAAAATCCCATGGGTGGAGGAGCCCGGTGGGCTGCAGTCCATGGGGTTGCGAAGAGTTGGACACAACTGCGCAACTTCACTTTCGCTTGTCATTTTCATGCATTGGAGAAGGCAATGGCAACCCACTCCAGTGTTCTTGCCTGGAGAATCCCAGGGACGGGGGAGCCTGGTGGGCTGCCGTCTATGGGGTCGCACAGAGTCGGACACATCTGATGCGACTGAGCAGCAGCAGGCTGTGCGACATGATTTTTCAACAGTGAACAATGCAATGATCTGCGTGTTGCTGAGAAATGATTTTTGGTTGTTGTTGTTTAGTCACTGAGTTGTGTCCTGCTCTTTGCAACCCCGTGGACTCTAGCCCATCAGGCTTCTCTCTCCATGGAGTTTTCCAGGCAAGAATGCTGGAGTAGGGTGCCACTTCCTTCTCCAGGAATCTTCCCGACCCAGGGATTGAACCTGTGACTCCTATTTGGCAGTCATCTTCTGCTTGGCAGGCAGATTCCTGGCCATTGAGTCACTTGGGAAGCTGAAATGACGTCCACTGTCAAACTAATGAACACATCAATTGCCTCAGCTTTTGTGAGGTGAGGTAATTAGTGTGCTTGTGTGTGAGAGTATGGTGAGAAGACTTCAGATCTATCCTTTTAGCAACTTACAATGCAATATTATTAACTATAATCATCACCTTGCTGTACATTAGATCCCCAGAATTTATTCATCATGTAACTGGAAGTTTGATCTCCTGCAGTCCAAGGGACTCTCAAGAGTCTTCTCCCAACACCACAGTTCAAAAGCATCAATTCTTCAGCACTTAGCCTTCTTCTTTATGGCCCAACTCTCACATCCATACATGACTACTACCAGTCAATCCTAAAGGAAATCAGTCCTGAATATTCACTGGAAGGACTGATGCTAAAGCTGAAGCTCTATTACTTTGGCTACCTGATGCAAAGAACAGACTCCTTGGGAAAGACCCTGATGCTGGGAAAGATTGAAGGCGGGAGGAGAAGGGGACGACAGAGGATGAGATGGTTGAATGGCATCACTGACTCAATGGACATGAGTTTGAGTAAGCTCCGGGAGTTGGTGATGGACAGGGAAGCCTCATGTACTGTAGTCCATGGGGTCACAAAGAGTTGAACACGTCTGAGTGACTGAACAGAAATGATAACTGAAAGTTTGTCCCCTTTGGCCAACATCTTCCATTTTCCCCACCCACCTCCTGGTAGCCACCATTATACTCTCTGTCCTATTGAGTTTGACTTTTTCAGATTCCACATGTAAGTGAGACGATACAGCTTCTGTCCTTCTGTGTCTGCTTGCTTTAGTTAGCATAATGTCCTCGGGGTTCATCCATATTATTGCAAATGACAGAATTTCTGCCTTTATATGCTCCAAATATTATTCCATTGTATATATGCGCCGCCTTTTCTCTGTCCAGTCGTCCTTGGACCAGAGAGACACTTAGGCTGTTTCTGTGTCTTTGTTGTTGTTCAGCCTCTAAGTCATGTTGGACTTTTTGCGACTCCATGGAGGGTAGCCCACCAGGCTCCTGTGCCCATGGGGTTTCCCAGGCAGGAATACTGGAGTGGGTTGCCGCTTCCTTCACCTTTCCACATCTTGGCTACTGTGAATAATACTTCATGTGAACAGCTACCGGTGTGTCATCAGGAATGTGCTGTAAGTGCGGGAATGGAGGTATCTTCCAAGACACTGATTTCATTTCTTTTGCATATACAGCCAGAAGTAGGATTCTTGGATCATGGTAGTTTTCTTTGTAATTTTTAGGAGAAGCTCATACTGTGTTCACAGTGGCTCCCCCAGTTTGCATTCCCACCAACAGTGCACGAAGGTTCCCTTTTCTCCACATCCTCCACTACACTTCTCCTCTCTCATCTTTTTGATGAGAGCTAGTCTCACATTCTAACAGGTGTGAAGTGGTATCTCATGAGACTGTTTTTTCTTTTTGTCTGCACACTGGCTTTTATTTATTCATTTTTAATTGGAGGATAATTGCTTTACAGCGTTGTGTTAGTTTCTGTTGCACGACGTGAATCAGCTTCAGTTCAGCTCAGTCCAGTCGCTCAGTCGTGTCCGACTCTCTGCGGCCCCATGAATCGCAGCACGCCAGGCCTCCCTGTCCATCACCACCTCCCGGAGTTCACTCAGACTCACGTCCATCAAGTCCGTGATGCCATCCAGCCATCTCATCCTCGGTCGTCCCCTTCTCCTCCTGCCCCCAACCCCTCCCAGCATCAGAGTCTTTTCCAATGAGTCAACTCTTCGCATGAAGTGGCCAAAGGACTGGAGTTTCAGCTTTAGCATCATTCCTTCCAAAGAAATCCCAGGGCTGATCTCCTTCAGAATGGACTGGTTGGATCTCCTTGCAGTCCAAGGGACTCTCAAGAGTCTTCTCCAACACCACAGTTCAAAAGCAACAATTCTTTGGCGCTCAGCCTTCTTCACAGTCCAACTCTCACTTCCATACATGACCACTGGAAAAACCATAGCTTTGACTAGACGGACCTTAGTCGGCAAAGTAATAAGTACACGTGTATCCCCTCTCTTGAGTCTCCCTCCCTCCCCATCCCTATCCTACCACTCTGGGTCACCACAGAACCCCGAGCTGAGCTCCCTGTGTGACACAGCCACTTCCTGCTCCCTATCTGTTTCACACACGGCAGTGTGTATATGTCGGTACAGACACATACTCTCAATTTGGCCCGCCCTCTCCTTCTTCTGCTATGTCCACAGCCCATTCTCAACGTCTACATCTCTATTCCTGCCCTGCAAATAGGTTCATCAGTGCCATTTTCCTGGATTCTGTATATATGCATTAATACACAATATTCATTTCAACGTAGCTTTGATTTGCATTTCTTTGATGATTAGTGATGAGCACCTTTTTGTTCACTAAGAGTTGGACACAACTGAGCAACAAACACACCTTTTTGTTAATCTGTTGGCCATTTGTGTGTCTTCTTTGGAGAAGTGCCTATTCAGGTAGTTTGCCCATATTTCAATCAGATTATTTGTTTGCTACTGAGTTGTAGATGTTTCATCAGGAATCTGTTATACAGTGTGGGGTGACAGGGAAAAGAATGAGGATAAAACAAGACTGACCAAACTGGATAATTGTTGAAGCTGGGTGACAGCTACAGGGGAATTTGTTTTTGTGTGTGTTTGAGAATTTCTGTAATAAAAAATTGAAATGAAACACAGTGGACCCTGTAAATAGTCAGCTAATCTTTGACAAAGGAGCAAAGGCAATACAATTAAACAAACATAATGTCTTTGACAAATGGTGCTGGATCAACTGAACATCCACATGCAAAATAAATTAACCTAGACAGACTTCCACAGAAATTAACTCAAAATGGATCAGAGACCTAAATAGAAAATGTAAAAGTATAAAACTCCTTGACGATAATATAAGAGAACACCTAGAGAAGCTTGGGTATGATGGTGCTTTTTTAGATATAACATCAAAGACATGATCCATGAAAGAAATAATTGATAAGCTAGACTTCATTAAAATTAAAGACCTCTGCTCTATGAAAGACAATGTCAAGAGAATTAGAAGGCAAACCATGGACTGGGAAAAAATATTTGTAAAAGACGCATCTGATAAAGGAAGGTTATCCAAAATATACCAAGATCTTTGAAAACTTTATAATGAGAAAATAATCTGGTTTTAAAAACAGGCCAAAGACCTTAATAGACACCTCACTGGAGAAGATACACAGAGGACAGATAAGTTTTTGAAAAGATACTCCACATCCTCTGTCAACAGGGAAATGCAAATTAAAACAACGAGAAACCACTACACACCTACTAAAAAGGACAAAATCCAGAACACTGACAACACCAAATGCTAAAGAGAACAGGGAGCAACAGGAACTCTGTTACACTGTTGCCAAGAATGCAAAATGGTACAGCCATTTTGGAAGACTGCTGGTTTCTTACAAAACTAAACTTGCTCTTACCATACGACCCAGCAATCATGTCCTGCAGTCTTTGCCCAGAGAAGTTGAAAACTCATGTCCATACATGTAACTGTAGCCACTTTAACTATAACTGCCACAGCTTGGAAGTAACCAAGATGTCCTTCAGTAAGTCAATGGAGACAGCTTCATCCTTTGTGATTCTAACTGTACGACAACTGAAAGGGCAAAACAACAAAGACAGTGAAAAAGATCAGTGGTTACAAAGGGTGGATAGAAGGGAAGAGATGCGTAAGGAGAGCATGGAGCATTTTTAGGGCAGTGAAAATACTTGATCCCGTAATAATGGACACCTGCCATTATATATTAATATTCACGCAAACCCATAGAACACACACCAAGAGTGATCCCTAAGGCAAACTATAGATTGTGGTGACTATAATGTGTTAACATAGGTTCATCCTTGGTAACAACTGTGCCAATCCAGTGAGTGATGTTGGTTAACACGGGAGGCTATTCATGTGTTTTGGAGCAGGGGGTATGTGGGAAATCTCTACCTCCCTCTCAGTTTTGTTGTAAATCTAAACTGCTCCAAAAAAAGAAGAAAACCGCACACAGTGGCGAGGCAGCTGCTTTGGCTGGGACATAACTGCCCACACCTTGCTCTTCAGACCTTGGCATGGCCATCTGTTTCTTACCCCAGGGGCGCCTGTCTGACCACAGGCCCTGTGTCCTTATCACGAAGTGAGCATACTCTGACGGTTAACCCGGGGGCTATGTGGACCAAGAATTCATGCTTTTGAAGAAGTCCTACAGGTAAAACATGGAAAGTCCGTTGCTGGGATCGCAGTGCACGTGCTAACCAGCCTCTTCCCACTCTGATCCAGGTGCCGCCAAGGAATTGCCTTTCCCCCCTCACGCATGCGCAAGAAAGAGGTTTCCATTGCCTTAAAAGGCCCCGGTGTCCCTGGGCTCCTATGCTGTGCTGTTCCCAGAAGATCCTTCTGGTGCCAGAAAGCTGGATGGTTGTACCCTTGTCAGTGTCTCCACCTCGTGCTTGAAGTATCCGTCCCTGAACGTCTGGGGGAATGGCTGTCACTGCCCGATTGTTTACATGACGTTCGCAGTTCTCTCTCCCAGAGAGCCCCATCACTCTCCCAAAACACCTCCAGAAAAGTCACCAGAGGTTCCTTTTTTCTCCCTCCCTCTTCGCTGAGTCCACTCCACAGCCCTGTTTTGGAGCTTGGGCAAGTGATGGGGAGGTGACAGGGTTGTTCACCATCGTAGAAAAGCTACACAGCCCTACTGGGTTGTGGGGAAGGTGCTGGATTAGAGGTCAGGGGCCCTGGGATTCAGAGATCTCTTTTCTGTAATCTGTCAATCCTAAAGGAAATCAGTCCTGAATATTCGTTGGAAGGACTGATGCTGAAGCTGAAACTCCAGTACTTTGGCCACCTGACTAGAAGAACTGACTATTTGAAAAGACCCTGATGCTGGGAAAGATTGAAGGCAGGAGGAGAAGGAGACGAGAGGATGAGATGGTTGGATGGCATCACCAATTCCATGGACGTGAGTCTGAATAAGCTCCAGGAGTTGGTGATGGACAGGGCGGCCTGGAGTGCTGCAGTCCATGGGGTCGCAAAGAGTCGGACACAACTGAGTGACTGAACTGAACTTTCTGTCATCTGGTTTGGGTCATAAAAGGCAATTCTTTTTATCTTCTCTCATTTCACCTGTTCTCGTTTGAAGGACTGGATTGTAAGGTTGTGCCCCACTCTGAAAGTCAACTGTGTCCTCCTTTTAAAGAGTGCCTGGCTCATTTCCACTTGAGGGAGAGCCCTCACGGACCCCATCTCTCCACGCAGTGCCCCAGCGATGGTGGAAACGGCCTCCATGCCTCCCAGTGGGGCCTGTGCAGGCTCAGGCAGGACGCTGCCCAGCTGCTGTGAGCTCTCACCACTGCAGTCCTCGAGGAGGAGAGCTGAGTGGTCCCCAGATCAAAACCGACCTTTGAGCCCCCAGTGGGAGGGGACGCAGCTTTGTCAGATAAGCCTGGGGCTGCTTGCAAAACCTTCTGGGCAATCCTGGGGATGTCAGCACACCAATTAACAAGTTTCTGTTAAGCCTGCCCCTTCACGATCAACTAGCTAGGGTTCTTGCCATTTGGGAATCCTTTCCCACCTACCTGAAATTCTGGTCTCTTGGCTCCTCCAGCCCCACCTGGAGGAGGGGGTGGGATAGAAGGCAGCCAAATGTTGTCTGCTTGGAGTCCTTCTTAAGTAGCTGCTGGCACTCTGCCCCAGGTCCCCCTGGCCTTGGCAGTGGGGTCCCCCGAGGGAACAGCACTCAGAGCCAGTTCAGGGTGCCGGTGAAGAGGAAGAGGCAGGACCCTCTGGCGTCAGACGCCTGAGATCCACTACCAGCCCAGCTACTTACAGGTCCTAGGTGCTATGCTGTGCTGTGCTTAGTCGCTCACTCACGTCCGACTCTTTGTGACCCCATGGACTGTAGCCTTCCAGGCTCCTCTGTCTATGGGATTCTCCAGGCAAGAATACTGGAGTGGGTTGCCATGCCCTCCTCCAGGTGATCTTCCCAACCCAGGAATGGAACTCAGGTCTCCCGCATTGCCATTGCCAAAGAATCTCCTGGATTCTTTACCATCTGAGCCACCAGGGAAGCCCCCTAGGAACTAGGGCCAGCTATTTAACTTTTCTAGGCTTTCGTTTCCCTATTTGTGAAGTGGGGCTCATGATGCTCTCTACCTCAGAAAGTTTTCCGATGAGAATTAAATGAGTCAAGCCTGTCAGAAAAGAGGGCTCAGGGACCATTAGTTACGGGATGACTATTCCACGCACAGCTGCCCGTCACTGTGTGATCTTCAAAGAGCCCACAGTTGGCAGGCAGTGGAGTTACTGCGCAGTGGTGGGGGATGGTGGGGCGGCAAGAGTATCCATTGTTTTATTAGCTCACAACTGGGGGAAAAGGAGTCTGTGTCCTCAGCTCTATGCAGACCCTGGGAAGCCGCTCAGACCTCGTTTACACTCTTTGGGGCTCACCCTGCAGCTCCCCTGGTCCAGGAGTGCTGGGGCTGAGTGACGGGAAGGTTCGCTTTTCCTGGACTCAGGTGCCACAGCCAGGGTCAGCCACCAGACTTTGCTTGGGAAGTCACTCCAGCTTCACCTGGGAGGTGAATTAGTTCCCTTGGATGCCTTATTTGTTGAGTGCCTACTATGTGCTCCCACTTGACCAGGAGCTGGGGACCCAGACTGTGGCTCAAATTTTCTCTGTGCCTCAAGGCTCCTTCTCAGCACCCCCGTTTAACGAGCTCCACCCCAGTTCTGAGCCCAGCGCCCTCCTGCCTCTGAGCCTTCACCCTGCTGCCCCCCTTAGCTCAGATTCCTCTCTTCATAAGATACACTCATATGACTCTCCCGGGCTTCCTGCAGCACCATGCTTGAGTGTCGCCTCCTTAGGGAAGACTTCTTTGATTTCGCTGTTTAAATCAACCCACCGGGCTCTATGCCTTTCCCCAGCATTTTGGTCTTCACTGAGCTTATCACTCAGTTCAATCGCTCAGTCGTGTCTGACTCTTTGAGACCCCGTGGACTGCAGCACGCCAGGCCTCCCTGTCCATCACCAACTCTCGGAGCTTGCTCAAACTCATGCCCATCGGGCTTATCACTACCTGGCATTATTCATGTAGTTTGTATTTTGCCCATCTCTCCCAGACTTGGATATATACCAGGTGTTCTCAAGATTTTTTTTTTTTTAATGTCACATGACCCTATTAGCAATCTGATGAAGCCTACAGATCTCATCTCAGAATAAAGTGCTGGAAATTCATCCAATCCAGTACAGTCTGGATTGGTTGAATCCATAGATGGGAAAACCCATGGATACTGAGGGTCGCCTGTCTAGTTTTACAAAGGAAACCAACAGTATTGAAATATGGCTATGGAAACACAGAAAAGCCCACAGATGGATGACACTGGAATATATGTGCTTCTTTAATAGCACATACAATAATGGTATCTAAATGGTCTGCCAAATCCCTAATTTTGAAGTAATGCTATTTCTAATAATTATTCCCAGTATCTGCAACAGCTGCAGTGTGACATGAATGTATATATATATATATATATTTTTGTGTGTGTGTGTGTGTGTGACAGACCAGTATTGCTAATACTGCTGTTTGTTGCCTACATTCATAATTGAAGGAATGCTAAAGTTTAATTTTTTTTTTTTTTGTAAAGTCACTCAGTCATGTCCGACTCTTTGCGACCCCATGGACTGTAGCCTACCAAGCTCCTCCGTCCATGGGATTTTCCAGGCAAGAGTGCTGGAGTGGATTGCCATTTCCTTCTCCAGGGGATCTTCCCAAACCAGGAATCGAACCCGGGTCTCCCGCATTGCAGGCAGACGCTTTACCGTCTGAGCCACCAGGGAAGCCCATACTTTAGTGAAAATAAAGATACATTTTTCCCCCAAAAGGAGTTAACAGATTCCTTGCGTTCTTAACTTCTGTTTAAGCTCTTTAGGCCTGCTAGCACCCGAAACCACGCCTGGCATATTACAGGCACTTGATTAATATCTCTTGAATAAACAAAAGCTTATGTTACAATCTAGTAGTTAAACGGTTAAAGTTTTTCCCTATTTTTTCACATCCATTTTAATAATACTATGATGGCAATAGCTGGTGTTCAATGATCATATGCTGTGTGCCAGGCATTATTTTATAAATATTACGTCATTTATTTCTTCCAACAACTCTGAGGAAGGTGTTATTAATACTCCTTTTATGCAGTTATGGAAACTGAGCCAAACAGAGATTAAGCAGTCTGTTCAAGGCTGCACAACTGATGTTAGAACTCAGCTTTGTCTGATGTAAAGAGCTGACTCATTGGAAAGGACCTTGATGCTGGGAAAGATTGAGGGCAGGAGGAAAAAGGGATGGCAGAGGATGAGATGGTTAGATGACATCATCGACTCAAAGGACATGAATTTGAGCAAATTCCAGGAGAGGGTGAAGGACAGGGAAGCCTGGCGTGCTGCAGTCCATGGGGTCACAAAGAGATGGGTATGACTTAGTGACTGAACAAAAAGAATTCTCTGAGTCCAGAGCTGTGTTCTTGGACTCTCAAAGGAAGCTTCCTCAAGTGTCTTGGCCTGGGGAACTGCCCTCAGTTCCAAAGGGCCTGCCCTGGTCTCCTCCGCTGGCTAAGGCTCAGACAAGCTCTCATTCGCCCTCATCTTCTGAGGCACTATCTGCAAGATCTCAGCTGCACCTCCACTTAACAGAACCACCTCAAAGCTAAGGACCACCATCATTAAAGTCTCCAAGTAACATGCTGAAGAGGGTGTGGAGAAAAGGGAACCCTCTTACACTGTCGGTGTGAATGTAAATCTCTGCAGCCACTATAAAAAACAGTATGAAGTTTCTTCAGAAAACAGCTACCGTTTGATCCAGCAAGCCCACTCCCCTGAGCATATACCTTGCCAATACTATAATTAAAGAAATGCATGCGCCCCTGCATTTAGAGCAGCACTGTTCACAGCAGCCAAGACATGGGAACAACCTGAATGCCCGCTGACGGATGAACGGATAGAGAAGATGGGGTGCGTATCTTCAGTGGAGTGCTGCTGCTGCTGCTAAGTCGCTTCAGTCGTGTCCAACTCTGTGTAACCCCATAAACGGCAGCCCACCAGGCTCCCCCGTTCCTGGGATTCTCCAGGCGAGAACGCTGGAGTGGGTTGCCATTGCCTTCTCCAATGCATGAAAGCGAAAAGTGAAAGTGAAGTCTCTCAGTTGTGTCCGACTCTTAGCAGCCATAAAAGAACAAAATAATGCCACTGTAGCAACACGGATGCGACGAGAGGTTATCACACAAAGTGAAGTCTGAAGGAGAAGGACAAATTCCATAGGATATCACTTGTATGTGGAATCTAAAATATGACACCTATCTATGAAACAGAAACAAATTCATGGGCATAGAGAGTGGACTTGAAGTTGCCAGCGGGGAGGCAGTTGGGATTAGCAGATGATGTAGTTAATAGATTGCATTAATAGATGTAAGCTATTACACAGAGGAGGGATACACAACAAGGTCTATAGCCCAGGGAACTATATTCAATATCTTATAATAACCTGTAATGAAAAAGAGTGTGAAAAATGATACATACATATAGCATTCACAATGGCTTTGTTTTGGTTTATTATCTATGCATATTGTAACTGAATCAATTTTCTGTACATCAGAAGCACAGCATTGTAAATCAACTATTCTTCAATTAAAAAAGAAAAAAAAAAAGCTAATGACTGTTGGGTCAGTATCTCCAGGACAGGCTTTTCTTCTGCTCTCCAAATCTCAGCATCCATCCGCACACTGGGCATCTCCCCTTGATGTTCTTCAAACCCCACCATGCCAGTGTAAGGCTCACCTTCTCTGCAAGAGCTTTCCTGACGCTTCCCAGATAGACCTGCCAGCCTGGTGTCTCCACTGTTCTCTACACACAACTCACCAGCATCCCAGTGGCACAGCACTAAGGGATTTGCTCATGCACCTGCCTGCCCTCCCCATTCTGGCAGCTCCTTGAGGACAGGGGCTATTTTGAGGGCGTCTTTAAATCTCTAGGACTTAGAGTGCTGTCTGATCCAGTTAGGTGCCCTGTGGATGTTTACTGAAAGGATGAACAGAAGAATGAATGGATGAATGGGTAACTATATGGTCCAGCTCTAGCTCCCGCTTTGGCTATTGTGTTTATTATTGTTGTTGTTGTTTAGTCACTCGCTTGGGATCCACTCCTTTGCGACCCCACGGACTGTAGCCCACCAGGCTCCTCTGTCCATGGGATTTCCCAGACAAGAGTACTGGAGTGGGGTGCCATTTCCTTCTCCGGGGATCTTCCCCACCCAGGGACTGAACCCAAGTCTCTCTCCTGCATTGGCAGGTGAGTTCATTGCCACTGAGCCACCAGGGAAGCCCTGTGTTTATGATAATTTACATGCAATCAAGCACCTAGTACCATTACATGACCCCAGGGAAAGGGATTCTGAAGGTGTGAGGACTGAGTTCCTCTTTATTCCCAAGCTTGCAGTCAGTCTGAGCAGTAAAAATACAGAGAACTAGATCATATTAGGGTATTTTAGCTATTCGTTTCAGTTCCTTTAATCAATTCAAACCCCGTTAATACTTAATTTAATTCCTTGGTTGTTTTCCCCCCTAGAACATTAACAGATATGTTATTAAGCTGTGGGGTCATCCATAATTGGTCATCTCTCTGTGAATTAAATTTTAAAAAGGAAAAGTAAGATCAAAGGATAATCAGATTTCCTATTTATGCAGGACAACTGAGTTAAATTATATTTTCTTGCTAAAAATAGATTATTTTCTTAAGAATTAAACATTTATTTTTATCTCAAACAATCTCCATACATCTTCTGTAGAGTTAACAAATAAATTCCAGGTAATAGTATTACATATTTAATAAATGTAGGGTGATTTGGATGGTATTAGAGTGCAAAGCATCAAGCAACTTCTGGAGGCAAGTGAAAATGGATTGAATGGTTTCGTCCCCAAAAAAGGAGTTTGTGAACCAAAGAAGGGTGTGAGCTTTGAGGGAAAGGCTGAGCAAAGCTGGCCACAAAACTTATATTTCAAAAACCCAAGTTGAAGCTTTGAGACATTTTGAAGTGTTGGCCTAGTGACATGGTTCCTGGAGGAGAGATTTGTTGGGTCTGAAGAGAACGAAACATGGTATAACAGAAGTGTTACTGTGAAAGTGTTAGTTGCCCAGTCGTGTCTGACTCTCTGAGACCCCATGTACTGTAGCCCGCAGGCTCCTCTGTCCATGGAATTTTCCAGGCAAGAATGCTGGAGTGGGTAGCCATTCCCTTCAACAGGGCATCTTCTTAACCCAGGGATCGAACCTGGGTCTCCTGCATTGCAAGCAGATTCTTTACCATCTGTGCCACCAGGAGGCCCATGTGGTGTGAAAGGCTTCCTCAAGTCACACTCGCCTTATTAACTCCCTACACTGATGAGTACCTGGAGCGTGTTCTGATGGCCACAACTCTGCCGAGCACTCTTGCAGCTGATATTCTATGTGACGCCCCTGGCACATGTGCCCAGGACTGCTGGTCACTAGGCACTATCCAGTCTAATAGCACAAAAGGTATGATATAGGCCAATGGTTCTCAACTGGGCACAGTTTTGTGCCCCAGGGGACATATGAATATCAGAAGACATTCTGATTGTCTTGTCCGGCACAAGGTGAGTAGTAGTTAAAGATGCTGCTAAACATTTTGCAATGCACAGGACAGCCCCCACAGCAAAGAGTTATCCAGCCTAAAATGTCGATATGCTGAGGCTGAGAAACCCTCATCTAGGTATCTTAATTTTTTGGTCCATATTCCTTTTTGATGACCTACTGATGGAACTGAGTGATTCTACGAGCCTCCTGCAAATGTATGTCAAATTTTATGCGTGTGTGTTTATGAAATATGAGATGATGTCAAGAGCATCCTCCATGTGCCATTAATTCATGTACACCCAGAACCTCAGAACGTAATCTTGTTGAGAACCCGGGTCTTTACAGATGTAATTAGTTGAGGATCTCAAGGTAAATCCTTCCTGAGTTTAGGGTGGGTCCTAAATCCAATGACCTTAAGATCAGAAGATAGAGAAGATACACAGAGATAAACAAGGAAGGTCACGTGAAAGTGGAGACACACAGAGACTGGTGTTTATGCTGCTGCAATCGAACCCACGCCTCTTGAGCCTCCTGCATTGGCAAGCAGATTCTTGACCACTGTGCCCCCAGGGAAGCCCTCAAGGAATGACAGGAACCACCAAAAGCTGGAAGATGCTAGGAAGGATTCTAGAGCCTTCGGAGGGCGTGTAACCCTGCCAGCCACTTGATTTCAGGTTTCTGGCTGCCAGAACTGTGAGAGAATAAACTTCTATTGTTTCAAGGCACGAAGTTTGCAGCAGGCAGTGCTAGGACACAAATCTGAGGAACGTGCATCCTTTTGGGGGCAAAGAGTTTGGTTTTTGCCTGCCCAGCATTCTTTTCCTTTCATTTTATCTCGGCATCCCCATTTCCCTCCTACTTGTTTCATCCATCCGAGTGGTCCAGAGTGGGGTTGGCCCCATCCCCAGTCACGTGACCCAGGCCCAACCAGTCTCCCAAGTGATTTTTCACAGTTGGACATGTGGCTCGAGTCATGTCCTTCTATGGAATCCTTTCAGGTCAGGTTGTCGGGTGGATACATAAGACTGCCTTTGCTGGTGGCCCTCTTTGCCACCGTGTAGAGACAGCCTGTTGAGGATAAAGTCAACACAGAGGACAATATAGCCACCAGAGAGGGGCTATCTGAGGATTCCACTGAAGACTCAGGACCAGTCTATCCTTGACGATTCATCTCTTAAACTTTCCTGTAACCACCCTTAGTCTCACACGCTTTTAAATTCAGGATAAGTTGGGTGTTGGTCAACTGAAACTAAAAGAGTTCTGACAAATAGAATCTCCAGTTTTCATTGACACTGCAATAGAATGACTCCCCTTAAATGTTTATGAATCGCAAACCTTTTTTAATTGTTAGAAAGGCTTGTAGTTCTGTGCTTAAAAGCTCATTGTATAATCGTAAGAGTAAGAGGGCAGTCTCAAATCCAGGAATAGGGCCTCTTTGGTTTGTTGAATTTCAGATTCTGTAAAGTTTTCACAAGTTCCTAGGATCATGGAATATTAGAACTGAAGATGATATCAAAGAATATCTTGATTTTTTTTAAAGATAAAAGCATGGAGGAAGAGGATATTATGCATTGACAATTCAGATCATTAGAAATATAATTTATCTTGAGCCCTTTAAATAAGCACCTTTCATTGCACATGTAAAATAAAATTTGTTTAGAAAAATATTTCTCCATTGGCCTTCATTGGAATGCATCTATTATGTAAAGAAAGTGAAAGTAAAAGTTGCTCAGTCATGTCTGACTCTTTGCGGTACAGTCCATGGGATTCTCCAGGCCAGAATATTGGAGTGGGTAGCCTTTCCCTTCTCCAGGGGATCTTTCCCAACCCAGGGATCGAATTCAGGTCTCCCACATTGCAGGCTGATTCTTTACCAGCTGAGCCACAAGGAAAGCCCAAGAATACTGGAGTGGGTAGCCTATCCCTTCTCCAGGGGATCTTCCCAACCCAGGAATGGAACTGGGGTCTCCTGCACTGCAGGCAGATTCTTTACCAACTGAGCTGTTAGGGTAGCCCTCTGTAAAGAAAGATGGGCTTATAAAGATGCAATCATATATTCAAATGATAAGTGAAGAGGAATATTAAAAGCTTGCTTGTTCTGATCAACATTCGTTTTCTGAGATGTCTGTCTGACCTCCCTGTGGTTTGTGATGCCACCAGTGAGCTCAGAAGTTCCTTAACGAACAAGATCAACACGTCTCCACTGCCTGCCCTTCCTCTCCCCTGATCATCCCTCTCTGGAGGGATGCCTGGCAAACACGCACTGGAAAAATAAACGAATATGAGGGTGCCTGGGTCTTTATCATAGTTACATGTAGAGTCAGTTGTGTGGGTTTGAGGACCACATCTCCAAGTTGATCGACTTGTTCTTGGAGGTTTAGAAAGTGCATCATTGCACACCCCACACTTTGCACACCTACATGAGGTCTTAGTAAGAGTCCCGCATCCTGGCTTCTGGGTTCTGGCATGATGGAGTGACCTCATTGGTCCCTTGGGCCCCTTTAGCAGTGGGAGGTGGTAGCAGCAGCATCTTTCTCTTCTGCTGGAACGAGGAAATAAGATGTACTTGCCAAATCCCTCTGTCCCTTCTCCCCCACCTTTCCCTAACTTGGGGGACGTTTGATGCTCTCTCGAGCAGATCTCAGAGAAGACACCAAAGCAATACTGAAGCAGCGATGCTATTTTCTGCATTTTTTTTCTGAAGCATGACCTTTAGATTCTGAGCAAGCTGCTGTGTGGTTGTGTCCTCGTGTCGGGCAGGCCCAAGGGAGGGAAAGGCAGTGTAACCAGGCCTGTATCCCGGTAGTTGAGTTCACCTCCACAGCCTTCTCAGGAGCTCAGGGGGATTTCTGAAATTGACCTAAAACTGCCGTCAAGCTAAATAAGCCCCACAAGGACATGAATTTCAGGCATGCGTGAAGGAATCTCAATACAATGTTAACCACTGAAGAGCTAAGACAGACCTTACAGAGGAGTTTTCTTGCACCCATGATCTCTGCCTCTCCTATTGCTGATGTGCAGACATAGAATTGGGCTTCCCTGATAGCTCAGTTGGTAAAGAATCCACCTGCAGTGCAGGAGACCCTGGTTCCATTCCTGGATCAGGAGGATATGCTGGAGAAGGGAGAGCCTATACACTCCAGTGTTCTTAGGCTTCCCTGGTGGCTCAGATGGTAAAGAATCCGCCTGCAATGCGGGAGACTTGGGTTCGATCCCTGGGTTGGGAAGATCCCCTGGAGAAGGGAAAGGCTACCCACTCCAGTATTCTGGCCTGGAGAATTCCATGGACTGTATAGTCCATGGGGTCACAAAAGAGTCGGACACGGCTGAGTGACTTTCACAACTTTCACTTCAGACATAGAGTCAGAGGTCCTCAGACAGCAAGAGCACCTAACCTACTCATCTTGATTAAGATATGACAAATAAAGGATCCTCTGATAAGACAAAACTAATTGCAAAGGTGGGTTCATGCCAGGTATCCTGATTGTGGTTGTTTCAAAACATGCTTCCCAAATTCTTTGACATTCCTACCATGGATAGAGCATCCAGGTGCCCTCTCCTTGAATCTGGGCCCCGTGAAGGACTGACTAGCGGAACAATGGCAGGAGTCAGTGATGCTGCAGTTTCCCAGCAACGGACTTGATCTTCTGTCTCTTGGAACCAGCATTCTTGGAATCACGCTGTGGGGAAGCCTGAGCAGCCTGTGGAGAGACCTGTGCAGAGAGGAATGAGGTCCCTGGCTGGTAGTCCCAGCTGAGCTCCCAGCCAACAACAGTGTCAGCTCACCAGCAGGCTTCCCCGGAGGCTCAGTGGTGAAGAATCCGCCTGCCAATGCAGGAGACGTGGGTGTGATCCCTGATCTGGAAACACCCCACATGCTACAGAGCAACTAGGCCCAGGAGCCACTACTGTTCAGCCTGTGCTTTAGAGCCGGAGAACTGCAACTACTGCGCCCACGTGCCACAGCTACTGAAGTCTGAGCGCCCTAGAGCCATGCTCTGCAACGAGAGAAGCCACTAAGGAGCCCCTGCACGGCACCTGGAGAAAGCCCTCGGGCAACAACAAAGACCCAGCACAGCCGAAATAAATAAATAAATAAAATTAAAACAACAACTCACCAGCCCTGTGAGTACATCATCCAGAGAGTAGATTCTTCAGCCCCACCCACCTCCTGCCCCAGGTGGTGCCACAAGGAGCAGAGAAGGATCTTCCCTGCGGATTCGTGGGCTAAACGGAGGTTTGTTTTCAGCATTTAGTGGTTTTAAGCTACTGTGTTTTGGGTGGTTTGTCATACAGCAATAAACGACTTCCACCCTCCCTGTCCGATACAGTCTTTATTTCATCACCATCAACCAGCATCTCGGGCGGGGGAGGTGGAGCCAATCAGAAGGTGCTACGCTGGTGGCTGTCACACTTAACCAGACAGAGTTGTGAAGTGGGGAGCTTGCTAAAAATGCAAGCCAGCTGACTTGGTCTGGGAGCCAAGTGGAACACTCAGGCCCCTTTCCGGCTGAACATGCTGATTACCTTGTACATTACAATAACCTGTAAGAGGCTGTCCTTTCCAGCACATTTGCAAGCATTCTATGCATCCCCCCTGCGAGAACATGGCTGCCCTGCTCCTTAATCAACTTGAGTGACACAGTCATCCCTCCGAGGACCAGTCCTGTTTCTTCCTCCAAAGAGGCCGGGGCTCCAGCGTGCCTCAGGGTGAGAGATGACCCAGACACCACTGGCTCCCTAGCCTTCCTGAAGTTCGCAGTGGCCACCTGCACACCTGACCTGGCTCTTCACTCACAGAATGGAAGTAAATGTCGCTCCTGGAGATTTTAATTAATCGCCTTTCTATTTTTTTTTTTTTTTCCTTTTGGGTCAGACTCTTAAGTGTCGATCAAGTTGATGGAGCTCCAGGGAGTCTTCTGTTCTGAATAGGTGAAAAATTGTACCCACAAAAAGAGTTCCCCATCCGATCAATTCTCTCTAACAACTTTATTGATTAGCTGCAGGAACATTTTTCATTTATTAATTATGAAGAAGATGTTTCAGAGACTTCTTAAAGTTAACTATTGTAATTTTTTTTTTAATCCTGAGTTAACATTGACTTGCCTCACACTGCTTCCCAGGGCACAGAGTCCTACAGCAGGTGTGGGGTGCCCGGGAAAGGAGGCTATCAAAGTCCCCGCGAGCAGACGCTGCAGACTGAGTCTTCATTTGGGACTGATTAATTGATTCCTTGAAAAAAAAAAAACAACAGTTTGTCCTTTTCAGTAATGTGTTAGCATCAAAATATCTTCCCATTATGATGTCTAGGCTAGTGATGGTTAATTAATTAATTGCCGCCAGTTAAAAACACTGCTCAACCCAGGTAAATCTTTCATTTATTAAAATCGATTCTGATAATGGCTTTGCAAAGGGATTCGGGGCGGTGGCGGGGGGGTGGGGTAGAATCAGGACTCTTGACTGGCTCCTCCTTCCCTCCCTGCACCGTCCCTTCCTTTCCCCTCCTCCTCTGACCCACCAGTCTCTCTTTTCCCTCCCTCCTCCCCTCCCCCTTCTTCTTCCCATCGCTGATATCCTGTCCAAGGCAGGGGTCTGTTACAGCCTCATTCAGCAGTGCCATTTGGGGGCTGCCTGGGCTCTGGATACTCTGAAGGTTATAAACTGGCTCCCTCCCTCTGAGTTGTTCAACAGAAAGCCTCTGATAGTGGACCACCTTGTCAGCTCGATTGCTCAGGCTTCCTGAGAAGGCAGGCTGGGCTGCTAGGAACCTGTGCCTGGAAATCAAACTCTGGCTCCCCAGCAGCCTTTCCCTTATCACACCAACGCTGGACAAGGTTCCTGTAAGTAACTCTCAGTCTGGACACAAGAAGGAAGGCATCCAGTTATCCGGCTTCATTTCACAAATATCCTGCGTCCATTGGGCTGGATGGACCAAGGTCTGTGGTGGCACAGACGTGAATATGGACTCATCCCTGCTCTCAGGGTGACTGCAGTCTACAGAAGGAGCCTGAAACCTTCTTGCATTTCCAGGGCCATCAGAGAGTCCTCAGAGAATATATGCATACATACGAAACTGAATCACTTTGCTGAAACTAACATCTGAAACTAACACAACATTGTAAATCAAATACGTGTGTGTGCTTGCTTAGTCATGTCTGACTCTACGACCCCATGGATTATAGCCTGCCAGGTTCTTCTGTCCATGGAATATTCCAGGCAAAAATACCGGAGTTGGGTTGCCATTTTCTACTCTGGAGGATCTTCCCAGATCCTCCCAGGGATAAACCCACATCTCTTGCATCTCCTGCATTGCAGGGGGATTCTTTACTACTGCCCCACCTGGTGCTGTGCTGCGCTCAGTCACTTAGTTGTGTCCAACCCTTCACAACCCCATGAACTGTAGCCTGCCAGGTGCCTCCGCGTCCATAGGAATTCTCCAGGCAAGAATACTAGAGTGGGTTGCCATGCCCTCCTCCAGGGGAGCTTCCCAACCCAGGGATCGAACCCAAGTCTCCTGCATTGCTGGCAGATTCTTTACCATCTGAGCCACCAGGGAAGCCCCATAAATCAACTGTATTTCGATAAAAATAAATAAATAAATGAATGAAGAACCCTGAAGAAGAAAGCTAGTGGTGGGTGGGTAAAATCAAAGACAGGAGAAGATGCCCACCTCACCTCAAGTACTTCAGAGGAAAAATGGGTTTGATCCCAAAGTGAAAGTTTATAAAAGGGAATATTTCTCATGGGCATAGGAGAGGGCAAAAATGAATTGGATTACTGAATGTGAATGATCCCAGTGAAAATGGAAAGAGGGTGAGAGACAAAAATCAAACAAAACAAAAAGCAAAACCCCTGGTGCCGCTCAGGGAGCTCAGAGCAGAGTGTGAGGTTGGGGAGTGCTGGTGAGGGTGGGCTGGTCCACCGCAGGGTGGAGTGGGCACTGAGTCAGGAGGAGCCCAGGTTCCCAAAGGGCTACATCGATTCACAAAAGTGCTAAACTATGTGTTGGTGTAATAAGAAAAAATGGGGTGGGGAGGGATCCAGGTTTGAGAAGGTTGATGGGGGAATCTCGGGGCCATGGAGCCCATCTAGGTTCTCAGGCGCGACACTCAGCAGTAGGGGGACAGTGAGGGACACAGGGGTGTGTGGCCGCTTGAAATGGGCTGATGTCATCAGAGACATCTCATGTGACCTCAGTACTACTTTCTGTTGCTAAGAAATTAAGGAAGGAGGATAGGAAAATAGGTATTGGTTAAAAGCCCTCATTTTCAGGTAAAAAAAGAAAGGGTAGGTTCTAGAAACCTTAAATTCAAACCCCAGTAAAATTCTAGAACAGGTTATTAAAAGGAAGACTGAGGGCTTTTGGAAGTGAATCCAGAGGGTCTCAGTAGTTAACACAGATTTGTGAATCACCAGTCAAACTAACTAGATGTCCTTTATGATCGGGTTCTAGACTTGTGTATCACAAATACAGCAGAATCAAGGATCGTCTTGATTCTGGCGAAACAACTAAGCTGACCTCATTCGACATTCTTATGGGTTAATTTGTAAGTTCTGGGTTCAATCTGTGCTGTTACTTTAAGTCACTATCAACAAAAATTCTTAGCAGAAAGACCTTGATTATTGAACCCAAGGAGGAGTTTAGTTTAGAATTCTGCTCCTGACCCAACCTTGTTCAACACTTTTCTAAAAGAAGTCAATGAAAGCACAAAAGACATGCTTATCGGAGTTACAAATATGACTCATGTCTGGAAGGAATAGTTAACACAGCAAAAGAACAAATCAATATTCAAAGTTATTCCGTTAGGTTAGAATATGGAAATAAACCAAGAGTATAACAGGAATGAACACAAAGTCTGAGTTTAGGTTAAAAAAATCAATAGGAAAGGCATAGCATTAGGTAAGTATGACTTGGCAGCAGTTGCTATGAATAGAAGGTTGGAGATTTACCTGACTGTAAAATCAGGGTAAAGCAACAGCATAATGTCATGGCTAAGAAAGTCGATCCAGTGTTAGGCTCTGTGTTGGTTAGGGTACCCCACGAAGCAGAATCCAAAGTAAGGATTCCAGTACAAGTAATTAACTGGGGAAGTGATCCCACGACGTCTCATCCTATAGGGAGTGGGTGAAATGGGATGGGAAGGAGCGAGCAGAGAGTGAGTATCAAGCCAGGGACTATGCACGAGACAGGAGCTGATGCTGCTGGGACTCTCTGAGAAGCACAGAGAGTGGAGCTCAGGGTCACCTGGGTGAGGCGGGGAGAGAGCTGGGGCATTTATGCTCCAACTACCGTTGGTCGTTGATCGAAGATCGTCATGGCGAGCGTTCATTCCTTGACACTTCCAACTGGGCACAGTCCAGTGGGCTCTGGCAGCCAGAGAGAGCCCTCAGGTGAAGCCATACAGGTGCTGGCAGTTAGAAGTCAGCCTGGCAGGCGCTGAATTGGAAGGGCTCAACAGGACATGAGCTGCACACCAGTAATATCCGCTACAGTCTCTCAGACTCAGGTAACATACAAGTATCCTTCCTGTTGGTCAACCGTTGCCTGGACCACTGTATGTAGTTCTGGTGTCACACGAAAGAAGAACCTCGAAAAATGGAGTATTTCTTAGAGCAGGGACCCAAGAGAGTAAGGATTCTGAGGACCGTGTCATCTGAAAATGGAACTCAGGAACCCCAGTTTGGACTTGGGGACAGAGAATGTATACTTGACATCTCCTGGCTGTCTAGTGAACATCTCCAGTCTGACACATCCATGTGGGATCTCCCCTGCCGCCCAAAAAACTACAGCACCTGTGTTTGAAATATTCGTGCACAAGTACAGAAATATAATACAAGGGGGCCCCTGTGTGCATGCTCAGTCAATCAGTCCTGTCTGTTTCTCTGTGACCCCATGAACTGTAGCTCACCAGACTTCTGTCCCTGGGCCTTTCAGGTGAGAATACTAGAGTGGGTTGCCGTTTCCTCCTCCAGGGGATCTTCCCAACCCAGGGATCAAACCCGGGTCTCCTGCACTGGCAGGTGGATTCTTTACCACTGAGCCACCTGGAAGTCCAACAGGGCTCCTACCTCCCACTAAAAACATGTGATGATATTTTTCTTCTACAAGAGTAGTGAGGAAGCAGGGATGAATAGATATGGAAGACCCATATCCAAATGCCAAAACCATACGTCCATATAGTTTTAAAGAGGCACTAAAAGTTTATATTGAAGCAACTGGTTCAAAGAATATATAAAACTTCAAAAAAATTTTAATCTGAGTCTTTAAAAGAATTGGGGAACTAATTTTTTTAAAAATCTAAAACAACATCATGGATGAACAAATATTTGCTACTCAATGTGAGCAGATATTATATGAATAAATATTCTTACATACAAATACATATACACATATATAGTTATAGTTTACTGGTAACTATTCCACTCACACATGTATGCACATATAGCAAATTAAGTGAAGAGGAGCTAAAAAGCCTCTTGATGAAAGTGAAAGAGGAGAGCGAAAAAGTTGGCCTAAAGCTCAACATTTAGAAAACGAAGATCATGGCATCTGGTCCCATCACTTCATGGGAAATAGATGGGAAAACAGTGGAAACAGTGAAAGACTTTATTTTGGGGGGCTCCAAAATCACTGCAGATGGTGATTGCAGCCATGAAATTAAAAGACGCTTACTCCTTGGAAGAAAAGTTATGACCAACCTAGATAGTATATTCAAAAGCAGAGACATTACTTTGCTGACTAAGGTCCGTCTAGTCAAGGCTATGGCTTTTCCTGCAGTCATGTATGGATGTGAGAGTTGGACTGTGAAGAAGGCTGAGCGCCGAAGAATTGATGCTTTTGAACTGTGGTGTTGGAGAAGACTCTTGAGAGTCCCTTGGACTGCAAGGAGATCCAGCCAGTCCATTCTGAAGGAGATCAGCCCTGGGATTTCTTTGGAAGGAATGATGCTAAAGCTGAAGTTCCAGTACTTTGGCCACCTCATACGAAGAGTTGACTCCTTGGAAAAGACTCTGATGCTGGGAGGGATTGGGGGCAGGAGGAGAAGGGGACGACCGAGGATGAGATGGCTGGATGGCATCACTTGACTTGATGGACGTGAGTCTGAGTGAACTCCTTGGAGATGGTGATGAACAGGGAGGCCTGGCGTGCTGCGATTCATGGGGTCGCAAAGAGTTGGACACGACTGAGTGACTGAACTGTATTGATGATACTGTGGATGTGAAGCTGAGGCTCCAATACTTTGGCCATCTGATGTGAAGAACCAGCTAATTAGAAGGAACCCTGGTGCTGGGAAAGATTGAAGGCAGGAGGAGAAGGGATGAGGATGAGATGGTTGGATGGCATCAATGACTCCATGGACATGAGTTTGAGCAAGCTCCAGGAGATGATGAAGGACAGGGAAGCCTGGCGTGCTGCAGTCCATGGGGTCGCAAAGAGTCGGACACGACTGAGCAATTGAACAACAACGATACTATTAATACTAATTACCCCTGATTGGATAAAATAGACTATGACACACCCATAAATAGAATATGAAGTCTCCATGTGTCTGTTGAGAATAACATTCAAGATACAGTTTTCTTCAAACACACAGAGTCTCCCCTGCCATGGACATGGGCCCGTGTTTTACTTGGATTCAGTGCTGACAGGTCCCTCCCTTTCTTTCACTGCTCCTGGGTCCTACTTACCAAGCATGAGCCCTTGAAAAAATTCCTCTAACTTCCCAGGATCAGTATTTTCCCCAAAACATTTTTGTCACAGGCTTGCTGCGGAGAACACTGGAAATAAGAATGAGCTTTTGGAATTGAGAATTTGTTTTTTTGTTGTTGTTTTGAGTTGACCAGTGCCGGTATGGTTCACATGGTAAAGAATGTTCTGCAGTGCAGGAGACCCAGGTTCGATCCCTGGGTCAGGAAGATCCCCTGGAGGAGGAAATGGCAACCCACTCCAGTACTCTTGCCTGGAGAATCCCATGCACGGAAGAGCCTTGGTGGGCTACAGTCTGTGGAGTCGGACATGACTGAGCGACAAACTCTTTCACTTTCAAGGACTAAAGAAATCGAAGCTGCCCCTGAAGCTTTTGTAGAAAGAAGCATTTTTTCCTCTCTTCATTCACTGTTGCTCTAGGCACGAGGCAAGATGCTTGCTCCTGGAATCTGCTTCCCCCGAGGAGGCTGTCAGAGATGCTGCGATCTGGACTGCGATCTGGACATGCACAAATCAGAACAAAAGCAGCAGAACAATGCAGAGGAACAGAGAGAGCATCGGAATGCAAGTCACCTGGACGGGTGCAGTGGAGGTCAGAAGCTGTGCAGGAGCACTCCGGGAATCCGAAGGCAGTGAAGGGCGGGGAAGCTGTCAGTTCTCATCTAAGCCATCCCAAGACCTCCGGTGACAGTCAGGATGTCACTGCAAATTGAATGAGCAGAAAGACACTGTGTGAATACCAGACCCAGGAAACGTCTTCCAAAAATGAGAGCGAGCTGAGCTGATGCAACTAAATGGACACTTGAATGTCTAGCTTTCATGAGAACAAATTCAAGGAGCAGCTACCTATAATGAAGAATTTGTTACTGTACAAAGCTAAGAAATTGAGGTCAGTATTTGAGGCCAGATGAAATAATTAGAGTTGACCCCGATGATGGAAAGATGTTCAGAAGGCTTTCATTGTTTAATCTGTTGCTGTCAGTATTTTCTAGAGAATAAGGTGGAATTTTGTCTTTCTTTCTTGCCAAGTGGCTGCCTTGCCAGGGACTGGCATTCTTGACAACTCAGCACTCTAGGCTTTGGAGGGCTGATGGTGGAAGAATAACAGTGCCTTGTACTTTACAAAGTACTTCCGCATCAGTTATCTTTGTTGACCTCAGTACCATTGAGAGAAATGCAATATGAGGAAACGTTCAGTTCAGTTCAGTCGCTCAGTCGTGTCTGACTCTTTGCGACCCCAAGAATCGCAGCACGCCAGGCCTCCCTGTCCATCACCATCTCCCAGAGTTCACTCAGACTCACATCCATCGAGTCGGTGATGCCATCCAGCCATCTCATCCTCGGTCGTCCCCTTCTCCTCCTGCCCCCAATCCCTCCCAGCATCAAAGTCTTTTCCAATGAGTCAACTCTTCCCATGAAGTGGCCAAAGTACTGGAGTTTCAGCTTTAGCATCATTCCTTCCAAAGAAATCGCAGGGTTGATCTCCTTCAGAATGGACTGGTTGGATCTCCTTGCAGTCCAAGGGACTCTCAAGAGTCTTCTCCAACACCGCAGTTCAAACGCATCAAGTCTTTGGCACTCAGCCTTCTTCATAGTCCAACTCTCACATCCATACATGACCGCAGGAAAAACCATAGCCTTGACTAGACGGACCTTAGTTGGCAAAGTAATGTCTCTGCTTTTGAATATACTATCTAGGTTGGTCATAACTTTTCTTCCAACTTAATTTCATGGCTGCAGTCACCATCTGCAGTGATTTTGGAGCCCCAAATAATAAAGTCTTTCACTGTTTCCACTGTTTCCCCATCTATTTCCCATGAAGTGATGGGACCATGATCTTCGTTTTCTGAATGTTGAGCTTTAAGCCAACTTTTTCACTCTCCCTCTTTCACTTTCATCAAGAGGCTTTTAGCTCCTCTTCACTTTCTGCCATAAGGGTGGTGTCATCTGCATATCTGAGGTGATTGATATTTCTCCCAGCAATCTTGATTCCAGCTTGTGCTTCTTCCAGTCCAGCGTTTCTCATGATGGACACTGTATAGAAGTTAAATAAGCAGGGTGACAATATACAGCCTTGACATACTCCTTTTCCTGTTTGGAACCAGTCTGTTGTTCCATGTCCAGTTCTAACTGTTGCTTCCTGACCTGCATACAGATTTCTCAAGAGGCAGGTCAGGTGGTCTGTATTCCCATCTCTTTCAGAATTTTCCACAGTTTCTTGTGATCCACACAGTCAAAGGCTTTGGCATAGTCAATAAAGCAGAAATAGATGTTTTTCTGAAACTCTCTTGCTTTTCCATGATCCAGCGGATGTTGGCAATTTGATTTCTGGTTCCTCTGCCTTTGCTAAAACCACCTTAAACATCAGGGAGTTCACGGTTCATGTATTGCTGAAGCCTGGCTTGGAGAATTTTGAGCATGACTTTACTAGCATGTGAGATGAGTGCAATTGTGCGGTAGTTTGAGCATTCTTTGGCATTGCCTTTCTTTGGAATTGGAATGAACACTGACCTTTTCCAGTCCTGCGGCCACTGCTGAGTTTTCCCAATTTGCTGGCATACTGAGTGCAGCACTTTCACAGCATCATCTTTCAGGATTTGAAATAGCTCAACTGGAATTCCATCACCTCCACTAGCTTTGTTCATAGTGATGCTTTCTAAGGCCCACTTGACTTCACATTCCAGGATGTCTGGATCTAGATGAGTGATCTTATCATCATGATTATCTGGGTCGTGAAAATCTTTTTTGTACAGTTCTTCCGTGTATTCTTGCCACCTCTTCTTAATATCTTCTACTTCTGTTAGGTCCATACCGTTTCTGTCCTTTATCGAGCCCATCTTTGCCTGAAATGTTCCCTTGGTATCTCTAATTTTCTTGAAGAGATCTCTAGTCTTTCGCATTCTGTTGTTTTCCTCTATTTCTTTGCACTGATCGCTGAAGAAGGCTTTCTTATCTCTTCTTGCTATTCTCTGGAACTCTGCATTCAGATGCTTATATCTTTCCTTTTCTCCTTTGCTTTTCGCCTCTCTTCTTTTCACAGCTATTTGTAAGGCCTCCTCAGACAGCCATTTTGCTTTTTTGCATTTCTTTTCCATGGGGATGGTCTTGCTCTCTGTCTCCTGTACAATGTCACGAACCTCATTCCATAGTTCATCAGGCACTCTATTTTTCAGATCTAGGCCCTTAAATCTATTTCTCACTTCCACCATATAATCATAAGGGATTTGATTTAGGTCATACCTGAATGGTCTAGCGGTTTTCCCTACTTTCTTCAATTTGAGTCTGAATTTGGCAATAAGGAGTTCATGATCTAAGCCACAGTCAGCTCCTGGTCTTGTTTTTGTTGACTGTATAGAGCTTCTCCATCTTTGGCTGCAAAGAATATAATCAATCTGATTTTAGTGTTGACCATTTGGTGATGTCCATGTATAGAGTCTTCTCTTGTGTTGTTGGAAGAGGGTATTTGCTATGAACAGTGCATTTTCTTGACAAAACTCTATTAGTCTTTGCCCTGCTTCATTCCGCATTCTGAGGCCAAATTTGCCTGTTACTCCAGGTGTTTCTTGACTTCCTACTTTTGCATTCCAGTCCCCTATAATGAAAAGGACATCTTTTTGGGTGTTAGTTCTAAAAGGTCTTGTAGGTCTTCATAAAACCGTTCAACTTCAGTTTCTTCAGCGTTACTGGTTGGCATATAGACTTGGATAACTGTGATATTGAATGGTTTGCCTTGGAGACGAACAGAGATCATTCTGTCGTTTTTGAGATTGCATCCACGTACTGCATTCGGACTCTTTTGTTGACCATGATGGCTACTCCATTTCTTCTGAGGGATTGCTGCCCGCAGTAGTAGATACAATGGTCATCTGAGTTAAATTCACCCATTCCAGTCCATTTTAGTTCACTGATTCCTAGAATGTCGACATTCACCCTTGCCATCTCTTGTTTGACCACTTCCAATTTGCCTTGATTCATGGACCTGACATTCCAGGTTCCTATGCAATATTGCTCTTTACAGCATCGGATCTTGCTTCTATCACCAGTCACATCCACAACTGGTATTGTTTTTGCTTTGGCTCCATCCCTTCATTCTTTCTGGAGTTATTTCTCCACTGACCTCCAGTAGCATATTGGGCACCTAATGACCTGGGGAGTTCCTTTTTCAGCATCCTATCATTTTGCCTTTTCATACTGTTCATGGAGTTCTCAAGGCAAGAATACTGAAGTGGCTTGCCATTCCCTTCTCCATCTCGCCACATGACCCACCCATCTTGGGTTGCCCTGCAGGCATGGCTTGGTTTCGTTAAGTTAGACAAGGCTGTGGTCCTAGTGTGATTAGATTGACTAGTTTTCTGTGAGTATGGTTTCAGTGTGTCTGCCCTCTGATGCCCTCTTGCAACACCTACCATCTTACTTGGGTTTCTCTTACCTTGGGCGTGGGGTATCTCTTCACGGCTGCTCCAGCAAAGCACAGCCACTGCTCCTTACCTTGGACGAGGGGTATCTCCTTACCTCCGCCGTTCCTGACCTTCATTGTGGGATGGCTCCTCTGAGGAAACACAGACTCTGCAAATCGAGGGGTGTCACGTGTCAACACACCAGGTTTCCAGGTGTTTCTCCTGGCATACCATGGACCACCCTGCTTCTACCAGCCACCCCTCCACTTCTCAAATCTTGATTGATCTGTTTCCAGCCCTGAAGTAGCATTCAGTCAACAAACGTATCTCAGGAATCCCCATACCAAGATGAAAATACCTCTAGGAGGATTATCACATGGATGACATTATCTGCCAATGAGTTTATCCAATGGGATCCTTAGAAGAGGAAACACAAGACAGACACATTCTGAGATCAGGATGGAGAGAGCATAAGAAATCTGGAGCACACAACTCTGCTAGATACAGTTAGTGAATCCAGGCAAGGGGCCCAGAGGAACCTCTGAGTAGCCAAGAGCACTTAGAGGGTATAGAAGGACCCAGAGGAAATGGACAGAAAGACCCCAAGACAGGTGTCACCTACGTTGTGGTTTTATCTAGAGCTGGTCCAGATCACGAGACTAGGGGGAGGTCCTCCATTTCCATGCAGTTGGCCAGCTCAATGGGATGAAGAATCGGGTTTCATTGAGGTAGACCAAGGGAAACTGGATACACAAGGACGATTATGGTGGAGGTTCGTTAGCACTGGGAAGGGTGCTCAGGAACTTTAAATCTAGACAGAGGCCATAATCCCAGGGTCAAGTCCATGCAGAGAGGAAAGGTCTACAGCCTCCTGTGACGTGCTAGCCTAAGTCTCAGAGGCTGAGATCGGGGTCTGATGGGGAGCACACGGCAGGTGAGAGTGAGTGGCTGCCCAGACCCACCGAAGCGCCCCTGAAGTCACCAGTCCCCAGGGAACCAGGGGCCCAGCATAGAGACTTGGAATGTAAGTGATCAGAGGCCCGGGCTCTGTTACCCAAGGCCCTAGGGATTAGACAGGTAACTCAAAGAAGATGGGAAACTAGAGTTACAAAGAACAACGCACACGTTGACCTACAATCCCACTCCTGTGAACTTTATTCTACAGATACCGTCTAGGAGTGTGGCGTGCCGAGATCGCGTAGTGGCTACTTGCTCTCCGTTGTGACCGCAGCAACCTCAGTTCGAATCTGAGTCGTGGCAGTAGTGTTACCCCTGACATCTGCTTGCCCTGGGCTTCCCAGGTGACGCCAGTGGTAAAGAACCTGCCTGTCAATGCAGGAGATGTGAGACGGGTTTCCATCCCTGGGTCGGGAAGATCCCCTGGAGAAGGACATGGCAACCCACTCCAGTATTCTTGCCTGGAGAATCCTATGGACAGAGAAGCCTGGCAAGCTGCAGTCTATAGGGTCTCAAAGAGTCAGACACAGGTGAAGTGATAGCGCACACACACATAATATATGTAATCTAATCTATGTTAATATATCCTTATACACGTGAGAAGTGGCACACATACAAGAATACTCACTGTGGCGTGGTTAGGAATAGCCAGAGACCAGAGGCTATCTAAATGTCCATCCATAAGGATGGCTAGAACAAACTACGGCCTACTCATGCAAAGACATTAGGGTCCAGAGCTCTCTGTGCGTGGATCTGGGGTAATCTTCAAACTATATTTCCCTCAAAATAAGCAGAGCAGGGCACTGTGTACAGCGAGCTACCATTTAAAAAAAAACACATGACTGGGGGTCCCTCTAAGGCATGACACCTGGGCTCCTGTGCTATAGGGTAGGAAGGAGAGCCTTTTGTTTTTGAACTTTTAATTTTGTATTGGGGTATAGCCCATCAACAATGTTGTGATGGTTTCAGGTGAACAGCGAAGGGACTCAGCCAGACATATACATGTACGCACTCTCCCCCAAACTCCCCCCGATCCAGGCTGCGACATGACATTGAGCAGAGTTCCATGTGCTATACAGTAGGTCCTTGTTAGTTATCCATCTTAAATATAGCCGTGTATACATGTCCATCCCAAACTCCTTAACTATCCCTTCCCCTTGGCAACCTTGAGTTCATTTTGTATGTAGGTGAGTCTCTTTCTGTTTCTTACGTAAACTCATTTGCACCATTTCCTTAGGAAGGAGATATTTATCAATATGCCCTCTTGTCATGTTGGAGATTTATACCCTGTGTATGTGTTGCCTATTAAGAAAATACAGGCTCGAAAGCATTAGACGACAGGGAACAGAAAACCCAGAGCAAAGTGTCACCCTAGGCAGGGGCAGGATGGTGGGATGCGAGCTCACCGTTGGACCTGTGTGTCCCTAGCAGTGTCCAGGGGTGGCCAGAGAGGGCGGGGGTGGGGCAGCATGCCCCAGGAAGGGGACACCTGACTGCTAGAAGAGGGACAGGTGACCAGGCAGCTCTCCCAGTGCCCTCCTGCCTTGGAGACTTTGTTCTGGAAGGGAATTTTCAGATCGCTTAGTCTGGTAGTTCCAAAATGTTAGTCTGAGATTTGACTGTGTTTCTACTAACCAGAGCCCTTGTCAATAAAATTCAGATGGATGGTCCCATCCTGGACCCCTAAAGTTTGAAAGTTTTGGGGGTGGGGTGGGACTCAGCATTCCTGCAGTTTCTATGCACAGCCAGGTCGGGAACCACTGACTTTGACCATCCACCTCTCTCATAGCTCAAAGAGACTTTCAAGAAAGATGACGCTGGTGCAGGGCAGGCAGTGACCACAGATCAGTTAGGAGGCTGTGGGTGAGGGACAGAGCCCATAAGCAGCGTGCTTAAGCAGCCACCGCAAGAAACACAGGCTCGCGGCCGCACAGACTGTGGCGGAATCCCAGGCCTGATGCTTGATAGCTGCGTCCTCGAAGATGACTTAATTTTGTTATGCTTCAATCTCTTCGTCTCTCACAAGAATTTAATAATGCCTACCCCATAGGCTTAAAATTGAAATGATTTTATATAAATCTGCTCCATACTATGTAAAAGCCTAAATGGGAAAAGAACTTGAAAAAGAATACTACACGCATACGTGGGCTTCCCAGGTGGCACCAGTGGTAAAGATCCCACCTGCCAATGCAGGAGACCTGAGACTCAGGCCGGAGAACTGATGCTTCTGAACTGTGGTGCTGGAGGAGACTCTTGAGAGTCCCTTGGACTGCAAGGAGATCCAACCAGTCCATTCTGAAGGAGATCAGCCCTGGGATTTCTTTGGAAGGAATGATGCTAAAGCTGAAGCTCCAGTACTTTGGCCACTTCATGCGAAGAGTTGACTCATTGGAAAAGACTTTGACGCTGGGAGGGATTGGGGGCAGGAGGAGAAGGGGACGACAGAGGATGAGATGACTGGATGGCATCACTTGACTTGATGGACGTGAGTCTGAGTGAACTCCAGGAGTTGGTGATGGACAGGGAGGCCTGGCGTGCTGCGATTCATGGGGTCACAGAGTTGGACACGACTGAGCGACTGAACTGAACTGAAGAGACTCAGGTTTGATCCCTGGGTCAGGAAGATCCCCTGGAGGAGGGCATGGCAACCCACCCCAGTATTCTTGCCTGGAGAATCCCATGGACAGAGGAGCCCGGTGGGCTAGAGTCCACAGGGTCAGAAAGGGTGGGACACAACTGAAGCCACTTAGCCCTGCACATATATATGCACGACTGAATCGCTTTGCTGTACACCCGAAGCTAACACGACATTGTCAGCCCCCGTAGTTCAATAGAAAATAAGTTAAAATCCATTTTATATATATGTATATATACTACTCAGTTGGTTTTGCTCTCGGCTCTTCTATCACTGCTGTTGCAGCCTCACAGGGAGATAACGACCTTGCCAAGAGACAAAGGACTGTCATCACAGGAAGAGTCAGAAACCAGACGACCAATGTCTGCTGGTCACTGAAGCCCAGGATCAAACCCTCAGAGGAACCACAGCAAACAGTGGGAGGGGCGTGGCGTCAGTTCTCTGTGAGGCTCATAATCCCACGGCCACCTGAGCCCCTCCCATGTCTATCCTGCCCGACATTTCATGCTTAATCACCCCCAAAACATCCCATTTTATGCTGGTGGTGGGACTGCCTTGGGCTTACGCGGTGAGCCGCACTAGAGGGAAAAATAGACTGGCTCCGGGTCTCTAGAGGACTTGGAGCACTCTGCAGTTTTTGTCCTATTTAACTGAGCTCCTGGTTGGATCACTTTCCTAGGATTACAGAACGGAAGCCAGAGGTATTCATCTGATCTCTTTTCCTCCAAGCGCCTAATTCCATTAATGACTTCAGAAGCACCTTCCCCACAAGGTTTAATGGGTTTGGGCTCAAAGTCACTCCAATTTTGCATCAAGCCTGGTTGGTAGAGGCCCCAAAGTGCAGAGAACTTGCAGCGTGGAGCTTTAAGAAGCTCAGCCTGGCCCTTCTTTCTCAAGCAGAGCTAAATTTTACCCAGAGGCCAAGCTCCAAACAAATCTTTCTTCAGATTTGGAACTTTCAGGAGAGCCTGTATGTGGAGTGCGGTAGCTTGGTTGCAGTTGGGTTTTTAAAACTTTTCCTGCTTGGCTGTGCTGGGCCTGAGTTGCGGTATGTGGGGTCTAGTTCCCTGACTGGTGATCAAACCTGAGCCCCCTGCATTTGGAGCATGGAGTCTGAGCCTCGGGACCACCAGGGAAGTCCCTTATTCTTTTTGTAGAAGCTGAAGAGAGTGGAGAAATGAAGAGGGGCTCCCTGGATCTGGCGCTGAGTCTAACTGGTGTATCAGGATTCCTTGTCATGCTTCTCCTCGGGCCTGCTGCATTTCATTTATTTCCTCCAGAATCTGGACTTCACAAATATCGGAGCCTCGACATCTGAAATGAGAGGGGAGAGAAAACTGGAAGAATAAATTGCAAGGAGATGAGGTGAAGAACTCACCCCTGAGAGATGGTCCCTGTGGATTGGGCCCCACCCTGACTTCACAAAGAGGAGGCGACGGAGGCCTGGAGAGGTGGGGGGTCTGTGGCCAAGCAGGGACCAGAACCCAGAGGTCAGAGTCTGGTGAGTTTGGCAAAGTCAGGAAGAAAGTGCTGGGCAGGGGAAAGGAGGACCGAAGCTGAGGAGTTTGAACTAAGTAGGTGGGCGAACCTGTCCCTAGAGGTTTTAAAAAATCATTTCTAAAATATTACATAAGTGTCTCACTTTCTATTGCTGTGTAACAAATGAACAAAAGCTAAACAGCTAAAAATAACAAACAGTTATTATCTCTCAGTTTTTGTGGGTCAGGAATCCGGACACACGTGATCCAGAGGCCTCAGGCTTAACGTATCCCACATGACTGCAGCCATGATCACGGCAAAGGGGAGGATGCGCTTCCAAGGTCACTCATTGGTTCCCAACAACGTTCAGTTTCCTGAGGGGGCTGCTGGCCAGAGGCCCCCACGGTTCCTGGCCATGGAGACCCTGTTGGTCATCAGTCAGCTCATAACACGGCAGCTGGCATCCCTCAAAGCAACAGAGACTGCCCGAGACAGAACCCCATCCTCCTTATTGTAATTTTGCAAATGATATCACATCAGCACATCCATGTGTTAGTCACTCAGTCATGTCTGACTCTTTGCAAGCCCATCAGGTTCCTCCGTCCATGGAGTTCTCTAGGCAAGACTCCAGGAAGTGGGTAGCTATTCCCTTCTCCAGGAGATCTCCCCTGGAGTCTTCTCGGATCAAACCAGGGTCTCCTGCATCACAGGCAGATTCTTTACCATCTGAGTCCCCAGGGAAGTCCTATGTTGGCTTGGCTAGGCTCAGCCCAGGGCAGGTGTCACTTGCCTAGGGTCTGCAGGAAGAAATTAAAGGAGGAAAAGGGGGAAAGTATGTGTGAGGAGGAGCGCAGAAGGGAGAAGATTGGAAAGAAAGAAGACTGGAAGATTGTAGGCTGTGGTTGGAGTTTCTTGGCTTCTTCATGGGGAAAGAGGGAAACCATTTTCTCTAACGAGTGCAATTTTTGAAAGCATTTTATTTACTTACTACTTGACTGTTCTGGGTCTTCACTGCGGCACAGGCTTCTCTTTAGTTGCAGGGCAGGAGCTTCTCACTGCGGCTGCTTCTCTTGCTGTGGAGCATGGGCTCCAAGACTTGAAGGCATCAGTAGGTGGGCAGGTGGGCTCAGCAGGTGGGCTCAGCACCTGCAGCTCCCTGGCTGGGACGTGTGGGCTTAGTTGCTCTGCCGCATGTGGGATCTTCCCAGATCAGGGATTGAACACCCATCTCCTGCGCTGGCAGGCAGATTCTTTACCGCTGGGCTACTAGGGAAGCCCATGAGTGATAATTGTATAATTAATGCACAAATCTAGGGGCTGCTGTGGGAAATGAGACCTGCAAAGCAATGCCAGGTTGGCGTCTTGGGTGATGGTGTGAACCTATGTGATGAAGCAGAATATCTTCTCTACACTGAAATATTTGCAGAATAAATCAGGACTAGAATTTCCAAATTCTAATGATACATTAGGAGCAATGTACTTTATCTTTTCTTTTTTAAAATTTTATTTGGCCACGCAGGGTCTTAAGTGTGGCCTGTGGGATCTGTTTCCCCTGACCAGGAACTGGACCCAGTCCCCGTGCATTGAGATTGCAGCCTTAACCATTGGACCACCAGGGAAGTCCCACAATTTACTTTATCTTGATTCATCTATTTGGAGGAAAAGAATTAGGGATTTGGGGCTGAGTGCAAAAATCTATGATCCTTAGGAGGAGTTGTTCATGAAGACGAAAGGAGATACCCAGAGAGAGGCTTTGAAAAGCAGATTCCTATACCTGAAGGAATTTATAAGAAGTTTCTTACTGCCTCACGGAGGAAAAGGCTCAAGTAGGTAAAGAGATATGACAGAAAACAAGTGCCCTTTAAATAATTGGCTCAGGGGACTCAGGAAAAATGCCAGAACGTAGAAAAGACAGTAAGCATCGCAAGATGGAGCTGCATTCTGGGATCTAAAAAGGGGCAGGTGGGAGCAGACGGCGTAGGGAGAGGAGAGGGAGACCCTAGGAGGAAAGAACGAGTTACCGAGGAACAAAGAAACAAAGGCATGCGCGCACAGAAATGCTAAGACTGGCTTTTGTGAAAGTTTACCAGAAGTCGTCCTCATTTACATCACAGAAAAGAAAAACCCAGGAAAATACCTTTCCAGAGGGTCCGAGAGGACAAGCGGGTAACAGGATTCAAAAGAGCCGAGGTTTGGTGGGTAGTTTTACTTCTGTCTTTAGCAAAAGATGCTCCAGTTGGATGTAAGGTCTGTGGGCTGCGGTCAGAAGGTGACCACCAGACGATTTGTGGAAGCCGGCACTCCCGGTCCTTCTCGAGATTTCGGAGCTCCTTTCGGCCCGCCGTGGCTCGTGAGACCAGCAGGTCGCTTCTTTGACCCTCCCTTTGCCTTTCACCCCAGACTGGTTTTCTAGGCTTCGAGTCCCACTCCCGTGACACGGCGGGGCCCAGGGTACCGGGAATAGAGTGGAGTGGCCTTTGCAAAGGGCTGTCTGAGACTAAACCCACGGGGACTCACGACACTCAGTGGAATGGACATGGGGAATTGACAGGGACCGCTGGGGAGGGACCAGCCATTATTCTGCGCATTTCCCAGACTCAGGCTTTACCTGGGGAGCTTCACAAAGAACAAACACGACGCCCATCTTTTAGGAAGCAGAAAAAGCTTCCTTACAGCCTGATCAGCTTAACCTGGTTTCCAGGGAAGATGCTAGAACAAATCATCAAGCAATCAATGTGCAGTCAGCCAGAAGGGGGCAAGGCCTGGGGAGCTCACGGACACAGCCCTGTAAGGAGTAAATCAAGTCGGACCAATTTAATTTCCTCCTATGATAGACTGACAGGCCATGTAGATAAGGTGGAAGCAATAGATGCAATCGACCTGAGACCTCAGCAAGGCTTTTGCCTCTGTGCCACGTGACAGGCTCAGTGACGAGCCCACTTGCTGCGGTTCAGGCCAGGGGTCAAGAGCCCCAGGGCTCTCACGCTGGATGGGGAGCCAGCTCCCACCTCGCTCCCCTCCTCCCCGCTCCGTTGCAGTTCGTTGTCACAAAACTTTATTTGACGAGCATTTGGGTTGTGCCGCCTGGGTTTGTGCCGTGAGGTGGTTTAGTCACTAAGTCGTGTCTAACTCTTGACGACTCCATGGACTGTAGCCTGCCAGGCTCCTCTGTCCGTGGAATTTTCCAGGCTAGAATACTGGAGTGGATAGCCATTCCCTTCTCCAGGGGATCTTCCCAACCCAGGGATCGAACCCACATCTCCTGCCTTGCAGGCAGAATCTTTACTGCTGAGCCACCAGGGAAAATGCACTGAGGCCCTTCATAAATGTTTGTTGAATAAATGAATGGATTCTTGGGCATGTGAGCTATAACCTTAGGAGGCTGGCACCAGGGAGCTTGACCACAGTCCACCTCCTCCATGCAAACAGACCAGCAGCAAATACTCAGCTAATTTGCTCCTCCATCCATTCAAAATGTCAGAATCCAGTGTTATATTTATACCATGTTGATGTTGGATGTGTGCAGAGTAGAAACAGGGGTCTTTTCTGCTCTCAATGGTTGCCATGTTTTTCAGAACTGACTGAGAGAGAGACAGTAGAGTCAGTTCCAGAATGGATTTCAGATTACCCACTTTGTCTATAGCCTAGAGGACAGAATTTTAATAACACAAACTATCCGTGAAAGAAAAAGTGTAAGTTGATCAGTCGTGTCTGACTCTTTGCAACCCCAGGGACCATAGTGCCCGAGGCTCCTCCATCCATGGGATTCTCCAGGCAAGAATACTGAAGTACGTAGCCATTTCCTTCTCCAGGGGATCTTGCCAACCCAGGGATCGAACCTGCAAAACTTATCCATGAGTCATAACAAAATGGACTAAGTTGAAATGTTGAACCAGACCCAGAAAACAGCCCATGGCATACCTACGGTACAGCCTATGGTACCCATAATACAAAACTCGGGAAAGAAACTGAGCAGGATTGTTTTTTGCCAAGTTTGCAGGTCAGGCTTGAGCTAACTGGGAACTAAATGTAGTTTTCAACAGACTCCCAGATGGTAGGAGAAGCCATACGGCTTCAACAAATGGCATAAGGTAAATGCCATCCAGCCAGGAATCAAATGTTCTTCAGGGTCCCACGGAGCAGACCTCGTGTGCTTGTTCCTTTGAGTGAGCGCAGGAGAAAAATGGCTGAAATAACTAAATGGTTGGGGAAATACCTGAGATATGAGAGAAATGGCTAAAGCAGTTAACTAACGAAAAGGCTATCAGATTGTCAAGGGTCTAAAAGTGGTAAGTGAGGCACAAATAATTATTCTTCCCCTCCTTTTTGGGTCAGTAAAAAGGAAAAATGGAAGATTTTATTAAAAAAAATTTTTTTAATGTTTGGCTGCACTGTGCAGCCCATGGGATCTTAGTTCCCCAACCAGGGATCAAACCCCTATCCTCCAGCCCCACTTTTATCTTCCCAGATTGTCCAAGCACTTCTTACTGGTGGAACAAAATCTCTTTTCTGACCTGGCTGCAAAGGAGTCTGGGAAATACAGGTTTTGACTTGTTGGATTCCAGAGAGCAAGAAGCAGAGATCGAGTTGAGTGCTGCTCATCCAAGACTCTTCCTTTCTCAGGAGGAGCCTCCAGTCTCAGGCCTGGAGTCATAAGTCAGTTCTCAGCGCCCTGGGAGCTAGAGGTGCTGATGCTTGGTGTGCCTCTCTCTACCTGAAGGTCCTTAAGTTCAGAGTTTTCATTTTCATCCTAAAAATCCAAATGGATTTTGCAATCCACTCTATAATAAATCTTAGTTGGTTATAAAATAAAAATATTCTCTGCTGAATCTTTGGGTGAAACAATGCTGCAGACAGCTGCTCCAAACTTGATTTGTATTTTAAAAAACTGCATCTTAATACTTGGTCATGTATCCCCCAGAGATGCATATCGTTTAGTTTGAGAAATACAGGTCTCAATTATTTCTCTTATATGTTCAGATTCAGTGACTATTTTCCTCTTCTTAGTAGGTAGGAAAAAATGAAAAACAACAAAAGAAGGGAAGCTTGAGAAGCAGTGACCTGCCCTCTGTTTTACAAATAAATCATAGCAGGACAAAACTGGAATGGAAAATTCAGAACAGTGATCAATACCTGGAGAAAAGAAACCAGAAGGCCATGTTTTATTGCATGATCCATGCACTACGTGCAAGAAAGCAGCTCACTGTGAACACAGGTTTCCAGGGCTGGGAGGCGGTAGAGACAAATCCTTTTTTCAATGAAAGGAGCCAGGGAGAGCCTGCTGGGAGTAAATTCAGCGCTTCTGGAAAATGCCACAGTCCTGCTTTACGAAGCTTATGCCAGCATGTCTTGGTTTTGTTTTTTACTGCAGGGGCACAAGACAAAGCAAATCATATATTGCTTCCACCCAACCCTTGAACTGGCTGTTGGTGACATGTCCAAGACACCACTCACCACTACGTTCAGAGGCCAAGCTGGGCAAAATTAGTATTAGGCGAAAGAAAATGAAAATTGGAGGAGCATGAAGTAAAGCAAAAAGAGAAAGATGTACAGTAACTCCCTAGATAGAGTGGGAGAGAAAAGGATGGAAGGGTGACTGAGGATGCTTGGGTTTGTGGTACCCTCTGGGGGTAGAGCATTTGGACAGACATGGACTCACCCAAGGGCTTCCCAGGTGGCACCAGTGGGAAAGAGCCTGCCTGCCAGTGCAGGAGATATAAGAGACTCAGATTTGATCCCTGAGTTGGGAAGATCCCCTGGAGGCAGCCCACTCCAGTATTCTTGCCTGGAGAATCCCATGGACAGAGGAGCCTGGCGGGCCACACAGAGTCGGACATGACTGAAGTGACTTGACACGCATGCACGGACCCATCCAGTCCTTTCAATGCTGACAGCCCCATTTTATAGATGAGTAAGTGAAATCTGGGCAAGCTTCAGAGATTTGCTCAACATTACAACATTACAAAGTAAATATTCATACCAGATCCTGGATTCTAACCCAGGGCTATGGGCTTCCTTGAAAGATGATCATTCAACTACCCTCTTATGTCTGAAAGGGATGAGCTAGCAGGCTGGGATACCATCCCAGGTCTACCACTAATAGGCTGTACACCACTGTTACTTAGGTGGTTAGCTTCTTCATCTGCACAACAGAGATAATAATAGCATCTGCTTCACTGGATAATCAAACAGGTAAAGTACTTAACACAGGGCTTGGTGCAGAGTAAGTGCTCAGGAAATGCTAGTTGCTGGGCAAACACCTGCGAGCTGTAGAAAAAAGGAGCATTCTGGGAAAACATCAAGCAGAAGAATTCTGAATGTCACTCCCGCTAAGAGACCATGCTAATTGCAATTCCCTGCTTTTCACGGAATCAAAAGTGGTGGCATTTCTCAGCTGACTTCCATGTAGTTTGGGTCAAAGGCATCAGTCATAGTTCTCTAGAAAAATGGACCCAATCAGAGGTATATAGGTAGAAGACAGATAGATAAATAGATAGATGATTGATAGATTTACTTTAAACAAGTGGTTCACACAATTGTGGGGGCTGGGCAGGAGGGTCTAAAACTTGTCAGGCAGACTCAACAAGGCTGGCAGCTCAGACTGGAGTTGATGCTGCAGTCTTAAGGCAAAATTTCTTTTTCTCCAAGAAATCTCTGGTTTTGCTTTTAAGGCCTTCTACTGATTGGATCAGGCCCACCCAACTGGTGAAAGATAATCTCCTTCACTTAAAGTCAGCTGATTGCAAGCCAGATTACATAGATGCTAGCCATGTCTACACAGTGTCATCACTGCAACACCTAGATCAGTGTTCGAGTCAATGCCTGAGTCCTCCTGCCTAGCCAGGTTGATGTAACATTTACCGTCACAGAGGCACAGCCAGTGCGGGAGGCAGTGGGGATGGAGGGTAGGGGGCGGGTAGAGAAACCAGCATGTGCCTCCCCCGTCTCCCCATCGCCTCAGGAGCACCTGCACCAGTGAGAGGGGGCCCACCAGGCAGCCCTTCCCTCTGGGCCCCAGGTCCTCTAAGCAGCCCCAGACAATGGCTCTAGCTCCCATCAGATGGCCTAGCTTCTGCTGACGAGCCTTCCTCCGCTGCCTCCTGAGCCCGCAGTGACAACGGCTTCCCGCTCTTACCAACCTCGGGGCTGTCTCCCTGTCACTGTTCAGCTTGCTCAGCATTCCTGTATCACTGATGCCATGCGTGTGTGGGTTTGGGTGGCTTCTGCCTTGACCCTGACCACATCAGAGGCCCTTTCTGTTACATGGGATGCTTGTCCAGGCTCTCTCAAACGGCACCGTGGCCTTAGGACCTTGTGGATGAGCTGTGGGGATGAATTTAGAGAAGCGAAGAAGACAGAGGCAAAATAACCTATCCTACGATGGCAGTCATAGCTGCTCAGTCAGGGCAACACCAGGTGGGGAGAGAGTATAAAATCCTGAGGCCAACCTCCTGAGGGCAGAAGCCGGGGAGACAGCCCTGGGCCCAGGGATTCCACTTACTCCTGAGTGTTGGCATCTGCTTCTCTCTAAAAGGGGTCATCTCCAAAACCCTGCACGTCCCAGAGGGCAGCCCCACATTGCACGTGCACCTCCCCTCCATGCTCAAGACCAGGGCCACTTTGCGTGTAGTTTCTGAATGGCTGGGGCATGAAAGCAGCTGGTTATCATGCCATCTCTGGGCACTTCGATATTTCATTGTAGAAGCATCTGTTTGAAGACATGGGGGCTGCCAGTGAGGAGAGTTCAAGACATCAGGAATCAACTCCTCGCACACACCCTCACCCCTTACCCTGCTCAAATGTTTTCCCAAACACTTGGCAATATCTGATGTATCATACATTTTGATTATTTATTTGCTACATTTATATATTATAATAGGCTTCTCTGGTGCCTCAGATGGTAAAGAATCTGCCTGCCATGCAGGAGACCCAGGTTAGATCCCTGGGTTGGGAAGATCTCCTGGAGAAGGAAAAGGTTATGCACTCCAGTATTCTTGCCTGGAGAATCTCATGGACAGAGGAGCCTGGTGGGTCACAAATAGTCAGACACGCCTGAGTGACTAACTCTTTCACTATATTGTAATATGACCATCAGTGCATTAATAGCAGCTCTGTCACTTCACATAATTATCATTTCTTCGTTCTGGTGGTAACGAATGAGATCTAGTCTCTCAGCAAGTTTGATGGTTATAATACAATATTGTATTCACTTTGCATTTATTGTCACTGGGCATTAGATCTCCAGGACTTACTTGTCTTGGGCTTCCCAGGTGGGGCTAGTGGTAAAGAACCCACCTCTCAAAGCAGGAGACATAAGAGACGTGCATCAATCCCTGGGTCAGGAAGGAGGGCATGGCAACCCACTCTAGCGTCCTTGCCTGGAGAATCCCATGGACAGAGGAGCTGGTGGGCTACAGTCTGCAGGGTTGCAAAGAGTCAGACACGACTGAAGTGACTTAGCACGCACACACGTACTTGCCTATTAGCTGCAGGTTTGTACCTTAAACAACACCCATTCCCCTTCCTGCAACCCCTGGTAAGCACCAGTCTACTCTCTTTTGACCAGTTGAGTCTGTTCGATTACAGAGATAAGTGAGACTTCATAGTTCTTGACCTTCTCTCTCTGATTTACCCGACTTAGTGTATTATCTTGGAGGTCCAGCCGAGTCACCATAAACGGCAGGATTTCCTTTTTTTCTCACGACTGAAGCTTTGTTTTTTTCTTGGCTGCTTCTTCCTCTCTCCCACCAGACTCTGAGGCCCTTTGCACACTGCCCGTCTCCCCCACCCCTCCACCTCGCCCAGAGGAGGAGATATAGTGGGGGCTCAAACACGCCCCAGCTTCCAGAACCTCTCCTCGGGGCAGGGGTGTGGGAGGGGAACCATTTCCCCCCAGTTCGCAGGCAGAAGACAACAGCATGAAAGGCATGATAGCACCAATAATTTCGCCAAGGCTACCAGCCATCTGTACTTTTAATCATCATAAGAGTAACACATGTTTGTTTTAGAAAATTTGGACCATACAGAAAATAATTTTTAAAAGCCACATCTATCCTGGTGCATTTCCTGCCAGCAAATATGCACATGTTTTCAAGGAAACTGGAATCATAACAGAGCTTTTTTAAAACTGGAGTATGAATGTATTTCTTCACTCAGATGTTCACAAGCATAACATCGTTTTTGATCCTTCTTTCCTTATTTTATGGAGAAATTTTTCATGTTGTTAAATAGTTATGTTAAGTATCTTTCAAAAATGTGATATTTCACAGCTGCGAAATATACCACCATATGGATGCACCCTGTTGGATCGCCCTATTGTGGGGGATTCCAAACATTTCCTGTCCCCTGTCGCCTCTGGGCCTGTGCTCCACCAATTAGCTCCATGGTGTGTCCACACAGAACATTCTCAGACCCTGCCTGACACTGCTGAGCCCTCCACCAAGCTCCCAAGCTCTCTCTCTTCTTCCTTTATTCTGTCTTGCAGAAGAAGCTTTTGAATTGTGGTGCTGGAGAGGACTCTTGAGAGTCCCTTGGACTGCAACAAGATCAAACCAGTCAATTCTAAAGGGAATCAACCCTGGCCAAAAGATACATGACCAGTGTGGAGCATGGACTTCCCTGGTGGCTCAGACCATAAAGCATCTACTTACAGTGTGGGAGAGCTGGGTTCAATCCTCGGGTAGGGAAGATCTCCTAGAGAAGGAGATGGCAACCCACTCCAGTATTCTTGCCTGGAAAATTCCATGGACAGAGGAGCCTGGTGAGGAGAAGCTATAGTCTGTGGGGCCATGAAGAGTCAGACATGACTGAGTGAGGTATTAGCCCAGGAGCATTCACGTTTTAAGTCTCATTTAACTGGATAGCGACTGACTTAAACTCAGTGGAATGAATCTCAGCTGGCGGGGTTTCCAGTGGTGTGGTGGGCCAGGAGGATCTTTAGGTACAGATCATTTCCAAGTTCATCATAAATGACCCCATGAAACCAAGACTCCCAAGCAAGTAGGTGTGAATCCTATTGAAGGTGGTAAAAAGCTAATGGACACTAACATTCCAGTCTCCCAAGTCATTGAGTCATGTTTGCTTTAGATGAAAGTTTAATTTCAAAGCAGAGCAATTAAGGAAATATGTAGAAAATTGCACTAAAAATGGTTAGAATGATGTTAGGCAAGAAATCTGCTCTGTGATCTGCAAATATTGTCTGATCTGTTTTCAAAGCATTGAGGGGTAAGGAATGAATACAAATGCGATCCAAAGCAGAGAATCACCTCTATCTATGAAGTATTCTTTCAAAAAGAATTACCCCTGACTCCGATCAAACCTTCAGACCTAACTATGAATTACATCAATTATAGAGAAGAGGGGACCATATTCAGGGACACTGAAAGAATATTATCAGCAATGCTGTTTCAACCTTGAAAGTGAAAGTTGCTCAGTCGTGTCCAACTCTTTACAACCCCATGGACTATACAGTCCATGGAATTCTCTAGGCCAGAATACCGAGGTGGGTAGCCTATCCCTTCTGCAAAGGCTCTTCCCAACCCAGGGATCGAACCAGGGTCTCCCGCATTGCAGGCAGATTCTTTACCAGCTAAACTACCAGGCATGAAAATCAGCTGGAGAGCTCTGGAGGGGCTGGGCAATTCTGATTCAGGAGGTTGGGGATGGAGAATTTCCCCGGTGGCTCCAGTGATAAAGAATCCACCTTCCAATGCAGAGACACCGGCTCAATCCCTGGGTTGGAAGATCCCCTGGAATAGGAAATGGCAACCCACTCCAGTGTCCTTGCCTGGGAAATGCCTTGGGCAGAGGAGCCTGGAGGGCCACAATTCACAGGGCCACAAAGAGTCGGACACGACTGAAAGAATGAGCCAGACGGGTTTGGGGGGGGTACCTGAGATTTTGTGTTTCTAACAAACTCCCGCATGATTGAGACTGCTCTCCAAGAACTATTGCTGTGAAGGTAGTTTTCCCTTTATTTCTTGAGATATAATTGACATATAACATTGTTTATTAGTTTTAGGTATACAACATAATGATGTACAAATATATCGCATAGTGGTCACCATGAAGTTTAGTTAAAATCCATCACCACACAGAGTCTACAATTTTTTGTGTATGATGAGAACCTTTAATACCTACTCTCTTAACATCTTTCAAATATATTAATACCATATATTATTATTAACTATAGTCACCATGCTGTATATTACATCCTAAGGACTTATTTACCACAGAACTGGAAATGTGTACCCTTTGACCTCCTCTGCCCATTTCACACACACACACACACACACACACACATATGCACCACACATGCCCCCTGTCTCTGGCAACCACAAATCTGTTTTCTGAGTCTGTGAGTTTGGTGTTTTGTCTAGATTCCGCATATAAGTTACATCATATAGTGTGTGATATCTCTTCCTTTCTTCTCTCTGTTTTAAAGAATCTTTATCTTTTACAGACACTGCAATATTTTCAAGTTTATTTTTGACTGGAGAATAACTGATTTATAATGCTGCGTTGGTCTCTGCCCTACAACCCAGTGAATCGACCATAGGCACACACATGTCCCCTCCCTCTTGGACCTCCCTCCCAACCCCCTATCCCATCCCTCTAGGTTGTCACAGAGCACTGGGTTGAATTCTGCAATACTTATGGACAAATAATAAGATGTCTGGGATTTCTTTTAAAAACCTCAGGGAGGGGGAAGGTAGGAAGTATAGACATCACAAAACTGGCCAAGAGCTGATCATTACTGATGGTGAGTAAGTAACGGGGGCACGGGAATTCCTTACGCTATACTCTCTACTTTTGTGTATTTTGAAACCTTGCATAATAAAAGGTGAAAACTGAATAAATCAAGCAGAGGGTCATCTTTAGATTCATCTATACGTATGTAGTGGAGAAGGAAATGGCAACCCACTCCAGTATTCTTGCCTGGAGAATCCTGTGGACAGAGGTGCCTGGTGGGCTGCTGTCCATGGGGTTGCACAGAGTCGGACACGACTAAAGCGACTTAGCATGCATGCGTGCATTGGAAAAGGAAATAGCAACCTACTCCAGCGTTCTTGCCTGGAGAGTCCCAGGGATGGCGGAGCCTGGTGGGCTGCCGTCTATGGGGTCGCACAGAGTTGGACACGACTGAAGCGACTCGGCAGCAGCAGCAGCATATGTATGTAGGGCCCATCCTGTGCAGCAGTTTTATGTGTATTTGCTTTAACTGTCACGACACTATGGGGCTCAAGTGGATGAAATAATTTGCATTTCATTCATTCAGGCTTTCCACTCAAGTACGATGCTCCTTCTAGTCTATCAGTGGTCACCACCAGAGCAGGTTAAAGAAGCACCTTGAGAGCTATTTAAAATGCAGATTCCAACACCCCCTGAAGGTGTCTCTGATATGGGGGATTTGGAGTGGGGCTCAGACATCTGTGTTTTCACCAGTCCCCCAGGTGACCATAATGCAGGTGACTTGGAGGCTGCACGCTGAGAACAGGGTCTTACAGGGTTGAGCGAACTGGAATGAAGGATGCCAGGAGATCCACCTTCCCCAGAAAGACAGCAGAGTTCAGAAGCCCCAAGAGAGGATTCTCCCCATCCGTGCCTCCTTCTGTAGGTATTGGGGTCATGAATCCCACTTTGGCTGGGTTTCTAGACCCTTCCATGGGGGCTAAATGATGAAGGCTGTCCTAAGGTATGAAAGGCAGGGTTTGAGTCACCTAGAACAGCCTCCTTGAGGACAGAGAGCAGAAAGGCACGCTCAGAAACAAGCGCCGAGTACATCCTTCTCTTAAAGGAGCAGCTTCCCAAGGCTGTAAATATCAGCCGTGTTCCTCCTGCGCCACACAGGGGAATGAGCTCTTGACTGATTCTAACCGTGTCTGCTGCTGCCTGCCAAAGCCTTTAAGGAACATTCTGGAGCTCTCTGTCTTCCCTTGGCAATGAGGATAGAGCAGCCGTTGGGGCATGCTGGGGGAGGATGTCATGAAGTTGCTTTTGAGACCTGGGGAGGCAAAGCCCTTCTGATACTCCACCTCCCAGTCAGAGAAGGCTCCTGGAACCCAGTCTCGCTTTTTTTGCAAATGAGCGGGGTTTAGGAGGCCGGATGATACCGTCTACCTGTGTGGTTCTGCCCCTCAGCTACATATTAGAAAGATCTGGGGATATCTGCAAAGCTCTGAATGCCTAGACCCCCTTCCCCGACTCCAGACCATCATATCAGGATGGTGACATTGGGACCCAGGGGTCTGTATTTCTTAGGACTTCCCAGGTGATTCCCTTGAGCAGCGAAGGTTGAAAGCCACTCCCAGTGGTTTTAACACTGAAAGCTGCTTAAGATCTGGTTTCCAGACTCTGGTACCTGAGTTCCTTGGGGACAAGGACTGGACCTCCCTCCTTGCCTGTATCTTCCTCAGCATCCAGAATGACTGGGTGTAGAAGCTATCCTCAGCAAATACTTTACCAATTCAACAAACGTTCATTGAACCTACTGTGTCCCAGACGTAGGGAATATAAAATCACTCATAATGCGTAGTCCTGGCTGTGCAGAAACTGGCAAAAAAGAAAAAGGTGAGGGAAATAAGACACACCAACATAAAAGTTAAAATAATACAAAAGAATTAAATAGCAATTCAAGATAATTTGTCACAGTTGTTTGTCCCCTGTGCACCGACTGAGGGGTTTCAGGAAAGAGGGCAGTTATTGGGGTGGTCCTAGGAGGTTTCTCCTATGAGTTAGGTCTCGGGGATATGGAAGATTTGGGCAGCAGAAGGAGAGAAGCCTGGGAGATGAGACTTCTCCGTTAGGTGGAGAAACCCACACTCAGGACTCCATGACCAGCTTCATGTGGCCAAGTCCTCCGCTTCTAGAACATGATGGCCTTGTAGGGAATCTCGCCTTGACTTTCTGACTGAGAATCTAGGCATGTATTTGAAGGATGACTGGACTGCAAGTCAGGAAACCGAAGGAGGATGGGCGCGTCTCAGGATCTCTGGTCCTGAGTCTCGATCACACGAGAGGTGGGGGCTAAGAGAAGTTTCAGTTCAGTAGCTCAGTCGTGTCTGACTCTGCGACCCCATGAATCGCAGCACACCAGGCCTCCCTGTCCATCACCAACTCCCGGAGTTCACTCAAACTCACGTCCATTGAGTCAGTCATGCCATCCAGCCATCTCATCCTCTGTTGTCCCCTTCTCCTCCTGCCCCCAATCCCTCCAGCATCAGAATTTTTTCCAATGAGTCAACTCTCCCCATGAGGTGGCCAAAGTATTGGAGCTTCAGCTTCAATATCAGTCCTTCCAAAGAACACCCAGGGCTGATCTCCTTTAGGATGGACTTCTTGTAGTCCAAGGGACTCTCAAGAGTCTTCTCCAACACCACAGTTCAAAAGCATTAATTCTTCAGTGCTCAGTTTTCTTCACAGTCCAACTCTCACATCCATACATGACCACTGGAAAACCACAGCCTTGACTGGACGGACCTTTGTTGACAAAGTAATGTCTCTGCTTTTGAATATGCTATCTAGGTTGGTCATAAATTTCCTTCCAAGGAGTAAGCGTCTTTTAATTTCATGGCTGCAGTCACCATCTGCAGTGATTTTGGAGCCCCAAAAATAAAAGTCTGACACTGTTTCCACTGTTTCCCCATCTATTTCCCATCAAGTGATGGGACTGGATACCATGATCTTAGTTTTCTGAATGTTGAGCTTTAAGCCAACTTTTTCACTCTCCTTCACTTTCATCAAGAGACTTTTGAGTTCCTCTTCACTTTCTGCCATAAGGGTGGTGTCATCTGCATATCTGAGGTGATTGATATTTCTCCCGGCAATCTTGATTCCAGCTTGTGCTTCTTCCAGTCCAGCGTTTCTCATGATGGACTCTGCATAGAAGTTAAATAAGCAGGGTGACAATATACAGCCTTGACGTACTCCTTTTCCTATTTGGAACCAGTCTGTTGTTCCATGTCCAGTTCTAACTGTTGCTTCCTGACCTGCATATAGGTTTCTCAAGAGGCAGGTCAGGTAGTCTGGTATTCCCATCTCTTTCAGAATTTTCCACAGTTTCTTGTGATCCACACAGTCCAAGGCTTTGGCATAGTCAATAAAGCAGAAATAGATGTTTTTGTGGAACTCTCTTGCTTTTCCATGATCCAGCGGATGTTGGCAATTTGATCTCTGGTTCCTCTGCCTTTCCTAAAACCAGCTTGAACATCAGGAAGTTCACGGTTCATGTACTGCTGAAGCCTGGCTTGGAGAATTTTGAGCATGACTTTACTAGCATGTGAGATGAGTGCAATTGTGCGGTAGTTTGAGCATTCTTTGGCACTGCCTTTCTTTGGGATTAGAATGAAAACTGACATTTTCCAGTCCTGTGGCCACTGCTGAGTTTTCCCAATTTGCTGGCATATTGAGTGCAGCACTTTCACAGCATCATCTTTCAGAATCTGAAATAGCTCAACTGGAATTTCATCACCTCCACTAGCTTTGTTCGTAGTGATACTTTCTAAGGCCCACTTGACTTCACATTCCAGGATGTCTGGATCTAGGTGAGTGATCACACCATCGTGATTATCTGGGTCATAAAGATCTTTTTTGTACAGTTCTTCTGTGTATTCTTGCCACCTCTTCTTAATATCTTCTGCTTCTGTTAGGTCCATACCATTTCTGTCCTTTATCAAGCCCATCTTTGCATGAAATGTTCCCTTGGTATCTCTAATTCTGTTGAAGAGATCTCTAGTCTTTCCCATTCTGTTGTTTTCCTCTATTTCTCTGCACTGATCACTGAGGAAGGCTTTCTTATCTCTCCTTGTTATTCTTTGGAATTCTGCATTCAGATGCTTGTATCTTTCCTTTTCTCCTTTGTTTTTTGCTTCTCTTCTTTTCATAGCTATTTGTAAGGCCTCCCCAGACAGCCATTTTGCTTTTTTTGCATTTCTTTTTCTGGAGGATGGTCTTGATCCCTGTCTCTTGTACAATGTCATGAACCTCATTCCATAGTTCATCAGGCACTCTATCTATCAGATCTAGGCCCTTAAATCTATTTCTCACTTCCACTGTATAATCATAAGGGATTTGATTTAGGTCATACCTGAATGGTCTAGCAGTTTTCCTACTTTCTTCAATTTGAGTCTGAATTTGGCAATAAGGAGTTCATGATCTGAGCCACAGTCAGCTCCTGGTCTTGTTTTTGCTGACTGTATAGAGCTTCTCCATCTTTGGCTGCAAAGAATATAATCAATCTGATTTCGATGTTAACCATCTGGTGATGTCCATGTGTAGAGTCTTCTCTTGTGTTGTTGGAAGAGAGTGTTTGCTATGACCAGTGCGTTCTCTTGGCAAAACTCTATTAGCCTTTGCCCTGCTTCATTCCGTACTCCAAGGCCAAATGTGCCTGTTGCTCTAGGCTTTTCTTGACTTCCTACTTTTGCATTCCAGTCCCATACTCACTTTCCACCTGAGACTCTGTAATTCAGGCCCCAAGACCACGAGGCACAGATTCTGTGTTTATAATAAGCCTTATTAAGTTATAACTTACAGTAATTTGAGTGTATATTTTGATGAGTTTTCAAATATATAGACCCATCAGCCACCACCATAATCAAGATAGAGGACATTTCCATCAACTCCATTAGTTCCTCTATATTCTCTCCCTGTCAATTGCCACCCTCCCCAACTCCAGCCTCAAGTAACCATTGATCCACTTTCTGTCACTATTATTAGACTTGTTTTTTCCAAAGTTAAATGCAAGTGTCTACCTAACTTTATAAGAAATTGCCAAACTTGTTCCAAAGGCGTTGTACAATTTTGCATTCCCACCGTTAATGTCTGAGTGACCCATACGCTCTGCATTGTTGCTAAAACTTGGTATTGTCAGTCTTTTTAATTCAGCCACATAGGATATGCTTTGATATTAGATTTTAGGTTATCCCTACACAGCAAGGAATAGAAAGGCATTTCAGCAGGGACCCTGTATTATGCTGCTTGGTCCTAGGACTGGTTTATCCTTGTGAAATGCGGTGCCTCCCTGTTATTCTGGGGTCAGAGACACTGGTCAGTTTCACTGGAAGTTAAGATCAGGGTGAACCTGTTGAGGGAACTCAATCTTCATTATCCATCGTGGATAATGCTTTAGGTTCCTCTGTAGTCTGATTTCGGAGGCCCACACCCCAGCCAGGACCTCCCAGAGGGCCCCTGACTCAATGCAAAGGAAGAGAGACCACCTTTGGGTACCGTGATGCTTTTCTCCCCATTTGCGCCAACCCCTTCCTTTTATGACATATTTTAATGAGGGAGGATAAAGACAGAAAATGAGTGCCAGGTGCATTTGAGATGGGTCTGGACAATAATCACATTCCACAGTGAAGTGACAGAAATCCTCCACTCAATATGCTTCAGAAAGGGTTGGCAGGAGAGCAATATGTGTTCTTGAAAGCACAACTGAACAAGCACATTTCAAAGTTCTAGCACAGAAATGATGTCCAAAACACCCAAAGAAAATCGAAGCGGAACACCCTGCTTCTACTTTATGAAAGGAATAAATATGAATTGAACCTCAGTGAAGATGGAGAAGGATCAGCCCTGCCTAGCAGTGGACACCTCCCACACTAGATTCTAGAACAGTGAGGGAAGATGCTGTGATCCATCCAACCTCCCCAACCCTGGGGAATTTGACTGGGGGGCTGTTGGTCAGACACGGTGGTCTGCAGATGGCAGTGCTCCATGGGGCAGCTTGCTCCCCCTTGGCCCGGCCCAAACCAGTCTGCAACTAAAAGCGAAGAGCTGGAGTTAGTACGAGCTGTATCTCTGGTCTTGGAGGGTGGCCCCCCAGAGGGACAGTGCCCTTGACACTCAGAGAGACCTACCACACCCACCCAGGAGTCTAGATGTGCCACTCGCCTTAAAAGTCCAGGGTTCTCTTAAAGCCCAGTATTTGCATCCCCACCCCTCATTCAAGTCCTGAGACCAACTTGGAGTCAGAACCTAGAAAGCCCAGCCACCCACACAGCCCGCCTCACCTTGCTAACAATGGCCATTTTCCCTTCACTTAGGTATTTACCACCCTCCCCCACCCCCGGGGGAGCCTGGTGGGCTGCCGTCTATGGGGTCACACAGAGTCGGACACGACTGAGGTAACTTAGCAGCAGTAGCAGCCCACCCCAGTAAAGTGAGGTAGCACATAGAAAACACATCTTCTAAACTCAAAATTTACAGTCCCACTTCTAGGCATGTATCTGGAGGAAAACATGATCTGAAAGGATACACATACCCTAATGTTCATCGCAGAGCTGTTTACAACAGCCAAGATATGGAAGCAACATAAATGCCCATCAACAGAGGAACGGGCCAAGAAGATGTGGTACGTAGATACAGTGGAATACTGCTGCTGCTGCTGCTAAGGCGCTGCAGTCGCGTCCGACTCTGTGCGACCCCAGAGACGGCAGCCCACCAGGCTCCCCCGTCCCTGGGATTCTCCAGGCAAGAACGCTGGAGTGGGTTGCCATTTCCTTCTCCAATGCATGAAAGTGAAAAGTGAAAGTGAAGTCGCTCAGTCTTGTCTGACTCTTTGTGACCCCATGGACTGCAGGCTTCCAGGCTCCTCCATCCAAGGGATTTTCCAGGCAAGAGTACTGGACTACTCAGCCATTAAAAAGAAACAAACTAATGCCATCTGCAGCAACGTGGATGGACCTATAGACTGTCATACTGAGTGAAGTCAGTCAGACAGAGAAGGAGAAATACCATATGACATCCGTTATACATGGAATCTAAAAAGAAACGGTACAAATGAAATTGCTTATAAACCAGAAAGAGACTCACAGACTTAGGGAATGAACTTATGGTTGTTGGGGGAGGGGAAGGATGGGGGAAAGGGATAATTAAGGACTTTGGGATGGACATGCATACACGGCTATATTTAAAATGGATAACCAACAAGGACCTCCTGTAGAGCACAGGGAACTCTGCCCAACGTCATGTGGCAGCCTGGATGGGAGGAGTTTGGGGGAGAGTGGATACACGTGTATGTATGGCTGAGACCCTTCGCTGTCCACCTGAAACAACATTGTTTGTTGATCAGCTATACCACTAACACAAAATAAAAAGTTTAAAAATACTTGGATAAAAGTTTAAAAATAAATAACTGTAGCTGTACTACAGCTTTGTGAGATAGTATCATTGAGGGAAAGTGGGCAAAGGGTACATGCAATCCCTCCGTAATATTTTTTATAACTGTATCGAAATTGGTAATTCTCTTAAAAATCCAAAGTATAATTAAAAAATAAAAACAAATGGAAAGGGTAAGATCCTAAAGAGATTAGGTAATGTATGGGTTTGGCCTGAGATGCAGGAATGCCAAAGTGAAGAAAATGGGATTATTTTCAAGGGTTGGTTCATGAACTGTGGAGTCCAAGAAATCCCAAGAACTGAGAACCAGGAGAATTGATGGTGTAGTTCCAGGCTGAGTTCTGAGGCAGAAGAAGGCTCTAGATGAGACACGGTCAGGCAGAGAGCAAACTCTCTCTTGCTCAGCCTTTTGATAGACTCAAGCCTTCAACCCACTGGATGAAATCTGCTCACATTGGGAAGGGCCATCTGCTTTATTCAGTTATTAACTCAAATGTTCATCTCATCCAGAAAGACCCTCACAGACACACCCAGAAGGATGCTCCACCAGATATCTGGGCACCCGATGGCCTGGTCAAGCCAACACTGGTCACGACCTCAAGCAAAGACACTTCACATCTCTGTGCCTCCCTTTGTTCATCTGTAAAATGGACACGATGAGAGCCCTTTCCTCATCCGGTTGAGGAGAAGTTCAAGAAAAATAGAATATTCACCATCCTTTGTAGTATCCTTAATGGAATATAGCAAGTGCCCCAGCTGCTGCAAGGAGTGGTGAGAAACTGCTCAAGGGTTTCCCAAGCAGGCATGCACGTTCAGTCACTCAGTCGGGTTCCACTTTTTGCAACCCTGGACTGTCGCCAACCAGGCTCTGTGCATGGGATTCTCCAGACAAGAGTACTGGAGTGGGTTGCCATTTCCTCCTCCAGGGGATCTTCCCAACCCAGGGATCGAACCCTCATCTCCTGCGTTACAGGCGGAGTCTTCATCACTGAGCCACCAAGAAGGTGCTCCCTGAGCAGGCTGGCCTCTGACTTGCCCCCAGGGTCTCTTTTCTCCTTCCTTGTCCCCTTTTAGCAGTGGTTCTAACACTGACATTTGAAAAGGTTCTGCTTCCTCAGAGTGACGTTTCCTTTTCATCCCTTTACCAGCAGCCTCTCTTTATGGAGAGTCTAATTGTCCCACCCAGGACTTCTGATCAAGACCCTGGCAGCGAGAGGGCTGAGTGGGTCTCCGGGATTTTATCGTCCTGACATTTGATACTGTGGGAACGGAGTGGCTGCCTCCTTCACCATAATTGCTGTTGACAAAACACAAGAAGCCCAAAGGCATTCCCCGGTGCTGACCCAGCTCCCCCAGCTCTGGGCTTATTCAGATGACCACAGCAGTCCCGTGACAAGGGTTGGGGTGGAGAATTACACCTAACTGCAGGCGCAGGAGGCAGAGGCAACGGTTTATGTGAAGGAAGTCACCCCTTTACACACAAATATCTAAAAACTATTCATTTGAGGGCAGCAGCAAAGAAGAAATACATGAAAGGAAAATTGATTTCTATTTAAATGGTATGTTTTCATCACCTTTCTTCAGAGCCTAAGCATCCATCTTTTGAGTACCTGTGCTAATTGATTTCAAATGCGATTCACCGCAGTCGCTGTAGAATAATAAATCTCAGGGCACAGAGGCTACGGGGGGGACCTGAGCAGAGCAGAAGCGGATGCAACCCATAGCCTCTAACAGGTGTGCCTGTGTCCCGGAGTGAGCTGGGAACAGCCCCCGATAGATGCTGGTGGCAGGGCGGCTCAGTTGCTGGTGTCGTGGACAATCCCTTGCCCTTGAAATCTTCCTACGGATCCAGCGAGCGTCCATTTCTGGGCTCCTGCCTGGAGCTTGAGGGGTCATGCCCAGCTGTACACGGTCCCTCTTCTGAAGGATGAAGGCATTCTTGTGACCTCTCTTCCACTCCTCCTGGAAACGCCTGTTGCCTTCTGTCTCAGGAGCTTCTCACAGGCCTGGTCTTCCTGGGAAGCCTCTTTCTCATGACCCTCTTCTTCCTAAGCTTGTGCCCATTTCCTGCCCCAGAAGGCTTTCAATTTGGAAGTCAAGCAGTTGAGTGGGTCCCTGGAAGGAATGACCGAGACCACCCAGTCATCTACCCCAGGGGAGGGATGAACCTCTGAGTGAGGTGACTCCTGGCTGGTCGCAGAGGGCAAGTGGAGCATCTGGGCCTCATCCTGTTGATTCCCTACCTACCTCCCCACCGCCGCCCCCAGTACCATGCCGAAGTCTTGTCCTTGCTCATCCCTGGGAGGGATGAGGGCTGGGACCAGGATAGGAAGGATCAAGGAGGGCTCAGTCTTACTCAGTGGTCATGCGGCAGCTTTAATGTTTCCCTGAGTAAAAATCTAGCTGATAAGAAGGAGAACCACTAATCTGTCAAAATGCCCTGTGAAAAAGAAGCTGAACAATCACAAAAAATGGATGTGTCCACTCCAGAAAATAATTCCTGGGAGACAAGCCACTCCCAAAGCCTTGGGTCAGCAGGTAGCCATGCTAGGAAGGAAGGAAGTGGGAGTCTCATGAATCTGGGGGACCCAGAGAGGTGCTGGGCCTGGCGACCTGTGCCCACCTGCACAGGCGTTGTGTCCTGGCAGGTTGTACAGGGGGTAACTGTTAGATTTGTGCAGAGCCCTGTCCCCCCTCCACTGGCATCAAATCCTTATAACTCTCCACTTTATATTCCTGGAACTCTGCTGGGACAGAGCTACTCCCAAGAGGAACTGAACTCTCTCCATGGGTTTTTCTCCAAATGATTGCGATCAGTTTATTTCTGAGAATGGACTGCCCTACCCAGGATCTATCCACGTAAGCCAGAAGCAACATCTATATAACATCAAGATACAGAGTCATTTCATTCAGTTTGGGCACAAAGTCAATTAAATCCAAATTTCCAATGCGTAGACAAATTATCCCAAGACAGACTAAATTATTGATGGACTTAATGGTCTCTTTTTTTGGTACGGATATGACTTCATTCTTTAAGATAAGCATTTCAGTAGTTACATAAGTACATTTAATCTGCCATGCTTTCCTCCCACTGAATTCTCAGCCCACATAAATCATTTTTTTAATTAAAAAATTTTTCCTCCAGTTTTATTGAGATGTAATTGACACACCACATGGTAACAATGTAAGGGGTATAGCAAAATGATTTGACTTGCCTACATCATGAAATGATTATCACAATCAGTTTAGTGAACATCTATCATCCCATGCTGCTGCTAAGTCACTTCAGTCATGTCTGACTCTGTGCAACCCAAGAGACGGCAGCCCACCAGGCTCCCCTGTCCCTGGGATTCTCCAGGCAAGAACACTGGCGTGGGTTGCCATTTCCTTCTCCAATGCATGAAAGTGAAGTCGCTCAGTCCTGTCCAACTCTTAGCAACCCCATGGACTGCAGCCCACCAGGCTCCTCCGTCCATGGGATTTTCCAGGCAAGAGTACCGGAGTCGGGTGCCATTGCCTTCTCCAATCATCCCATAGAGATACAAAATAAAAGAAGTGGAAAAAATTTTTTCCTGGTGATGAGAACTCAGATATTTCCCTCTGGACAGCTTCCATATATAACAGCTGCTGCTGCTAAGTCACTTCAGTCGTGTCTGACTCTGTGCAACCCTATAGATGGCAGCTCACCAGGTTCCGCCATCCCTGGGATTCTCCAGGCAAGAACACTGGAGTGGGTTGCCATTTCCTTCTCCAGTGCATGAAGACGGCAATGTTAATTATATTTATCAGGTTATACATGACATCCCTAGTACTGTCCGTATTTATCTCTAAAGTAGAGGCTCGTATCTTTTGACAGCTTTCATCTGATTCCCCTCCTGCCACGGTTGCTGATGTTCACAGCATCAGATGAGCTGGATCCTCGTGTCCCACATCTCCGCCCGTTGCTTTCATATTCACCCATCCATTCATTCACTCACGGTCTCAGCCCTCACATAGCTCACCGTTCAGTGGGGGAGGCAGGACATCGAACAGATGAGCGTTTCTTCCTGTGTTGCGAGGATATGATAAGGGGGATTTAAAGCAAAAAGCCCTGACGCCTGGCTAAGCCGAGTCAGGCTTCCATTCCCCTCCACCCCCCAATTTCCCCATCTCCCACCTGCCAACCCCCCATGGGGCCTATTGATTCCTGACACGCCTTGATGTAAAATTACACGTCGTGATATCATTCAGGATAATGCTGACAAAGGCAAGGGGGGGCCCCTGCGGTGCCCGCTGAGACCTCCTTCCCTCACTCCCACCACCCACCGGAGCCCGATCTTGAATTCCATTTACAGCTGGGAGGATGCAGACGGCAGCGAAGACACCCCACGGAGAGGGGAAGATAAATACAATTTCAATCGGACCCATTGATCTCTCCTCTGATCAATTTAACAGTCAGGGAGGTGGAGAAACAGGTAGGAAAAGCCCTGTTGGGCGTGCCGCCCGTTTAATTCGCTTCTGAGGGGCAGGCGACACACCGGTTCACAGTCCCTGGGTAAGAAACCCTGGACTCTGCAGTCCCAAAATGGAGGGAAGGAGGTGGGAAGTAATTTGGAAGAGGAAAAAACAGGCATTAACAAGCCGGACTTAAAATACCCATTAGGTGATTAAGGGGATTAGGCTGGTATTATTTGTGAGCGTTGTCTCTGAAAGCTACGAGGGAGGCTGAGACTCCGCCAGGCACGCTCCCTCCAGCCCGAGAGAGCGCAGGGTGACTCATCTTTCTCCCAGCAAAGACCCAGCGGCACCAGGGGGCTGGCTGCCTGCCTCTGCCCTGCACTGGGCATAGCACAGCTTCTCGTCACGAAGAAAATCAATGTTTTCCACTGGAGCGTGAACCTGGGTGCTTCTTTCTTTTGCTCAGGGTTCTGTGCCGTGAGGGGGTGGGCCGGAACTCAGGGTCTGTCTCAGGGGTCCCCCAGTTCCCAACTCTAGAATGCTGCTGCCCAAGCCTCCCCCTTGGGGTAGGCATCCCTTAATAGAGTAAACCCCACAGCAAGTCTGCGGGTTCTCCAGGATGAACTGAGGGCAGCAGGGACCTTGGACCTGCTGTCACTGAGCCCACAGGGGCAGCTCTCGGTCACCACCCAGGGCCACTCAGAGGAAGAGGCCTGGGGTGTCTCCCGATGGAGCAGAGTCCATAAGTGGATGTGACTGGACCTCACAGAGGGAAGGAGGGAGATTTGCCCTTGCTTCTTAGGGCCTGCTGCCCCCCTGCCTGGGAACCCTGCCCTCCTCACCAACCCCCCGCCCCTGGCCCAGGCCCCCCAGGTCTTTCTGTGGTTTTCCACCATGTGCTCCTAGACCCCCACCGTGGGTCTCTCTCTGGTCCTCCACCAGGCGTCCATGGAGGGAGAAGTCAGCTTTGCTCCTGCAATCCAAGCCTCGAGCTAAAGGGAGGGAACACTAACCAGGTGGGCAGGCTGGGGCTTTCAGACAGAAGAGGACCGTTTTGGAGACCTGGGTCTTCTGGGGCTGCCAGAAGCACACCGCAGAGCCGATCACCCGTGCATGGCCTCCCTGGAGGGCCCTGACGCACGCTGGGCATCGCTGTTGTTGAACCCTGCTGAGCCCCTTACCCGTCACCCCACCGTGTGGCAAGATGGCAGTGGCAGGGCTGGCAGCCAGCTCCGTACAGGAGGGCCCCAGCCTGGGCCCTGGAAGCTCCACACTGAATGTCCTCGGTAGGTGAAACGGCCGATGTCTGCACCCAGCTCTCCTGCCGCCTCCCAGACCGCCCTTTCCTGGCCCAGGCCCTCAGTCCGTCCACAGCCTCCAGCGGCTCCAGACTTCTTCACTCTGGCCCTCAGCTGTGTTCCAGATTGCCACATTCAGAGCCAAGTGTCCCCGAGCTGCTGGAGAGAGAGAGTTCTTTCATAGGAGAGGTAAAGTCCTGGAGCGGGTCTCTGCAAATTATCGCACGGCAGAGGAGAGAGTTCCTACCTGAGGGGTGGACCAACATCCAGGTGGCGATTTCTTTCTGTATCTTCAGTGTCTTCCCACTCACTCATATCAACAGGTATTCACTGGGCATTTGTTCGATGCCAGCCCTGGGATGACGGTAATAGACAAGCTGAATTAGTCTCTGCCCTCATGGAATGGATAGTCTAGAGTATGGGCCTCCCAGGCAGCGCAGTGGTAAAAGAATCCACGTGCCAGTGCAAGAGACACAAGAGGAGCCGATTCAATCCCTGCATCGGGAAGATTCCCTGGCGTCGTAAATGGCAACCCACTCGAGTATCTTTGTCTGGGAAATCCCATGGACAGAGAAACCTGCAGGACTACAGTTCATGGGGTTGCAAAGAATCAGACATGAGCATGAAGAGGGCATACAGAGGATGAGAGGGGATACAGACAGAGTAACAGTGTTCCGCTGCAGTGTGGTAAGGACCTTAGCAAGAAAAGCGGAGGCCGCAGTCCAGCTCCTGAGCTCTTGGCGGAGGTCAGGACTGGAGATCAGCGGGAAAGAAGCAATGTCAGAGCTAAAACCTGACGATGAGCTGGAGTTAGCAGGTTAGGGGCTGGGAGTGGAGGGAGGTGGGGGCCGCGGGACGGAGGGAGAACGCGTGCAGAAGGTTGAGGCAGGATGTTGCTGGGCATAGTTCAGCATCTGTTAGAAGTTCAGCTGGAACTCAGACAATGGATGATGGGGAAAATGGGAGAGATGAGGCTGGAGGAATCGTGAAAGTATAATTCATAAGAGGCTTAGCAGACTGACTAGGGGGTTGGGCCTCATCTCTCCTAAGAGCACTGAGATGCCAGTCTAGGTATATTTGCTCAGTCATGTCTGACTCTTTGTGACCCCATGAACTACACAGTCCATGGAATTCTCCAGGCCAGAATACTGGAGCGGGTAGCCTTTCCCTTCTCCAGGGGATCTTCCCGACTCAGGGATCGAACCCAGGTCTCCCGCATTGTGGGCAGATTCTTTACCAGTTGAGCCACAAGGGAAGCCCAAGAACACTGGAGTGGGTAGCCTACCCCTTCCCCCCGGGGATCTTCCTGACCTAGGAATCGAACCAGGGTCTCCTGCATTGCAGGTGGATTCTTTACCAGCTAAGCTATCAGGGAAGCCCAAGAGGCCAGTGGGGAGTTTTAAAATGAGGCAGTGATGGATTCAGATCTGCGTTTGAGAAAGATCTTTCTGTCTGTGCTGAGGAAAGGAACCGGGGGCAGGAGATTGGGCTGACAGCAGTGGCAGGGCCCAGGCAAGGAGCATCACTGGGCGCAGAGATGCGGAGGGACAACCGACGCTGTAACTGAGACCTGGGATGCCATTTGCTGGAAGAGGGGTTGCAAGAGGAGAGATTCTGGAGTGAGCAGTCTCTCCCCGTGAGCCCAGATGTGCGTGGACCCACACCAGGCACCAAGGGGAGAGAGTACACAGACCCTGAGCTTCTTGTCATCAGTCGACACGTTATACTCTTGTATCTCCAACACCTGGCGCTTAATCGGTGGTGAAAAGTATTTATTAAACGCATGTGTGAATGAATGCATGAATATACAGATATAAGATGGAATCTCTAATTTCAGAGTTCTTTGAGTTTTATTGTAAGACAAGGTGATCCTACATCAAACAATTAGAGAACAGCACAAGATAGAACATAATTAAGTTCTAAATCATCTGGTTCAGGCTGTAAGCGCTGGCGTTTCAGAGAAGGGAAAGATCAATGTGGGCTGGAGGAGTTAAGGATGGCTTAAATATAATTCCCTGACATTACTGCACCCTGGAAACAACAGTGCCGGTCTTAAAACTGGAGAGAGATGAAAGCCAACACAGAGAGCCGTATTTACCCAGTGCTGTGCCACGGACCACCGTGATACTGGGGGACTGAATTAATGTCACTGGCCTTGGGAGGTTAACACTGCTCAAGCGGATTTATTCCTGTACAATTTATAGTGGGCCCTGACATAATCCATTCTCACTGTATTCTAAGGATGCTTTTTTTATTGAGGTGAAATTCGTGTGACCTAAAATCTTAAAGCGTACCAGTCAGTGGCGCTTAGTACATTCACATCATTGTGCAACGACCTCCTTTCTCTAGATCCAAAACATACTCATCACTCCCTAGAAACCCTGCTTAATCTATACTTGAGCCAGAAGAGCAATATGGTGGACTGGAAGGAGCCCTGAAATACGGGGCCTCGAGTTGTCATCTGGGGTCTATGACTAAGTTGCTCAAATCTGACCCAGGGCAAGTCACCAGTGTGATTTCCAGACCTCAGTTCCATCATCTCTAAAATGGGTGTATTTGATTAAGACGACAATCAAGGCCTCGTCTAACTTTACAACACTGAGGTTTTAAGTACAGTTGTCTTTCACATTTGAAGATGGTTGGCATGAAAATAGATTCGTTGGTGTTTCAAATTCGTTGGTGATTTGAGCTATGTTTGCATCCTGAATAATTTATTGTCTAATCCCAAGCCTTAACACGTCTTTCTCTTTCTTCCTGCCCCAAATCTTTAATTACCATTTGTTGTTGTCGTTGTTTTTTAACCAGCCTCTCTGTGCTCACCTCATGGAAAGAATCTGTTTCTAGTTTTCCTAGCAATTTCAAACTGTGCAGAGTTCAGCCAAACGCACAGAATATAAAAAAGAACGGAGCAAGACAGGGATGACTATATGCTGAGTCTCCTGGGTTCTTGGGGTGTCCCCTAAAATTCAGTAGCTATTTGGAAGTACCAGTCCATTGTCAAAATTTGAAATTGAAGACTGGAGGGTTTGTCTGAGCATGGGATTGCTTCCACATGCTGCACTGGATAAAGAAGCTAAATGTAAGTCTCAATAAGTGAGCCTAGAAGTCTAGTTGTTAATGAGAAAGTTGAAGTGTTAGTTGCTTTAGTTGTGACCAACTTTGCAAGCGCATGGACTGTAGCCCACGAGGCTCCTCTGTCCATGGGATCCTGCAGGCATGAATACTAGAGCGGGTTGCCATTCCCTTCTCTGGGGAAATCTTCCTGACCCAGGAATCAAACCCAGATCTCCAGCATTGCTGGCGGATTCTTTACCTTCTGAGCCACCAGGGAAACCCCTGACTGTTCGCTAATGAAGTGCTAACCCAGTGTTCTGATTCCGCATAGGCTTAGACCAGAAATGCATGAGGCTCACAGATGCCACTGGAACAGAGACAAGGGCTAGAGCCACCCCTGGAGATGGTGCTACCTGAACCAGCACTTTTGACGTGTGATGAGACCAGACGTGTTAGGCAGCTTAGTGCCAAGTACTCAGAACTAGGGGAGAAGAACCTTAACTAACTGTATTTTTTCACATTACAAAGGGCTTCTTTAGGCTGTCACTGCATGAGGTCTGTTGACGTTCTCATAGGTGGATTTTTGTATGCAGAAAAGATCGGTTCAGGTTTTGTTTAGGATATGAGATTCTTCCATTTGTTACTAGTGAGTGCTAACGTTTAATGAGTGATTATACATCAGGGATTATTCTAAGAGCTTACCTCTACTATCTTATTTAATGCACCATTAGTATTCTGCTATTAATGTTAGTATGTCCATTTTACAGGTGAGAATACTGAGGCACAGCCAGGTGAATCTACCTGTCCAGGATCACACAGCAATTCGATAGCAGTGCCAATTTCAAACGCTGGCAGTTTGGCTTCAGCAACCAAGCTCCTAACCACCATGTCCTACTGTTTCTCCTTAAAGAGCCAAATTTAAAAACCTGCTTCTAACTTAGACTTCTGCATTTAGTTTATAAATCTCATTATTCTATCTGCAAGTCTAACACATTTTAACAACCACTTTAAGGGAGACTTTGATTCACGGTTGATTCCATTTATAACCTTAGTTAATTAAATTCCTTTAAACATTTTAAACTGCAGTTATAAATTTACTATGTTCTCTTTCCTTTTTAAGCACTTCATTTGACTGATTTAATAAACAAAAACCTCCCAACTGCTTACATTCTTATAAATCTAATAAATTAAACTTCTGAGTATGGGGAACCCTAAGTGCTCCTAAATGTTTTAACTCTGTATGTTAATTTTATAAAATTTCCATTTAAGATCACAAGCCTCATGAATCACTCTGTTCCCATTTTAAACTAAGCTTACAAGACTGAACTGTTCCTACAGAAGCCAAATGCTCTTCAACATTACAAAATTAAGATGCCAAATATGTAGAGAATTCCCTGCTGTGAAAAAAAAAAAAAAACCAGTGCTACTAGTTTGATTCTTTTAAACATTCCTAAGTTTAATTTTAAAGATTTCTGAGTTAAAACATGCTTGTGCTTTAAAAAAACAATTTTTCCCTAAACAAATGTGGGAGTTACTTTCCTAGATTTTTTTTTTTTTCCTTGCCTCTACTGGAGAGATTTCTTAAGTGACCAAGAGCTTTCACCAGAATCTGATCAGACTTTTGGCTGCAAATCCAGCGTCCAGGCTAAAGCTATGTTTGCAGTCACTGCTCCTGGTTTTCAAAACTCCAAGAATGGAGTAGTCATGGGGTCCCGGGTTATGATTTCAGCTAATTTTTAAGTCAGGCAGTATCTGCAGCCTCTCCTCAGGTAACCTCATGTTTGAGTGGGTTCAATAGTCTATTTGCCACTCCATCCCATTCTGATTTATTTTTCATTCTATCACTCTGTTCGGGTTGTGCAACTTGTATGGATATTAACATAAAAACAGATTGAATCCTGCATGTCTCCGACGGCCATGTCTGACCTGAATTAAAACTTCTACCAGCAACATTCATGTGTATATATCCAACCTTCACCCATAGGCCCCAAGCTATTTTTAGGCTCACTTAGTGTCCCGGACAAGCTAGTGACCAGTTTTGAATATCCAACGGCATCATACATCGAAATATTTGTTTAGGTGGGTTCTAAGAGGAATGGATAAGAACATTTGCATAGATTAAATGCCAAGATGCTGGCTAAGGAAACATGGGTTTGATTGGAGATCTGAAATATAATTTCTCACGTAGCTTGGGAAATGCAAATCAGTTGGTGGCATACCAACCCCCACTGGACCTTTTGCTTTCAGACTTTTAAAAATCAGGTGTATGATTCCGAAGTTCATTTTCTCTCCCCCAGACCCGACACATAAGCCCCCTGCATTTGCATCATCAGAAAGCCGTGGTAATTGCTAGGGCATGTTCATTTACCCTGCAAAGAGCTGGTTTTGTCTGCCTGTATTTAAAGGATTTGAAGGGGTCACAGGGAACAGCTGGAGAGAGGGGTTTGGCCTGTGAAGGCGGAGAGCCTGGGCTCAGAGAGGATGTGTTAGGACTCGGTTAGCTTGAAATGCAGCAGCTCACGGCCCTCTCCTCCCTCCTCCGGGGGCTCCTCGCACCGTCAGCTCTCACACTCTCTCCTGTCCCCAGCCCCGGCTCTCTGCTCTCTCACCTACCCTCCCTCAGTCCAGAGACTGGAGCCTTGCAGAGAGAGTAGCAGATCGACCACCCCCATCCTCCCATCAAAAAAAAAATCTTATTACTGTTGCTACAATCAGAATCAGGAGTGGTTTGAATGCTCCTATTGATAATCACAGCTGGGACTGCATAAGCAAAAGAAAGCCAGCAAAATCGGGGCCAGTGGACAGTCAGAGACCACGGAAAACCCATCGATTGTCGCTGCAGCTTCTCTCCATAGCACAGAAGGAGCACGGAAGAGCTGGACTCTGGGTAATTTTGAGCAAACAATGTGCTGTGGAGCGTTATTTGTAGGTCCTGAAAATCGAAGTGGAACCCCCAGCTCCCCGTAGAACATGCTTCGTTAGTGTGGAACAAAGGGCCACTGCTGGCTGGGGATGGCGGCGTGGGGGAGCAAGGAGGCAGAGGGTCCCGTGGAAGCTCCGGGAGGCTCTGTGGACCAGTCCCTGCATCCCAGGGAGCTCCAGAGGAGAGCCACCGCCCTTCCCAGGGTGGGGGCCGCCCTGCGTGAGGTCACAGATGCCAGCCCCGAGGCTCGCTAGTCGGGGGAGCTTCTCCCACCTTTCATTTTCCTCCTGTCTCCAGCGCAGGGTTCTGTGAGGACTCAGCAATGTTAAAGCACCTATTTCAGAGGCACTGATACGATTTGAGAGATCTCCTAGCACCAAGATGAGGCCCAAGGGTGTGTCAGGGAGCAGAATGTTCAGTTCACAGAAGAAACAGATGGCACCCATCAGGGTACCCCGGGGAGAGCGTGGGAAGGGACTCTCACAAAGCATAGACAGGGCTAAGGGAAAACAGCAAAGGAGGGTGGATCCCTCCCTGGGTCCAGAGAAGGAGACGGGCTCCAGAATTTGGTGAAAGCTTGCCTTTGTTAGGTGAACTCAGCTACTCCACAGGGTGACACACCCAAGGAGGGAAGGAGCACCCTGGCTTCACTCCTGTCCCTGCCTCTGATCTCCCGGCAGAGACTAGAACTGGTTCAGCCCTGCTAGAAGCCAGAGGACAAGAAGGCACATCGAGAATTCCTGGGTCCACCTCCCAGGACTAGCACAGATGAAGAAGGGCGGAAAGTTCTGGAAATGTCCAGTACAGTGAGCCAGACCGTCCTGTGTCCCTAGCCCACCCTAAACATTATTCTTTGACACTTATCTGCTCACAGGGCTTCCCAGGTGGCACTTATGGTGAAGAACCCACTTGCCAGTGCAGGAGACATAAGAGATGCAGGTTCAATCCCTGGGTCGGGAGGGTCCCCTGGAGGAAGGCATGGCAACCCACCCCAGTACTCTTGCCTGGAGAATCCCATGGACAGAGGAGCCTGGTGGGCTAGAGTCCATGGGGTCTAGAAGAGTCGGACACGACTAAAGCAACAGAAAACGCCACACATGTCATCTGTTTGCATGAGACCCCTCGGAAACAGGCCTGGACTGACTGCAGTGGATTCAACAAATAAGAAGCAGCTGGGAGTCTGGGGGCTGCTGGAACTGGTCCCACAGCAACAGTGTCAGGGCTGGCTTCTCTGGGACCCTCTGGGCCTCTCTTTTATACTCATCGCCTCCTAGTCACATGACCCAAGCATCCCAACATTCTAATCCCGGGGCCTCCCGTGGTCCCTGGAACACAGAGGATGCTCAGGATATTAGGAGTGAATGTAGGAACAATGGGCCGACCAGAAGCTGGGGATGGTTCAGGGGCAGGTTTCCTTGGCCTGTGAGTACAGTCCTCTCAGGAGGCCCTCTGAGCAGAGTCCACACACCAGCCGAGTGCGGGGACCTCCCCTCTCCTCTGTGCACCCCTCCTACCCTGAGCACATCAGCACCAGGACCGCTGAACCCTGACTCTGCTCTCCCAGGTCTTCCCAGCTGCCACCCTGAGCTCCTGAGAGCAGACCCCATGCGTACCCATCCTTGTCACCCTCATGCTTAGCAGAGGGTCAGTAAGTCCAATCCCCCTTTCGCAGATGAGACACTGTCTCAAGATCCTTGCTCTCTAGGGCAGCAGCGTCTTCACGACCCTCCTACATAGAAAACAGAAGACAAACACAATCTGCTGCCGTGGTCTCGCCACACCCAACTTTTCCCACCAGCCCACAGCCAGCTGCTCAGAAACAGGCCTTTCCACAGGATCTTGATTCTTAAAAAACAGAAGAAGGGATGGGGAGGAGGAAGAGAAGAACTAGAAGAAATCGTGCTCCAAACTCCTGGGTTGATTTAGAGGAGCCCAGATATGTGTCCAGTACATGAATTCCTTCAGCCCCCTGCCGCACTAACCACAGACCACTGTGCGGGGTAGGAGGCAGGGTCAGAGGGAGACCAAAGCCCCTCCCCTCTTCTAGGTTTTGCCAGGAAAATGTTAATTCCAAAGAGTGGATACTGGGCCTTCCCTTCAAAGCACGAATTCATAGAATTCTTCCAGAGGGGAGGGCAACAGAGTTGAGCCAATGCAACAAATGACATTTGCCTTGAAAAATAACCTTAATTTGACCTGCCATGCATTTTAAACAATGGACTAGGTTACTACATTAACTAGCTACAATACCACCCATAAGGAACAAGCCCAAGATAGACCCATATTTCTATATCATGTCAGATTTAAGCTGCTGTAAGTCCCCTGTCTCCTCCTGTCCAGTTGGTTTGCATTCCCAGGGTGTTTATTTTGTCCATATACTTCTGAGAGGTCATCAGCATGTCCGCACAGCTGCCAGGAGGACTGCTGGGGAGAGGACGGCAAGGGCACACTCCTCACCCAGAGGGCAAGACTTCATTTCCACCTTTCATTCTATTGGCCGCATTGGAGTCACATGGCAACCCTTGGCTGCAAGGGAGGCTGGGAAATAGAGTCTCTATTCTTAGTGGCCTTGTTTCCCAACTAAAAATTATTTCACTCTGTATTAAGGGAAGAAAACATTTTTAGGGACAATCACAGTCACTACTGTAGTTGTAAACATATGAAAACAGGTGTGTTTTATGTACAAGTTACAGAGTTTAAATTTCCCTTTAAAAGGTTGAAGGAACTGACAACCTTGGGAGCTACTGCTCTGGGATAAAAATGAGCAGGACCAAGTAGAAGCTGGGCTCATCCCCAATGGGGCAGGTTTTCCCCAGTTCCTACCTGGAACTGAGAAGAGCCTGGAGCTGAAGGGTGCCGTTAGAGGCAGGGTAAAGTAATAGTTCAGATTAATCCAGCTCCAAGAGAGTAACCCTTTCCTAGTGGAAGGTTCTAATACACACCCACCCTCACCGCCAACTCCGCATCAGTGCCGTAAGAGCCGAGTCCTTATTCAGTCATTCGTTTTCTTCAGCAGACGTCACCTGCACACTCTAATGCGCCAGTCCTTGTATCAGGCCCAGAGAGACAAAGAAAAGGACACAGACTTTGTCTTCCAAGAGCTTTTTTTTTTTTTTTTGAAACATTTATTTGGGGGCCCCTCAAAGTATTTTAATATTAAATTAGCTCCTATATTAATATGTGTGTATCAATCCTCCACTGTGAACTCATCATAATAGGAGGTATCAGGGAGGTTTTCATGTAGCTTAAGATAAGACCCAGGACCTGCTGACCAACTAGAGAATAAATATATAGTCCCAAAGAGTTTCAATCTGGGGAGTTTGGAGGCATTTCCTCCTTCTGGCCTTCTTCCCACTTCCCCAGGTGTATGTACTCAGTATGGAGGGTGGCGTGTTACGAAGCCATGTAGCACATTTCTTCTAGATCGTCTGCTTCAAGACAAAAGACATTTCTCTGGCACTTCCACTGGTTCCCACTGGTGGAAATCATTGCCACTGGGCTTGGGATGGCCATAGTACATCAGTCTGTCGTCACATAACCAGTCTTTTGGGCTAGAACTTTAATTTTGACTCTATCATCAGGTTAATCTACTTCTGACCCACACATGTACTTGGAGCAAGTATAAAAGTAGGGACAAGCTTCCCTGTTGGCTCAGGGGTAAAGAACCCACCTGCCAATGCAGGAGACTCAAGTTTGACCCCTGGGTCAGGAAGATCCCCTGGTAGAGGAAATGGCAACCCACTCTAGTATTCTTGTCCAGAAAATCCTATGGACAGAGGAGCCTGGTGGGCTACAGTCCAGGGCTGCAAACAGTTGGACATGACTGAGCAAGTCAACAACAGCAATAAAGAGTGAGGACACAGGAGCAGATTTGTTTTGGTCCCCTTGGCACGGACTTAGTGCAGCCTCCCGAGTCTCACCCCCACCCTCACGTGGAGATTCTCTGTGAGTTCCCTACTGTTAAGCCACTCTGAGGACTTGTAGCTATGAACACTGCTTTGGGACCATGTAGCACTGAATTTAAATCTCAGCTTTACCTCAAACATGCTGGGAGATTTTGAAACCATGACTTAAACTTTCGAGGTGGCAAGAATACTCAGAAGAACTGTACAAAAAGATCTTCATGACCAAGATAATCACGATGGTGTGATCATTCACCTAGAGCCAGACATCCTGGAATGTGAAGTCAAGTGGGCCTTAGAAAGCATCACTACGAACAAAGCTAGAATTCCAGTGATGCAATTCCAGTTGAGCTTTTTCAAATCCTGAGAGATGATGCTGTGAAAGCTCTGCACTTAATCTGCCAGCAAATTGGGAAAACTCAGCAGTGGCCACAGGACTGGAAAAGGTCAGTTTTCATTCCAATCCCAAAGAAAGGCAATGCCAAAGAATGCTCAAACTACCGCACCATTGCACTCATCTCACACACTAGCAAAGTCATGCTCAAAATTCTCCAAGCCAGACTTCAGCAATATGTGAACCGTGACCTTCCAGATGTTCAAGCTGGTTTTAGAAAAGGCAGAGGAACCAGAAATCAAATTGCCAACATCCGCTGGATCATGGAAAAAGCAAGAGAGTTCCACAAAAACATCTATTTCTGCTTTATTGACTATGCCAAAGCCTTGGACTGTGTGGATCACAAGAAACTGTGGAAAATTCTGAAAGAGATGGGAATACAGACCACCTGACCTGCCTCTTGAGAAACCTATATGCAGGTCAGGAAGCAACAGTTAGAACTGGACATGGAACAACAGACTGGTTCCAAATAGGAAAAGGAGTACGTCAAGGCTGTATATTGTCACCCTGCTTATTTAACTTCTATGCAGAGTCCATCATGAGAAACGCTGGGCTAGAAGGAGCACAAGCTGGAATCAAGATTGCCGGGAGAAATATCAATCACCTCAGAAATGCAGATGACACCACCCTTATGGCAGAAAGTGAAGAGGAACTCAAAAGCCTCTTGATGAAAGTGAAAGTGGAGAGTGAAAAAGTTGGCTTGAAACTCAACATTCAGAAAACTAAGATCATGGCATCCAGTCCCATCACTTCATGGCAAATAGATGGGGAAACAATGGAAACAGTGACAGATTTTATTTTGGGGGGCTCCAAAATCACTGCAGATGGTGACTGCAACCATGAAATTAAAAGATGCTTGCTCCTTGCAAGAAAAGCTATGACCAAACTAGACAGCATATTAAAAAGCAGAGACATTACTTTACCAACAAAGGTCTGTCTAGTCAAAGCTATGGCTTTTCCAGTAGTTATGTATGGATCTGAGAGTTGGACTATAAAGAAAACTGAGCACTGAAGAATTGATGCTTTTGAACTGTGGTGTTGGAGAAGACCCTTGAGAGTCCCTTGGACTGCAAGGAGATCCAACCAGTCCACCCTAAAGGAAATCAGTCCTGAATATTCATTGGAAGGGCTGATGCTAACGCTGAAACTCCAATACTTTGGCCACCTGATGCGAAGAGTTGACTCACTGGAAAAGACTGATGCCGGGAGGGATTGGGGGCAGGAGGAGAAGGGGACAACAGAGGATGAGATGGCTGGATGGCATCATCGTCTTGATGGACATGAGTTTGAGTGAACTCCGGGAGTTGGTGATGGACAGGGAGGCCTGGCCTGCTGCAGTTCAAGGGGTCACAAAGAGTAGGACACGACTGAGAGACTGAACTGAACTGAACTGAACTGAAAGTAGAGCTGGCTTCTCTCTAAAATGAAGGTAATCATGGTAACAATATAAGATTGTTCAGAGGAATTACCCCTTCAACATATTCTGAGTTCTTACTATGTTCTAGAGGCTTTATTCCAGCACTAACAAAGTCCCACTTTCATATAACATGGACTAGAGGAATAAATGAGTCAGTTAGCGTCTGAAAGGATTGAGCCTGCTGGTGTTTGAAATATGGTTAGAACATTATTTGAAGGGAAGCTAGGAGAAGTGTCCATGGTGTCCCAGGAGCCTTGAATACCCCCAGGGTCCAGGGAAGAGACTAAAGAGAAAGTTCTAGTGCCCTGGTCCTCAAAGGAGAAAGCTTCTACCCACTCATTCACCCTTAGAGTCTACAGACTCATTGTTGCCCGCAAGAGGTCTTAGATCTTACAAGAAGATGCTTAGAAAGTCTCAAAAACAGAGACATCAAGATACGTATATATATATATACATATATATATATATATATATATATACACACACACACACACACATACCCACACATTAAAGCAAGCAAGCAATGCTTAACCTTATGCATAAAAAACCGTGGTGAAGCTTCAGGTGCTGAGACGTTTTGCTAAGATATTTGGAGGCAGTAAGCTTCCTAGTGCCCTCAGATCACAGCCACAAAGGAGATAATCTGTGTGTGTGTGAAAGTCGCTGAGTCATGTCTGACTCTTTGCAACCCCATGGACAATAGCCCGCCAGGCTCCTCTGTCCTTGGAATTTCCCAGGCAAGAATACTAGAGTGTGTAGCCGTTCCCTTCTCCAGAGGATCTTCCAGACCCAGGGATCGAATGCAGGTCTCCTGCATTGCAGGCAGTCTTTATCGCCTGAGCCACTAGAGAAGCCCCAACAACCCCTCTGCTCCCACATAACAACCCACATAAAACTAAACCTTTCTTGATGCCTTCTTATTCCAAACAGGACACAAGGCAGCTTCCCTCCCTGGGTCTTCAGGAAACTTAGCTCCCAAATAAGAAGGCAAACCTACTGGCACTGTAGCTTTTCATTGCACCGGGGCGGCGGGGGCGGGCGGTGCATCTGCAGGCCAAACTGGGTCACAAACTACTGAAAATGGAAAAGGACGGGAAGCAACCCTCCTGATTGACTCTGTGTGGTGCGGCTTCCCCCGCAGGCTGTGGGCGCAGCGGGGAGAGGGAAGGCTCGTTGCCAGCCTCCTCTGTGCCAGGGGAGTCAGGAGAATGTGAAGAAACAACACAGGCCTTGAACAGCGATGCAGGGGAAGGGTGAACTCGCTTTTGCCTGAGGCCCCATGTTCTACCAGTCAAGGATTTCCAGGGAAATCAAACTGGGCTAGCTGGCTTCCCTGGAAAAGAAAAGAGCCCAGAGACCTGGGCAGAGGTGTCGTGGCCCCCAATCCCTCAGCAATAATCAAGGTGAGTCCCAAGCACAGGGTGTCAAGTCGGTGCTATAGTATTTATGACAGTACCAGCTGGGGAAGAGCCGTGAGCAACTGGCCCTGTGGTTTATTAGTGATCAGCCGCCTTGGCCGTTGATTCTAAAGGAAACCAACATTAAAGGAAATCAACCCTGAATATTCATTAGAAGGACTGATGCTGAAGCTGGAGCGCCAATATTTTGGCCACCCGATGCAAAGAGCTGACTCATTGGAAAAGACCCTGATGCTGGGAAAGACTGAGGGCAGGAGGAGAAGGGGCGGCAGAGAATGAGATGGTTGAATGGCATCACCAACTCAATGGACATGAGTTAGAGCAAACTCTGGGCACTAGTGAAGGACAGGGAAGCCTGGCGTGCTCCAGTCCATGGGGTCACAAAGAGCTGGACGCGACTGAGGAACTGAACAATAACCACAACAAGCTTCCTTGGATGGCAGAAAAGAGGGTCTAGATTAAACGACCAACACAACAGACCTCAGAAAGGGGAATCAAGGAGACCACGAAGCCTCCCCTCAGAGCCTCGGGGTTCCTACAATGACCTCTCACATTTTTGCTTGGTTTGAACTTAAATGTTTTCTTTAATATATTAGTTTATGAGGGTTTCATTGATTATCATAAGATAAATGATGTCACTTTGAAAAACATTTTCTCTCTTTCATCATTTTAAATAAAGGGGGCTATACATCAAATGGCAAAAACTCTCCTAGGTTTGGGTTCTTTCTGGGCCCATATATTTTGCAAAATAGATTTTTCAGCTCACTGGAAAGAGACCCAGAATGGGAAAGAAAAATGTAAGGGTTCCCTCTGCTCTTCTTGCCAATTTCCTTGAAGTTGAAAATCCATCTTGCCTGGCCTGATTCAGGCTAATTGCCAAATTGGGTTGCTGTCTCCTCACTTTCCTACTTATTTAGCTTCTTGGATGGTCTCCAGGCCTGGCTCAAAAAGGGCCACAGAGGGGTTGAAATGAGCCTTTGCCTGGGTCGATTCAGTGGGGCCCTGAGGTACCTAGCCAGCTGTATCCATGGCAACCATTTGCTCCCAGCAATAAACCCCCATCTCTGCCATCAGGCCCACTGGACAGGGGGCTCCGTTCGGGGGTCCAGTGGCCAACTGATTGCTTGGCTGCTGCACACTGGTCTCCAGCCCCATACTGAGGCTCACAGCCAAACCCCAGCCTCTTGGGGTCAGGGAGGAGTTGAAGGCAACTTTTTCTTGAATGCCTTGGCTATCATCTCTTTTTTGAATCATGTCCTAAATGCCTGTCAGCTATTCTGAAGACAAAATTGGGGTGATGGCTCCTATTCTGAAGATGTAAGATCGGCTTCCTTGCTGGCTCAGTGGTAAAGAATCTGCCTGCCAATGTCAGAGATGCAGGTTCAATTCCTGGGTCGGGAAGATCCCCTGGAGAAGGAAATGGCAATCCACGCCAGTATTCTTGCCTGGGAAACCCCATGGACAGAGGAGCCTGGCAGGCTACAGTCCATGGGGTTGCAAAGGGTCAGATACGACTTAGCAACTGAACAACAACAAAGATGCTCTTAAAGGCAAAGGTTTCAGCTTATACCAAATTTTTGTATCCAATCAGGTGTGACTTCCAGAACCACTGTGCAGTAGGATTCAGTGCCCTGAACCTGACTCAGGAAACTTGGATGTGAGTCCAGGAAGCCTGCAGACCTGCGGCTAACTTAACCCTGCTCTACCCTCTGCAAGGAGCTGTTGCAAAGACCAGATGAAACTGTGATTCTTTCTAGCGACGAAAGAGTTGAGAAAACAGCCTGAGGAAACAGGACTTGGGACCGAGGGAGCAGCAGCCAGGCCCTGATGGTCTTGGAGGTGCAGGAAGAGCCTCCAGGTGGGGACACCGCATTTCCTCCCAGGGTGGGTCTTACACTCACAGGGCAGGTGTGAGCACTCAGGGGAGTCTTCAGTAGAAGTGCTAGAAACGTCACCCACGTGGCATCGCTCCCTGCTCAAAAGTTACCTCTAGTTCCAAATACATTTCCCAGCTCTCAGCTTCGGCCTTGAGGGCCTGCCCGCCCAGGCTTCTGGCCTTCTTGCCATACAGACCTGTCACCCCAGCGACTGCAGAAGACGACATCCATGTCCCCACGGCTCCCCCAGAACACTCTCCTTGGAGCCCAGGTTCCATCACGGCCTCATCCTGGCCATCTCAGAGGCCCACTCTGCCTGGCTCCCTCCTTTGGAGCTGAGAGCTCACCAAACTGCTCACTAGGCACAAGTCATGTGCTGCCCTCGTGGGAGGAATGTTTTGAGCTGTGATTCAACTCTTGAATTAAGACTTAACTTTTTCTGAGTTTTTACCTTGTTTCTGCAAGTAGGTTGGGAACTCCTCGGGGGTGAACGGGAACTGAATCTAATTCATCTTTGTATCCCCTGTGAAGGCAGTAGGTGTGCAATCAATGTGCTGGGAGTGATCAATACGGAAACGATTCCGTCTCTGGAACTTTGTTCAGACCCGAAAAATAGAAGAGAGCAGACAACAACCTCCTTTGGTGACCTGGTTGAGTGCTCCCGTGGGCTGTGGCTACGGGCCTAGAACAGAACCCTGCACCTCAGATTACACCCCTTCCCAAAGCCGGAGAAGACTCCAAGTGATGCCCCCGAGTCACAGAGTGTGTTTCTTCGGACAAGGGAGGTACCGCCTGGCGGGTCTTAGCTGTCTCCTCCTCCCTCCCGACCTCTCTCCTTCCTTGTCTCTCTCCACACTCCCAGCACCACCACTGCCTTTAGCTGCCATTCATTCGCACCCTGATGTAACTAAGGAGTATTTCCAACATGTATGGAGCATCAACTGTATGCCTGGCACTGCACTGTTTCACATGTGCTGTTCACCAGATCCTGGCCTCAGCCCTTGGATATGGGTCTATTCCCACCTAAAAGGAAACAGTGGTGAAGTCATTGCTCAGTGTTACTTAGGGAGGAGATGGTGCGACTTGCTCCCCTCCCGATCTTGTTCCGAAAGCCCCTACTTTAAAACTACTGTCGACGGCAAGATCGAGTCTTCCTCCTGGTGGGAGAGGGAAGGCGTGCAGACCGCATGGACCTGTCTCCATCTTTGTAGAGTCCAGGCCACAGAATGCAACGCTCCATCGTGGTTATCCCAGAGACGATAAGGAGACCAAAGCCACCCCCTGACACTCGGGGACAGGTCCAGCGATTCAGTTAGGAAGCACAGCACATCTGTACCTGAGTCACGCCAGAAGGTGTGAGTGACTCAAGCTCGTGGCATTACAGAAACTCTCTACTGACCACAGAGCACATATCATATCCAATCACTCATCCACACAGCAAGTGTTTACGGAGCATCTGTTAAAATCCAGGCGCTGCGCTGGGGTCGAGGGGTAAAAAATCATCAGTACTGGACCCTAAGACCCCCACTATCTGGTGAGAAGTTGTTCAGTTTAGTCACTCAGTCATGTCCAACTCTCTGCGACTCCGTGGACTATAGCACACCAGGCCTCCCTGTCCATCACCAACTCCTGGAATTGACCCAAACTCATGTCCACTGAGTTGGTGATGCCATCTGACCATCTCATCCTCTGTTATCCCCTTCTTCTTCCGCCTTCAATCTTTCCCAGCATCAGGATCTTTTCCAGTGAGTCAGTTCTTTGCATCAGGTGGCCAAAGTATTGGAGTTTCAGCTTCAGCATCAATCCTTCCAATGAATATTCAGGACTGATTTCCTTTAGGACGGACTGGTTGGATCTCCTTGCAGTCCAAGGGACTCTCAAGAGTCTTCTCCAACACCACAGTTCAAAAGCAACGATTCTTCGGCACTCAGCTTTCTTTATAGTCCAGCTCTCATATCCATACATGACTACTGGAAAAACCATAGTTTTGACTAGACAGACCTGTGTCCACACAATTACAGAGGCAAATCCGGGAGTGAGCAGTGTCCATTGAAGCCCCGGGGAGGAAGAAATCAGCTGTGTAGGGAGGTCCAGGGGCCTCTCCTGCAGCACCTAGAATACTGCTCCTTGTCCTCACAGATTTCCACACACGTTCACATCTGACCCCCCTGCCCACTTCCCCACCCTCTTTCCTGACCCTGAAAGGTTCCACCTCAATCTCCAAAGAAGGGCAGAGTGACTGACAGCTCAGTTTAGAAGATCTGGGCGCTCCCATGGAGATGGGGTGGGTGGCAGCTTGAGTCTCCTGGAGAGAGCACAGGTGGGGAGGGAGGTGAAAGGGAGAAGGGAGGAGGGGCATGAGAGAGAGGACTTGAAGCTGGCCACATTCCTAGGTGCACCTTAAGCTCGCTCCCTCTTTTTTTCCTCTCTCCCTGGATCTCCAGAGTGTGTAATCTCTGGCCACTGCTGGAAACAACCCCAAAATCCTGAATGCATTAAATACATGCAAATACACACACATATATGTATATACACACACACATATGTGTATATATATACACACATGTACACATTTATCAGAGCCTCCTGCTTCCCCACTAAGTTCAGTGCCCCTCATCCTGTCCTCTCTATGAACACCCCTAAATGGTCCAAACCCCACCTGGAGGTGGTTTGGGATCTTAGCTGGCTTTAAGCCATCTGGAACCCATCAGCAGGCTTGCCCAGCCCCTTGCCCATGAAGCCATTATGGGCGAGGTTAATTTAGCACAGCCAAGCTGGTGATGATGGAGACAGAATGAATCAATCAAAATATTCATTTTTATTTGATGAACAAGAACCTTAAATGAATGAGCAAATGAACGTTTACTGAGGCCCTCCTAGATACCAGGGCCCATGCCAGGAACGTTTAAGAGTATTCGTTATTTTAATCCTCACACTCACCTTATGATGTAGGATTATTATCTTCATTTCGATGGCAAATATTCTGAGGGTCAGAGTGAGTAAGTTTCTTTTCCAGGATAACAACAAAAAAAAATGCTCTTCAGTGGTCACAATGGAATTTAGTGGATTCTCCATTGTTCCACACGTGCACACGTATACTAAGTCGCTTCTGTTGTGTCCGACTCTTTGTGACCCTGTGGACTGTAGCCCGCCAGGCTCCTCTGTCCATGGGATTCTCCAGGCAAGAATATACTGGAGTGGGTTGCCATGCCCTCCTCCAGGGAATCTTTCTAACCCCGGGATTGAGCCCACATCCCTTATGTCTCCTGCGCTGGTAGGTGGGTTCTTTACCACTAGCACCGACTGGAAGCCTGTCCATTGTTCCACAGCAGGCACCAAAACTGTGTGCTCTGTCAGATGGTAGGTGCATGGCAGAAGTGTAAAAAATAAAAGATATAGATTTATATTTGGAGAGCTCACGGATTAGTGGAATGGGATAAAATGCCCCTCAGATACCACGGGAGTCAGAGGCCAAGCACTCCCATCCCCAGCAGAGCATATCATACTGCACGTGATGGGAATTCAGGAGAGCTGAGGTCTTGCCCAGGGTCCAGAAAATGCCACATGGAAGCATAGAGCTCTGAGCTCAGAACACGGTAGCTTATTAACAAGCACTGGGTTGGTCTAGTCCAGGTCTAGGTGGATCAATGGAGAAGCAAAAGAAAAAGTCCTCAAACGAGGCCATGTGTCGAAATATTGGGTTGGCCAAAATGTTCATTTGGGCTTTTCCACAAGATGTTTCCAAACAAATGTGTTGGTCAACCCAATCGTTCACATTATGATAAAAGCAGCATTTCAAAGTTAGTGGATATAGCATGCCTTCACTAGTTTGGGGACAACTGACTAACAATTTGCTGAAAAGAAAGGCTTTATTCTGGCTTTGTACAGTACATAAAAATAAATTCCCAAAGAATTAAGGATTCACATAAAAATAAACCCTAAAAGAACTAGGAGAAAGTGTAGGTGAACATCTCATCTTAGAGGAGGGATTTTTCTAATTATATTTGCAAAGGAAGTTTTACAAATAATAGAACAGATAGATTCAACTCCATAAAAAATTTTAAATGCCAATATATCAAATCAAATACAATTAAAGTTTAAATAATACATAACAAGCCAGGAAAAACATATGGAACAAATGTGAGAGACAGAGGTTAGTATTCTTAAGCTAGAGGGTGCACTTACAATCAATAAGAAAAGAAAACCAATTTTAAAAAACATTGTCAAAGGATATCAGTGGCATAATTCCTAGTTGAGAAATGCAAATGGCCAGCAAGCTTATGAAAAAAATGTTCAAAATCAGTGAAAATGATAAATTGTAAGAGCGAGTGGCTTTTGAAATTTTTCATTTTATTTTTTGTTAAAAAAAGGAAGCATATTTACATGGTCCCCAAATCAAAGAGCAAAGAATGCAATCAACAGTCTTCTTCCCACTCTGTCCCTCGTCGCCCTAGCGCTCACCACACCCTAAATAGGCAACCACTGCTACGAATATCGTGTACCCTTTCAGAGTTTATATACATATACACAAACATGCATAATTACTTATTTTCCTCTATACTAAACAAAATGTAACATTATATCTAATATATTGATATGTACAGTTTCACACCCACCATTTCCCTTTTAATGGTTTACGCTAGACAACGTCTTACATGGGTATTTCATATATTAAAGACTTCTTTACACAGCATTAAGTGGTTTTTACTGTATAGATGTACAATAGTTTACCTAGGTGGTTTCCAGTCTTTTACCTTTGCAAACAATGCTGTAATGAATAGCCTTGAACACACGTCATTTCCCAAATGTGCCAGGGTACCTGCAGAATGAATTCCAAGAAGTGAAATTACAGGGACCAAGGATATATGCATTTTTAATTCAGAAAATGTTGCCAAATGGCCTTCTGTGAGGGTTTTTATCAGTTTACACACCCACGCCAAATATCCAAGTGTGCCTGTTTCCCTACAACCTTGCCAATGGGATGTGATATCAAGCTTCTGGAACTTGCTAAATGGATGAGTAAAAAGTGGCATCTCAGGATAGCTTCCATTTGCGTTTCTCCTGTTGTGAGTCTGGGCATCACTCCATATAATAAATAAACATTTTATCTCCTTTCCTATGAAAGGTATGTTTATGTTCCTCAAATCGTTTCCATTTTATTCTTTATAGGATAATAGATATCTAGGGAGTATCAGAGCACAAAGACTCAGACACACACTGTAGACAGGGGGAATTGATAAGTCTTGTTTAGGGGTCATTTGGCACATATGGGGCTTCCCTGACAGCTCAGTTGGTAAAGAATCCTCCTGCAATGCGGGAGACCTGAGATTGATCCCTGGGTTGGGAACATCCTCTGGAGGAGGGAAAGGCTGCCCACTCCAGTATTCTGGCCTGGAGAATTCCATGGACTGTATAGTCCAAGGGATCGCAAAGGGTCAGACACAACTGAGCGACTTTCACTCACTCAGTACACGTACCAAAATCCGTAAAAGGGAAATATTTTTTGACTCAGCAACTCCATTTGCAGAAATTCACCATAAAGAAATAATCATAAGTGTGGAAAGATGTGTATGTGAAAGGAGGTCCTTCCAGGCATTGTTTGTGTTAGAAAACTGGAATCTGCCCCCCTCTGGATTCTCTTGGGCGCTCACTCACCTTCCTCTCCGTGTCTTTCTGCTTTTCTCTTTAACCTGGCTTTTCTGACGCCTGTTAATGTCAATCACTGATAGCTGCAGAATGGCTGCCCCAATGTGGATCTTCCCCACCCAGGGATTGCAGGCAGATTCCTTACCCTCTGAGCCACCAGGGAAGCCCTAATGTTTATCAAACTAAGCCACAATGCCTGTGATTTCTGTGGTTGAACCAGAAGCCGCTTCTTGTGAAGAAGGAAGAAGACACCTCAGTCACCGTCTACATGCTTGAATGCTCAGAAGCTGCCATGCCCGACTCTCTGCGACCCCATGGACCCTAGGACACCAGGCTCCTCTGTCCATGGGATTCTCTAGGCTAGAACACTAGAGTGGGTTGCCATGCCCTCCTCCAGGGGATCTTCCCAACCCAGGGATCGAACCCAGGTCTCCCGCATTGCAGGTGGATTCTTTACCATCTGAGCCACCAGGGAAGCCCAGGGATACTGAAATAGCTTATCCCTTCTCCAGGGCACCTTCTCGATCCAGGAATTGAACCAAGGTATCCTGCATTGCAGGTTTTTACCAGCTGAGCTACTAGGGAAGCCCCACCATATACAAACTTATAGAGAAAACATCCTCTTTCCAGTGTGCTGAGAGCATTTTGCACCTGCGAAGCCTTCTTGCCACTTTCATTTCCTGAATGCCAGGAGGAGGTTTGCTTAATTTCTTTTCTGGAGGAGAAAGGGCTTCTGGTGAATGGAGGATTTTCCATCAACTTCTCCTCAACCCAGGGGACAAATTTGAGAGGTATTTCAAAGCTATAAGACTTGGTGAGTAATCTGTTAGATGAAATAAAAGAGAAAGCTACGCTCTGGGATTTCTGTCTTTGGAACTTGAGTGGAACATGCTAACATGGAATAATCCGGAGTGTAGAGAGTATCAGAGGCAGAAATGCAGGGATACTAACCATGAAACAAACCTACCTCCCCTGATACCTGGCACATGGAAGCCAGTAGTTGACAGTGTTGTCTCTTCCACAAAGACAGAAAGCAGGGCCTGGGAAGCGCTCACAGGTGGTCTGACAAGGGTGTTCCGTTAGAGATGAATGAAAGAACTGCCGCAGAGTTTTCACAAGCGAGGTCAGAAATCACTAACTAGTCAGGGCGCCAATGAGCACAGTCCATGAATGCTTGCCAAACTGAATGAGGAGCTGGCTTCTCTCCCATGAGTCAGGGCTGACCGAGGTGCTGGAGGGATTAGAGGACAGTGAGATTCGAAGGTGGGGAGACCCAAAGAGGCGTGACTGACCAGCAGGATGAGGAGAGGAAATCCAGCAGGTGCGGCCTAACAGTGATTTCAGCAGTCAGGATGAAACAGACTCCCACAGCCACGTCAAGGCAGCTGAAGTGTGTATTTCCAAAGGCCCAATGGTCTTGGTGCCTTTCCCCCAAAGTTTGGGATGGAAAAAGAAAGGCAATTCCTTGGGTGTTCTGGAAACTGGAAGAGAGGACACTGACCCTAAATGGCTGTCACCTGGCACCAGAGAGAGAACGATGGTGGCTGGGTTCTCCTTGTCTTGAAGCAGACACACACACTGGTAACCTGACCAGCTGGCCACTCTGGGCAGCTTCTCAAAAGGCTTGAAGGTAAGGGAGATCCACAGCACAGGGTGTCCAGCCTACTCTGTGCTTCTTTGAGAAGCTTTCTGTTTTTGACTTGAGAAGACAGGAGGGGACTCAGAAAGCCACCTGGTTTTCTGGGTAGACAGTGCGAAGTGTGCAGTTCTATTTACTGCTCAGATATCTGGTAAACCAAGGCCAGCATTTCACCTATGACCAGCCATGAGGATAAAACATCAACAGGCCACAGCGTTGCCTCCTGAGAACAAAACCCTTTGCTGGCCATCGTCCATGAGGAGAGGCTTAGTAGAATCTCCAGCTCACGGGTCTCTGAGTGGTAGGGGTCACCTCTCATGTCCTGTAACAAAGAGGTGGCAGGCAGGCCCGGCGGTTGTGAGCATGACAAACTGTCTCATATTTTTTAATGAAAAAATGATACTTCATCTTTCTAATGACAGAACGTGGACGAGGTTTACAGTAATATATGCCTTTTTTAATACATGGCTCGTCATCTCAGGGCAATGACAACATGAAGGATGGAGCGGCAGACAAAAGGTTAATAGAGCACTGGGCCTTTTTTAATTGAAAAAATGACTGAGGGACCCCACCGCAGACCGAGCGGTAATGGTATTACAGACTGTAAGTACCAGTCCCGATATTACAGACGGTGAGTACCATTCCTAAGACTTACTGTTCATCTGGGGGTCCGCAACGGACATCACCCACATGTCACCAAGGCTCAACACGAGCGCAAGTCCATTCCCAAGGACGTTATTAAGCAACACGGTGTTTCTCAGAGAGATATTTTTAAAAATGCATATTTTTTAAATTGCATCTCTCCCTTTTTTATGTTCTTAATTTACTATTAGTTCTTAATTTACTATTATGTCTAAGAAATAAACACACCATGTGTTGGCCCAATTTGCATCAATTCTTCTTTACCAACGTATCTGACCCAAATACAGTCAGATTTTCCAAGGCTAGTCTCACCCTGGGCAAAGTACTATTTTGTCAAATATTTTAACTTTAAAGAGTGCTTTCTAAGAAGGATCCAGTGTGAAATAGATAGCAAGTCAGTCATTCGTGATGGGCTAAGGAGGTGTAGATGAGACAATGAGGAGAAAATGCTGTGAAGACATAAATATGCAAACAGGAACTTCTCTTTCAGCCTTATCTTCATGTCACTGCATTTGTTCACATTAAGATTTTCAAAATATCCCAGGGTGACTGGAAATCAGTGGCCTTTTAAGTCACATGGTACATGGGTCTGAGTCCAGGAATGGGTTAACATATGAAGGACTCAGCCCAAAATAAACAAGGGGCTTCCACTGAACCCTGAGATTCTCAGCCCGATATGCTGAGGAGGACGAGGGAGGTGACCAGGCAGTGGAAGGGTCAGTCATGGAGCTGCCGATGGAACACAAAGTGGCCCGTCACAAAACTTGCAACTGAGAAGGGACGGATCCCTGCAAGCCCACCATACTTCTACACCCCTCCTGGCCGACACCCTGCTACCCTTTACCCCTGTGAAGAGGAATGAAGTGATTAGATAAGCAAACATCAGGGCTCTTCCCCCTACAGGAGGTCCAACCCAAACCATCACTGTAGCCAGTGTACCGTGAGGAGACAGGTCTTCCCAACAGCTTCCAATCCAGACACAAGCATGTGTCTTGTGTCACAAGTCACAAGGTGAAGTCTCTGCAAGCCTGAAAGAAGCAGCTCTCTGCCCTGAGTAACCAGAACATGTGCTCTCGACAATTCTCTTGATTGCAAACAGAAACGCTTCTAAAGGACAATCCTGCTTCTTAGAAGCTGAAAGAATTCATTTACACCCATGATAACTCAAAACATATCTGCTAAATACCAGTCTAGAAAGGTGACTTTGTTAAAGGTCTTTGCCATTTCTGAAAGTGACATGGGACATCTAGTGAAGATCATTGCCATCAAGCATAACCTTGCACAAGGCTCCTTTGCAATGGACCAGCAGCTGTCGTGGGACACATAGCCGCTCGTGGCCGTTTCGACTGTTTAACAGACAAGCAAAGTAAAATCAGCTTGCCTTTCTCGTCCCAAACAATGGTGCGTTTTTAGATTCCAGTCTTCTCTGGTTCTTGCGTATCTCCAAAAGATAAAGGGATGTGGGAGACAGGCATTTTAGTTCTCTGAGAAATTAAAGCATCACATGTTGCCCCTGAAGTCCCCCACTGTCTGGAGCAGACAGAAATGGGGAGCAGAAGGCTTGGCAACATCTGCATGGACATTTTGGGGCCGGTTAATGAGGGGTTAATTGGGGCTAATTCAAAATGCACAAGCCAGAAACGTTTTTCCCTGGAGAACCCATGACAGCATCATAGCCTCCCTGGCTGAGAGATGACGACTCCCAGCTCACTGTCAGTTGCTCCGGGGAACTCAGAGAAATGATATGTACATGGGCCCAACAGAAAACATAAAAATAATAAATGAAACTAATAATGCAAAAAGGGTTGGGGAAATAAGTAGTCCCTTCTGACACGAGCTGCGCTGGAAGCTTTGGGGAAAGGAGGCTGGAATATTAAATGAAAGATGTAAATTGTAGAAATTGGAGCTGTAAATTTTCCTTTGGAAGAAGAGGGAGCCAACAGTTTTGTTCAGAGTTGACTGAGCTCACAGGAGCTGGTTACCAGTGCAAGTTGAATCCAAGGAGGGCAGGGCCCATGCCCCCCCCACCAAAGGAGGGGGTGCTCAGGAGCGGGAAGTTGTCGGGAAGGGAACAGGGGGCATCTGAACAGGGTTCTGCCACCCTCCACGTTAAACAGGGTGTGTTCTTTCTGTGGGGGCTGCAGGAGCAGCAGCTCCTTGCTAAACCCTTCCTTTCGCAGTAGAGACCTCCTCGCCACGGCCCTTCCTCCCCTGAGATGGCCAACCAAGGAAATAATGCCGCAGTGGCCAAGCGGGAGATCTTGACAAGGATGAACAGAAAAACCTAATGAGGTGAACCGGCTTGGGTCTGATCGAAATGTATTTCCGAGGGAGCGTGGGGCCGCAGGACATACCCATGGAGATGCTGGGTCTGTTTCGCTCTAAAAAGAAGGAATGAACAGGAGGGTGGAAGGACCCACTGGTAAAAGAGAGGCGACTTCTGTTCATTTGTCTGTGTTACAACTGCCTTGTCCGAGTCACAGGGCTGACAGTTTCACTGGTGGGTCGTTTGCAGCTCAAAGCTCATTAGGAATGCTCAGACATTCTCCATGCTGCAGCAACCCAGAGACGTCAAATCTTATCTCATCCCCTCCTTTCCCTTCACCACACCACTCGCTTCTGAGCTCAGCCTGGACTCACCTCCTCCCTACACACCAGCCATTCCCTTACTCGGAGTGGGTGGAAAATGGGGGCCTTGGAGCTGTGGGGTCAATGACAGAGATCCTTGGTCTGCTGGAGGCCTGGCACCTCAGTCCTGTCCCTCTCTGTCAATCCAAGCTGCAAAGGATGAGAGCAATCCAGAACTGACAATCCTCTGTGACACATTACTCCTTCCTGTGCCTCCCAAGTGAGCCACGCGAGGGACAGACCTGAGAGCGCCCCATGGCTCACCAATTCAGCGCAGGGTCTTCGTTTATGGGTGTCTTCCGCACTCAGTAAATCTCTGCTGAGTCCCAGGCCCTGGGTCTGCAGCAGCGAGTGGAGTAGACATGACCTATCTTGGGCCGCGTGTGTGGTCGGTACCCAGTACCCCTGGCTCCCTGAAGCAGGGGAGTGGATGTGATCCCTGCCCTCCAAAGGCCTCCATCCAGGAGGGGAGGTTATGCCAGGGCCACACAAGTGAGGGCAAAATTCCAAGACAATGCACCCCAGTCTCACAGAGGAGAGAAGCAGGGCTTGACTGAGGTCAGTGGTGGTGCAGGGGCCAGAGCTGTCTCTGCTCCACGCCCACCACCCCAGGAGTTGCAAATGGGAGAAAGAGCCTGGCTTTCTCCAGGGGCTGGGGCTGCAGTGACGTCACCTTGGCCTGCGCCTCCTTCGTGCGCCCCCTGCCGCCCTCCAGCCACAGTGCAGCCCAGTGAAGCCTCGCTGACCCACCAGTGGAGTCTGTATCACTGCCATCTCAGACTTCTCAGCTAAACCAGCGGTCTTCGTGTCTGCGGGCTGCTACAGAGAAGTACGGCAAACCGGGTGGGCCCAAACACAGAAGGGTATTCTCTTATAGTTATGGAGGCTGGACGTTCAAAACCAAAGAGTTGGCAGGGCTGTGTTGGCAAAGGACTCGTTCCTGGCTCCTGGTGGTGGCTGTCAGCCCTGGGCCTTCCTTGGCTTGTGGACACAGCATTTCCACCTCCGACTCGTGGCGGTTTCCCTACGTGTCTCTGCCTCTGTCCATTTCCCTCTTCTTAGGACACCAGTCCAACTGGAATGCTTAAGGGTGGATTAAGGGGTCATCCTACTCCAATGCAACCTCATCTTAACTGATTACATTTGCAATAACCATACTTCCAAATTACCACGTTCTGAGGTACTGGGAGCTAGGACTTCAACTTTGGGGGTGTGTATGTGTGTTAAGTTGCTTCAGTTGTGTCCGGCTCTTTGCAACCCTATGCAGTGTAGCCTGCCAGGCTCCTCTGTCCATGGGATTCTCCAGGCAAGAATACTGGAGTGGGTTGCCATGCCCTCCTCCAGGGGATCTTCCCAACCCAGGGATTTAACCTGCATCTCTTGTCTCCTGCATTGGCAGGCGAGTTCTTTATCGCTAGCACCACCTGGGAAGCCCCAACTTTGGGGGAGGGGGACCCAGTTCAAGCCATAACACTGGACCATACCACTAAGCTCGCCAAAGTTCCCTCAAGGAAGCTTCCAGAACTGATGCGCTATAAGGGAGAAAAGAAATAACCCGCATGTCCCCTTTCTACCATGATCGCTGGGTACCAGAAGATGCCTTCAATCAATACTTATTGAATGATTTTTTTTTTTTAGTCTCCTAATATCCTCACCCTAGACATCACTGTATCCATTTTTAAAAGCAGAGAATCACAGTGACTTCAAGTCTTTCAAAAGCATGAGGTCCCCATTCATTTCCCCTCCAATATTTATTATACACACACTCCTTGAAAGGCGCAGTGCGGGCTGCAGAAAACTGTTGAGTGTGCTTCCCCTAAGTCATGATGGTAGAGAGAAAACGCTTCGCCTTTGGCATGCCAAGGCTTTTAACTGTAGCCTGGTGGGCTACAGTCCATGGGGTTGCAAAAGAGTTGAACATGACTGAGCGACTGAACAACAACGATCTCCTCCCTGAGAGGTCAGCAGAAATTCGGCATGTATTTGAATCATACAGTCTTCAAGGTCACGAGTGCAAAAGCGAGTTAGTTCCTTCGCCAGCAATGGAGCCGGACCACCTACCCGTGTGAGTCTCTTCTTATCAGTGTTGGGGCTCGCCCTGTCCCGGATGGGAACAAGGAGTGACATGTTTAATGTGGCGATTTAAATTTAGCATTAAATTAATTTAAATGAAATAAACTTATAAATTCAGTTCTTCAGTTGCATTAGCCACATTTCAAGCGCTCAATAACATAGGTCGCTACCCTATTGGACGGCACGGATATAGATTTCCATCACCGCAGAAAGTTCTATTGAACAGAACCAGTCAATGCAGTCGCTGGAGTGAAGGGGTAAAAACATTGATGCTTCGTAAAAACAAAACGGCTCCCACAAGAAAGTAAATGCTTGAACAGATGGGGAAAGTGAAAAGGAAGTGAGAACAGCTCTTGAATAAAACATTCAAGTTCTCTGGATGCAACGATCCACAGTGATGAGCAGACGTCATGATCTAGGCGAAGGATGGGCACCTCCTCTGTGAGCATCGTAGCCGGCGACATATCCCCTGGGCCTTCCGCGAGCGAGGGGACCTCCTGCTGCGGCGGGCAGGCCACACCAGGAGACACCCTCTGACTGCAGGATCAGGGGGAAATTTACAGAGAAGTGGCAACTGAGATGGACCTGGAAGGTTCAGTGGGGCTCAGACTGGCAGAGGCCGGGGAGAGCATTACAAGCAGAAGGGACTTGTGATGGGAGAGACCCTTGCCATGCTCCCTAGACTCAGAGCAGCAAGGAGAATGGTGCTTCCTTCCTTGGGCTTCCAGAAACTTAAGCAGGTATGAACTAAAAAAGAAACTCTTAATGCAGATGACTGATACTGATACTCATGTAAGACACAAAGTGGAAGTCATAGTCGCTCGGTCAAGTCTGACTCTTTGCAACCCCATGGACTGTAGCCCGTCGGGCTTCTCTCTCCATGGAATTCTCCAGCAAGAATACTGGAGTGGGTTACCATGCCCTCCTCCAGGGGATCTTCCCAACCCAGGGATCAGATCCAGGTCTCCCACATTGCAGGCGGGTTCTTTAACATCTGAGCCACCACAAAAAAAAGCCCCCAGATGGTTAATAAGCTGGGATAAGGTGAAAGTCCAGAGTCAGAGGCGTGATTCAGTGGCCCAGCTTTTTAGCGCTCTTCCCAGCCCTCAGTTTTGCAGCTTCCATCTCAAAGGCCATAGGAGTTAGAAAGCGGAAGTTTCTATTTCTCCGGCTCGGGTCCACCTCAGAGATGCATCTGAAGCTCCAGTTCCTCAGGCCAGCGGGAGAACACATTGACCAAAGCAACTGCTTACTGTGCATTTTAGCAGGAACCATGCACTTCGTAAGCTTTTCTGCTGCAGGACACTGCCCCTCATATTGCAGGTGAAATATACTTGACCCCTATACCCCTCTTTCAAAGTCTAGGTCCTGAGGACTTCTGCGAGCTGCTGAGGGACTCACAGCCTGCCCTCTCTCTGCCTCTCACGGTCACTGCCGTCTCTGGGCCCTCGGAGACCTGGGCCCAAGACTGCTACTCCTTCCCCAGCGCCCACCAGGGATCAGCCTCACCAACATCTCTAGCGTGTTCTCCAGGAGAAGCAGGGGAAGACGTCCCTTGGAAGGATGCTCTGCACACCGTTTCCTGTTTTATCGGCCCTTCCTTCTCCCACCCCTACCCTGGCTCCCAGTCCTCTCTCTCCCTCTACTTGGCGGGACAGTTTCTGCCTCCTCGGAAGGATGACCGTGAGTGTCCAGCCAAGTGAGCTAGTCAGGGGACTCCTTCCCCATCAGAGGGTTGCCCTGTACCAGCCCTGGAGAAAACAGAACGCTCTCCACCTCAATTCATATTCAGTATTTCACTTAATCTTCTCCAGGGCCACGGGGATAGGAACACGTATTGCTTCCGTTTTGCAAATGGGAAAACAGACTCAGAGAAGTTAAGAGACACGGCAGAGATTACGGAGTAGAAAAGTCGTGGGACCGGTTCATAAATTCAGGTCTGAAAGTGAAAGTGTTAGTCCCTCTGTCGTGCCCGACTCTTTGCAACCCCAAGGACTGTAGCTCACCAGGCTCTTCTGTCCATGGGGATTCTCCAGGCGAGAATACTGGAGCGGGTTGCCACTCCCTCTCCAGGGGATCTTCCCAACCCAGGAATCAAACCCAGGTCTCCTGCATTGCAGGCAGATTGTTTACCAGCTGAGCCACCAGGGAAGCCCAAACTCAGGTCTCCTGGTCCCAAAGCCCTAGCTGGCCTCTCTCACCCCTGCAGAACCTTATCTCTCAGCTGCCTCAAGGGGAATGGAGACGTACCAATAAAGAGACAATGGGGTTTACAAAAGTTCTTTCTAAGCCATGTAAAATGACTGGGAAAACAACTGTCTGGAAGACACATAAGATGCCGATTGGCAAGAATTCTAATGAGCCTACAGGCTCCACCGTGCATATGTGGACAGTATCCACTGTGCATCAGGAATGAGGGATTTATTCTGTGCATGAGTCAGAGAATAACTATTGTTATTATTTAGCATTGATTAATTGTTCCTCCAGCCCTCCAGTCCTCTCCGTACAGTTCTCAAAAAATCATTAAGCTTCCCGAGTTGCCCAGGCCTCGACATTCTGGGGAAAGAGCTGCACTGGGAGCGCTGTGGGATGAGGCAGGCCTCTGAGCAGCCCGCAGCGGGCCCTGGGGAAGGAGACCCGGCGGCCCGCTCGCCACCCCTCACCCCTCTGGGCAGGCAGCCTCGCAGAAGCTCCGGGGGTCACGGCGGTGACTCCAGCACCAGGGCGGAAATTACAGGCCTCCACCTCCTTACAGAAAAAACCAAGTAGGCCCGGCGAGCTCTCCACGTGGAAAACTTCGGGAGCTGCATACACACTGCGTAACTGCTACTAAGGAGGGGCTCGCTCTTCCGGGGAAATACAGCAGCCAACGCTGCAGCCTCATTCGCGAGGGCCTGATTAAATGTAGCGTTGTAAAAGGCTCCAAGCAGTGAATTTTCATCCTGACATCCAATAACACTCCCTGACCCTTTGGATATTGTCCTTCCCAGAGGTCAAAAATATGAATAAATAATGGCTCTGACAACCTTGACATTGAGTAGAGGTGGGATGAAAAGCTCTCTGGGAGGAAAAAAAATCCGACATTACATTTGTGATCACAGAGAATAAAGGAAAATCCATACGCTAATTTTGCTAAATGCAGGCTTGACAGGAAGACCTGAGACTAAACTCTGACAACCTTTGTAATGTTTATTCAGGAGGCAAGGGGCTCTCCGAGCTCCAGGCCACGCTCCATTCTCCATCATTCAACGCGAGGTGGGAGTGACTTCTTCCCACAGACAGCTTTTATTGATGAGAAATGATCAACCCAGGGAGAACGCCATCCGGAGGAGTTAGCTCCGAAACAATCTTGTTAAATAGTTAGCGGTGATGCTTCCTATCAGGTCAAAGGTAAGTCCACAGCTCAGGGCCATCCGTCACGTGTGAGGAGCCCCATTTACAGACAGACGGCGGAGCCAAGGCAATCAGCCTGAGATCCACTCAGACGGGAATTTATAACAGTTGGGCAAAGGAAGGTTGCCTCTTGTTTTAGGTTCTGTCAGTGGGCGGGGGAGGAGCGGAAATCAAGGAACAGAGTGAATTACTCAAGGTGGCCTTGGGAAGACCGTCTTTGGGATGAAGGCTAGAGGTTGATGTACAGACACCATCCATCCCTCCCTCCGTGCCTGGAGCCCATGTGCCGTGAGTTCAAAGACCCAGCACACGGGACATAAAACCTACCAGATCTGTCATTAAACCTGTGGGGAATGTGCCAGGCAGGAGCCCTGCATCTCTCCAAATGCTGGATGGATGGTGGGCGAGAAACGAGCAAATGTCCAAGTCCTTGCACACCACGACCTTGACTAGACTGTGTCAGCGGTGGGGGAGCCAACATGGACTCCCTTCTCTACTGAGTCCAGTAGGGTGCTCATAGATGGGGGGCCCAGAGCACCATAACCCAGCTGTTCGTGGCCCGCTGGCATCTCCATTTCACAGAACAATGAGTTGATCTGATTTTGCAACACAACAGACTCTATGACTTTACAGCTTTCATCACTGCTTTCCCTCCATAGTCTGCCTCTAGATGCTTCCAAGCAGTAGAGGGCAGTGGTTAAGCATCCAGGCCACCTAGGTCCTAAACCTGGCTTTACTTCTTCCTGGGCACAGTGGGCATTGTGGTTTGCCACCCTGATGTCCCTTTCAGGACCAAGGCACTCCCTTCTGTAGCTGCAGGGAGCAGTGCCACGCCAAACAATTCTGCATTCCTCTTGTCTACATTCAGGACAAGAGGAAAAATATCCATGCTACCAATTTAAAATTTAAATTTTTGAGAGGTGTTTGTTCATCATGCATGGTTTCACTCATTGTAATTGTTTCATAATTATGTGTTAAAATATTGTTTATCTTAGCTGCTGACGTTTGACACCCCCTGACATTTTGCACCCTGGTGAAGATACCTCTCTTCTCTCACCCTCGCCCTGGCTCTGGCAGGAGTGCTGGCCGCTGATGGCTCAGAGCTGAGCACCTCTGCAGGAATAACCCTTCCCTAGTGGCTCAGACGGTAAAGCATCTGTCTACAATGCTGGAGACCCAGGTTCGATCCCTGGGTTGGGACGATCCCCTAGAGAAGGAAATGGCAATCCAGTCTAGGACTATTGCCTGGAAAATCCCATGGAGAGAGGAGCCCAGTAGTCTACAGCCCATGGGGTCGCAAAGAGTCGACACAACTGAGCGACTTCACTTCAGAGGGAACATGAGCTTCCCAGGTGGTACTGGCAATAAAGAATCCGCCCTCCAGTGCAGGAGATGTAATAGATGCGAGTTCGATCCCTGGGTCAGGAAGATCCCCTGGAGGAGGACATGGCAACCCACTCCAGTGCTCTTGCCTGGAGAATCCCATGGACAGAGGAGCCTGGTGGGCTGCAGTCCATGAGGTCGTAAAAGGATCACATATTACTTAGTGACTAAACAACAACAACCAGGTCATCCCCAGTTTGAATGTGGGGGGCAGGCCATACTCAATGACCGGTTGATAAGCAGGTTCAAAGGCATGATACCCAGAACCAGCTAGACACCCACAAATGGCCACAGGATCCGCTCCAGTGGCTTCTTAGAGCTGCCCTAACAAAGCACCAGAAGCTGTGCAGCTTACTGTCTCACAGGTCTGGAGAGCAGAAGTCGAAAGTCAGGATGTGAGAAGGATCAGCTCCCTCTTCAGGTCACAGAGGAGGCGCTGTTCCAGGACCTTCTCCTTGCTTCTGGTCATTCCCTGACCCGTGGCAGCATAACTCCAATCTTCACGTGGTTTTTCTAAGGGCACCGTGCACATGGTCACCCCTGGGCAGGCAGCAAGCTTCCTGTAGGGTCTCTCGAGTGTCAGAGCACGCGAGGAGGCCTCGTGAAGGGTGCTGTTTGGATGTGAGGGCTGTTTTGTCATACAGTAAGTTTGGAGGCACCACTTGGATGCACATACCTACTAACTCCCACCTTTCGTGAACCTGAAAGAAGGAAGAGAAAACCAGAGGCTGGATGAACATTTTATGTCATTTATTCCTTAGGAGTACCCTCCATAGGGATCAGGTAGATGAAGCTGCCCTGGAAACCCTTCCCATCGGATGGGTCCCAAAGTTTCCACCCTCCTCTGTCATGGCTTAACTCCTGATGCTTGTTCTGGGTTTGACCTGGGTTTTGTTGTACCTTCTCCCCCACGGCTTCTCCCTCTGCATCGACTTCAAGCTAAGTTCTTGATGAGTGGCTTTCTCTCCTTGGCATCTGCTCTGACAGCCCAAGATGAGAAATGCTGGGTTTTGCAGGAACTTAGTCCTGGAACTGATCTCTGAAGAAAACATAGCTCCCCAGAGTTTTTTAGGGCTTCCCTGGTGGCAAAGAGATGGAGAAACAGTGCCTGACTTTATATTGAGGGGGCTCCAGAATCACTACAGATGGTAATTGCAGCCATGAAATTAAAAGACACTTGCTCCTTGGAAGGAAATTTATGACCAACCTAGACAGCATATTAAAAAGCAGAGATATTGCTTTGTCAATCTAGTCAAGGCTATGGTTTTTCCAGTAGTCATGTATGGATGAGAGTTGAACTATAAAGAAAGCTGAGCGCTGAAGAATTGATGCTTCTGAACTGTGGTGTTGGAGAAGACTCTTAAGAGGCCTTTGGACTGCAAGGAGATCCAACCAGTCCATCCTAAAGGAGATCAGGCCTGGGTGTTCACTGAAAGGACTGATGTTGAAGCTGAAACTCCAATACTTTGGCCACCTGATGCGAAGAGCTGACTCATTTAAAAAGACCCTGATGCTGGGAAAGATTGAGGGCAGGAGAGGGGATGACAGAGAATGAGATGGTTGGATGGCATCACCGACTTGATGGACATGAGTTTGGGTAGACTCCAGGAGCTGGTGATGGACAGGGAGGCCTGGCTTGCTGCAGTTCATGAGATTGCAAAGAGTTGGACACTACTGAGTGACTGAACTGAACTGAACTGAACTGGTGGCTTAGCAGTAAGTAATCCACTTGCAATGCAGGAGACCCGGGTTCAAGCCCTGGGTCAGGAAGATCCCCCTGAGAAGGAAATACCAACCTACTCCAGTATTGTTGCCAGAGAAATCCCACGGTTTGAGGAGCCTGGCAGGCTACAGTCCACATGGTTACAAAGAGTCGGACACAACTGAATGATTAATCCACCATCACAGAGACTTTCACAAAAGTGTCTCTGTCTGTGGGGAAGGAGGGGTCTGTCTGCCTTTCCTGACTACTCTAAACCCCAAGACAGAAGGAAGGCAAGGGTCAGTCCCAGGCTGAGCTTCTAGACAACCAGTTCTCTCCAGGAACAAAGCAAGATTGAATAAAGAACAAACATTCCCGGGCTTCCCTGGGGGCTCAGGGGTAAAGAATCCACCTGCCAATGCATGAGACACAGGTTTGATCCCTGGTCTAGGAGGATCCCACCTGCTGCAGAGCAACTAATCCCGCGTGCCACAACCACTGAGCCTGTGCTGTGCAGCCTGGGAGCCGCAACAAGAGAAGCCGCCGCAATGAGAAGCCTGCACATCGCAAGCAGAGAGCAGCCCCCGCTCTCTGCAACTAGAGAAAAGCCCACATGCATCAGCGAAGACCCAGCACAGCCAAAAATCAACAATAAATAAATAAAATGTAAAAATATGTACATATGTTATATATATGCATAGAATATATATATATACACACACACACAGATCGTTTGCTCTGTGTGTATGGAACAAGCATTCTCCCTTCCAAGAGAAATGGATTCCTCCAAAGTCCACCTGGGCCTCAACCCAGACACCAGGGCTCAGCCCTCGAGTTTGGGGTCGGAGGCGACGTGCAGTCACTTCCCTGGTCCAGCTGTTCTAGCTGGATGATCTCAACGAAGGGACTTAATCGCTCTGAGTTTCTGGGATGCCGTTGTTACCATGGAGACAACACAGGCGCGCCTGCAACTGTGTCAGAGCTGGATTCTAAAGTCAGTGCCTACAGACGGACTCCATATTCGTCAGAGCTTCCCTTGCAAACCCCTTAGGCAGGCCACAGCCCGGCAGTGTCCTTTCTCCTACGGAGGAACAAGGCATGGCTCACTGCATGGACCGGGCCTCTCCAGGTCATCAAGAGGCTCTAGCAGGTTTGTCTCCAGGAGCCAGGTTGTGTGAAAAGTGACTGTCCTGAAATAGTATAAGCACATTCTTGGCAGTGAGAGGCTCGCACTTTGAAAGGGGCTTAGGAACTGAATCTGATGCGGGAGAGAAGGAGGTTTACGAGGCCTGTCTCACCTCCTTCCACAGCTGTCTTCTGGTGGAAATATGACAGAACTGTCCCCCACTACCGCATCTCCCTCCCTTCTTCTAATTTGTTATGGGGTAAATCCTATTCCTCCACAAAGGTACACTGAAGCCCCAAACCTTCAGCACCTCAAGTGTGGCCTGACTTTGTCCCAGAATCTCTATGAGGCAATCCATGACAACAGGGTCATGAGATGGGCCCTGACCCAGTGTGACTGCTGCCCTTATCAAAAGGGGAACTCTGAGGGCAGAGCCACACACACAGGGCAGGGGACGTGAGGACACCTGGAGAAGAGGGCCGTCTCAAGCCCAGGGATGCCAGGGCTTACCGGAGGCCGGGAGAGAGACTAATCAGAGCTCTCAGGGGAAGCCAGTCTCACCAACACCTTGGCTTCAGATGGGCAGCCTCCAGACTGCAAGACAACAAATGCCTGCTGTTTAAGTCGTCCGCTTCGTGGTGCTTCACTATGGAAACTGCCATGAAACTAACACACAGTTGGACTGCCCGAGTTACATGTGCCTTTAGTGAGACTTGCCTGAAATACCTACCTCAGAGGGTTTTTGTGAGAATCAATGAGCCAAGTTCTGAGTTCAGGGATTAGCTCTCTACCTGGGGCGTATTAGATCTGCAGGGTCACTGCTCACTGTGGCGTGCGTGCTCACACAGTAGTGTCCAGCTCTTTGCAACCCCATGGACTGTCGCCCACCAGATTCCTCTCTCCATGGGACTTTCCAGGCAAGAATACTGGAGTGGGTTGCCATACCCTTCTCCAGGGGATCTTCTTAACCCAGGGATTAAACCCATGTCTCTAGCATCTCCTGCATTGTAGGCAGATTCTTTACCACTGAGCCACCAGGGAAGCCTTCTAGTTATCACCCCTTTAATTCAGGTAAAGATATTGGATGAGGAGCCATGACATCTCTGGTCTTAGTCCTAAGTAAGTGAGGAAGAAAGGCACGTCTCCCTGGGATTTAGTTCTTGGCAAAATGAGGATTTGAATATATGTGTTTCCTTCCAGCCCTGACACTCTAGAGTTCTGTGATACCACAAGACACCAGTCAAGGGACCACATTAGGACGTCAGGTTCTGCCTTGACCCTGATTGGGACAGCAGGCAAGCAGGCCTGTAAATATTTCAGGGTCATTCCATGCTGGCCCAGAGGCTGACAGATGTTGACCTCCTTGGGTTTATTGTGCAGAAACAAAAAAATCAAAAGGACACAATTTTGTGTCTTGAAATTGAAACATAATACGTCTCCCTTTCCCATCTGCTAACTGCAATTGCTTTTCCTCTCAGGTCTGTGATGTTTGTAGGGAAACTGTTGCTTTTTCTACTGACTTAGGTCTTTTTCTAAATAGAAAAGGAGAGCCTATTATATTCCCAAAAGTGTTCAGCTGGGTGGGGCCAAGGTATTGGAACACTTGCTCCCAGGAGGCCCTCACCCTACAGCCTCAAATCACCGTCATGTTCTCTTTTTAATGCTGCTGTTTCCATGCACCTCAGGACCTCAGCCGCCAGGCTCCCGCGTCCATGGGATTCTTCAGGCAAGAACACTTGAATGGGTTGCCTGGCCCTCCTCCAGGGGATCTTGCTGACCCAGGGATTGAACCCTGGTCTCCTGCATTGCAGGCAGATTCTTTACCATCTGAGCTGCCAAGGAAGCTCAAGGCGAGAGGAAAACGCAGCACCCTGGAAAGGGCCAAGGCAGGCTGCCTCCCCACCCCACAGGCAGAGGGCCACCCGGACAGCTCTGCTACTTCTGTTACCAAGAGCACAACCGGCTGAGACGAGGAGCCCGAGAATCCCGCAGAGTAATGTCTCAAAATAACCACCTTACCAGGGTCTGGATGCCAATTTCTTTTATAGAACAGAGATGGGGGAGAGGCGAAGAAGCAAAGCAAAAAGCCCATTAATCTTGCAAATATCTTCTAGGGAATGTGTTCATCTCTTCCTTCCTGTGGCCACCCACAGGTGGACAGGGCCCCAAACAAAAGTACTTTGGTTCACTATTCAGACAGAGGGGCAGGGTTCCCCGAGGCAGACCCTTATGGATAAAGAGTATCCACTTAGTGAACAAAAGCAACTGAGAAGCAAAAGAAACGGATGGAACATGGAGTCAGAATTAGTTCTTCTGGGCAACAGCTCCACACTAGGACATGCTCAGGACAGAAGGACCCAGACTAGGGGTGAGTGAGAGGCCCTGGCAGCCCCGCCCAGCATGGGGTGGCCACCACCAACCCCAATGCGGAAGGGCACACACCCTCCCCGAGTCCACACTCAGGCCCTGCCCGAGGGCAGCAGGAAGACCTGGGCCTCCCCTGTCAACACCCAGGCTGAAGGTGGCAGTGGTGGAGAGGAAGAGAGGGGAATGGGGGCAGGACCTGGGGTGCCAGGGTACCAGGAAACAGGGAGTTGAGAACTTTTCTGGGGGTGCAGGGAGGCCCCAGAAGTGGCACTGTGCTTCACCGAGGCTCCATGGCCCCAGTACAAGTGCCACTGTCCCATCGGACTTCCCTTACACAGCACAAATTCAAAGAAGTAGTAAGAATTGTCAGACTCACATCCACAGATCATCAAGCCCCAAGCACAAGGCCTTTGTGGGCATGGAACCCTGGGTGGGTATATGGCTGCATGCCCATAAAGTCAGCCTGTTGTTCAAAAAAAAAAAAGCCATTCAAGCTCATCCCTTGGGAGCTTTGGAGCAGCAACAGCAGCAGCAGAGAGAGGGGCGGGCTTCTGAGGTGGGCCAGCTCCGACCCTCCCACTGGTCCTCTCAGGCCCAGGGGATCTGTAGCTGGAGATCTAATGCACTGCACGATGGCTGGTCCTCAGGGACGGCTGAATAAGTAGGAGCTGGTGGCTCAGCTGGTAAAGAACCCACCTGCCGATGTCGGAGACACAAGAGACAAGAATTCCATCCCTGGGTTGGGAAGATCCCCTGGAGAAGGAAACGGAAACCCATTCCAGTACTCTTGCCTGGGAAACCCCATGGACAGAGCTTGGAGGGGTACAGTCCATGCGGATGCATAGAGTAAGACACGACTGAGGGCCCAGGCAGGTTGTGGTCACGTCCCTCCATGACGGGGTGGTGAGTTTCCAACAATAATGCCTTAAAGGAGGCGAGAGTCTATCTAATAAGGTGCCCCTGAGAACCCAGTAGGAATCCAAGAAAAGGAGAGGGGAGGAATCTAGACAGACCCAAAGGAGAGACTGCCTGAGGTCAGCTTATAAGGGATTGGGGTGGAATGAGGGAATGCCGTGTTTCTATCTGGGGAGTTGTTGCTTAGTCACTATACTTGTGTTGGACTCTTTAGCAACCCGTGGATTGCAGCCCACCAGGATCCTCTGTCCATGGGGTTTCCCTGGCAAGAATACTGGAGTGGGTTGCCTTTTCCTTCTCCAGGGGATCTTCCCGACCCAGGGACAGAACCCTAGTATCCTGCACTGGCAGGTGGATTCTGTAGCAGTGAGCCACCAGAGAAGCCTGAAGCCTTAAAGCTGGGCTTATCACATGGCTCTGTTCTCTAAAAATGAAAACAGCAGACATCCTGATGGGGGTGGAGGTGTGCCTCATGGGGGGACTGGGACAATGACCAAAATCCATCAGCCACTGGGGGAGAATTAAGCTTGCTGTCTGTGAGTTTAAATATCTATTTGAATACAGCCAAAATGCTTTGGAATCTAGTGCTTGGAAGTAATTATGGTGATGGATTTTGCATTTTGCCCTACAGTGCAATTAAGGGGTAGGGTTTTGCCAACATCTTAAGCCTATTAAGAGCTCCGTGTGGAAGCTGGCCACGACCTCCAGGACTCTGATGAACCTCCAGCCGTGACTCGCCTGCAGCCAGCACATCGGCTCTGGCCGTGCCCTGCAGGACGCAGGTCAGGGCCCAGGGGCCGGAGGACCTGGCCTGCCTGCTCCCCCGAGACCCGGCAACACGTCTACACATCACCACTGTGGCCCCTGTCACTTCTGACAGCAGATATGATTTTAGCTGTCAGGCAGCTGGCAGAAAAGAAAACGTAATTCACAGCCAAATGCAGCCTGCAGAAGCGCACGCCTGGCTCCTGGGGGCTGGAGCTCAGCACACACACCCGGGACAGGTTTTCTCAGGACTAGCTGTGCAGGTGAGACCCCCTCTTGGGCCAGTCAGGGTTACTGTGAGAGGAAGCAGAATATGTAAATGCAGTTACTATTTCTGACAACTCCATGTCCTAAAACACGCTTTGAGAATTATATTACTAATAACCATTCGGCCATAATTACACTGTGAGCTGTAAATTCCCTGTTGAAACTGGACTCACCCTTCCTTGGTTTTTGTTGTTGTTGTTTTGCTAATTCCAAAGGGAAATGATCCTTTACTTCTTTACCGCCAGTTCTGCAGACTGAGGCCTCTAAAATGACCCTGGGGAATGAATCGTGCCCTTGAAGGAGGACACAATTTCAAAGCCCAGATTCTCAGGCTGGCTGCTTGGGGTTGGAGGGATGGAGACAAGATTTGGGAGAGGAGAGAAACTCGGAAATGTTGAGCTCTTGACTTCCCCTGCTTTCAGCGGTTAGTACTCAGCGTTCCCAATAGAGGGGGTGTAGGTTCGATCCCCTGGGGAATGAAGACCCCGCAGGCCGCACAGCATGGCCTTAAAAAAAAGAGAAGAGAAAGAAATGCCGAGGTCTGTTTTCAGGCTTGGCAATGAGCTCTCGGAGTTGAACAGAGTCACGTGTGTGTGTAGGAGCATGTGTGTGTCCTGAAGGAGGCACATTTAATCAGAAATACGCAGAATGAGCCAAACCGGGATGAGACAACGGGAAATGTAAGCTGCCTGTGAAAATGGAAAATGTCGCCCTGTGGACCATTTGAAAGGATGCTCACCAGCTGCACTGGGGCTCTGGGTACCTACTCCTTGAGAAAGGAGACCCAGATTCTAGCCTGGAAGGTTCTTAACCCCTTGTGTACCATGCAGTGCAAAACAGAGGTAAAACCCAGCAGCTGGACCCGTCAGGCGCACCCAGGTTCAAATCCCGATTCTGCCACGTACTAGCTCCGTGAACTCGGCCAAATTATCTAAGCTTGCTAACCTCAGCCTTCCCTTCTGTTCAATGGGGATGAAAAGGATACCTACTGCTGAGGGCTACAGAATTAAACGAGACAGAGTATATGGAGGTGCAAAGCACAGTGGCCAGGACATAGCAGCTGCTCAAGAGATGGTACTATGGATGCGCCGTCACAAGTACTGATTGAGCACCAACTGTGTGCAGGCGCACAGACTCACACAGGGGTTAAATGTGTGAGCCCCGCTTTTAGGAAGCTTGACGGGGAGCAGAAAATACAAGGTGAGAAGAGGTTAAGATCCATGGGGGCAACATCTGGACAAGTCACCTAGGAGCTGGGCAGGAAGGAAAACTCCAAGTCAGGGAAGTTGTGCGCATCACATAACTGATCTGTCCATTCCTCTCCCCGTTGAGAAAAGGGAAGCATGATCCTTTCCTCTCTTACCTCTCAGAGTTGGTATGAGGCCCCAAAGAAATTAGACTCACACCAGTGTTGGAAAGTACAACACACTCTAAACACTAAGGGAGCCTGAGAAGCAAGGACTTGGTAAGAGTGAGAGGGATTCTTGGAGATGCTGTGGCTTTGTGCTTTATGCTTTATGAAAATTCTGATCAGGGGCTCCACAGACGCAGAAGACTGCCTGGGGCATGAGGCCTGCACCAGGATTTCAAATCCCAGCTCCAGTCGAGCAGATGCGCATGCCACTGCTTACACAGTTACACAAAGGGGGAGTCGAAAAGTCATGCCGACAAAAGTGGTGCAAAGCCGGAACTTGGCTTTCCGTGGGATCTTCTGCTGCAGGGCCTCCCAGGAACTCAGGAAGGTAGGAAGACAAAAGGCCTCAAAACTGTCTGTAGCCACCAGACTGTGTGATGGTTCAGGTCTGACCACAAGTGTCTGATCATCATTTTTTAATTTTTTTTTTAAAAAAAGAATCTATCCTCCTGTTCATTTATCATCCAATAAAGCTTCCATGCTTATTTACGTGTGTCTGGAAGAGGTAAGGAGGAGACTGTCCATTTGTAAAGACAGCTTAGCGCAGACTGCCATCTTCCTAGTTCATTCATTTGCCCCCTGACTCTTATTGAAGGTGTTACGGGCTTGTATCACCCAAAATTCATACATTCAAGTCTTAATTCCAAGTATTGCATTTGGAACCTGGATGTTTAAAGAGCTGATTAAGTTGAATGAGGCCCTAATCCAGGACTCTGTCCTAATAAGAAGGGGAACTGTTAATTCCTAGAACTGCATTTGGAGTCAGGGTATTTATCTGCAAGTCAAGGCCATCTGCAAGACAAGGAAGGGCCTTGGGAGAAATCAAACCTGGATCCCAGACTTCAGGTCTTTAGAACTGAGAGAGAGTAAATGACCGTTAAGTCACCCAACCTGGGCTCCCTTTGTAGCCGCAGCAGATACAAAGGGCTACTCTGGGCCAGGAACACTGCTGGGCCTTGGGAATCCAAGGAAGAAGACCATGCCCACCTCGGAGAGCTCACCACCTCGGCAGGGAAGCACAGGCTCACAAACACAGCTTAACGGAGGCTGGGCTGCAAGAGAAGAACACGACTGCTCGGTCCTGGGGGTGGGCGTGCACAGGGGAGGACTCGCGCAGGCCCTGCTAAGATGACGCAGACTGGAAACCGCAGTGGGACCTGGCTCACCCCTCAGCCCCCGTCCTGTGTTGGCGGTCAGTCTGTAATTACTGAATCACGTCTCTTGGTGTGCAGGTAGGTGATTAACTTGCTGGACTTGTCCTTTGGGGAAGTAAAGAGGCACAAATTCTTGGGGCTGCAAGGTCTCTGGGGGTGTTCTAGTTCCACCAGACACCCTGGTGAGAGGTCACGTCAGCTGCTGCCATTCTAGACAGCCTGTCAAGGAGATCCGGAGTGTCCTTATGGGGACAAGGCAGATGGAAGAAGGCAGGGAGAGAGGGAGAGACGGAAGGAGAGGAAAGGGGAGGGAGGAAGGAGAGAGAGAAAAAAGAATCTGTCCAAATTTCACACCACTCTGGAAATAAAGGTTACATCCGCAGCTGCCTCATGTGGCTAAAGGTGACTGTCAGACCATCTTGGTCTACAAGAAGCAGACAAAACACGGAGAGGGTTGCCCACCATCTCTGCACTCCACCTAGACAGCAGCCTCACCCAGACTCACCCCGCAGGAGAAGGTGGTGTGCCTCAGGGAAGTGCAAGTGGGCTCAATCAGAACTTCAGATCCCCTCTCCAACCACAGGCCAGAAGACTGTCCCCTCTCTCCTGAAACTAACGCTTTGTCAAGCTGTCCGCCGAGGTCAGCCCCAGCTACCATATAGACACCTGTGTGAGCCGCCATTACCTGTCCCTGCCAGCAGCGTGGACTGCAAGCTTGCGAGGAGCCCCAGCGCCCGGCTAGCCAGTGGTCCTCAGCTTGAAGGCGTGAGCAGCACCCGTGGGCGGGTTAAGCACGCAGACTCTCAGGCCCACCCCAGCCATCAGCGGGTCAAGGCGCGGGCCAGAAGCCACGTGTTCAGTGAGCACTGGGTGATGTTAACGGACCACACCTGGGGCAAGACTCACTCAGCAGAACCCACAGAGACACAGAGGAGAAAACTAAGGCTCCAAGAGGCGCCAGGGCTTCCCCAGGACCGCAGAGCCCGCCGGCGGCAGAGCCCATCAGAACCCTCATTCTGGCCCTAAAACAGGAGCATCAAGTCAGCACAGTCAGTACAGTGGTCCCAGGGGCTCTGCCTCTTCCCCACGCTCATTGCCTCTCCTCACCTCCCAAAGTCCTCCCCTCCTCGCCTCCCAAAGTCCTGTTTACAGAGACAGAACAAAATCAGAAGGAGATCAGAACTCAGGGCAAGAATCCTCTGGGTGAATGTTGGGAGCCCTCTAAACACTTAAGATATCTGTGTCCATTTCTATTCTCTGGCCCTGTCGCTTTCTATTTCCTCTCTGAGACAGTGAAATACACTGTACAAGTGATTGTCTGAATGAGCAAAAAGCTCGTTCAAGACAAATAGTTAAATAAACTTCAAAATTCAAATGGATACTTTGAGCTCAAATTAACCCACCGTGTAATTAATATTTGTGCTTCTATCAACCTCTATTTATGACCAGGTAGTGCCGTTAAGACTTATTCACAAAAAAGCCACTTTATACACATCCGTTCAGGGCTGAGAAAAAATAATCTTTCAAGATTATCAGAGGAATCCAAGGTGGAGGTGATTTCTCCCTTGGTGTGCTTGAACTTGGGAAGACTTTCGACATAATGGTTGACATATAAAAGACATTTATAATAATTACTTAGGCACTAATGACAGTTTGGACAATAAGAAGCCTGGTTCCAAAGTTCCCTGACCAGCAGTGTTTGCTGTGACTAAGGGCCATGTAGACAGCAGGCATCAACTTTGCCTAACCTTTGCACTTGTAATAAAAATGCAATAAAGTAATTGGTTAAAATCGAGACACCCCTGATAAAGAATATTTGCTTTTTAAAGTAACTGGCTAAAATAGGAACATATCTGATAAATGAGTTTATGGAGGTGGGGGGCGGAAGGCCAGGCCTTGCTAATTAATTGAGATTCTGTTTCCTACGTGGATTCCTTCTTTACCTCTTTGGAGAGAAATGGAGCCGTGAAACAATGAACACAGCCTGCAGTACTGACCAAAAGCATGTGTACTCCTCAGTTAATAGAGAGGTGTTTACACGCTGTTAACACTTGTTTAAAATTCCCAAGCTTCACAGCACTGGAGAACGCAGGCTTTGACGGCATATTTAATCACAAAACCGTGGTTCTCGTCGGATCACCAATATACTGAAGACATGGAGACGCAGGAAGAGACGTTCTGTATCCTCTGGTCTCTTAATTCGTTGCCATCTGTACTTGAGTTGAAAATCCATGAATGTCTTGATCTTATTTCCCTTGAGAGTTTGCTCTATATTAGGTCCCTATTTAAAAGCTCCAATTTTTAATTAAAATCTTATTTTTTAACAATTAAATATATAAAGGATGACACTTGGTATAATTATGAGCAGACCAGAATACATTACACATAGCAATAGTAATAGGAATGACAAGAACAAGGGTCCCATAAAAAAGCATGCATCGATTTCACACCTTTACGTGGCCCCCTAATAGCAATCAATGAGCCTGGGGGCACTCATATTGCCTCTGGACACTGTATACTGTGGAGGTCCCATTCCTAGGAACTGACGCTCCCTGAGCTGCTCTTGAGGGCTTCCCAGGTGGCGTACCTGCCAATGCAGGAGACATAAGAGACCTGGGTTCAATTCCTGGATCAGGAAGATCCCCTGGAGGAGGGCACAGCAACCCACTGCAGTATTCTTGCCTGGAGAACCCCATGGACAGAGGAGCCTGGCAGGCTACAGTCCATAGAGTCGCACAGAGTCGGACACGACTTAAGCAACTTAGCTCACATGCACTCGTGTATGGCCTGTACAGCCAGGCACTGTACTAAGCACTTTACATTTAAACCATTTGAGGCAGGTCCTAGTACAATCCCAGTTTTACAGACGACAATTCTGGGACTCAAAGAAGTCACCACAGCTAAGTTTGCAAGACCACCAAGTGAGCAGTGACTCCAAACAGAACGCCTTAAACCCAGCATGATCCAGTGGGTAAAGACTTGAGTTTGGTACCGCCAGACTGGACTTTTCAAAGTCCAGAGAAGACTTCAAGGCTTGGGAAGGTTTGAAAATCAAGTGTTAAAGCAATGTGAATTGAATGATGAAAATTCAGTTGTCTCAGAAATTAAATGAGTCTGCGTCCTCCGTGAGTTCCCCAGTTCTTCCCATTCCCTCTACGCCGGCCTCCGTGGCCCTGGGATTCAGCGCTCTCGGGACTAAAGTGTCTGCCACCTCCAAGGTGACTTCTAGCAGAAACACTCCCATTTCCCTGGGTTGGAGAATTCAGGAGGCAGGTGTCAGAGCAGAAAACCAAAGATCTCCACTCCAGCCGCCGGGGTGATTTCACGACACAGTGATGCCAGGCTGGCCTGAACAGGGTCCCAGTGATTCCTTTAATTGACTCCCAAACAACTGGGTTCTATTGTCTCTACTGCGAGGCATCACAAGAAGTGGTCTGAGCGCTGGGGGGCCTTTCAAGGCACCACTGGGCCTTGAAAGAGGTAATGGAACTGTTCTACAAACAGAATAACTCAGGCTGTGAGGAGGGTTGGTGGAGCCGTGTTCAAAGCAACACGGCATCCCCTGTTCCTTCTCCAGGGAACACAGAGACACAATAAAAGTGCCCATCCATTTGGGGTCAGGCCATACTTCTGTTGTTGTTTAGTCACTAAGTGATGCCTAACTCTTACAACCCTATGGATTGTAGCCCACCAGGCACCTCTGTCCATGAGATGTCCCAGGCAAGAATACTGGAATGGGTTGCCGTTTCCTTCTCCAGGGGATCTTGCCAACCCAGGGACTGGATCCACGTCTGCATCAGCAGGCAGATTCTTTACTACTGAACCTTATGTTGTAGGTAGCTTACTGCATAAGGGAAGCAGGGAAGAAGCCTTAGGCAATATTAAGGCATATATTAAGGCACATTTACTGAGCGTTTACCATCTATTCTAAATCCTCCACCTGTATTATATCATTTGAGACAAAAACCACATGAGGCGAATTATACTATTGCCCATTTTACGGACAGAGAAACTGAGGCACAAAGAGGTTTAGTAAACTCACCTATAGATAGTAATTGGCGGAAGATTCAGCCTCAGGCAGGCTGATCCCAGAGCTTAGGGTGAAATTAGGGGCTCCATATGGGAATATCGATGTGATTAACTGAGAGACAATTGTGCTGCTGTTAGTCATGTATATACTATTAATAAATGTTAAGTCCACCAAAAACAAACATTCAACCAGCTCTCTGATAAGGCTGGAATGTCCCGTTGCAAATACTCGAGGCCAACCTCTTCCAGGGAAACACAAGGACATGAGAGGAAGGAGTTGCTGGCAGCTGGAGGGGAGAGCACAGACCTGTGATGATCTGGTCCAAATCTTCTCAAATGTTGCCCACCTTGGGTTCCCGTCAGTTCAGTTAGTTCAGTCGCTCAGTCGTGTCCAACTCTTTACAACCCCATGAATCGCAGCACGCCAGGCCTCCCTGTCTATCACCAACTCCAGCCCCCCTGAAATGTCTCTCCCTCCTCCAGCACGAGGTGTGCCAGCTCCCGAAGTTTTGGGCACTATGGAGCTAATCTATGGCCACCCACTCCAATACTCTTGCCTGGAGAATTCCATGGACAGAGGAGCCTGGTGGGCTGCTGTCCATGGGGTTGGACAGAGTCAGACACAACTGAAGCGACTTAGCATGCATGCGTGCATTGGAGAAGGAAATGGCAACCCACTCCAGTATTCTTGCCTGGAGGATCCTGGATGCCTGTCCCAGGGACAGAGGAGCCTGGTGGGCTGCTGACTATGGGGTCTCACAGAGTCAGACATGACTGAAGTGACAGCAGCAGCAGCTACTGATCTTGTGTTAACCATGCTTTTCTTGCCTACGAATCTGCCAGTGGAGGGAAGGGCTGCCCCATTGTACTGCCCCAGACTCAGGCCCTTGTGTTGGCCTCCAAATTCTCTCTTCAATTCCAGGGCATTGTGGAAGATTCTGTGATTCAGCCACGGTCACTTCCTCAGGCTGCTACCCCTCTCCTTCACTTTTATTGATTTGAATTATGATCAATTAAGCTAAGTTCCGGAAGCAATATCTTATTCAAATGTCCATCTCCCAAACTGTAAGTCTGCACAGATGGTTAAAACCCAAGGCAACACCTAAATTAAAGACTGGCATGGGGCTTCCCTGGTGGCTCAGAGGTTAAAGTGTCTGCCTGCAATGTGCGAGACCTGGGTTCGATCCCTGGGTTGGGAAGATCCCCTGGAGAAGGAAATGGCAACCCACTCCAGTATTCTTGCCTGGAGAATCCCATGATGGAGGAGCCTGGTGGGCTACCGTCCATGGGGTCACAAAGAGTCGGACACAACCGAGCGATTTCACTTTCACTTCACTTCACTATACTCCACCCAGGTGGCTCGGTGGTAAAGAATCCGCCTGCCAATGAAGGAGACGCAGGTTCGATCCCTGGGTCAGGAGGACTCCCTGGAGTAGGAAATGGCTAGCCCACTCCAGTATCTGTGCCTGGAAAATTCCATGGACAGAGGCGCCTGGCAGGCTACAGTCCAGAAGTTGCAAAGAGTCGAACATGACTTAGTGACTGAGCACACACGTACTCTACCCCAAAGGGTTAATTCCACAGGGGTTCCCTAAGAAAATGTTATTTCCAACGGCCGATGGAGTGAAAAGGGCAGGGAATCTATATCCTGGTGACACACCCAATTCACCCATTTTTCAACAGAGATTTCTAGGTCCTGAACCCCAGACGTCCACCTCTGTTGTAATTTTCCGTGTAGCCCTTGCTTCCCATTATGTCAATTCTCTGCCTTCTGCACCTGAGTGTACCACTAATAACTGCAGATAAAGATACAAAGGCTAACGGGTGACCTGTGCACGATTCTAACTCAACTTGGGGAAAAGCCAAGAGTTGAGTCAGCCAGGCTCCTGATTTGCCCCCGCACCGTGGAATTACCAATTTGGTTGATACTATATACTAAATTAAATTGTCCTCACACTGAATTGACCAGCTCCAGCATCAGGCAGGGCAGGAAGAGTGTATTAGGAGGAGTTCTTGTCGGAAACTGGGTTAAGTTCACATACAAATGTTCAGGCCTCAGAACGCGACAGTCCTGGCTATAAAATGTCTAACTCAGCCACTGAACACTATGTCCCTCTGTGACTGCTGTCTGTGAGCTGTTCAGCAGCCTGACTGTTCCACTGACCTACTTATTTCCGGCGATGGGCTCCTTCCATAGCTGGAGAAGGAGGAGGGGATTCTAGCAACAGTGGCCTCATGATCCTAAACCCTCTTTTAGGAAGTGGTCACGGTCAGAACGCAGTTTCACTCGCATTCACCCATTCATGGAAACAGGAATCAGCTCGTTAGGGGGTCTGGGGCAAGCCACCAAGAAAGAAGCGGCAGATACTTGGTCTCGAGGTCTCCAGGCTTTCTGCTGGCCCTCTGGGATTCTCTGGGATCTGAGTGAGCCATGTGAAGGCTCCCGGAGGCTTCCTAGAATGCAGAAGCAGGT